>NW_026915769.1:3809491-4444406 GCF_034315485.1 Pezoporus occidentalis
GGACAGAGCCTTGGGTGACATGGTTTAGTGTGAGGTGTCCCTGCCCATGGCAAGGGGGTTGGAACTAGATGATCTTAAGGTCCTTTCCAACCCAAACCATTCTGTGATTCTATAAGTGAGACAAACTTGTACTTGGTCTCATTGGTACTTCAGGTGACTTCCATAAAACATTTATGCTAAACTTGAAAGTTTCCTATCAGTTTTGAGTACAAGCAAATACAAGTTTAGAGACACAATGGCACAAAAGAAAAAAAAAAGGAATTTCTGTTCAAATTTTTACTTTGTCATTCAAAAAGTGTTTCAACCTGTCTGTCCACTTGTGGAGTTGGTATGCAATGCCTTTAGTTTTGGTGGGGTGTTTTGTAATAATTCAAGAGTTCTGAGTATCTTAGCGCTTTTTGTTGAACACTGTTGACTGTGTTCATAATCAATATTTGTTATAAGATGAGCAGCCTCATCTCTACTTCGTGGTTTTTTTTTTTTTCTTGTAGTGGTGTTCTAAGAGATTTTCTTCTCTTGGGGTTTTGAAAATGTGATCAAAGCAGGCACAAAAGCTATGTTGCCTCAAGGAAAACGTCTCAAAAATACATCTGAAATGTGTGAACTGAACAGGCCTCTCAACAGTGGTGTTATCGCTAAAATCATAAGTATAGTAAATGTTGGTAATGGTACCTATTCTACTGTTGACCTGTTTTTCAGAAATACATGCTTATGTTGTATTCACACCACAACAATAAGGAAAACAATACAGAAAACAATATGGATTACATAATTTATCTCAATTTAGCAAGTCCTAACAATTTATCAAGTCTTAACTCTGCGTATAGAGGGGATTCAGCTGTTTGGGGTTCAAACTTGTGGTTACTGAAAGTTACTGTAATCATAGAATCATTAATAGTTTAGGTTGGAAAAGACCTTTAAAATCATTGAGTCCAACCGTTAAACCAGGGCTGCCAAGTCCCCCACTAAACCATGTCCCTAAGTCTCACATCTACAAATTTTTAACTGTTTCCAGGGATGGTGACTCCACCACTGCCCTGGACAGCCTGTTCCAATGCCTGAGCACCCTCTCTGTGAAGAAATGTTTCCTAATATCCAATCTAAACCTCCCCTGGTGCAGCTTGAGGCCATTACCTCTTGTCCTGTCACTTGTTACTTGAGAGAAGAGCCTGACCCCACCTCCTGGTCCATCCTCCTTTCAGGTAACAGTAGAGAACGATAAGGTCCCCCCTGAGCCTTCTCTTTTCCAGACTAAAGAACCCCAGTTCCCTCAGCCATTCCTCATCACACCTGTGCTCCAGGCCCTTCACCAGCTTTGTAACCCGCCTCTAGACCCACTCCAGCACCTCAGTGTCTCTCTTGTAGTGAGGGGCCCACAGCTGAATACAGGATTCAAGAAGCAGCTTCACTGGTGTCCAGTACAGGAGGATGGTCACTCCTAAAGTGTTCTTTGTGAGCTATTAAATGAATGCTTATAAACACATTTTCTTGGATTTTCATGATAAATCCTGTATATACAGCTTTAAAAAAAAAATTAATGAGAAATCGGTTTAACATTAAACATTAGCATGTGATGTGTTGACACATTTCATACAGAATAGATCATAAAACTAGTGTGTGGGCTTTTGTAAGATAAACTGCTTATGGGCAAATTGGGGAATAATGAGGAAGTCAGTGTTCATGCAAAGGACTTTCTTGTGGCTAATTAGTTGTAAAATCCACAGCTTGTCTATTTAAGTGGTTATGTGATGATCTCTTCTCAGTAATTTCTGAAAATATTTTGTTACTGGAAATGCCAGGAAGTGATAATTTGGGTAGAGGAATACCTAGGAAGAACAGTGGGAAGAGTGATAAGAATCTATTATGTTCTGTGTGAAATGCCTGGAGTTAGAATCACAGAATAGTTAGGGTTGGAAAGGACCTTAAGATCCTCTAGTTCCAACCCCCCTGCCATGGGCAGGGACACCTCACACTAAACCATACCACCCAAGGCGCTGTCCAAACTGGCCTTGAACACTGCCAGGGATGGAGCATTCACAACCTCCCTGGGCAACCCATTCCAGTGCTTCACCACCCTCACAGTAAAGAACTTCTTCCTTATATCCAATCTAAATTTCCCCTGTTTAAGTTTGAACCCATTACCCCTTGTCCTATCATTACAGTCCCTAATGAATAGCCTCTCCAGCATCCCTATACCCCCCCTTCAAACACTGGAAGGCTGCTATGAGGTCTCCACGCAGCCTTCTCTTCTCCAGGCTCAACAGCCCCAACTTTCTCAGCCTGTCTTCATACAGGAGGTGCTCCAGTCCCCTGAGCATCCTTGTGGCCCTTCTCTGGACTTGTTCCAACAGTTCCATGTCCTTTTTATGTTGAGGACACCAGAACTGCACACAATACTCCAGGTGAGGTCTCACAAGAGCAGAGTAGAGGGGCAGGATCACCTCCTTCGACCTGCTGGTCACGCTCCTTTTGATGCAGCCCAGGATGCAGTTGGCTTTCTGGGCTGTGAGCGCACACTGAAGCCGTCTCCTGTTCGTTTTCTCATTGACCAACACCCCCAAGTCCTTCTCTGCAGGGCTGCTCTGAATCTCTTCTCTGCCCAACCTGTAGCTGTGCCTGGGATTGCTCCCACCCAGGTGTAGGACCTTGCACTTGGCATGGTTAAACTTCATAAGGTTGGCATCAGCCCACCTCACAAGCGTGTCGAGGTCCCTCTGGATGGCATTCCTTCCCTCCAGGGTATCAACCGAACCACACAGCTTGGGGTCATCAGCAAACTTGCTGAGGGTGCACTCAATCCCACTGTCCATGTCAGCCACAAAGATGTTGAACAAGACCGGTCCCAACACCGATCCCTGAGGGACACCACTCGTTACTGGTCTCCAGCTGGACATTGAGCCATTGACTACAACTCTTTGTGTAGTGCCATCCAGCCAGTTCTTTATCCACCGAGTGGTCCATCCATCAAATTGATGTCTCTCCAATTTAGAGACAAGGAGTGTGAGGTGTCCCTGCCCATGGCAGGGGGGTTGGAACTTGATGATCTTAAGGTCCTTTCCAACCCTGACTATTCTATGATTCTATGACAGTGTCAAACACTTTGCACAAGTCCAGGCAGATTACACCAACTGCTCTACCCCTGTCCATCAGTTCTGTAGCCCCATCATAGAAGGCCACCAAATTGGTCAGGCAGGATTTCCCCTTAGTGAAGCCATGTTGGCTCTCACCAAGCACCTTGTTGTTTTTCATGTGCCTTAGCATGCCTTCCAGGAGAATGTGCTCCAAGATTTTGCCAGGCACAGAGGTGAGACTGACTGGTCTGTAATTCCCCGGGTCATCCATTTTCCCCTTCTTGAAAATGGGGGTTATATTTCCCTTTTTCCAGTCATCAGGAACTTCACCTGACTGACATGATTTCTCAAATATGGTCACAGTGGCTGAGCAACTTCATTTGCCAGCTCCTTCAGGACCTGCTGATGGATTTCATCAGGTCCCATGGACTTGTGTACGTTCAGGTTCTTAAGATCGTCTTGAACCAGATCCTCTCCTACAGTGGTCCCAAGGTCTTCATTCTCACAGTCCCTGCATCTACCTTCCAAGACTTGGGTGGTTTGATCAGAGCCTTCACCAGTGACGACTGAGGCAAAGAAGTCATTAAGAACCTCAGCCTTCTCCAAATCCTGCGTAGCCAGTTCTCCTGAGAGCTTCCGGAGGGGACCTATGTTGTCCCTAGTCTGTCTTTTATCTGCAACGTACCTATAGAATCCCTTCCTGTTGTCTTTCACATCCCTAACCAAGTTTAATTCTAACTGGGCACTTCCTTCTAGTTGGGATGCAACACTCCTGAGCTTGTAGTAAGTGATCCTTGAATATCACCCAACAGTCTTGGGTCCCCCTGCCCTCTAGGGCTATATCCCATGGAACCTTACTAAGCAGGTTCCTGAAGAGGCCAAATTCTGCTCTCTTGAAGTCCAGGGCAGTGAGCTTGCAGCACACTCTTCTCACTGTCCTAAGGATCTCTAATTCGACCACCTCATGATTGCATGAGTTGTGGTCTCATGTTGCAAGATCAGTGTCCTGAAGTGGGCTTTGCAACGTTTTCTATTTTTGTGGGGTTATGGGTTTATTTTTCTGGTGGGTGGCAGGAGAAGAATCCAATTGCTTCAGGTTACCTATTCATTGAGTGTGGATGTAGTTGCCTACATTTGCTACATAACTAGGACTAGAAATACACATCTAAACAGTCTAAGTTGTCGAGCTGTGTTAGCTTTTTTTTTTATTATTATTATTATTATTTGAAGGCAGGCTTTGGAGATCAAAGCCCTTTGGTGATAAACCATTAAAAGAATTGTGTTGTCCTAGACAGAGAATGTAGAGCAGGTGATACTTCTGTTCCTTAACCCCCTTTTTACTCTGCACCACATGTTTCTTCTGCACATTATAGACTGATCCTTCTTTTGATTGAAGATGAGGTTCAGTAGGCTGGTTATATGAACAAGACCAAAAAAATATATGCAGTATTACTTGTACATTAATAAATGGGAGAGTGTTGGGCTAATAATATTGATTAAAAGAAACATACAGCTGTCTTGTATTACCCCATGTTCCCCTTCGAACTCCTGCAGCAGCCCTCCTGTTCTGCTTCGTATAGGCCCATCATGATAGATTCTGCCAGAAGTGTTAGTGTTAGTTAGTAACAAGACTGAGGCTCTGCATCAAAGGCAGCCTCCCAGCCTTGCTCAGGGTACTTAAGATAAAAGACTTAAACCTGTCTTCTTTGTGAATATGTGTATTCCTCCTGCCTGTGGTTTCCTTCAATTCAATGTAAGATTCATTTTCTCAGAATGATTTGAGAAGTCTTGGCAAAAATGTCAACAAAACGACTTCATAAGGGAATAATGAATGGAAATGCCTAGCTCCTTCTAGGGGAAACAAGCAGAAATATCTTTACTGACTTAATACCTGTGAGGAGTCTCATCCTTAATGTCAAGCCTTCTCAGCTGAACCAACAGGTGTGAGTGTGTCACTTTTACCACTCACTGAGCGCAAAGTGCATGCATAACACTGTTACAGATCACCAAAGGATTTTACTAATAGTGTCATTGGAATTACAGCACATTCTTTGTCATTCCAAACGTTTGTGTATCATCCAAGTTTTTGCAGGGTGGCTTCACTCTCTTTTCCTTGCCTTGTAATCGCTTTGTTACAGGAGGTTTTCATTACTGCATTTAGACAGACCTTGGCACCTACTCTCAACTGCTTTCTGGGCCAGTATTAAATGTTATTTAACAAGCAAATTATTAAAATAATTACATATTATTTAATAAACATGGGTTTTTAGCCACGTATTTTATAAAGTACTAAAATAAATATTTCCAGTCTTTGGCCAAAGCCCATGTCTATTTAATGATGCCAAGATGTGTCTGAAGAGTGTCCTCCTCAATTCTGTGTATTTTCCATTGTTAGTGCTTTATTCTAAATTGCAGCCATCCATGGTGAGCCTGCACTCCATGGGTTAAAGTGTATTTTGATATTAGAACAAGCTTTCATTATGTTTTTTCTCTTTTCTCCGCTTTCCCTCTCTTCCCCACAATTTGGAACTTTAAGCTTTTTAGTTAAGCTATTATGGTGGCCGTAAACAGGTGCGTGCTTTACAGAGGGTCTCATTCTGTGGTTTCCACTGGCATCCCTGGCCTTCTGAACTCCCCTTTGCTACCTCCTTCCCCCTCAATAATTTTTTATGAATGATAGCTTTTCAACACCCTGGGAACAGCTTGTTGGGAAAAACACTCTTCATGGGGTGCAGTCAGATCCTACACATTTCTTCAAGGGAGTTTTATGAAAGGAATGGTACTGTGTTGCAGGTATGACGTATGCATGGAGCCCCCCTCCCCGCTCGCTTCCTACCCCCTGCCTCTATGATTCACTGTGATAAATTTGCTTTTTAATAATGCCAGTGGGCTCTCTCGCCACAGGTGCTTCTCAATTAAAATCCACTTTGTTTAAATACTGGAGGCTTGTTTAACTGAGCCCCTGGTGAGAGTTGTCAGATCTCAGGATAGGTGACAAAAATAGATTAGTGATCCTCTGGAGCTGCATTCAAAATACCATATCCTGGGGTAGCAAAGGGCAGTGTCACTCTTAAAACAAATCTGCAAGTTTGAGAAGCCCTGGGTGGAATCCCTGTGAGTTGTCATTTTCAGCATGGGGCTTTCCTTAATCCATCTTTTAGCATTTTGTTTTGTTCCTGCTAAACCCCACCCTCTAATACTTTCCCCTTCTTTCTACTGTTGATTTGGCTGTTTAGAAAATAGAAAGGTAAAAGGAGTATTTTCCTCTTTCCCAACAACAGTCTCTTTCTTTAGTATTCTAATGATATTTGCAAGAAGTTAATTGGAACGGCAAAGGGGAGGGAGGGCTTTTATATATTTTTTAAAAGAAAAAAACAAGCTCAAAGTTTCAGAATCATATGTTTTTACCTTTTTTTCCCCTTTATTTTCTTTTAAATAGAAGGGAAAATTTACTTTGGGGTGATCTGATCTTTTCCCTGCCCTCTTAGACGTGTATTTTTAGCATTTAGAACACATGTAATGTCCTCAGATATTGCTTACCAAAGCACTTTGAAATAACTATAGAGGGTAGATGGGATGACTCAGGGGACTGGTAATTGAATATGGAGCCTTTTCACCTCGAAGTCACTAGTTTGAATCTAACCCAAGTTGCTAGCGACCTAGTGGTTACCCTCAGATGGCTGTTTAGTGGCCTGTCTGAAGTGAGTTGGTGGTCTCAGGCCAGCTTTTTGCAAACAGCTGTCCACATCACAGAAACCACCGTCACAGTTAGTACTAATTAGCAGCCTTGTTGGCAGTATCGGTAAGTGAGGCGAAGGACTGAATTAGCCATCGAGTTGTCTTCTGCTGTTAGAGGTGGTCTCTCTGAAACAGAGCCAAGGCACCCTGCTCTTTGAGTCTCGCAGCGGCAGCTGGGTTTTAACACTGTCTGGGTTGTGTGTGCGTGCGGATTTTCTCCCTCTGGGGAGACGGCAACTTTTCCTGCTCCCACAAGATCAGGCTGTGAGCCGTGTCCCCATTCTGGTTCAGTTTTGCTTTGCCCTCTGCAGCTTATCAGTTCCTGGGTTCAGGGGCATTTTGATGCCTGGCTGTTGGACTTTCCCACACACCCTGTATCAGTCAGATTAGTCCCCTAACATTTCTGCTAAATCTACTGCAATTAAGACTTCACATTTCAGTCCATTTGTTTCAGCAGTCACACCAGTGGTAACCCTATCGTACTACAGGCAGTCCTCTTTGAAAGTGTTTTACATTTTATCTCTGCAAGTGAAGCTAACACAAAATTTAGTTATTTTGAAAGTGTGAGCATAAAATAGGTAACTCTGAGCTTTTAAAATACCTTAGAGCTGAAGAACCTTGCAATAAATATCTTTTATTGGGGAGTTTTAGAGTGTAACCCTTGTGTACTCTGAAAGGTTCATTGATGGTTTCCAAAACCCACAGAGGATCCCTCTGCTGGTAGTAAGATTTTGAGTCAATGCGTAAGTGTATCTGTGATAATCCATTTGCAAGATCATGAACATTTTCACATGTGTAAACCAAGTTGAAGTAAACACGGTTTACAACATTTTAAGCTGTAGGCATTTCTGTCTGAAAATGGGGAATTCAGTATGCATACTTCAGATTCCATTCAGAGGAACAATAGTAAACAATTCTAACCAAAATACAGTGGTTTTCCTCCCAAGTACTACACTAAGCCCCACAGAAACTTATTTCTGACACCCCCCCCCCTCCAACTTTTAATATTAGCAATGGTTTCTGCAAAAATAAACGTTCCCTCAAAGTATTGGCAACCCAAACACAAAAGCCAAAACTTGAAGATAACAATAGTGACCTTCTGAGTTTGGTTTTTTTTCTCTAACTTAAGAAAAATTGCTGAAGTGAAGAGCACAAATAGAAGCTACATAGATTTTTAAGTTTTTGGTTCCTGATATTGGTAAAAGGTGAGCAAGAATCTATAATAGCAGATTTACCTGTTGCTTTCAGAGGAGGAGGATACGGTTGCAGCTTTTGGAGTCTGTGGTTTGGGTCACCTCATGCTGCACACTAGTTAGGCTGACTACCATTCCAGCATTTCTAGTCATGCACTGATAGATGATTACCTCAGACTTCACTGGGACTGAGTGCATTCTATGTGTATTTCTGATATATGGTTTATTTTTAGCCAGCAGGAGGATATAAGGACTCAGGGAATGGCACAGCTGGAGGCAAAGGGAAGCCTAGCTCAGCCTAGCTTGGAGCTCTCTCCTACATCTTGGACAAGTTCAGGAAATAAAACTCTTTTATGCTGGTTGGAGGTGTCTACAAGGAGCACCCCATGCTGGCTGGTATCTTGAGCAGTCCAGAAAAAGAGGCAGAAACGGTTCCTGTTTACAAGTTGGAAAAAGCAAATTAAGCCAAGAAGGTGTTTGCATAGTTTTGCCTTAGTAGTGAAAGAGATGTATACTCAGGAGCTGACAGTGGTTGAGCATTCCCTCTGTAAAGCTCAGGCAGGAAGGAGGACTGTACACAACACTGTCCTGAAAATGTGTCTTCGAATAAGTCTTCATAGTAGAAGTACTGGAAGTCTGAAGGAGATGGAGTCTTCTAAATAATGATGGTCTTATGGAGGAGGTCACGCTCTCCTCTCACGGAGGAAGGAGATGGAAAGAACTGTTGTGGAAGCAGTTGGCAAGGTCAGTCTGTCTTGTTGTCACAAGAGTGGCAGGAAGGAGGCTTCCAAACAAACCCAAGCCCCAGGAGTGAGGCAATCACCGTTTCTTCCTGCTCACATCAAATTCTTGTTCAAGGCATTTCCAAATAAGGGTTAGGAGCTGAGCGCTGCAACCGCAAGATGACAGTGCAATGCTGTTAAAACCAAGACTCCTTTTTCCTTCTACTTAAAATAATCTATGTCCAGCCATGAATCAAAGCTCCTCTTTAACCTGCCATGCTCTGAAATAGACTGACAGAAACATACACAAATCCTCCTGAAAAAATAAATGATGAAAAAAGCTTTAGCTGGCAATTCCAGAGTAAGAATGATTAGCAAGTTGCACTGTTGAGTTAACATGATTTTAATCATGTGCTGCTTGTTAATCTCAAGGGAAAAAATGCCACAATGTGTCTCTTGTGTGAGCAAAAGGAACACAAGAATCACATGGCAAAGTAATTTTTGCATAATGGTATCAGTAAAATCAAATAAACATAAAAGAGAACAATATTCCTGGCCAAAGTAAGTTAACCTGAGATCAGTGGAGCTTTACTAATCTAGCCACCAAAAGGTCTATCTTGTCACACAGACCCTTGAAGTCCTCCCCTTTAGCTTGCCAATGGTAGAGCAGCAAAGGGCCATGGGATAGTTGTTGAGATGCATCACTAAAGTAAAAGCAAACCAATATGGTACTGATGGAAAGAAAGAGAGAGCAATTTTAGCGTTTAAGGTTAGGGCAGTGGTGACAGGGTGAGAGCAGCTTTGAGTTTGCCAGTACTTGAGCCTGCTTTCACTTTGTATGAACTTTTAAATATTCAGGAAACCTTCCAGTGATGCTTTGATTTCAAAAGCTATCTGGTGGCCAACGTGTCCAAACCCAGCAATTAAACCAATAAATTTAGAGGCCAGTCTTTAAAAGTTCTGATCTTCAAACGCTGCCACTAGTGCATTATTCATGGATTTGTTTTTTTCCTTTGATATCTCTCTATGGTATGATCTATATAGCAGAAAAGAACCCACATCTGTCTGTTTACACCACCCTGGGAATTCCTGTGGGCAACCAAAAAAGTCAACCACAAATAACTGCTGGGCTACCAACAAACATCGTATCTGGAGTGCCTCCACCCACCTGCCATTGGGCAGATTTCTAAATCTTATTTGAACATGTGAAAAATCTGATTGTGTTGGAAGGGGGATATAGAGGGGGAGCTGGGGAAAGGACTAGTTTGAAAAACTAACCTGAAATCAGCAGAACTAGTATGGGATTTCTGGGGGAGTAGGTTACATATGGGCCCTGAGCATCACATCATGACACAGTGCTTCTCATTGAATCAGATCATTTGACTCACTGTGGGGTTCAAGGTTGAACCCTTTTGTGCTGAGGGTATGCAGGTGGTTCTGAGCTGCATCTTGGGGAAAGATGGACAGAAAACATCCCATAAACCATTTTGAAAATTCAGGAAAAATTCTGCAATGGGATACTGGGAGAGGCTTTAAATTCCAGTTCTGCCCTAGCCAGTGGGCCTTTCTGGTCATTCTCACTTTATCTGCAGGGTCTTTTTACATGGTTATGGGTCTTGATGGAGAGAGTTACAATTTCCATTGGTTTGAAAAGTTGCTCAATACATCCAATGATGAACTCCCAACCAAGCCCTTCACTCACCCAAATACTTTTCTTAATGCATGTACCTGAACTGAAGCATTTTTTTAGTCTTCTCAAAATCAGTCGAAGGTATTACTACCTAAAAATAGGCATCCACCAAGGTGAATCTCATCCTATGACTCTTCATGTCCTTGAGATGCATAGAAAATATTCTGATTTATTAGCTTGATCTCGCATTGTTACTTGATTTGCAGTAGTCAGTGAGCTCTTAACTCTGCTTTAGTAGTCGTCAATCAATCAGGCGTTCCACTTTAACTTGATACACAATTAAAAAGCTAAAGCTATAGTATAGATGGTACGAAGATTTTGTTGTTTGTAAATAGTTTTCAGCCAGGCGTTGTGTCAATGGGGTTTTTTGAGCCTTTAATTTTTGATGTGGTAATTTCTCCTTGTCATCTTATATACTAGAGTATGCTGCACTTTCTTTGACTTGTCCCCTTGGACATTTGCTACTCGTACAGTTTTTATTTCCTGCCTCTGGGTAGCAGTTTTTCCCCTTCTAGTTTCTTTCAATTAGTTGAGAAATACTTTCCATTTTTCTTTTTTTTTTTTAATTGGCATATCATCATAATTTTTATGAGGATACATTTACCATTTACATTTGTTGGGATCTTACAGCTCCAGGGCAATACCCTCCACGTCAGACCTCTTAACAAATAAAAATTAAAATTTTTAAGATTTTTTTTTTAATCTAGTGGTTTTTCTTACTCTTTCTCTGAACTCCGAAGTGTAAAAACTTGATTTTTTTAAATCACTAAGCCTTCAATTCATTCATGTCAGCTGAAGGTCTAACAGATTTTTGTATTTGGGGTGCCTTTCTGGCTTTTCCTGACTTTCTCCTTCCTTATGTTTATCCTCATTGTGGAAGACGGCCACGACTCCACTATTTCGTGCAAATTAGAGGTAGTGCTGGGGTCCCTGGCAAGTTCCCAATATGGGTCTCAGATGACTTAAATCCTTCCCATGGGTACATCGACACATTATTGAGCAATTACATTCTCTTGTGGCAGTCATCTGTGGAATAAGTAAACTCCCTCTATTAGCCACACAATGATATCATGCACCATAAATGCATGCTTGGCCTCCATTGTGTCAACAATCAGTTATGTTCTCAAAGGAAGAAATGTGAATATAATTCTAAAACTACAGTGACTAATAAACAGGTTAGTTTTATTACTTGTTTCAGCCCTGAATGCCAACATTGCATTTAACTCAAAAGACTCCCATAAAAGTAGAAGGCATACAGGTAAGCATAGAATTATTTATTTGTTGTAAATATATTATAACTTTTGGGGTTGGGGTAGAAAGGGAGTCCAAAAGAGGAAAGTAACTCACGTTTTGATCTTTTTTCTCCACTGACTTAATGAAAGCTACTCATAATTTTCTCATCAATCACTTTTGCAAAGCTGTGACGTACATTACTGATTGTGGATCTGCTTGCACCAGCAGAATATTTATACAACAAGATGTAAAGTTATATTTGAAAATTAGATCTGTGATTACTCCATATAGTGCAATAAATATTGCAATGGGTCTTCCCCTTTCCCCCTTTTAATGACACTTATCTAAATGTTTTGTAAAGCTTTGAAAGCTTCCAAGGGCAGAGTGTATCCTAAAAGGTGACCTAAATTTCTGGGTACCCTTTAATAGCATACACCAGCTATCATTACTCAGATAGCCTGTGCTTGGATGCTTTTTTCAGCCTTTCTGTGTGTTTGTGTGTCATTGAGTGATGTAGCTGAGGCTGATCACTCACAGATATGGTATTTTAATTTGCTGCCCTGTGAAGCAGCATCCACTGATGCCTACATAATGTAAAGACTGGCTTCCTATACACATTCGAGACAGGATGAGGCTAAGAAGCAAAAAAACACAGGAAGTATTTTTGCAAAGGGGAGAATTGGGAAGAGTTTAAAGCTTCATACTGTCCTCAGATAATGTAATGTTTTGGGACCTGTGAATAGGAGAAGTCCAACACTATTTTCTGCCTGGTGCACCCTGATAATGAAGGTGGGCAGTGCTGGGGTCTCCTACACACAAGGCCAATCAGGGGTTGTTTCCCATGGGTCTTAATGTTCTGGCTGGGGACAGAGGACAGATCCCAGTGTGCTTTTCAAGCTTTTAAAGTATTATTCAGTCTGGATGAATGACTACCCTTTGTTTTGTCATCAGAGAATATTTATGACCGTCGAAGCAAGGCTGAGTTCCTGGAGACAGGATAACGCGTGGCTTTCTGCTGCCAGACAGAGAGTTCCTTTCGGTGGTCACACCAATGTTTTTTCATACTCCCACGGACACCGCAACTTTTTTGGATAAGGAAGAAGATGATGGAACACAGATGAGGGAAAGAAATGGCCTCAGAGAACTTGGATACATGGGGGTATTTTTACGCTTTGGGGTTTTTTCTTCCTGAATTTCAATGAGTGACTTATTGGAAACTTCTTTGGGTTTGAAGTGTTTTTTTCTCGTTCCACACACACAAAACTGTTTTGGATTGTTTTGTTTGTCTTTGTTTATAATGCAGCTGAGATAGGGTGACTTGATATTTTTAAAATAGAAAACTGATGCCTTCTGAGGGAATGGGGGGAACAGATGAGGACTTTACTAGCTGGAAACATGGGTCATGCCAAGGACAACTTGTTGCTGCAAAGGATGTTTTGGAGATGGGGGGAGGATTGTGTGGAAGCTGGTATGGAGGGAAGAGTAGTGCTGCTTCTCCTTGAGTGCCCAGTCCACTGATCGTTCTCAAATGCTGGACCCCAAGGGCTCCTCCACCACAGTCACATATCTCCTTTTATTTATCACCCTTTTTTTTCTTTCTTAAGGCAAATTCTAGATTAAACTGTTTCAACCCACATTAGCAGCTATCAGGCACTTGAGTGCCAAACAGATAACAGTATGGCAGTGAATGAAATAGAGGTTATCCCTTATTACTTCCTAAAAAAAACCCAACACCACCCCCTCAAAAAATCCTGTTATTGTTGAGGTAACAAAGCTAATGGGATTACAAATCCAATTTTGTGACTTGCTAAGCAGGAGAACCCTCACACAAAATGTTCAGCATCTTGTCTCTTATTTTAATTGTTACTAAATCCTGTGAGGCCCTTCAAGTTTAGTAGCATGCTCTTTTGGAGCCTGCTACACACTGGAGACTGCCCAGTGCACCCAGGAGTAATAGCATATTTTCAGAGAAATAATTTGTCAATAAATTGTCAGATGTGTTGTGGACCAGGAGGATAATATGCCAGATGGAGTGTCTTCCAAGGATTACCAGTCAAATTAACAGCATGGGTATCCACATGAGACCTATTTGTTTCCACTTTATGCTTGTTAGGAAGAGCACAGTCCTGCTTTCACAGGGTCACTAGGGTTGGAAGATCATCCTGTCCAGCCCCCTGCCAAGGCAGGGTCACCTAGAGCAGGTTACACACACAAAAGCATCCAGGCAGGTTTTGAATGTCTCCAGAGAGGGAGACTCCACAGCCCTCCTGGGCACCTATTCCAGTGCTCCGCTACCCTCAGCATAAAGAAGGTCTTCCTCATGATGAGGTAAAACTTCTTGTATTTTAGTTTACGGCCATTGCTCCTCACCCTGTCACTGGGCACCACTGAAAAAGAGTCTGGCACCATCCTCCTGGCACCCACCTTTGAGATATTGATCTGCACTAATGAGATTCCCTCTCAGTCTGCTCTTCTCTACAGTAAACAGGCCCAGCTTCCACAATCTCTCTTCTTAAGAGATGCTCCAGACCCCTGATCATCCTTGTGGTCCTCCACTGGACCCTCATCAGTAGCTCCTTGTCTTTCATGTACTGAGGAGCCTAGCACTGGACACAGCACTCCAGACGTGGCATCACCAGGGTCAAGTAGAGGGGGAGGATCAGCTCCCTTGACCTACTGCCACACTCCTCCCAGTGCATCCCAGGATACTATTGTCCCTCCTGGCTGCATGGGCACACTGCTGACTTATAGTCAATTTATCGTCATCCACCAATACTCCCAGGTCCTTCTCAGCTGAACTGCTCTCCAGTAGGTCAGCCCCCAGCCTGTAGTGCTTCTTGGGGTTCCATGTTGTGCAGCTAAATTAATGAGTAAGGTATTCTATTTTTTCCAAATGATCACCTTTGGAATAACTTAATAGTTTGAAATTAATATTTCCTTGGTATTTCTAAGTCTGTAATAGAATATGGCAAATGCTATAATGGAAGGCATAACTCAAATATTGATAAATGATCATCAGACTGTGAGGTAAGTCTGATGATAATGCTCTTCTTTATCTGCTGTCATGCTATCATTCCCATTCCACAGCTTCCTCACTTTGCTATGGCAACTGGTCAAACTGGAGACAGGGACCAGAAATTAGTGGTAATGTTGAAATAAACTCCATTGTTCTCACACTTCTGAATAACACATTCCCACTGGTGCTGTTGGGGTTCAAATACAAATCTGGATAGGTTTTGCTAGGTCCTGCTGGTGGACTAAGAGAGAGAGAAGGTGGCATTGATTCCGCGTATCCATTATTACCTAATTTTGATTTTGTTGTTCATATATTTTGAGAAGTTTAGCAAAGTTACAGTTTGTGCAGATTCACCTCAAACATCAGAAGATGCTGAGAGAGCCAGGGAATAATGTTGGACAGGGAAGTATTACAGTCATTCTTTCTACCACTTCCTTTCAAACTGATGTAAACAAATGCTTGTTTTCATGTTCTTTCCCTTGGGAAAGGGAGAATGCTGAACTGAAATGATCAATATGTGTTTTTTTCCATGGCTACCCAGGAATCTTCATCCCAAAATTCTTTTTTAATCACAACTTGTCTGGCATTTATTGACAGGATCCAGTTTTTCATTTTTGGTCCATTGTAAGTTATGGAATCTTGCTATTAGGAACAAATCTGGATGAACTGCTTTATGGAACAGCAAACCCAGGTATGTGTGTTTGTGAAAATTAAAGAATTTTCAAGGGGGAAATAATCACTGTTATTTTAACTGTTGATAAATGTTATATGCACTGTAGACTTCCATATTAATTTATTCTTCTATGCAAATATTTCCCATGCTTGTTTCATTTTTTTCCCACAGCATTTTTTTAAGAGCTCTGGAAGCTGGATTTGATGGCTTCTAAACCACCACAATTTCTTTTCACTTGGCAAGAACCTGAGGCACTCCACGTGTGAACGCGAGGTACAATGAGCCATTCTGTGGTGGTCAGTGCCAAGAAACAGTGGTATGCAATTCCTAGATTTCTGGCATGTGCTTTGCACAACATATCACACCAGGGATGCTTTCAGAGACACACGTATAGTATTTATTTCCCATTGACAAGTAGTAATGTGAAGTGGTTAAAGGCAGGTTGTATTTTTCTGAATCTCTCCCATGCAGTCTTTCTGTTACTATGTTCTCAGCCATCCTCCCGAAAAGGTGGAAGCTTTGGGATTTTCCTCCCTGGAATTTAAGTTCTGCAAAAACGCATTTGCAGAGGTGTCATTTACTGCATGGTCCCTCCACGAGCACTGGGATCTTGCTCCTGCAGCTGGAGCTGGCTGTATGAAGCTGCTCAGCACCAGTGAGAGCATGAACCAGGTAGGAAAGGGGTTTCTGAACCACAGGTACCTTGAAGACACTAATAGGTACAGCAGAGACATGCACACATACCACACCTAGTTTGGCATTTAGTAAATAGATTGCAAGTCAGATTGTGTTCAAGAGGTTGGGAGGAGGTAGGAGGTCTGTGGGGTTGTGTTCACAGGACTGTTGAGAGGTGGGCTGTCAATGCTGTGTGTCTGGGAATAGTGATGGGAGGGGTTCCTGGACCTCCCTTGAGGTGGGGTGAGAGCTTGTGATGCTGAACATGGGGGTTATTGATGATAAAAATGGTGTTTTCTATAGTATTGAGAGCAATTTTAATGGCATGATGAGGGTAAATGAGATATAAAGGTACAAAATAATAATGAAGTTGGAAGACACAATCATCTTGTGGTTCAGGCAACGGATAGGAATCAGGAGTTCTTGGATCAGTTTTTGACTTTGCCACAGACTTGCTGTGTTACTTTCAGCCAATCACTTAGTCTCTGCATCCACCATCTGTGAAACAGCAAGGCTTGGAACAGTTTGTGTCTCTGAAAGCATGTACCTAATTTAGGTGTTATTATGAAAGTTAAATATTAAGGAACTTTTACTTTATCATAGGATAAATCCATGCCACATCTATTTTCACTATGAGCTTTGTTCTTTTGCAATTACAGGTTTTTGGAGGAAAAATAATGTTTTCACTACATAAAAAGAAGTTCAGTGGGAATTCATGATACATGCTATGATCCTTGATCCTTGTAGATCTGTTGTCTGACACTAAAATAAGAGATGCACATTATGTGCCACAGGGAAGACTTCAGAGCTGATTATTCAATAAAATGAAGCACAGGTCTGGACACTGAAAGTAAACAAATAACATCAGGCTCTGTAGAGATTAATGTCCCCAAGCTGTTTGAAAATTTCAGTAGCTTGTGTCTAAATGTAGACACTCCTTATCCACTTGTCAACAGGCATGCTGCTCTGAATTCTTTGTTCAAATTTCCATTAATGTTCTGTGTCAGAGAAGGGAAATAACTTAGATAAGATCAATTTTTAAACATGTTTCTTCAGGAAGGAACTAAAGAACGATCCTGAAAACTACCTCCTGGAATGTAAAAATTCTGATCTTTGGGAAAATAAAGGGACTGCTGTGTGAGATGAAAAACATCAGTATATTTCGAGGACAGATGAGTTTGCCAGACTTGACTTATTTGCAAACTTCAGGTCGGTCTTTTAATGTGCACAGTCAGTTTGTGAGGAGGTGCTTCCAGATTAAGGAAGCACTGATAAACATCAAAGCAATTTATACTATTTACATTATGAAACACGGAAGCTTCCTGTGACAGCTGGCAGTTTGTCTGCGTAAGGAAGATTATGACAGGGACTTTTTGAAAGGTCAATATGGGTTTCATTCTATTTTTCAGTATTCATTAATACTATGGGAAGTGGTGATTACCTAATTGAAGGCTGAAGTAGTATAGCTACCCAGCAGAGCTGAAGGGATGTCTGTAGCACAGTTACATGCACCTAAACTAGCAGGGAAGCAGGCAAAGTGTGGCCATACATGTGCCATTCAAAACCAGCAGTTTGACCAAGCCAACTGTTATCATTGTCTTTGTTCTAACTGATAAGTTTCACAGCATAAAGACAACTTCCAAGAGATGTAACCCTGAAAGGCACATCTTTCTCTCCTACCCCTCCCAGCCCTAACCTTGCAGTATGAGTCAGTAATAATGACCCATAGCCTTTTTACAGAATTTCAAGTATTTTACCTGTGTTGTGTCTACATTGTCACATGCAGTGATGTGTCATCCCTGAAGCATTCGTAGTGCTGTACTAAGTACCCTGTCTTAGCTATCTCAGCTTTCTCTGTGCAATTTTTTTATATGAAATACTCTTTAGAAAAAGGCATCACTTTTTTTCCCCACTGAGTATTTAATATGGTCCACAGACAATTTCAGACTGGTTATGAACAACTCTAGAGCAGTGTTTTGGTAACACTTGTTCTGAGATCTATAATGTAGGTCTCTTTCCAAAAACTCCAGAAAGCATGCCTAGAATCAGTGGATCAGGGAGGTATTCGGTTGGAAAATCATTCACCTTTCATGGAAAAAAATCACCCGTATTCTTTGGATGGCCTTTTCTAATGCAGGGCCTGTTACAAACCTCAAAACCAGAGCACTCCTTCAGCTTCTGAAACGGCTGCAGATTTGTACAGTTTTGCTCTCAGATGGTTTGGCACAGCTTTAGCAATGCAAAGCCTTGCTCCAAGGCATCTTTGTATCCCTGCCTTGTGTGCTGGGGCAGATGTGTTTGGTGATGTCTTGAGTCTACTATGAATTAATTGTGTACCGTGCCGCAGTAGCATCATCCATGACATCTATTATGTTACTTCTCCTAATAGCAGTTATATTTTACATCACTGGGACGAAATCCTTGCAGATCTGACCTCTGCTTGTATCATTCTGTGCAAACTTGAATCTCCAGAGTCTAAAATGCTTGGGATTTTTTTTTCTTTCTGTGAAAATGTCAGGAAGAAAACACTTAAAAAGGAGGCATGGTTTGAAGCTACTTAAATTAAAAACTTCGTGTGGATGTTTGCTGCAACTCAGGTCTCTGCTTGGAGTTACATAGTCAGATCCTTTTAGCTGTCCAGAGCCCTGTAACAATAGACAAGGGGCACAGAGGTGTTCCCCCTGCAGGAATCCCATTGCCAGTAACAGCTTGATTTGAACAAGTGGCAGAAGTCACTGCTTGGAAGGGCTGACTAGACTTTATATGGTAGCAGTTTAATACATTTCAGAAAAACGTGTTCTAATGGACCAGGTCTGATCTACTAGGTCCTTTCTACTTGTTTTCTCTGATGTATGTGTTAAGCCTTAAATACCATATGACACTAAATCTACACTATAAGGCAAAGGGCTTCATTTTACGTTACTCAGTCAAAGATCAAATGAATTCTATGCTTGATGGTGTCTCTGACAGTGGAAGGCAACAGAATATTTTAATAAACAAGATAAAGCAAAGCACTAATAATGCATGTTATCTCACCAAACCTGCAGTCATCTCCCCTGCAGCTACAGGATTTGCCAAAAAAATAAAAAGCCATAGAATAATGGGTTAAGGACACTTCCTGGCCTGAAAGCTTTAGACAATACATTACCAAAATATGTTTCTCAGTAGAAATATTATGAGGAGCGCCCTCCTTTAGAAACGTAGCCAGCAGGCATCAGATTAATTTATTATTTTTTTTTATTATTTTTTTTTTATCATTGCAGGCTGGCAGTACTTCTCTCCAGATGTACCATTTGGCACATTAAGCAAGTCTTTTCTTAGAAGGGGAACCTATGGTTTTGCCATGTAATGCAAAACACCAATGGAATCACTACATAAGCAAAATGCCAGTAATGGTATAGTGGTCCAGCCACAAACATTGGTATGTTAATTTTGTTTTATTTTTCCCAGTGTGTCATCTGTAGTACTGTATTTTGTATCAGGACTATGGCTGGGCTGTTTAGTATCAGATTTTAAAGTAAGTTTTCAGCAAGAGATTTAAGCTAGGAAACTAGTGGATATGATGCTTAAAAAAAAAGGGAGGGAGGGGAAGCTGTACTGAGTAGGGATCTGACTATTATTTTAGCCTGATTTTACAGACCAGGCCAAATTTTCCCTTCAGTTATAGCTGTTCAAACCTTTCAGCTGCATGCATACACTTTTGATACACTGGGAAACAAGTAGGTTATGCTAAGTCTGTGGCTTATGCTTGCCATTGCTTCCTATGACGAGCTCTGCTTTCAAACAAAATTTTTATTTATTTCTAAGTAAGAAGATGGAAATAATTATAGCATATTCAGTTTGTATATGGAAGGCAGTGATTGGCCTCTCAATCCTCTGTGCTATCTTAGTTCTGTAATGAATATTAAGATTGTTCAGTTCTTAAGAATGCAGGAGTAGTAGCTGTTACGTTGCATGTTCTGTATTTCAGCTTACTTTCTGAATTTGATCTATACTATTAACATTGTATGGAAAGGAGAAAAGTTGCAAAAAAATATTTGTTTTCCATTCCTTTGTTTTTCTGGCAGCAGAAAAAGTAGCGAGAGGTTACATAGTGAGGGGCTTTATCTGTCATCCCTCTAGTTTTGCATGCAGAAGCAGAACATAAGTTGTTCCATTTTCATTTGACTTTTCTAGATGAGGGTGGGATTTAACCTACAGTTTTTTCTGTAGACCTTGTTGAGAGTCATCCAAGGTAAAGGGTTTTTTTTATTAGGTGCCATTCATATGTACTGTGAAGCAGCCATCAGTCTAAAGAGCAGGAGAAAACACTGGGGAAAGAAGGGCAAGCCAGGGTAGCAACGCAAGGATGGTGATTTGCACAGGCCCAGGAAGCACATCAGCAGGAATATGATTTGTTGGTTTTTCTTCTATATCCCCCCTGTAATACTTGGGTTTGCTGGAAGCTGAGAAGCAGTATCTCAAGGAGGATTGTTTTATTCTTGCTGTTTCTCATGCACCTACTGTAGCATCTGCTGCTGCATTCTGTCTGAGACAGGATATTGAGATAGCCTGTTGTTTGACCTAACCTAGCAAGCTCTTATATTTAACCTAGCTAGCTCCTATACAGTAGTTTCCTAAGATGGGATCTGTTTTCTCACCCACCTTATGTCAAATAATCAGAGAGCATGTTCCCTTTTCTTACCACCTCTGCCCTGCTGCAATTCTTCTGATGCCATTAGTCTTATTTCTGGTTTATAAGAGAACTAAGGCCATACTTTCTCATCAGCCAGCCAGATACACTGAATTCCAAGGAGTGTGTGGCCTGTTCTCCATGGCAGTCCTGCCTCTTGATGTATTAGACCAGTACATGTGAGGTCCTGAGTTCCCCAGCTTCTTCTGGTAAGGGCCTTTGGGCTGGCCGTTGGGAAGCATTCTCCAAATGATCATTGATAGGCCTACCCTTTCCCTTGCCTGATGATTTTTGAAGAATCGCTGTAGTTCATGTAAAACATTTTATTTTCCATTCCCTATAGGAGGAAGGGGCAGCACTTCCCGTGGGATCATAGCCACAAACAGCAGGACGACTACCTTTCTTCTAGCCTTGAGGCCGAGGAACAAAAAGGAGGTTGACTATGCAAATGACAATTTCTTCCGTGGCGGGGCTGCTCTTTGCACTGGGGGAAAGGTTGTCGCCTTGGGGAGACATCTGCAACACTGCCCGGCCTGACTCCTGTCTTGGGTTCCCTAGCATTCTTCTGTTTGTTATAACAAATATCCTGTAATTCAAGCTCTCTGTAGGTGGGGTTGGACTCTGCTCAGTAGAGTTTCGGTAGATAGCAGGTTTCCTTCTATTTAAGATGACAGGTGTTTAGTTTTTAACTGGCTCCTGCCATTCACCATAAATCTCACCTTTCCTCCTCCCAAGTTAAATATGTCAGTTCTAGCTTTTGCCATCCACGCAGCCTGAAAATGACAGCTTCTGATTGCCCACATACACAAAGCAGTGGAAGAGCAACAGCAAAAAGAAAAAAAAAAAAGAAAAAAGATATTTCTGCCATAGTTTCTACTTCAGTTAGGCTGTGTGGCCTTTCCAGTGTGATTAACTGTGTAATTAGTAATTACCAGGTGTGGCAGGGTAGGCACTTTATTGTGGCTTTTTTTCTGTCCCATGAATGCTGGGAAAGAATGTTAGGAAGGCAGTTAGTTGTGAGAACACTTTCCCTCTCCTGTTGGTTCAGTTCCTAAAATCTGGTGACGTTTTAAACCCCCAGGAAGAGGAACAACCAAAATTCTATTATTTCTCTTTGGGCCTTAAAGGCTAAAGGCTGGAGGATTTCTGAAAGGAAGCTAATCCTCCCTCCTGGTCAGCCACAGGAGTGAAAAGGATAGTGCTAATTCTGTACCCTCTTTTGCTTTTCCACTTTTCTTTTTCACTTTTCTCTTTGAAGCAAATGACCCAGGGCAAAACATGGCTGTGAAGGTTTACAGCTACCCTTGGAGTTGAAGTGGAGAGAGTCACCACCGTGTTGCTGAGAGCTCCGCTATGCTGATAGAGCATGGAGGGGAAACAGGATGCATGTTCAAGGTAAACTACTTTTTACAAAGTTAAATATAGATAAATATTTCAAATATTTAGGCTTTTCTCACTCCCATTTTATGTTGCGGAAAGTGATCCCCTCCCAGCTGTAGGGTGCCTAGGGTGGAGGGATTGAGGTAAACTATGAGGTTACTATGGGAATGTTTCTTCTTTGAGGCAAATATGTTAAATGCAGCTCAAGTTTGCGTTGGCATGTGAATGTAACTGAAAGCACTGGCACTTCTTTACTCACCAGTATGCTATGACTGAGAGTGCATCCATGAAAGAAATGTTGATTAGGCAATCAGCCTGTGTAAGACTTCCCTGTGGCACATCATCTACTCTTCGTGTTTGCTATATTTTCATAAGACTTAGGTAACTGAACTTAGACATTCTTCATTCCAAAGTCCATTCCGTTTTTTAATCCTTTTCAGTTTGAGGTAGCTTTTATGGCTGGCTGTCATTCAAATTGCATTTTGAAGGCATTTTTGAGGAAACTTGAAGTTCTAGAGTGTTAATAAAGTGTTGCCTGCTAAAATAAAGCCAGATTGGTTCAACATTAATGTTAAAGAGTATATAAATAGTAAAGGCTGAAATGTCAAAACAAATAAAGATAATTAAAAAATACCACTGTTTTCAAGGTATGTTGGTGACATTTCATGAGCTATGTTAGTGAAGACTTAAAAACTATGTATTGCCATATGCTGAACATATCAAGCTTCCCTTCTGCTACTATTCATATGTCAGAGGACTCATCTGTATTTATTTTCCTTCAAAATGTTCCTGTTACATTATAGATGAGTGCAGCACCTATATCATTGTCCACAATTAATTCTCACTCTCCATACATCCAACAGCATATGGTACTTCCTAAGAAGAATGAGTCCTTTCCTTAAGAGAGGAGTTAAATTAGTCTTTTGTAAGGTTAGTCTTTCAAGTTAGTTTACAGCTTTAGCACAAAAGCAGTGGCCCCTTTACATGAGGTTCCACCCAGATGAAGAGATGGCAAGCTTACTGATAGCACATACTCAGAGGACTTTCCCGTTTACCTATGCCCTACATTCTTCCACATGCTTTTGTCAAAAATCCTTGGAGCTGTGGTCACAATGTGTAAAATGGGGTTGTTAGTGCTTGTCCTCCTGACTTCTTTGGGATGTAAAAGGCTATTTCATGGAGACTAGCACAGAGATAAAGAGGAGAATGATTCTGGTGCTGAGTCTTGACCCACCGAGATCCAGTGTGTACATTTTCATTGGATTTACGTGGTTCACTGGCAAGTATTATGCTAGTTTGTTGTTGCTTTCCAGGAAACAAGAGAAAGAACAGGAAGACTGAGCAAGTGGTTGGACTCAATGATATGAGGGTCTTTTCCAACCTAAATGAGTCTATGATGCTATGAATGAAACCTGAAAGGGCTTTTCATGCATAAGCAAAGAAGCTGGGTTCCAATAATATCAAGACAAGCTTTACAACTTTTTTAAGATGCCTTAAAGAGCATGTAAAATTAAATTTTACACCAGTTTTAATATTTTTTCATGGCACCAGGCTCCACTTTGATATCAAAAGCAACTACTGAGTGAGGTTAGATTTGATGTAAAGAATAGCATTAGTTCATCAGAAAGGAAGGTGCTGCTTAACCACTAAAGTATTTTAAAAATATTTTTCTGTGTAGATTTGTCACTAATTATGCTATATAAATTTAAGAGTGGAAATTTGGTTTCTCCATCATCATAACTTGCATGCCTAATGTTTTGCACTGAGCTTTGGAGTGCAGCTGAAGTGCAACTCTCCTTGGAGATTTATTTTTAATATAATACCATTTTCTAGTTAAACATTTCATATGAAATATACTGAGCAAGCTAAAGAGGGCTACTTTGTTTGCAGTACTCTATAAGCAGAAGATTGCCTGAGGACTTCCTTATTGAATATACCTTATCTTGCTCTGTATCCAGTAACAGATCAAGTTGGAGTGTAACGTACCTCAAGCTCTGTTTGATTTTCTCTTTTTTTTTCTTTTCTTTTTTCATCTCCAGCTACACGGATTAGGGCTATTAAGATGTTGGTCTAAGTCACAAGAGTTTTGGAGACCGGAAATACTTGATTTCAGTAGTTGAATTTAAAGTTATCTGAAGGTAAATATCTCTTATCTAGACAGTGTGTAAATTGTGTATTCATCTGATTTCCTTTCCTCACTGGATATCGTTTTCCCTTGGTGAGCTGTTCGTTTGGCTTCCTAAGCAGAACTAGACAAACTCCCAAATCACTTCATGCTTTCAGTGAGCTGTGTCACCTTTCTCTTTTTTATTTTCTTTAATCATTCTTTTCATGCTTCCGGAACAATTGAGCTGTATTATTGCGAAAGTTTTACTATCATCCTCTGCGTTCTTGTCTCAAACTTCATGCCTTAAAATTAATGTGTTCGATATTCAGCTACCATCTCTCTAATAATGCGTGCTTCAGGGTTTGTGATTTCTAATGTGAGTGTAAACATTACATTTCTAATGATACCTTGTGTTGGATTAAGGGACGCAAATACTAGAATTATGAATACTAGAGTTATGTACCCTTACCAGTCCAGGGAGCTGTAACCTACTGCCATAAATTCTCATTCAAGTTTCCCAGAGGTAATATGTTGGCCAAATCCTTTATTGAATGGCTACTGTCTATTGATAAATCATTTATTTTGAGCGGAAAGCTCACTAATGGTAGTCCAAGTTTTCAAAAAGTATGTGTGTGGCTGCTATACTTGTTGTGTGGGCATTTCTACAAGTACTGTGTGTGGATAAACATGCATATTTGTTCTAATGACAAGTAATTATCAGTAATATCAATAAATATGTTACATTAGTTAACCCAGTGCCTTCCTGAGGACATTTCTACTTTGAAAAGTCATTATGAAAAAATTTCACCTTTCCTCCATACCATTATTGTTTCATAACATACCATTATCGCTCCATAACACACCATTATCAGCAAATACCTGATAACATATCCCTATATGCGTGCTCTTGGGACAGAAATTACTATTTACTGCTTTTATTGCTGCAGGCATTGCCAGAGTGTGCAGCTGTCTCTGTTTTGGAATAGGTCTTGGAATTGTTAACTATTTTGCTACTGTGACTGCAAATCCTGCCTTTAATTTACCCTTTTTCTACCTTATTAGAAACAGGGAGTTGTCCACACTGGGTTGAGGGCAGAAGTTTGGCTCCATGAATCTCTGTTCCTGGTGATGCTATGCAGGCCAAATTAAAACCATCTTGACTTCAGTCAGAGCCCAGGCTAGCTTTTCTCAGCTTGGCACCCGTAGTACCATGCTGCTCAGTGAATTGGTATGGGAAAGGATTGATGCACTAATGCTGCTGGGCTAACCGTATACTTTATGGTCATGCAATTGAAGTTGTTAAAAAAGAAAAGAAAGAAAATTTTGCCAGCAGCACTAACTGGATCTTCTTGCAATCCCTACCCATTCTCTGCATGTGCAAAGATACTGGTTATGCATTTACTAGGATAAGAGGCATAGGAAGTACTGGATGGAGACACTTGTTTTTATCACGATTTTTGATGCCCTTTCCGAACCATAAAGTTAAGAGGCTGAAATCCAAGGTGAGGGATGGTGGTAGCAGGTGGAAGTTCTGTACCACCCACATAAATCACTTAAAAGCAACAAGAATTTGGAGGGACTGTAGCAGCAAAGAACATAAGTGCAGTTTCAAAATCACTTCATGAAAGTACAACTGCTTTAAGGTTCTGTCTAAAAATTCTTACTATGCTGATGCATTAATTTACCAGCTGGTGGACTTTGCAAACCCTCACTTTTCATGTCAGTCATATGGAAAAAATGGGGTCAATATTCCAGTTCTGCGGCCTTTTGAACTGCTTTTTCTATATGATGTCAGGGATGGTCTCCACTGCTGCATGACCTTCCTGAATAGGAATATCCATGCACTTCCAGTTAGGCTGAGACAGTGATTCACTTTTTGGTGGCATCTGTGCAGTCTTCCCTGCCAAAGTTGTGCAGCTGCTTTGTATTTCATCTGGGAGTAACATTTCCTTGAAACCAGTCTTCAGGAATCCAGTGTGTAACTTGGGGTGGGGGTGTATCCTCAGTCTCATTAAAATCATATCCAGGACTTTTGTGGAGGAAAAGGCTTGGAGAAAGGGAAGAAACCAGCGTGCTATTAATGAAAATATTAGGCTCCTTGCAGAATGCCACTTTCCTTGCAAGGCAAACACTGTAAAGAGGAAGAAGTGATTCTTGGGTTTCTGATTTCTGTAGCCCTTTGAGCTGATTTGCAGCCGTGAGAAAGGTGCCAATATCTTTGTATTGTTTGGCAGGGAAAAGATTACCTTGTAACTCATCTTGTCTGGCTATGGCCTGGCACTGGATCATGACCAGGTTGATGGCAGCCTGACAGTTTTAAAAGAATATGTTGGCATTTTATGAAAAGGGAAGTTATTACACTTGAAAGGAAGTAAAAACAAAACCAGAAAACCTACGCTTGTCAGTTTTATGGCAGAGAGGCAGTAAAAATTCTGGCATGTTACTTCAGCCAATCCCTGCAACAAATTAGTGAACTAAATTGATTACAAAATCAAAGATGAATTTACATAAGCATTTGTGTTTTAGTTACCCTGCTCCTACAGTGTGTCAGACACTCAAAAGAGTGAACCCCATGCCTCTTACAGTTAAAATTAGTTCACAGCCTAAATTTAGATGTGTGGCAGCAAGAAGGGAGCATGGAAAGAAAAGAAGAGCATGGGAAGGGATGGTACCTCCTGGGTCACTGGCTCCAGTCCCTCCCGGTCTCAGGAAACCACATTGTGTTACTCTCTTTCAGACTGTGACGATCTTCTGACATACCATTAGATGATACAAAAGACGGGTGTTTAAATTTACAGATTTGTCCCAGTTCCGTATAATTTTTTTCTGTCTCTATTAGCTCTGGGATTGGACCTGTGTTGAGGCTTATCACAAGTTTCTGCTGGTGGCTCTGTTTTACAATAAGAAGATGTGCCAGGGAGCTGGGCACTGTGGAGGGCAAAGGCAGCAACATTAACAAGCAGAGCATAAAGAACGAGGAGGATTCAGAGTAGCTTTTCCAGCAGCCAGGAGGCACATGTCAGAAAATAAGGTTTCCAAAGGTTATTTGAAATATATATATATATCTCTGTTCCCAAGCTGCTGTAAGAGGAGTGAAAACAAATCATTTTCCCAGTGCAGCCTAGGAAGAGCCAAGGAGGCTTGGGTGCTGGGGACCGAGTGGACTGCTGCCTGAGGAGCCCCACACTGTGCTGGCTGGTGGCTTACCATTCCCATACTAGCTTGAGTATCCCTATGTTGTGCACGATATCATCCTTGAAAACCCTTTCTCATGCCATCTTCCAAAACCCCTCAGCAAGTATCTTCACCTTCACAGTCATGTAGGACTTCAGTGTAATAAAGTGTAAAAAGAAGTTTTCCTTGGTGAGTGCTACAGCCTCAAAAGCAGTTGTGAATTATTTTGCATTGTCAGTCAGAACTGTAAACTGCAACCGTATGGCTTTAGATCTGAAGAGGGCTGAGTGGAGTTCCTAGCATTATAGTGTGTTTTTACTCAGGCAATATAGCCAAAGCAAACGATGAAACCAGACTTCTTCTTGTGGTCAGAAAGAAACAAACAATTTGTTTTGATTGAAGGCTCGGTGCTGTTGAGAGGCCTACAGTTATGAGCAGCTGCGTAGGAAGCACGATGATATGGGCTAGTGGTTGCCCATACGAGTTACATCCATTGCAAATGAATCGGCATGATAAGTGGCTGGAGTGCTGAGAGCAAGGCTTGCAGCTGAGAGAAGGAAATCTGTCACTTCTGGCAAGAGGGAGGACTTGCCCAAAGTGATCTGCTTTTCTTAATGCCAATTAATGTTTTCTGAATATTGAATGCAATTGCTTGAGTGGATGCATGTAATTTTCAGACTGGCAGTAATTCTCTACAAGAGTCAGGTCTCCTGTTTGGGGAATGAACAGCATGGTGGTGAGTGCATTGGGTCAGTAACACATGCTGTCACACCTTTGTGTGGCCAGAGAACCAGTATTATATGGCTCCGTCCCTACAGTGCCTCCATTATCTGGATAACACAGCCTTGTGCTGTCTGAGGCTGAGAGCTTTTTATTCTTCTGTGGGACAGGACTTCCTCCAAGCGTGAAGCTGTGGCTCAAAGCAGTTGTTGCCCCATCACATTTATTCTGCCCAAATGGCACTGTTGTCTCCCATTCAGATTAAACTATGGAAGATGTAATAGACATTCTCATTTAAAAATAATTTTAGCTCAGTTAAGATGATTTAAATAAGGCTGGAGTAAATGTCTGTCTGCATGAGTCAATCTATTGTGTTAACCCACTGGAGTTTTAGATGAGAGTTAACAGTATCTGGGTATGAAATTCTCATAGACTTTTTCAGATTTTGTGGTTTCCCAGATTATCAGAGCTGAAAGCTATTCCTGAAATTGAAAGGTGGACTATTGTAAAGCAGTAATTGTGACTAGCATACCCCTGGAGTAAAGCAATAGAAGACACAATGCAGTTGTTTCTCAGTGTCAGGACTCAATTGCATTGCATTTCACAGTAGAAGGCAGTATGCTTGAGGTTTTCTACAAGGGGCTATAAAAGGCAGTGTTGTGGGGGGGGTAAGACTTCAGAGAGGTAAAGTAAAGCCTTTGAGAACAGACTGAACCTCAGCATAGCTTCACTGATTTAAAATCTGTCCACTTACATTGCCTTCTCCAAACATGCAGTCATTGATAGTAGTTGCAGCAGTGGGGTGTGTTTTTACTGTCAGACTTTCCCAAAAGAAGAAAAGTTGACTATCCAATCTGTTCCTTCCTCTTTGTTTTCTACTCTCCTGTAATATGCTATTGGACCAAGGTTTGAACATTTGTCCATCCTCTGTGAACTCACTTCGCAAAGTTTTGAATAAACTGCAGTGAGTTGGGTGTACAGAGCTAAATATAAAGCTGCAGTAGCAGTTGGGCCTCCAACACTGTGAATGCACTTCAGCTTGTCTTTCAATGCTGTAGTTCTCCTTTTTCTTGTTTATAATTACCTCCTTTGCAATATGAGCTTGAAATCAAGCTCTTGCTGTGGATTTATCTTGTACTTGACAAGGGCAATACTGACCATGCAAGCTTCTTAATGGCTAATGATATAGGTGGAACCTGAAGCATGTCAAGTGAATGCTTACTATTTGTGGTGTGTGTGCAGAAGGTAGAGCTGTTATTTTAACGCTTTCTATTGCAAAATTCACTGGGAGTTTCCCTCCAAAATAGTTGTGAGCTGAGAGATATGTAGATGTGCCCTTGTGTATTGGCAATGTTCTGTAGGAAGGTCACCACCGTTCCACTCTGCATACACCTTTGATACTGTTCTCTGTGTGCTTTATGCTGTTATTTACTCTGAATTCTGCCCATTTAGAAATCATCTCTGTCGCCATCTGTTTTGAGAATGGATTTAATCTAAAGCTTTGTTCAGGTGCTTCAAAGCTGCTAACTTATTTATGGTTTCATTTTGCAGGGTTTACCAACTGTGAATGCTTTCTTTAGATGCTAAAAACAAAGCCTGTTGTGTTTGGTATTGAACTCGAGAGAGGAAGTGTGTTTTGGGCATGCTCAGATTCCTGAAGGGAATTTAGGCCTAAGGCCTCCTCCTAGTATGTAATTCCCAAGGAAGCTTTTCAATGAGCTAAGAATAAAGACTCTTTTGATGAGAAGCTTGCAGTCCTGTGTAAGCATAGTGGAAAAACTTTAGGTACTTATATGTTTATTTTTTTGTACTGACACATATTTTGCCTAGTCAGTGTGTCTGTGAAAGATATGCTCAGGTTTTGACAGTCCAAATTTCACCTCAGTTACATTAGATTTTGGACTTTGCCTTTTATCATGGGGTTGGCGGGGAAGGAGGCAAGGATCTGTTCCTTAATATCTCCGTCCGTTCCTTAATATCTCTGAGACTAATTTCCTGGTTTACAGATAGGAAATTAATAACACTTCTTAACTATTCAGGGGTATTGTTAAGGTAAATATTAGAGCAAACAGGTAGCACTGTAATATAGGAGTCACATGTATGCTGAAATATGGTGAGCACCCAAGCAACTGTCCCTCAAAATCTCTAGTTGTTCCGTGAAAGCATAGATGAGTAGAAGAATAAGAGCTGCCATTTAAAAATGAGATTTGCATAAAGCTGTGTTGAAATCGCTTCCTGGGAATTTCTGCAAAAGGAATTTCTGCAGAACTTGTTGTTAAGGAAGTCATGTTAGAAAACGTGCTGATTTTTTGCGTCAAAGCCCTTGACAAGAACTAAAACACAAACAAATAAAGAATAGAATCTGAATTTACTTGCAGAGCTCTATCATCCACCAATTATCTATCAGTCAGCTGTTTGTCTCTCCCTGTAAATCTGTGTGATGAAATATTGCCAAAATCAGCAAAAGCAGTGTATCAGGATGGGAATTGCCTGGTGGGCTGCCTTGCTGCTCCGGAATACCATCAAGCTGTTCAAATAAAGATGAGCTGGGACAATGTAACAGCTGGCCAAGATGAGCATGGGAAAGAAAAATATGGTGATGGGAGATGCAGAAGTGACTCGATGTGTTGGCATTCCTTTCTCTTCAGGGCAAGGACATGTGAAAGGGCTTGTCACCGAGAGAAAGACCCTCTTACATTCTATTGTGGTGAAACCTTCAGCCTCAAAATAATACAACAAGTTGTGTGTTTCCAGATGTAATTGATGTACACAAAATCTCACACTGCAGGAATTAGACTTCATCTTCTCACCCCACAGTTTTGCCAGGTTGAAGATCTACTGTTTTACTCGGGCAGAGGATTGGGGGTTTTCACATGTTTTCAAATGTGAGTTTCTAGTAAGCTGCTTTTCCTTTTAGCATTAAATTATATGCAGGCTGAGATCCTTCTTGTATGGTTGATTAACTGAAACTCATTGATAAATCTTTAAAATGAGAAAGTTTCCTAATTTCCATAGATTGACTTGCACTAAGGGATTAGGAGACCCACCTTGCACCTCTCAGTGTCTAAGCTCAAACATTTAATTTAGTGTAAGCAAAGCTAATTCCAGGGAAAAAGTGGAACAAAGGAAGAAAATAATAGTATTGCTAAGGGGAAAAAAAAAGCATATACAATAGGGGGTTTTATCCATCTGAATTTAACATGAAAGCCTGTGTTGATTAAGGGCTTTGTGAAAAGTTGATTTTCCAGTTCAGCAAAACTTTCAGAAAAAAATACTTGCTTCAGGTCAACTGCAGCTAGTTTCCCTCCCTCTCGTTCATTAAAATGAAAAGCAAGTGTTCCCACTTCATTGAGCCTTGAATGACCTGTTTGATCTAAAGCAGAGCTTCTCCCAGAGCTAGGTCTTGATTGCCAAACTCAGGAGGAGTCTTAATTTCTGTGTTTGCGATGGCTCTTTAGGTCACACATAATTACACCCCAAAACAGGGAACACAGTCCAGGGTCCCACCCCTAGATGGATGTCAGGGCTTGTGAGATAAGCTTTCATCAGCCTCTCTTGAGGAGCAGCTTCATTTCGTATCAGATATCTGTTGAGCCACAGAGTGAGATAGGATGTCAATCTGTAGCTGATGGAAAGGGAAAGTCAAGAAAAAATATCCCCCGCCAATTATATAAAGCAGAACATTGCCAAGTAATATTAAGTTGCTCCCTCAGAGCATACAGCAACGTTAGCACCTGGATGGCTAGGAAGGGTCTCTAGGTTAGATTTGCAGTTTGTGTAATAACTTTTCCAGATGTCCATGAATTGATCATTTAATCACAGTGTTAAGGAGAGTTTGTTTTTCCAGTAGCAATTTTGTTTAATTTTATTACAATGTGTTTCACTTCAGTTTGGTGATCTTCAGTGCTAGTAGAGTAGCTTCAAAAACAGAAGGGAGAAGCAGGGGGAGTGTATCAAGGAATGTGTCCAAAACTGAGCCTTAGGAATAGAGTCTTAGAGCTTACAGGGAAGGCAAGACAACATTTTCAGTCTTTTTTGAAAAACCAGCCTTCTGCAAGGTTAGAAAACAGCTCAGCTCATCTTCATGATGAAGCAGTGGTTCTCCGGTGGTCTTGTCACATCCAGCTCCTTTGCTTTAGATGCTTTGGGTGTGATCACATGGGTTTGATATTGTGCCTAAAAAGGTATGAGATCATGTCCTGACCTCATACCATCTGTTTAACAGATGAATTTGTATGGTAAGGCTAATGGTTAAAAACCTGTCTCCACTTAGGTCCGTGGTATCAAAATTTTGCCCATGATTGGAGGGGGAGTTGGAAAAAAAGAAAACAAAGTGTCCAAAAATAGATTTCCTAAATCACTGCTGGGAAAGCCTGTAGGCTTCAGAGCCTCACTTATTTACTGTGCTGTCATTTGGCTGATAGCTATTTGTGCTCAGCCCTTGGGCAGAGTATGTGATCTTTATGTCTAAATCTGTGTTTTGTTGATGCAGACTGTGAAGGTATGTAACTGTTGAAAGATATGGAGGAAGTACACCTCTTATGAAGCTGTGAATATTATTAACTTAGCTGCATTGATCACAATCTTGTTTGCACATAGCTGTTCTGTAATGAATCAAGCACAAATGTCAATGGCATTTGTCAATAAGTTTAACATTCTGTTCACCGCACCAAACCAAATGGTTAATTAGTTTTCTCATCAGCTGAATTTGCCTTGTTTTGTTTTCTCCTCTTTAAACCCCCAGCAACATACAAATCCTCCCTGGATCTCTTTAACTGACAGAATACAATTGTTGTACCCTCGCTGAAACGTTAAAAGTAGTTTGTGGACTGTAACATGGCTGGGTGAGGCACTGTTCAGTTTCCAGCCTAAAATCTGGTAAGGGCTTCTAAAACACAGTCCTCAATAGATTAAATCCAGCTGTTGCACAGGTGCACCGGGGCTGTGCAGCGGGGAAGTTTGTCCACTTAGAAACTTCTGCCTATGTGCATAGACCAAGATATTTTTGGTTCTCAAATATATACTTTTTTGGTTTTTTGATTAGGCAAGGCAAGTGGTCTTCATTAAAGCCACAGAGAGCAGAATGGTTTCATCTAAATTCATCCCTGTAATTGCAGGAAGACAAACCCAAGTATCATAATGCTCCAATTCCTTCCCATCCTGCTCATTCAGCCATTCTTATCATTGGAAGTGAAGCCTACAAAATCTTAATTGCTTGTCTAATTTGACACATTAAAGTCCAGTCTACACTGAAATAGTTTATGTGGAGGTACATTTTATAGATTTGTGCCATTGACTCTGAAAAAGAAATTAAGAAAGTAAGAATTGGCTGAGGGAGTAGATTTAGAAGAAAAGCTGTTTTAAAGAAGCAGGATAGTGTGTTTGAGTGATTTTATGTGCAGACCCAGACTTCTCTCACCTCTGTAGTATGTTGTGGAATAAATAACATTTATTGCTCTTGTGATTGGAGTGTAACTGTCATCTGTAATGGAAGTGGTGGAATCACTACACCTGGAACTGTTCAAAACCCATGTAGACAAGGCCCTTAGTGGTATGGTTTGGTGGTGGACTTGGCAGTGCTGGGGGAGCGGGTGGACTTAAAAGTCTTTTCTAATCTAGCTGATTCTATGATTCTGTGTGTGATTTTTCCAGCGCTGCAGACATGGCATGTCCTCCTCTAACGTAATTATTGAGAGACACACTGGCATATCTTAATGCACCTTGGAACACAACATGACTGAACTTCTACTCTAGGGCATTCTTTCTGAAACTAAACTAATTGACATCACTGAGGTTTCTCTCTGTATGTCCCACATTCTGTGAAATCACCTCCCATCGTTCTGAGCAGTAGAAGAGGGAATTGCTTGGGAAATCCAGGTAGTTGCGATCCTCTTTCTTCTTAGTGAGTCTAGCTGAAGGTGTGCAGCCAGTAATGGTGGGACTAATTGTAAGTAGCCGTAACCTATCCTGGCTAGAAGACAAGGCTTGTCACATGCAGTGTCACAACTCTTCCTCAGATGGTAACTACAGTCTGGAGGCTTAAAGCTTAAAGATTAGGACTTCCATAATGACTAGGGATGGAGACAGGTTGCAGTTTTATGCAACTGTCTGTTTCCATACCATTATTTGCTTCCCTAAACAGGACAGGAGGAAAAAGCACATGCCTGTGAACTTTTTTTTTTCTTCCCCTTCAAATTGCGTATTTTCCTTTCCTCTTGCTGCTTCTTTGAGGATTTTTTTTTTTTTTGAATCATAGAATAGTTTGGGTTGAAAGGGACCTTTAAATGCCATCTGGTCCAGCCTGCCTGCAATGAGCAGGGACATGTTCAACTAGATCAGGTTTCTCAGAGCCCCATCCAGCTTGACCTTGAATGTTTCCAGGGATGGGGCATCTACCTGTGCCAGCGTTTCACCAACTACACTGTAAAAAATTTCTTCCTTATATCTAGACTATAACCATTACCTCTTGTCCTATCACAACAGACCCTGCTAAAAAGTTTTCTCCCATCTTTCTTATAGTCTCCCTTTGTGCACTGGAAACTGCTGGAAGATCTCCTGGAGCTTTCTCTTCTCCAGGCTGAACAACCCAAACTTTTTCAGCCTTTCTTCATAGGAGGGGTGCTCCAGCCCTTTGAGAATTTTTGTGTCCTCCTCTGGACTCACTCAAGCAGGTCCATGTCCCTCTTTTTTGAGGGGCCCAAAAATGAACGCAGTACTGCAGGTGGGGTATCATGAAGGTGGAGTAGAGGAGAGAATCACGTCCCTTGACCTGCTGGTCACACTCCTTTTGATGGTGCCCTGGGATATATTTCGCTTTCAGGGCTGGGAGTACACATTGTCAGCACATTGGCACAGATGTCCAACTGGTCGTTATTACTTTAGATTAACAACAAAGTCTTGTATTGGTTGTCCTTCCTGTATATGCAGTACCCTCTGACTTGTTTCAGTTCTCCTGCTAGCCATAATGACTGCTGTGCTGAGTCGCACCAAATGTCCTCCTGGCCCAGTATTTTGTCACCCACATGGCCATTAATGGGTGCCAGTTGTAGCACTCTGTTTTCCCACACCAATTCCCAGGTTCCAGCTGTCAGGGGCGCAGGTACTTTCTCAGCCAGAGGTTCAGTCTGCAATACTGTTTGTAATAGCTGCTAACAGATGTATTGTCCATGGATTTATCTGAAGTCTTTTATTTTTTTCTGTCTGACTCCCAAAGTCTCCTGTATCAGTGAGATCTACAATTTAATATGTGTTCTGTGAGAAAGTACTTAAGTTTTTTAACTTACTATCTGATCATTGCACTGGATGTACATTTGTACTGTATTTGGAAGCAGGCAACTCTAGTAAGATTAACTTTAATGGGATCCAAACAGAAGTAAGTTTACCATGATGATTCAATTACAAGTCTAAGACCTAAGTGCTACAGATTGTTGAAGATCCTGAACACAATTAAGAACATTTTAGTTACTGAAATGCATCTACTTCTGAGTTGAAAATGACAGCACAGCAAGACATTGGCCGTAACAAAGATATAGCAAACCGAATGTGCATGTAGGTCTTCATCAAGCTGTCATTGTCTGAATTGGAATGTAATGCAGAAGTTCCATCTGGTAATTTATATTCTTCCAGAAAAAAAAAAAAAATCACTGTGAGAAATATAATGCTCCAAAAGAATCAAGGCTTCTGATTAGTTTTCATCAAAAATTCAATGTTTTAAACAGCATTATGAACTGAGGAGCAAGATCTAGCTAGTGGGGACAGTTCTCCCCTCAAAGGCATTACATCATAAAGCCTGCTTAGATTCAGACTCTTACATTGTGCACACACTTTATGTACAGCTAATGGGACTGTGATCAGCTGCTTTAAACTCATCAAGCTGATCCCTGGTGTTTCTGAGGTGGACATCAGCAAACATGAAACTTAAGCTATGTGGAACCTTTGCTCTTGCAGCAAAGAGGCTTTTAAGGGCCTTTCATTCTAAGGACATTTTACTTGTTTACCATGCTCTGCTTTCTTGTGTTCCCATTTTAAAATAGAATAATGTAGAGTTTTTAACTTTCATTACATTTATGTTAACTTTTATTTCACTATTTCCATAAATTCATTAATCTTGTTGCTGAGAATGGAAACTGTTTTACCTGATACATAGTTGGATGTCAACAAAATTCAGTACCATAAACCATACTGCTAAGTACATCTGTGACTTAATAAAAAATCATTTATACTCTTATATTTTCCCCTTCTAAACTGATCTAATCCTAAAATACAAACAATTATGGGTAACCATCAAGTAATCCAGTTCTTCATTCATCAAATCAGACTAACTGATTTTGTAGACTGAAAACCAAATTGGCCTCTCAAAAAGCTCTAGGGACATCTGTGTAGGGCATCTCTTGAAGGTGCTAGGGCTTGAGATTTCTTATGTGAATCAACACTACCAACTCTTGTCTAAATGCCATTTTTCCAAGTACTCTTCAGTCCTCACACATGTTTAGATTTTCTCCTCCTCTAAGGTAATCACATGCATCATTTGTTAGACCGTTCTCTGAAAAGTGTATGATCCTGGTACCTGAGCCTCATGAGGATGACAACATACAGTGATGGATGGGAAAGCCTGGAAGCAACTTTGATTGGTCTTACTCTGAATTATATTATTAAATGATTATACTGTAATCCATTAGTGACTTTGTTACATTTTATTCATATTTTCCATTTCTTGAAATTTCCCTATTCCTGTACAGATTCATAGGCTACCTGTCGATCAGTTCTCCTTCTGACTGTTCTCTCACCTGCAGAAGTTAGGTGTGTTTTTTCTGTGTCCTTTATCAGTGCAGATGCTTTGAGGGTATTTCTTTGTTTCTAATTTGTTTGCACCCTTTTATTTTCTAACTCTCTGGAGAAGCTGTTTTCCCATTATTACTTATCTTCGCTCCTGTTCTAGGAGCAGTAGATTGAAAACCCTGTGGGGCATTTTTCCTGGAAAAGTTTATAGCTTTTGAATGGTTTCCCTTTTCTGTCAGGTCTTTTGTTTCTATTATATTTTCCTGTGATTTTACCTTTGAATAAATCCTTTCTTTTTCCACTATCAAAAATATTGTCCTCTTTATAAGAGGCTGGAGAGCTGGATTTTGATGCAGCTCCACAACTGACATTTTACTGTAGGCTGTAAATACTAATATTACAAAATCAAATGAGTAGATGAAAACTGTTGTAGGACTATGTTCTTTAGGTTACTGTATTATGCAATAGATTTCACTGAATGAGAAAGCTATCATCAAGCTGTCAAGCACCTTGAAATCTTCAGAAATCTCCCTATGGATAAAGCTGTGATAGCATCACAGAAATAGGTCTTTTCAATTTGCATTTGAGAATGAATTATAAAATCAGTGCCATAGTTCTCATGTGTGTTGCTTCTTTTTATTCATTAAATTTTATTTGCTCATTGGAGGGGGAGGGAGCACTTTTTAAGATGATTTGGGTCCCTTTGTTGTCTTCCTTCTTCTTCACTGCAGATGTTCTGCTGAGATGCATGTGACGTTTCACATGACTTCAGTCTTGCTTAAGGCAGACCACAAACTCAGGAAAACAAATTTTATATTCATTTATGTGGTCCTGCAAAACACAAACCTTCTATTGCAACTGTGGTTGAAGAAGGGGGGGGGGGGGAGAGGGGGGGGAAGAAAAGTGATTGTTCTGGTTTTATTTAGTAAAAGTGGAGATTTTGCAACATAACCTGCAGCAAGTGATGAATTGTACTGCAAACTCCAGCACCACAAATGATTGAATTCACAGCATTCTGCCTGTATCTGAAGTGCCATCAACTCCCACAGCGCAAAATTGTTCATTCCCATTCAGTTTCCTCCTAATTCACATATGGGGAAAAAAAAAATCTTTTCAGCTGTAGCCTTGAAACCATATGTGAACATTTTTGGAAAGTTGGTGGAAAATCGTTTAAGTCCCTTGGGTTATGGGAAAGCTCACTCTTCCACTGTTGTCATCTCCATCTTTGGAACACCTGAAACAAGAAACTCATGCTTAGCACTGTCTATGCATGAGAATGTTTCTACTTCATTTGTGTCTGTGTTTACAGGGCAGTTGAGAACAAATTTGTATTTGTGTGATTGAAGGAAAAAAGGGCAACGGAAGTGGAAGACAAAGATTATTATTTGTATTTTTTCATTTTATTTCAGGCATTTTTGTATTTTCTTTTTAGTATGGTAAATGTAAATCTATATTCTGATCTAAAACTCACCACTTTATCTGTCTTTTCTTATTTTCGGTATTTCTCTTGAGGTCAACAGTATCAAACTGTTGAATATACCTTCATATAGAAATAGTTTTGTACAACAAATTATTTCTTTAACATTATTGCCAACCATTTAATTTAAAGTGCAGTGTCTGGGATCAGTTTCTCTGTTGTCATTGCTCGTTATGAAATTTTTGGGCAAATATGTGAAGATACTGATTCAGAAATTTATGAGTTTGGACAAACAAAAATATCCCTGTCAAGCAAGCAGTTAATCTCTATTGCTTGTCACTGGGCTTCAGTGTCAGGTGCTGTTCAAAATTCTCTATATAGCTGTAGCATTGCAATTCTGTCTCATCTTGCAGTGACCTCTGGCATTCCAGTCCAGGCTTTCTTTAAAGCAAAAATTTCCAGTTGTGCAGGACTGTATGGTGGTTTTTCAATGTTGACAGAAGTCCACTAGGATGAAAACCACCAAACTCATTTTCACTGTGACCTAAACCAGGAATTAAACTGAAGTCTCTGGAGGTGAAAAAGTAAACTACTAGCAAGTGAAGGCCTAGCTTCAAATGGCTCAGTTCAGATAAGGATCTAAAAGTTTAACTGTTCTGAAACCAGTCTGGACTCGAAATCAACCCCATTGCCCCATGAGAGTAGTCTGTCTTTTCTGATTTATTGCATAACCAGATCGGGACTGGATTTCTGAGGCACCATAAAGAGCTTTTTTTTATAATGCTTTTGACAAAACCAGCAAGAGAAGAGTCGCATTAAAACAAAGCAAAAAATAACTCATGTTTTGAAATCTCAAGTACTGCATTTTCTTCTGGAAAAAAATGCTGTTTCCTCTTATTCAAAATTTTGTTTCCATAAAAGTAAGACACAATATTAGAAGAAAATCCTTGGCCCTCAAACCGGTGGTGGTTAGGACAAGAAGGACTGGGTTTAAATCGACATTAGGAAAAAAAAATTACTAGTAAGAATAGTGAATCACTGGGGCAGGAATGCCTGGGATATTTGTGTAATTTCCATCACTGAAAATGAGAGGGGCTAGATAAAAGTTTTGAAGAACTGAAAAATACGGTCTGGTTCTGTCCTAGGATGGCAGTGTACATGACGTGATGTCTTCAGATGTCATCCAGGTTTATGATTTTGTGAGTACTTGTCTCATGCAGCAAAACTCTAAGGTATATTAATGTTCATATGAAAATATCTCAGTGAAAAGAATTTTTTCTCTTATTCTTCATAATTTACTTTCTTTGCAATAGTTTAGCAAAGTTTTCTCTGTTAAAAATATGACAGCCTTTGCTTTCTCTGGCTTCTCTTTGGTCTTCCACATCACCTTTGCGCAAAGCTGATGTGAGATGTTAACTGACTAGTATCTATATCCTGAAACTACTGTTCCGATCTTAATCCCAGAGTAGTGGTTTATTTTGCATACTGGAATGAGTAGGGTGTTCCCACTTCCCTTATTCTTTATCCTTGAAAGTTGAAATATGTGTGGGAAGACTTGCAGAGGAAGAACTGATGATGTGAGAAGTACAAGATATGACTACTGGAAATGATGGTTCCAGTAGACGAGACCCACTCAGATAATAAAAATGTGAGTCAGCTCTCACTCATGTGCTAACATGGTAAAAGTCAAATTTTCTCTGACCAACTGTTTTTAAATTTTCTACATAAACACCATGATGCATCAGGATATGTCTAAAAATAATTTTTCCTCCCCCCAGTGGATATATCCACAAACCCTGCACAAAACCACTTATGCTTCTCAAACACAACTACTGGGCTATGAAGCTGTGGGTGTGTGAATGGGCTTCTTGAAGATGACTTTCAATCAAGCCTTAGCTGAAGATGAAAAAAAATAACAACCAAACAACAAACTTATAGAATGCCAGTTCCAAAAGGGATGCAAACAGCTGAATGGGCCACCGTGGCTTCTTCTGTCTACCATTTAAATATGGTTTTGTCAAGTCTCAAACTGTTGATTGCTGTGATGTATTTCTCTGAGCTTCTCCTATTTTTGCTTGTTGCTGGAAGTGCTGTATCCTTCTCACCACTGCTCTTTGGCTTTCTAAGAACTATTAAATGTGCCCCTAATCTGAGCTATGTAGTTTCATATAAAGATTAAATTCAGCTGAATTGGCACATGGCAATAAGGTCACAAGACATGTTAGTTTTGTTGTGGTCAGCTCTAGTGGGAGCTATGTGAAAGGTGACTGGCAGATAATATTTGGAGCTGAATGCAGTGGAGGGGAAATGGTGTTATGCTGGAAATCTGGAAAAAGGATGTTTTTTATACTTGTGGTTTTGCTTACCCGCTTGTAAACTTGTATTGATCTAATATTGATCTATTATATTGATCTATTGATGTTTAGTTCTGTAAGACAAAAGACTTTTTGACCATCCACTTTTTGTTGTCATGTTAGATTTAACTTGTTGAAGTGCTCATAGATGATGATGATTATACTAGGGATCGTATGGCTGGGGTTTTGGGGTTGACTATGGAGGTGACTATAAACAGAGAAGGAACAGGGATGGGGACAGTGGGACAGGGCAGCTTTGAAGTTTGTTATAGCATGGAAAACCTGCTTTCTCTGAACCACTGAAAGTCAATGGCAGGCTTTGAACTGACCTCTGTAGGAGTGTCTCCTTAGGATCATCAGCATGGCAAAATATACCAGTTGCTCTTGAATAACATTAGCTCTGTGCAATTTATTGAGTGGTTTGCTCTAAGCTATGCATAATAAGCTCAGCTGCCATAGCTTCACTGAAAAAAACCCGATGCTGGTCTTGGTGGAGTTATGCCTTTATACATCAGCTCATAGCCTATCACATAAGCTGTATAGCCCTAGGCATCTCTCCTCCTGCTGGTCTCTTACACCAAAACCTGGGTAAAAGCCCAGTATTTCTGGGCTTTTATCAACCCAGATGTTAAAATTCTGTTTTTTGCATTCTTCTTGAGTCACAAAAATCTGTATCCTTACAAGTGTTAGTTTGTTACCAGGCAAAAAGGAGCTATCATGACCTAAATGAGGTAACAGTAGGGATTAATTTGGGGTTTTCAGAATGACCTAATACTGCTTCCATTTAATTCACCACTGGGATTGAACTGGGTTAGAATTAGATGCAATGTTAAGTGCTTTCAGAAATCTCATCTGAAGTGTCGATGTGGTACAGTCTTCAAAAGAAATAAAATAAATAAAACTTAAACCCTCCACATCTGAAGTGTGACTTCAACAAATCCTTCTATTTTATGCAAACAGGCATTTCACAGATCTGTGCAGTTTCTATAAAGATAACTTCATTATTAAAATGTGAAAGATTAACAATAATCTTTAACAATTAAAAACATTTTTATTTTTGCTGGCTGGGTTTTTCAAAGCAGTTTCCAGATTTTAAATAGAAAATAGTAAGTGTTGCATGGATTTTATTTTTCCTTAATCATTGAAAGCATAATCCTGAAATAAATTTTGAGCTAAATCCCCTATGACCAGAAATATGTCTTTAAACTCTGGGGATTCAGGCAGCTCTAGTTATATTTTATGCCAACTAACCAGATGTATTTAAAAGAAAGAAAGCTCTATTCTAAGCAAAATAAATTCACAACTCTTTACCATAAATTTTAAAAAATAAACCTAAAAACCAATGTAGACTTTGTTCCCACAACAGCACAGAATAAATATAAAAAAATATATGTCAGATGGGAACAGAACTGATATTTATGCGTTGCAGAATATTGCCTCAGCAAGACCAGTGCAATTGCCTGGACTCACAGAGGAAGTAAATTGGTGCAGGTACTTTATGGTTGATAGAGGCATCTCCTCCTCCTCACTTGTGTAACACCAAATCCTTTTTTGGTCAAGAAACTGAAATTTTTGCAACCTCCAGTGCTTGGCTGAGTTTCAAGAAGCTCTTCTTTGACCAAAAAGCTCTAAATAACAAAAAAGGTAGCACAAGGCTTGACAGGGTTTGATTCTGAGGGAAGTGAAGCTGATGAGAGTCTCACCTGACCTGGCTATGCATGTGAAGTATTGGGATCCACACACACAATTGACTCCTAATAGTGATTTATAAACAGGGATTTAGAATTGTTCTGAAGTTACATTTTCAAATGCATGGTGGAGCCCTAGTTTTCTATCATTTTCCTCTGCCCTCCTTTCCTTGCATTCTCTTTTCTGTATTCCTCCATTCCTACTCCACCACCACCACTTCCCCTAATGCTGCCATTTACATCAGCAGAAAAATCACTGCAGGAGTGGCTTCCATAGAGCAGCAAGTAGACTTAAAATCAAGGAACAGTTTCAAAGATGGGTTTGCTGTGTTCCTGTGAATATATCATAACTGTAATAAGGGTTTGGAATGCATCTACACACACCATAGGGGTAACCTCATCGTTACCCACCCATGGTGACTCTGATCTCGAGTGATCTCATTCCGCATCCTCAGCCTAGTTCTGGCATGTTCCCTCTGCATGGAGGGCGGAATAGAGAATGACCTTCCTTTGAAATCCTTGATGTATTTACATGAGAGCATGCCAAATGCATTAACAAGTGGTGGAGTGAAACCCCGAGTGAGTAAACATGGTCAGCCCAAACACATGTAAATAAAGCTAAAATTTCGGAGGATGTCATGCCTGCTTTGGTTTGCACCACAAACTATAGGAGGAAATGTTAGACCAGTGAGACTCTGCTCTATTCATTTATTTTTAATTGTTTTGTCATGGCATAGCACATCAAGCCCTCAGGAACTACTTTATCTCTTCTTTGCAAAGTAGATTTGGTTCAGGTGGCAACCCTGAACCAAATTTCATTGAAAGTAGCATGAAGTTTCTTTGCACATAGTAGCAGCTTCTGGTAGGTGGCATTTGGAATGTTGCATTCTCTGTACACTTATCTCTCTCCTCGTCTGCTGCACTCTCACTCAGAGAAAAAGAGAAGGCTGCTGCTACTATGTTGGAAGCAGATACTTGGCTGAGTGCTTCCATGGTTTTGGACGGGTGTTCCTACTTTTAGCAGCATGCCTAGACTTTGAGAAGTACCTTATGATGAGTGAACAGCTATATGAGGGACTTTCAAGCTTTAAATCTTATCCAAGGAACCTCCGATAATAAGGGCTTCAGCTTATACCCACAAGTGGTCCTGTGGGAAAACTGGTCTTTGGCTTTTATTTCCTGAAAGGAAGGATTGTATGGCAGTGTTGGGGCTTCAGGGTCTGTATAATCAAGGCTCGGCATGATGAATTTGATGTACTGGCATCTGTTCTGTATGCTTTGTAAGGCTTCCAATAAAATATGAATAAAAAAGAAATATGCTTCATATGTCTATATAGGACACATGGCAGTTAAAGCTTTAGATATGGCATTTTTGTTGAGTAAAGAGGGATATGTTAGAATAGGCATAAGTGGCACACTTCTTTCTAAAACAAAAAGGAAAGATTTAGGAAGGAAATCAAGGCAGATACGACCTTTTTTGGATGTTTGGGGAGGCAAGGAATTGCTTCAAGCTTTGAAAACTCTGAAGCTCCAGACAGCATCGTGTTTCTGTATATAATCCTTCAAAGTGGGCAAGGTGTGAAAACAAGCCAATAAATGTGTAAGGGGTGAAGGAAGAGTTTTACAGATCAGGGTCACGGTTGCCAGCTTTTGCCTGCCACAAAACCTCAATGTCCCTCTCCAGGAACTCGACCCAGAATATTATTTTTGGATGACTGCCTTTGCAAATCAGTACAGTGCAGATGAGGGCCCTCTCCCACCAAAATTTCCAGCCCCTCTATGATTGCAGAAAAGGCAAAACTAAAGGACGAGGCTGGAGTTTGGGTGATTTTGGTCTGTGATGGATTTTTGCAGTGCTCTCCATGTTGCCCTTGCTTTCCATAATGAAAATTCAAAGCATGATTAGATAAATTGTTTTCTGTCTTGCTTGTGCTTCCTCTCACGGCAAACCAAACAGTTTTTTCTTCTTCACACTTTTTCTGCAACTGCTTCCCCTGGCTCTTCCCTGAGGCTTGCCCGCTGGTGCTCCAGGCCAGCTCTGATGTGGGGCAAATGCCAGGGAAAGAGCCATAGTGGGAACTTTTCCAGAAGCCTCCTTGTGTTGCTCAGGGGTCACATCTCAGCCCAGGCCCTCACCAGGATGAGCATTACTGCACAATCTACAAAGCCCTATCAAGGAACAGGAGGAGTTTTGCAACCCCTTAGAGGAGAAAGCCCTTTGAAATGTTGAGGTTACACCCGCAAAGCAAAGGGTTGTTAGAGTTTTCTGCATACAAACTCTCCAGATGTCATCTCTAGGTTTCGGAAGGAGTTAACAGACAGAATTGAAAATGAGAGAGCTCTTTCCCCTGGAGGTAATCCAAAGGAATATTTGTGGGAGATACTTCACAAGCAATGGGTAGCTTATGAATCCCCTGCCTCAAATTTATGAGACATGAATTGAACAGAAGATGAAATGCTTTGTAACATGATTTGGTTTCAGTCATTCAAGCTGATCATGAGCTACCCACTGTTCAGACTGGCTGCTTGTGGGAGCAAAATAGCACCCTTGAAGATTACTTTTTCAGTGCACTGGTCTGGCAGAATGCAGTTTTTCATCAACCTGTGCCTTCCTGTTGTAGAGCACCTTGTGGTCTCGTCCACCTGATACCTGTGTATCTGCTGTTGCTGAATTCCCCAAGCCTGTGAAACATCTCAGCTGGTTCTGCTCTTCTCCTGGCCTAGAAATGTCCTTTCCTGTACCACTGCTGGGATATTACTCATTGTAACAGCACCAACCCATGTTCCACAATTAGAAACAGCCTCTGGAGGACAAAGAGCAATGTCTGCTCTTACTTCCCAACCCTCTGAGGGAGAACATATTTATTCTCTCTGAACATATTATTTCTCTCTGAATAGAAAATAAAAGCACAACTGATTTCTGATAGTGCAGGACAGCCAGAGGAGGAAATTTTGTGCAATTCAGACTCTGGCTGGGAAAGGCAGTCATTTTCTGGGATTCGCCTAATGATCCCACTTCCTGGGAAATCCATCAAAGCCACCAGCCTGTATAGACTGCTATGGTGAAAGCAGTAGTGAGATGAATTATTTTCAAAGGATGGGGAGACATAAGGAGCTCAGCTGATGGAGAGCAATACAACTTCTCTGACAACGTAATTTATGTCAGCTCTAAAATCTTTTATTCCTGGAAGCAGAAACATAATGAACAGACAGGTGAAAAGCTGTGTGAGGTGAGGGAATTCCACATGAGGGAGAAGGGAAGACACATAGAAAATGTTTCAGATTATTTCCATTAAGGCAGAAAACATCTACTCATGGTAATAGATTACTCATTGGGCTAATAGATTCTTAACCCACGGTCAGAGGCCTCTGGATGCTGTCACGGTGCACACACATTCTTTATCCATTCCTTTCACTGGGACATCTCTCCTCCCTGCAATCTTCTTGCAAGAAGGTATGGTAGCGATGACTCTTGGCTGTGCTGGGCACAGCTCAGTATCGCATATGTACGATCTCATGAAACCAAAACATACTCTCAAAGAGCCCTTGTACTCCAGGGCTTCCACTTCAGGAAGGATATTAGATTTCAAAGCATATTTACATATTTACTATAACACTTCTAAGAGCAGGTTTTTTTCAAAAGGTTATAGCAACATCTGTTTGCCTTTGATGGGGACAATTCCTCTTGCTTATGTTCCCTAGACTGTTGAACTTACAGAAATATTGAACATTTTAAATTGTCTGAAGGGGGTTTGGTAGCTTTTTTGGTGTAAGAGGTTAGAAACCAATTCATTGCAGAGTATTCATAGATGAAGCTAGTGGTAGATCAGTGAGCTCTAAAGACCTCAGAGTTATGCTTCAAAGTGTATTGTGTTTGCTAAACTTAAAGGGAAAAAAGAAGTCTGACTATATCTGTGGTTCATACTGTGCTGTGTGTGGTATACAGCAACACAAAGGAGAGAAGAGTTTTCTGGCTACTCCGTATCAATGAAGCATCAGAAAGATGTGGAAGAAATTGCATAGTCAAGTAGCTTTGTGAGTCCTTTGTGTGATTTTAAGTGTTCAGGAATCATAAATCTTATAATAATATGATTGGATTAAAAATTTGAAATGCAGAATATGAAATTGGAAGGACTGAACCTTGAAAACAAACACTGGTTATACTTTCTAGCTATTTTTTTTGCAGCAATCCAGTTCAGTAGCATATATTTCTTTAAAAGTTAAAAGCCTGTATTCCTAGTGGTTGTAAAATCTATGAACATCAAATATTCTGAGATATATCAATTCAACTCAATAGAAACAGATTAATGCTAAAACATTTTACTTGTTTGACTGTCAGCTGTGTGCAGTCCATGCTCACCTGAATGCAGGAAAACACTTTATTATACTTTACTGGAGTATGCTAATGTGACAGACTGTGTTTCTATGTGATTTAAAGAGCTACAGTAACATCACGCTCACAAAAAAATGACCTATTTTGAAGTTTGCTGATGAAAAGTGAATGCATTAGTCTTATCTTCAGCTACTGTCTGTTCCATTGATAGCTTAGCATAAATTTTGGGAAAGCTAGTGTTAATGTTGCTTCCACACATTTCAATTTATGTGTGCCTAGGAAACTCTGGCTTTCAACTGGAAGTACATATGGCAGCAGACCAGGATATTCTTTTGGGAATTACAAAGGGACAGAATAAATAAAGCTGGGCAAACTGGATCCAGCAGTGAGAGAAAAAAGGTAGCTTGAAGCAGTGTTTTTGAGGTTTCACTATCCCCTTTCAGCATTCAGATCTGAAGCTTCCTGACAACTCATTCTCAGCCAGCCTACTTAACCCCAGAGGCATAGGTATGGCTTACAGCTATCCGTAGACATGGGAGATTTATGATTCTCCAACATGATTTCAGTTCACTGGCACTGAAGGTGAATTGATGCTTAATTTATAGGAAAGCACACTATCCAAACTCTTGATCTCTTTTATCCCTTAGGAGTACAGTCTTCTTAAAGGCATGAGAAGGAAAAACTCAGCTTTTACCACTTCATTCCTGCCAGCTAGCCCTGCCACTCGGCTGGCAGATACCATGAAGACACCACATGGGCCTACATTCCCAGTGAATCTCACATGAGGCTATCCATCCTCATATGAGGATTGTTTCAAGTGAGCACAGTGCAGACAGAAAGAGAGATGCTTGTCACTGTGCACTAACCACAGCTGATGGTAAGACTGCATGAGATGGTGCTGAGAGCATCACACAGTCTCGCATCCGTGTCTGTTTTATCTTTTTCCATGTTTTCCTCAAATAGGTATGCAGAAGAACTCAGTTGATTCAGATCACTTGTCCTCTGACAAACTGCCCATGAGTTTTCCAAGTGGGGCTTGAGGAGTCTTTCAGTTGCAGAAGAGAGACAGGGCTAGAGGGTCCATGAGCCTTGGAAAAGTATCTGATTTGACAGTAAGCACACAACTCTAAGATAGTCACGCTTTGATGTACAAGAGCAGCAAGGGCAAGAACTGGAGAAGTGTGAATCCCAGTCCCAGTCCTGGCCCTAACTCAGAGGTGCTTAGGGGATGGATTAGGTCTCTGCTCTTCGCTTTGAACAAGAAAACCACAACATAAAAGTATTACTTAGATTCATGATTCTTAGAACTGTCCCAGCTTTAAGGAACATATGGCTACCAGACCTCATGACTTCTTAGTCTGTTCTTCAGGGAAGCGGAAAAAGACTTAATTATTTTGCTTATTTGTTTGACAATTTCTTTAAGTGAACATGGAGGAATGTAGAAATTTGAGCAATGCAGGGAGTTAAGCTTAATCTTCCCAAATATTAACCTGTAAGTGAAATATGGTGGTTTTACGTTGATATGCACAGAAGTGAAAGCAGAGATAGAAGTGAGGAGAAGAACCATAGTTCTTAGGTTTTAGATCTATTTCTAAAATAGTTGTGTTTTCAAGTGGCAGTTTACCACAAACATTTATGTTTAATTAAAGTTGTCTTGTATATTGGAGGATCATAAATACCACACATATAGCATCTTCCCAGTTGTAATGGCATAGCTGGATAGTTGTGGAGTTAGAGCATTAACCTGCTCTCAGAAGACAGCTTGCAGAGGGCTATTATTACACTTGTCTGGGAAGGAGGAGGAGGATGTTCTTTCTTGTGCAAGGCATCACTTTTTGTCCCTTCCTGTACTCTGAAAGTGAGTGCAAGTGATCTTCTGTCTTTCAAATATCTGAAATAGTCAACAACTGAGATTTCCTAGACTTCATTCTTTTTAGAATAGAAAGGTGATTATAAAATATGAAAAAAAGCAATTTTTGTGACATCTGAACAGAGACTGGTTGCTTGGTACAGCTCAACTTCTTTATCCCACAGCTGCAATTATCTTAAATAAACAAAACCTTGTGGGTTTATCCCATAGAAAGAATTCCTATTATTTTTTGTATGCTAAACCATCTCATTTGAATTATGCTGGGGATTAGCCTGGGAAATGTTACGCAAATGGCTGATTTTTTTTTAATTTTATTTTAACAGATCAAAACGCCTTTTCAGCTTATAAAAGCCTTTTTCCCATAATTGATATTAGTCCTGCTTTTTCTTTTAAGTCCTTAGAGAATTATGAATGTCAGTATTAGAATAAAAGGAAGATTGCTTTAGATAATTTTATGTGCAGGGCTCTGTTCCAAAGGAACCAAACTCAGATGAGGATCTCTGAGAACACTGGTAAAAAGGACATGATAAAAATAAGGTGGGGGTGAAGAAGACCAAAGGGGAGGAGGGGAAGGAATCAAAATCCACAAATCAAACTCAGCAGGGGCTTCCAATATAGCTGACATTCTGCACTTTTGGTCATTACAGTCCATCTGGAACATTTTGATGCTGTAGCATAACGTTAGTTCAAGATTGTTTTCACTTAACACTGATCTTTTTTTTCCTAACTTCTGTGAAGCTTTCCAGTAATTGTAGTAACATGAGTTATCCTAGATTAACACAGGACGTGCCTGTAGGGAACTGAAGGCGTACAGACTGTGTCCCTAAGACAGTAACGTTTAATGCCACAGTTGTTTTCTGACTTGGGAGCGGAAGATGAACGTCTGAAGGACAATTCTTAGTATATAAAGTCATATTGCTTCAGTTCCCACAGGAGAAGATGTTATCCCATATCACAGAGACGTCATGCTAGCAAATCCCTCCCCTACAGCAACAACAGGAAAGAGCAATGGCTCTTTTAAAAGTGGCTCTCCTTAACCTTATTTTAAGACCATCTCGATGGCTGCCCTTTAGTACATCTCAAAGACCACTTCTGAAGAGTGTTTCCTCTCACCTCCACTGCTTGTGCCTGGCAAAACAATGTCTGGAAAAACTAGCTGTACCACTAGCTGTACTAGCTGCATGACCAAGAAGGGTCTGAGAGTGATGAAGCATCACATGGCACAGAAATATGTCTTGTATGACCACTCCAGCTGTGGAAGGGACACAAGATACATTCACCCTCCTCCCCTCAATAAACCTTCATGCTTCTTCTGAAACACTGTAATTTCATTGTAAGGTGTAGAAATGGTCATTTCCACGCAACTTATGTCTCTGTGGTACAAAAAAAAAAGGTTTATTTAAGAAGTGGAAGTATCATAGTCCCTTATTCATGAGATAGATACCTAAAATTAAACATAGGAATAAATGTGCTTTCTTATTTTCTATGATACAAATGTTTAGTGCTGCTTTTGAGATGAAAACCAATATTGTTTGAAATCACACCTTCCATTAAAAAAATTACAGCTTGTATTTTTTTTTTCTGAATAATGTTGTAGGACATCTTTTGCCACTAATTTGAGCAGACATATAGGAAATGTCATAGACTTGTACCAGCCAGCCTACAGGTTTTTGTTGGCAGGCAGTGATCAAAATTAAGTTTTCCTCCAGCTTTTTACTGCATTGACAGTAAGCTACCTTAGAGTGAAAAGGAGGTAAGGATGTGAAGGGAATCTAATCAGCCTAATGCAGCTTCCTAACAACTTATATCCTCCATCATAGATGATGACAAGGTACTCCAAGGGGTAAATCTTTGGGGATGTTTACAAAATTTAAACTTTTCATAGGGAACCTCTGTCAGGTTGTTATGTCTAGCCGATGCAACCCAGTCCAAGTCTGAGTGACAGCAGCAGCATAAAAAGAGCAAGATAAGAGACTGTTGGCCCTTTTTTAGGCTGTGGCTGATTTTAGCTTTTAGGCTAGTCTGATTTGCCATGCACCAGTGTTAAGGAGCCTGATGGGGAGGAGGCCACTTTGTTTGGTGGGTACATTGTTGTCTTGATATTGTCCACTGTCCTGGAGGCCTTACAATGGTCAAGGTACAGCCAGTATCAGGCAATGTCATCAAGTCAGCCAGCCCCTGTGTGCCGCAGTCCCTTTGGGGTGCAAGTGGATCAGACACAGCAGTTGTTAGACTTCAAATAAATGCTAATTTCCCTGGTAGAAGTAATCCAGCCGGTGTGTGAGGAGTTAAAGCCTCTGAGGTCCAGTTAGCAACTGGAAGTGTTGAGAGTGCAACTCAGTTACCATCATGGACTCATAGGATAGTTAGGGTTGGAAAGGACCTTAAGATCATCTAGTTCCAACCCCCACTGCCATGGGCAAGGAAAAGCCCAATTTCTTAGTTGTCCTGAAGTATCAACTTTTGATGATACGGACTGGTGCTGTGCAGTAAATGTTTTGAGGAAGAATAGATCACAACTCAGGACACTGGTTAAAAAGTGAAATAGCTAGTTTCCAATCTCAACCTCATTACAAGTTTCTTCTGTAACCACAAAGGTCATTATCAAAGTATAGTGGTCAAGACAGCCAAGTTAGCCCTGGAAATGGACCCCTAAATTAATGTAGTCCCAGTAGAAGTATTTCCACAGCAAAGCTTTTTGTTCCCATGCATTATTCTGATACTGCTGTATGGGTGCTGGGCCATATTTTATTTTTTCTTGAGCTAAGAAGCTTTTTCCTAAATACCTGTAGAGAAAATTGTGGCTGAATAATGCCCCTGATGACTTAGCTGCTTCAGGTATCAATGCCATTTAATCTGTAGAATGCCACTGGGATTAGAGACTGGAGAAATGTCAGCCTAAAATCCAGAAAAGCAGAAAAGAGGTTTACTCTACAGCAAGGATAATAATCCAGGCTAACTCTAAAAGTTAGTGTCTCACATAGGTAAGTTTAAGTATATGAAATATTTTAAAATAGATTATTGTGATGGCAGATCTAATATATTAGATCTAATGTATTAGATCTAATTAGATCTAATCTAGAAAGTTTGGAATCCCGTTCTAAAGTAATATTCTAAAGGCCAGAAATGCTTAGCAAGTTGGTGAAGTTATGGAACCATTATGTGACACACACCTACTTCTGGTACCATTTAGAGGTCTCATAAGTATTTCCATTAGACCCAGCTTTGTCCCAAGCGGATATCTCTTGACATTTTGATCCTGTGCCATCTGGTTTTAACCAGCTACTTACTTCCCAATGAGCAAATTGTGTGACTGGTAGAGATTTAAACTGTTCATGACAACTTGAGCAATTGCTGCCAAATGATGTGGAATTATAATCCAGTGGATAGGCATTCTTGTCAAGATCTTTAAGCCCACAAATGAAAGCCTGTAATTCTAATTTGCTATTTAGGGACATGAAAACAAGATCTATGTTTTCCATAAAACTGGGCCTGCACCTGATACCGCTTGTCAGAAGATGCCTTATACTCCAAATCTTAGAAAATCAAAGCCAATTACCAAAGTTTTCAAAGCAGGGTTTAGGAATGGAGAAGTAGGCACCGCTTTGGGAAATTTCATCTCTGAACAGAAGAAGCTTGGCATAAAACCACTCTCACAACGAAACAGGACAGTCTTCCCCCCTCCAAAAAAAAGTGAAAGATGGCATGGAAGGCTGCCAGTGTGAAATCAAAGCAGCCATAGCCAGGCTGGAGAGAAGTCAGCTGCAGATGAAAAGCAGAGATAAAAAACTTTGCATACTTTTCTCTGAAGCCCTGTGAGCTTGCATTCATGTGGGTTAATATCACTCATTTTCTAATGAATCACTGGAGCAGTTGAAGCAAATGACTAAATGAAGAGTAATTATGTGTTGCAACAAAATGCTAAAGGAAGCAGGGTGTCTTCAATCTCCTAATGTCTTCAGACAAAGCCTCTTCTGGAAGATAAGTACTGACAAGACATAAAGTATCAGCTCCAGTGCTGGAGTAATTGAGGGCTATTGGCTTGTTTCACAGGGGAGATTCTTCCGACCTTAGGACCTAGTGGGCTCTTCAGTGAAGAGGTGACTTGAATACTTGCTTATGGTCCAATGTTAATGCTTCCTTGATTCCTCTGCTGCCTAGCATGAGTAGGAAACAGAAACAAGGTGAGTAAGAGCAACAGCAAGAAGAATCATTCGAATGTGCATCTCTAATGACTGGCTGTAGGAACAAGAGGCTGCCAAATACCAGTTGTATAGCTTATTTGGCTGTACGGGGCGGGGGGAGGGGGCAGACACCTTTGTCTCACTGGCCTTGTCCAAATAGCTCTTTCACAAGTCTTCTATGGGTAGACGGTACCAACATAAACTAAAATTCTCCAGGAATCACCAAGGTTATGGATACCCTCTAAGGCTATCACCTTTACCCTGGGTGATGATGACACCGATGAGCTCTCTTGCAAGAGGGTTGTTTTCATGTTCACCTTCTTTGCGGAATCAGAGCAGTTTCCCCTGCAAATCTATCAGAAGACAGTGCACAAAATTCATAGTATCTCGCACTCTGCAATTCCCATATCCCACTGGCAAAATTGTTTTCTGTTTTTATCACCTTTTTTTTTCTGTTTTAATCACTTTATTTCACTTAGTTCAAAGTAGTTTTGCAGCAGTTAGGCTGGTCTGGACTTCAGTATGTGTCTTTCTTCAGTAAGAAGTAATGCAGTTCTGAGTAGCATCAGTCACCATAACTGTAGTTTTATCCTTAATAATTTAGAGTTCCTTCATGACTGTACCTCAACATGCAAGAAGGACTCAATAAATCTACAGGATTTGGGGTGGTAGGTTGTTTTGGTTTATGTGCAGCTTTCAAGGCATTAGAAATACAATTCACTTGGGAGCCTTTTCTTCTCTCTTCATTGAACGATGAAATTCATTTTAGCAACTGGAAAATCTTAGATTCGGTGCCACCATGTAAATTATCAGTTGGACAAAATGATGCCGTTGCCTTGTGTATTATTAGAAAAAGACCACATGGAACTGTGCAAGTGTCCTGTAATAACGTGATTACAGTGTTAGACCCATGCCAGTTGAAAAATATGACTAATTGAATATTAGAATATTCAGAATACTCCTTCAATTATATGTTTGGCTGTCCACATAGACATAGGCAGTCTGTTGAAATACTATGTCAATTTGTACTATGGCAAGCTTGGAAGGTTTCCTTAGAAGAAAAAGGAAGGCTGGACAGCCTTTAGCATGTGTTGCAGTAACACCTAATCCTGCCATCTCATCAGAGCCTGTTCATGGGGAAAGCAATGGGAAAGTAAACCCCAAAGGAACACCCAGGCAGTGCAGGAAGGTGCTCCTGTTTATCTTGTGAGGTCTGGTCCTCCAGCTCAAACTCATGCCTTGCTGTGGTGTCATCCTGTGGCAATAGGAGGCACCTTTTGGGTGGCAGGAGAAATCAAGGTACCAGTCATGGCATAGCTTCTGCATCTTTTTGCAAGAACTTCTAGAATGATAGAATCATTTGGGTTGGAAAAGACCTTTAAGACTAAGTGTAACTGTTAACCCAGCACTGCCAAGTCCACCACTAAACCATGTCCCTGAGTGCCACATCTACACATCTTTTAAATACCTCTAGGGATGGTGACTCAACCGCTTTCCTGGGCAGCCTGTTCCAATGTTTGACAACCCTTTTGATGAAGCAGTTTTTCTTAATATCCAATCTAAACCTCCCCTGGTGCACATTGAGGCCATTTCCTCTTGTTCTATCACCTGTTACTTGGGAGAAGAGACTGATATCTCACTACAACCTCCTTTCAGGTAGCTGTAGAGAGCCATATGGTCTCCCCTGAGTCTCCTTTCCTTCAGATCAACATTCCTACCCAACTTGCTGTCATTTGAAAACTCCTGAGGGTGCACTTGATCTCTTGGTCCAGATCACTGATAAAGATATTAAACAGAACTGGCCTCAGTACTGAGCCCTGCGGAGCACCACCTGTGACTAGTCACCAACTGGATTTATCTACATTCACCACCACTTTTTGGGCTCAACCATCCAGCCAGTTTTTTACCAAGGGAAAACTATGGCTATCGAAGCCATAAGTAGCCAGTTTTTCCAGGAGAATGCTGTGGGAAACAGTGTCAAAGGCTTTACTAGAGACTACTTAGACAACATTCACAGCCTTTCCCCTATCCACTAAGTGCGTCACTTTGTTATAGATAGAGATCAGGTTAGTCAAGCAAGACTTGCCTTTCATAAACCCATGCTGACTGGGCCTGATCACCTGGTTGTCTTGTACATACCTTTTGGTGGCATATAAGATGATCTGCTCCATAGCCTCCCTCAGCACCAAGGTCACACTAACAGGCTTGTGGTTCCCTTGGTCCTCTTTCTGACCGTTCCTGTAGATGGGCATCACATTTGCTAACTTCCAGGCAACTGGGACCTCCCCAGCTAGCCAGAACTGCTGATAAAGGATTGAACATGGCTTGGAGATCACTTCCCCCAGCTCCCTCAGTACCCTTGGATGGATCCCATCCAGCCTCATAGACTTGAAGCAGTTTTTTGAAAGAACCTGATTTCTATTGCCAAATTACAGCCTCTGTAATTATAGTCTGGTTGCCTTGAGTTTGAATTGAATGCACAAATAAATAATAAATAAATTAAAATGTGTTTTAAAAATGCTAACTGGGCAGAATGGCAGAAGGCATAGGGGTGCGGACATAGGGGTTGAAAAAGCATACTTTATTTTATTTTTTGATACTTTTTGCCTGAAATAGCCTCATATTTTCAGGTCAGCTTATGGCCAAGAAAAACACAGATCAAACCAAAGCCCACAGGAAACCGTAGCAGCCCTAAGAAAGGCCAGCAAATGAAGGGTGTAGAAAAATCACTGTGAATGATATCATTGACCACTGGCAGTGGGAAACTCTGAGGACTTGTAGCTGCTCATAAAGAGGAGTTGGGGAAATGAAATGTTAAAATATTCTGGATTTTTATTTATTTGTCTACTGTTTTCTAAGAATCCTGGGAAAACCAGCTTCATTATGATTGCCACCCATTGCTTTCTGACTTTTAAGGTCCCATGGATGCAATTTATGCCTCTGAGTTTCTATAGATACAGGAGGTTAAATCTGTTCCTGGCCTTGAGAAAGTTGCCAGGAGTTTTGCCATTCAATAGGACACAGATTTCACTGTAGATTTTCAGTGGCACAGTCTTAGACAGAGCAAGTCAAAATGCTGCCACTTCAAAGAGCAGCACTTTGCAAAGCAGAGGAGGCTCCATTTAGCAGTTTGTGGCTTAGAATCACTTCTGTTACTTTATCAGCATTGAGTATGCTAGCACAGTATGAATTAAGTGCACGGGATATGAGTTTCCACATTTAATTAGAAGCAGCTTTCTTGCAGATGTTGATGTGGACCTAATCCTAGAAAGCAAGAGTGAGGAAGCATAGAAGCAAATTGAGAGTGCTTCAGGTGGATATTGAGCTGGACTTATTAGATCACAATCATCTTCTGATGGTACAAAAGGGCTTTGTGTTCAAGTATTTTTTTACAACTGGCCATGATCTTTTGTTAATGCATCTGAATGCACTGGTCTGTAGGCTGGGGTTTTGTTGCTCTCCTCTGCTGTGTTTCGGAGACTTGATTTCATGTGTGTGGTAGACTACATTTTAACACAAAGCCTGTGTCACAGATCACCTTTCGTACTGTTTCTGAGCACAGATTGTCCTTCCGTAGTATCTGTTGCAATGATTTTAATTGAAACGTGATACTGAGAAAGCAGAAAAGATATTGGGTATCATCAGTTCATGGTTTCCACAGCTCAGAAGTCAGGGAGCACGTGCCATGTGATGAGGCAATTCTCAGTAGACCACAATATGGGGAATGTGGAGTGTAGTTGTACTGCTGATGCTTTCCTGGCAGCAAAAGGGGGTCGGCTGACTTCTGAGCTATTTTTGTGCTTCGGTGTGTAGGCAACCTCCAGTTAGTAGTTCATGGTACAGCCTCTTTGATGCTTTGCTACTGCTCTTTAGACTTGGTATCTTAGCACACAAGATATCTCTGCTTGCCTGCAGTTGCAGGTATTTCTACAAAAGCATGCTGGAATATTACCAAAGCTAAAATTGAAGTAGAGGCAAAATGAACCAAGGTCACAAGTCAGTGAATCTGGGACAAATCCATAGCTCTGTGTCCTACTCTGATGCCCTGTCCAGCACATGTGGTGGATTGGTGTATGGTGCTCCTTTCCCAGCTTCAGTATCTGGCTTACACTGGCTAAAGTTCAGCCTAAACAATCTGAAGGTGATGTAGGTAGTTGTTGGTGTGGTTCATCTTGTAGAGATGGTGAAGGAACAAGGTTAAATACCACAGTTTTCTCACTCTCATCATTCCCCAGAGTCACAAAATAGTTTACAATGTTAAATTATCTGTATTAAAACTGTTTCTCCATGCAACTGGAGACCACCCAGAACGCAGATGCAGCAGCATCCTCTCCAAGAAGATGATAGGCTGAAATTATTTGGAGTTCACTGCCCATAAGGCATATTCTGGGCTTGTTATGTGCACACAGGCAGTGCTCAGGGGAGTTGTCTCAGAGCACTCTGTTTCTGGTGTGCTTTGTTTGCATTTGTGTAATGGAATCATTTAAAAAATAAATAACAGTTTAAAAATAAATTAGTGACCTTCATATTTAATGTTTATCTAGGATAACTGGCATCCATGTCCATACTTAAAAAAAAAACCCTTTACTGGCTTTATGAATCTGTTTATTCAAGTATCTGTATTTCAAAAGAGGCTCATAATATTTGCATGTTAAGTAACACACAGTTTCTTTTATCAAGAAAGTTTCTTCCCTATGTAATTCCAAGCTGAAAAGAGAATGTTGTGCTTTGAAACAAAACTTTCAACTAAATTTGCCAGTCTCAATAGCACAAGTAGCTCCAGTGTAGTTTTGCTTCGCCATAGACTCCAGACTTGCTGTAAGACCAAATCAAGAACCTAACTGTTTGAAATGATTTATCGTTTTTTTCAGCTGTACCTGAAAATAGAAAGTGTCTACTGGTGTCACCAGAGTACTTTAGAGAGTTTTCCATGTGACTTTTAAATGAAAGACAAATTACTTACCAGGCATTGATTCCGTACATGTAGTCTTCATGTATGGTCAGAGGCAACATGGATTATTAGAAGAGCATTTACAGCAAATTGAGAAAATCAGATCTGACACACATACCTTTATCACCCACTCCTTTTGGATGCCTCCGTGTGGCTTGTCCATTGATTTTACTTTAAGACATATTGACTATATTGTCCCAAATGTTCACTTCCTCGATGGAAATGGCTCCATCTAAGTCCTCTTTTGGGCTGAGCATTAAATGTCCTGCTGAAAGAGTCCTGAAACTCATTTCAGATGTGTTAGCTGGTGCCCATGGTGCCAATATGAAATCCAACAACACAAGTGATGTAATTTAATTATTCAAAGCCATTTTGAAAAAGCTTGGATCTTTCTTAATCAGACCTACTGTAAGATACATTGGAGTGAGCTTATTGTGGAGATTTGAGAGTTGCAGGGATCAGTCGCCGAGAGTTCATACCCGTATGAAAGGAACAGAAGAATTACAATGCTCTGCAGAGCTTTGATTAACTGTCTCCAGAGTAAATACAACCTCTGGAATAAAAGCTTTCTCTCACACCAGGCCCCAAAATTGGCAACTTTAGCACATTCTCTGTTCACCTCCAGGATGGCTGGCAGGTTCAGCCAAAGGAGAGAGACTGTAAATTACAACAAAAAGAGAATTAGAAGATGTTATTTTAGTCAGACTACTGAATGACTTCATTGCCGAGGTGGTGCACGGTGTGCACAGTAATCAGGCTTCTGTAGACCCAGTGCAGTAGCTTGCTCTGTGGGGTTGTGCAGGGGAAGGCTCAGAAAGAAATCTTTCAGCACACCCTTACGGTTGAATGGTCAGGCAAGTCCTGTATCCTTTTCATTGTACTTCTATTGTATCTACCTCAGATCACTCTTTGCATAAGCAGTAATTCTGAATTCTTTCAGCCAGGACATCAGGCACCAGTTTTGCAGAACATGACCTACTCATGTAGACGTGTGTGTCCACAGAGTTCCAAAAAGAGTATCAGAGGATCCTTGCTAGGAGCTGCCGTTGAATGATTTTTACCCAACTCCACTGCATTATTTTAAATTCTGCCCTGATTCTTATAGAGAAATGCAAAATATTAGAAAGTTCTTTGTGCTGTGCTATGTTTATGTTGTCAGAGCTAAAATCTCACTGTCAATTACTGGATTTAGTTTCCTGCTCTGCCATTGCTCTCCCATGCAGGCAAGCTGAATTGCCTTGCAGTATTTCAAGTGAGATGTTTACTGCCAGTGTTAGCCAAAGAAAGGATTTTAAATGCTCCCTTATTTTGAATTATTCTCCCTGCTGATTGTATGCTTCTTCAACTCACTTTCCCTAGGCTCTAAACATCTCTTAAAAAAAACAACCTGTCTTTCCCACAGCAAGGTTATCCCCCAACCTCTCTTCCTGAGAGCTGGCATGCATGAAGCAAAAACAAATTGCAGGACTGGAGTTTTCAAGGGAACATACCTACCATTAATGAAAAAAAAAGAACGTTTCCCATTGAACATTGCCATCAGGTAGGTGACTGAACAAGAGGCAGCAAGAATAACAGGCTGTAACATAGCTGGAAACTTAATGAATAAAATTAGTAGTTGTGGATCTTTTTAACAGGACAACTTAGAGAACATTAATTCTGAGTGTTTCCGTGTAGCTTAGTGGAGCTAATGCTATGACTGTGTGAACGTTTATATGGAGAGGAGAAACTGGTGGTGCAAGTCAGGAATATTTAGTGCAAGGCTGTATTGGAGAGACTGCCACCATCACCAGAGGAGGTCGACATTTCTTTACCCCATTTTCTGAAAGCTCTGGCTCAGGTCGGCTCAGGGAAATCTCCATGTTCATACCTTCTGCTGTCCACTTGCTTTTCCTGATATTGCCAACACATGTAGATGTTTGCTAAATGCACCATGCCCTTCGTTGTCACTAGGCAAGGGGAGCTTTCTCTTGAATTCGAAATTCAGCTTTTGAGTCAACCTTGTCATGCAGCACCCTGCTTTGCAATTTTTTTGCACTTATTCACTTAGGAAAGTGACTAAATTGTGCTTTTTCTTTATTTTGTTTAAAGTTGCTAGTGGGTCTTTAATTTTTAAGGAGGGCAATGGTTATTCTGTACTTTGTTACCTGCAAGTCTTCTGAATCATCTTTTACAACAATATAGCAGGTTTCCTTCTTTTTTTATCCTTCCCATAGAATTCCCAGGACAGCAGCCTGTGTTCTACAAAGTCCAAAGCGCCAGCCAAGGGGTAGAAAATGCAGCACCAGAAAGGGACTTGTAAAGCAGCAGAGAGTGTGTGGCTTCTGAGAAGGGGAAGATGCATGCTGAGGGACTTCAGGATGTGCTGAGACTGTTGCGAGGCAGATAGGTTCTACCTCACTGTAAACAGAATTGTGATGGTAAAAGCAAGCAAACCCCAAAAGATGCACCTTGCAACAACACAGGGTTCAGACGGGGAATTAACTGCTTTTAATCTATTTATTCTGTTCTGTCTCACTTTGAAGACTTTTTGCAGGGCAAGGTTGTGGAGGCAATGAACATAACATTTCAGTTTAAAAGGCTTACAAGTATTTTTAGGGTGCTTAAGATAAGAGTCTGGGGAGGCCCATCTCAGTGTCATACTTCTCTGGTTAATGCATCAGTATGACATCACTTGTGTAGTCTCTTTCATCACTAGAATTTTTGAACTCTGGCATTGTGTGTGACTGATACTACCAAAGTCATGGTAGTGTAAGGCGTAACAACCAGTATGAGCCCCAGTTTGCAGTGGGAAGTCATCTAGAGTCACCTAGGTGCTAAAAACCCCACAACTAAGGCCCCAGCCCTCTTTCCCTCCCAAACCTCAAGGGCAGATTTGTTTAATGTGAAAAGCAGTGATGCCTACTATTGCATGGAGCTCATGGTACAGCTAAGGACTTCTCTTTGTGAAATGCTCATCTGTATAGAGAGTTTTTGCAAAGCCTGTTTATCCTAAACCTCTCATAAGCTTGATTTTGAGAGCCGAAGGATATTTGTTTCCCTTACACTTCTTTCCAGGGGGATAAATAATCCCAGACTGTTACCAGGAGAGAAGAAGACCTAAACTTTACATCTGTGAAGGGGAAAGGGACTGCTGCAGAAACACATGCAAAAAGCCTTTGTAATAAACACTGCCCAGAACATGAATATAGTACATGGCTTCATTGAGATGATGCAGGTTAAAGGTAAAGCAAATTTCTGCAGTGTATGCATGGAGTTTCAGATGTCCTCTTCTCATGCAGTGCTGCCGCATGGTAGTGTCTACAGAGCTCTTACTGACTTATCCTGGGAGCAGCCATGAGTGGAACACACAACTCTGGTGTGCTTCTCTGCAGAGAGCCTTTCCAGTCATACCTGGCAGTGTATCAAGCCACTGGGTCTCCTCAGGTGGGCAGGGTCCCCTTTGTCATGGAGGGAGAATGTGGGACTGCACAGTTGCAGGTGTGTAGTGTACCTGGGCAGCAAACTGGATCTTGTCAGCAGCACTGCATTCCTTCTCCAAGCACAACATGAACCTTTCCACTGCGTGATCTTTTGGGGATGTCTAGAAAAGTCTTTATCGCTTCACTGGACTGTGCTTAACCCACTGACTGATGAAGGCTAGGACTGATTTGCCTCCACATTGGTTTGTCCTTCAGCACTTTAGAGCCAGGCCTCCCCTTTGGCAGGGTAGGTGTCTGAGGCATTAGGATCTCTTGTTTTACCACCTCATTACTTACCTGGACATCCATCTCTTGCAGCCAGTGGTTTGCTATTGCTGGCAAAGTATTAGAATAAAAAATACTAAAAAAAAAAAAAAAATGCCCACATAAACAGAAAAGCCAAACTCAAACCAGAATTCAAAGTTGCTGCTTAAATTTGGGACTTACTATTGCTTGCATGAGTGAAATGAAGGATTTGGGTTTGTTCCCTCCCCCTTAGCGCTTCGTCCATTTTCCAATTTCTTCTGGTTACATTCATTTTCTTTCCCAGTTGCAGTTCTCTCATGTTAAGCCTGCACTGAGTCATGAGCCAGGGGTGTGTATTGTTCATCACACCATGAGGATCTCACTACCCATACATCTTGATGCAGTTTTGTATGGATGATTGCAGAGTTTGCAGATCCTTTTCCCCCTCCCTCATAGCTGTTTGTGAGGTTTTGAGCCCTTTCTTCTGCAAGCCTTGCTGCCATGGTTTTCTTTTCAGTGGTTTGGATGCTGAGACTAGCATTTGCGCCAGTGCCATATTGCTTGTTTTCAGCAGCACTGCTGGACTATTTAACTTTTTTCCTGACTCGAATCTAATCTCACAGTATGGTTATCTATACTGTCTGAAGTCTCTCTCCAGCCCTTCTGCAGGAGCTTTGGGGTCCTGTGGGTACTGGACTCTTATCAGCTTCTCTGCTGACTTCCTATGTGACCTTGGAGCAGTCAATTTGGATGCAGTTTTCAGAAGCACTGTTGAAAGTAAGTGAGATTTCTGCTCCTAAGCTACTTCAGCCTTTCAGAGCATTGTTCTGTCTATGGTGTCTGTTTGTCTTCCCACCTCTCCTCCTAATGTTCAGGCTGCCAGCTTTTTGGAGCACTGCTGCTTCTTGCTGCTGTTTCTGTGTATGTGCCCTTGGCCTAATGCAGTGGGATCCCTGTCTCAAGTAACAGTGATAGCATCTCAGGTGGACAAATGCAGGACCATACTGGAGCTCACTGTGAATGAATCTGAAATCTAGGCTGGAACGACCTGAGCAGGGGATATTGATATTAAATGCTCTTCTCTGTTAACCAGTTGCATATGGCTGCCTGAATATGGCTGCAAGCAGCCCTGTTTAACATTCAGGAGTTTTCACCTGCAGGCGTGGGTCACAAATAGTGAACATGGGCTAACCAGGATCCTGTAGTGAGCCCATGAGTTGTGGATGTGTCCAACTCATATGGGCAGGGCAGTGGCTGCTTGTCAGGGCTTGCAGATGCCATACACCCAATTGCATCTGAAGCCTGGATCTGGCCACACAGCAATACAAGAGCCAGATCCAAGAGCCAATGCAATGCACTGCAGCAGCTGCTGCAGGTGGAGGAAGGGAAGAGTAAAGAACCATTAGATGCCCTTAATAAATATCTACCCAGCTATGATATAAAGAAGGGCGAGGAAGGGCAGAGGAAGGTAGAAGGGAGGCAGGCAGGCAGGCAGGCAGGCAGGCAGGCAGGCAGGCAGGCAGGAAGGAAGGAAGGAAGGAAGGAAGGAAGGAAGGAAGGAAGGAAGGAAGGAAGGAAGGAAGGACTGTGTGCTAGTGCAGGGGAGTTTTTTAATCTTATTTTGGTTGGAGAAATAGAAAACACTGCTATGTAAAATATGCCAAAATACATTTTTTTTTTTAAGGTAAACATTGATGGGGTGTTTATTCCTCCAGCATTTCCATGTATGTGTTGAAATATTTGAATCAATGTTTTAAAAGAAGAATTTATAGCAGAAATCCCGATACATGAGTTTACTTAAATGAACAATGAGTACACGCCAGTTCCACCAGTTGATCTGAGGAGCGCAGGAGATACTGGGCAGTGGGTATGCTGTTCTTTGTGCCTGTTTCTTTGCAAGTGGGAATTTGGGGTCCTAACTTTATGGTTCTTTTTTGTAAATCTCATTGTAAATCTGGCATAGCATTGCTCATTGGAAAATGTTGCAAACTGTGCAAAACTGTAAGTATTCTGTATCACAAGCCTCGAATTTTCATCACTTGACTATCACACCACCGATGTGTAATCAGCAGCTTGAAATCATGATAGCTAGAAAGCTGCATTAAAATGGAAAACCTAGTCAACCCGATTTTCTATTTTCTTTTTAAGAAGACAAGAATAAACACCACAAATGCAAACTGGTCCCTTCTGTGGGCATATTCTCTCAAATATTTCTTAGAGGCTTTACTCTTTTAACCAATGAATAACTGGTTGAGTTCATATCAAACATATTGTTATTCATGCTAATATTTTCAAATGTGAAGCTATCTGTCTGTGGTATATTTTACAGAAACTGTTTCAGTGCTAGCCAAAACCTGAAAGCTGCAGTTACTGAAGGTCTGGCAAGACAGAAATCTGACATTGGTTTAAAGGAGCAATGTGTTGTGAGTGCTTGACTTGTCTTCAAGAGTGGTTCTGACAGACAGAAGATTTTAAGCTTATTAACATTGTAAGTCAGGCAGATGGTTTAGTTCCTGTGTTGTCCATGCTCAATGAACATGAAACCCTCCTAGAAATACTGGGCTGAGGCAGAAGGTCTGCTCAGAGTAGGAAGCAACAGGAGCATATCTGTGTTGTGATCCCTGGGTACCAGCTGCACTTCCAGAGGTGCCCAAGGGAGCATGGCACCTGAATCCTATTGCCTTGCCTTGCTAAAATGGCGACCAAAAAAAGATGAGTACCAGCCCTGAAGCACACACTACCCCCAGTTTTGTGATCCTCCCACCATGTCCTTTCCCCAAGACTAGCTTCTCCACTGCCAGACTGCATGCAGCACAGCACAACCACATGAAACCCGTCTGGCTGACTGCAAGATTTCTGGTTGCAGAGCCAGCTTCAGAGTGAACTTGGCCCCAGCTGCAGAGTTAATCGGAAATATTTATCCAGCAAACTTGCCTGGTGGATTTCATGTGCTGTTTGATTTCCTCATTCTTGGTGTTTAATCTGTCATATCAGAACATGTGGCTTAGTAGAGTTGGTTGATTCTGTCTAGAGAAGTGGGAAGGATGGCAGGTGAAGCCCAGAGATGGTACAACCCCAAGCCCCACCTTCTGGAAAGCCTGATGAGGACAAGGAGGGTGAAGTTTCAGCCAGAGATTTTGGAGAAGGGTTGATGGACAGCCCCCAGCTGAGAGCAGGCACTGGTTGGATCATCAGTATTCAGTACAATGCCCTCCTTTGGGTAAAAGAGATAGAAGTAGGATATCTCTGTGCAGGATCGTTGGCTGATTACCACAGTGTAATTGCCAAGTAATCCTAATAGTGTTTGTCCTTTAATCCAAAATGCTCTTAACCAAGTCATCTGAACTCTTTAAAATAAAAGTATTTGTTCAGTTGCAGCTCTAAAAATACATGTGTCTCTTCTTCCTTGCTCTTTTTAACTAGTTGAGCAATACCTTGACTTTGTTTCAAAGCCCTTTTGCCAAGTTTTTGTCTTAAGCACCAGTGACAAGAATATGAAAGGAATTAGAAAATTATTATGGGATTAAGACAGAATCTTGCTCATACACAAAAGACATGTTGATTCCTTGTCCTCTGAAGTGAGTAGCATAGGTTCTGCAATTTAATCTGGTGTAGCCAAACACAAAAGAAGCTCATGTGCAGTAATGTATGTGGTAGGTTGGAGTGTAATGCATGGAACAAGCTTTGATTAAATAAAACAACACCCTCCCCGAAACAGTCTTTAAAGGAATAACAAAAAAATATCTTTCAGTTTTTAGTGAACTGAAGAAAAATTATGCCCTATGTTTGTGAAGAAATAGTTATTTCTATGATAAATAGCAAAAGTGGGTTCACTTCTAGCTACCTGATTTTATAATGTTTCTGTCTCTCTCATCAGCAGAGAAGTGCTTTGCTGCATGCGTGGACATTTTTCTAATTCCACAATCATTTCCCATATACAGGAAAACTAGGTTGGGTACAAAAATAATTTGTTTGCTCCTTCTTTGTGAGTTGTCCTCCACATCTAATTTTCAGCAAATGGAAAGGCCCCCCTCCGTATCCTCTTCTTTGCACCACAGATATGTCCACAGCTTTTCTAACAATGCCATGTATATGAGAAAGAAACTTTTTTTTTTTGTGAGAATGACATCCAGCTCTGTGGATTTCTGCTTGTAACAAAATCTGACCAAAAATTAATTACTTTAAAACTCTACTGAGTGGACTTGCAGCTATTTGAAACTCTCAGCTAACTAATGATTAGTCTTAAACCATGAACTCTAAGGTTAGTGCTTGCAAACCATAAAGTTAATGTAAATGGGAATCTTGCATCAGTGAGGACTTCAGGATGTGGCTGTGTGCGTTACTTTGTTGCTTATTCCAGTTCCTGTTTTCTTCTGCCTTTGAAAACCCCGTTTGAAGTTTGCTTCTTAATCTCCTAAGTTGTTGACTTGAAAGTGCATATCGGCCCTCTTATGTATGAGTCACACCAGCCCTCAGTCATCAGCATTGTCCAGAAATGTAATGTTTCCCTTCTCATCTCTTCTTACCCCCTTAACCAAGGGCAGCTATGATTCATACTGTAAAAGGGCTTGATTTGCATTTGATATGAGTCAACAACTAATTCAAGATCAAGAAACAGCATCAAACAGGCCTTACAAAAAGGGAAGGAAGCTCTCTTATTTACTGTGGCTGAATCAAAAGTAGAGGCATAGACATTATACTTGAAAAAAACAAAAAAGTAGATTACACTGACTTGAAAACCTCTTCTCATAGATACTACAAATGCTTGAAGAAATTAAAATACAATAAAATACCTTGTGTTCCAAGCACATCAAACTGTTGTTTCTTTCTTAATCATCCCTGCCAAGGAAACTATTCTGCTTTTTTTTCTTTACAGAAATCTTTGCGCTAGACTCTTTTCAGGTGAGCAAAACAGATCTAAAAATCTCCCATAAGAAATCCTTTCAGGAATGCACTTAAAGTATACACATCTCATCTTTATTTTAGACATAAGTAATTATGTGCTTACCGGCTATTGATGTCTGTAGACTTAAATCACCTCTTTAAAGTTAAGTACATTTATAAATTATTTTCCTTCATTGAGGTCTAAATGCACAAAACAAGGCAGAGGTCTAGGGGGAGGTCAAAACAGGCCAAATGGCTATAATGAAACCATAGGTCCCTGCTTGCAAATCTAGAAATTTACTTCAGCGATTTTGAACTACCACCACTTACCAATTCTGGATAAGTAATGCAGCTAAGCAGGAGCACACTTTGCAGGATGACTGCACCCCATAGTTTCAAGGCAATTTTCCTTGGAGCAAATTGATGTATGCACTATGAATCTTGCCTTTTACCTTCTCTTTTTCAAAATTCACTTTGCCCAGAAGATGACCTGTTTCTTTAAACTGTCTTGAAAGAAGATGCTAGAGGAGATGGAAAGAGAAATTTTTGGTAACATAATAAAGAAATTAATATGTCTCTTCTCCCTCTCCTTGTCTCTCTCTAAATATTCAGCTTCAGTTTCTTCCCTTCTGCCATTTGCCATCATCATAGTTGTCTACCTTAACTGTAAATTCTGTGAAGCTCATCTTATGTCTACAGGTGGTGACCAACAAACCACCTGGCATTTTCAATGTAAGCTAATGACTGCTCAAAGGAAGAGTTTGGGAAAAAGGGAGATAGATCCCTGATCAAAGTCAGTCTACTTACCTTAATAGCTGTAAGCTAAGTAGGCAAAATAAGGTGCTGGATCTCACAAATGACTTTCATTTCTCCATGAAGGAGGGGGAAAAAATTAAGTGACAATGCAGCTAATTCTGCATAGCTTTCCATCAGGCTCTGAGCTGGTACTCATTTGCTTGTAGCTCTCCAAAGTGTTTTGTTCAGCCCCTTAAACCAATGTTGGCTGACATCCTCTCTCTTTTCTTGTCTGCTCTAGTTTGAATCTTGGAGCCTCAGGATGTTTGTCTTTCTTCTTTCTTTTGTGCAGTTTCTAGATGGGTGCTATTTGTGTGGACGTTCTTAGTACTCTTCTCAGAGAAATTGGTAAGCTTGTTTTATAGGAAACAAGTGATTTTTACAGCAGCATTTCTGTCAGGTACCTTGTGTGTGCCATTTTGTGACTTCAAAGACTTTAAGTCGTGACATACTGTCACAGTATGTCTGCTGCTTTAATTTGTTTGAATATATTTATTAAAATTTACAAAAATGCATTCATAGCATCGTTGGTTTTTCAAGGCAGGTAAGTTCTATGCAGAAATTTTTTAAGTGAGATCACATATTTTATGATTGCATACTCTAATGGTGATGTTTTTGGAAATTAGGAATAATAATCCACAACAAAACCATTAACAGTTATTCGTTTATGTACATAAACCTATATACACCAAATGTGGCCTATAGGTCTAACTTTGTTTAAAATTACAATCAGGGTTTCTTCCTTCTCCCCCAGTTTTTGAGTATTCCTATTTTTGACGTTTGTTTGTTTGTTTGTTTTTTGGGGGGATGTCCCTTTATCTGCATTAATTTTGAGGCAAATGCCATGTATTTTTAACTAGTCTTTTCAGCTTCTGGTGTCCACACACCTTTCATGTACTTATTTTTGTTATTCCCTATGTTAAAACTTTACATGCTACTGATCTAGAACCTTTGAGTAAAGTACCATCTGCAACATGAATTTCTCATTCCAAGCTGTTAAATGGAGTAGGTTTACGTTTGGAAGGCCAGCCAAACCTCATCACTGGTATCACCTTTCACAAAGTCTCAATTTTGCATTATGGTCTCTTGCAGTGACAGGCCGCATCCTGCCTGAGACCGAGGACATTTTCTCAAGCCTATTTACATGAACAACAACAGATTCTGGTGTTTGTACTACCTCTCTTTCATTAAAAGCTCAGACAGAATGTCTGCTGACACAAGGTCTTTCCCAGGTTTATATTCTAGCTATAAATCATCCATCTGCAATCGACAGAATAACCTTTTCAAGGAAAGTTGTGTTTGTGAAACACTTTTCTCCATCATTGTCATAAGCGGTTTGCAGTCTGCTTCTACAAATGAGGAACTGGGTTTGTTTTGTCATGCATAAGCACCAGAGACTTTTAATTTTCCTGACCATATTCACTAGCATCCAGCTTAAGTCAGGTTTCCTGCAGCATTAACTAGTGTCTGGTGATTCCCATTGTCACAAAAATGTTGTTGTGAGGCCTCAGCAGGCTCAGTTGCCAATTTTGTAGAGCAGAAAATCAAAGGAAGGGCATCTTTATAAATTGTGCTTAGGCTAGTTGTTGTGATTAACGTCTTTCATACACTGTCCATTTTTTCAAAATAAAGCTTTTAGATCAACAGTTACAGCAGCCAGATTGGATAGATTTTTTTCAGCCAAATTTATCATTCCTGTGTACTTTCCTCCTTTTTAAGTAGAGAAATAGTGATAACCATCTATAACCCCCCAAGGCCTAGCAGGGCCCCTAGATCAGTTCTAGTTTCCCTACATAAGTTAATTATTCACCCCTACATTTACATCGCTTTCTGTTAAGTTCCAACCTTACACTACTGAGTCCGTGCCCATGATAGAGTTCCATTATTTATACTTACAGCAAAATACCATCAGTAAACTTCAGTATCTTCCCATGCTTGGATATCCTTTTGTGAATTATATGGGTGCAGAGCATAGCCTAAAAATTATGGTAAAGCACTGTGTTCAGAAAGCATAAGTTAAAATTTCACAGACACCATTTCCTCTTCTAAAGAAATTTTCCACAAGCCATTTGAAGTACTTAGGGTGAGATGAGAGGGAGGGAAGCAAAATACATTTATTAAGAAATGCCTTTCCTGGTAGATATGTGGAGTTCTGTAGAAAGATTTTGGCCCAGCCCCTTGGGAGGCAGGTGTAGGTAAAGATTTTCCATTTTCTTTGCTGGAGCTGGTAAAGACCCCTTCTAAAAGGTGCATCAGTGCTCTCTGCTAGACTCAGAGCAAGAAGTCTAATTTCTTCCTTAAGTTTTCATCTAAGTACACTTCTAAGTATGTGTTGGCTCATGTATAACAGGGAAATTGAGTTCTGTTAACTGTATTTTGTATTCCATTGATAGCTTTTCTATGCCATTAAAAACATCTGAGAATATAATTTCTACCTTTTAATGGCTTCTGTCCTCCTACTGTATTCACTTTCTTAACAACCTAATATCTGGCATTTTCACCCCTTGAGTAAGTACTCCCTTTCCTGAAAATGTTTTATAAGAAAACAGTTATAAATGTTATTTCTTCAAGATTTTGTTATACTTTCACATGGAGTTCGTATCCACACATAAAGTTTTGATTTTATTCTAGTGTCATCAAAGAAAGCTTTTATCAATTTTTTTCCTATAACAGGTTTTTCTTTTCAAAACCATTTCTGTAACGTCAGCTAACTAGTAGCCTATACACACTCTGAGTGTGAGAATAACTTATGCACCAAAATCTAACCTATAAAAACATAGTATTTCGGGTACTGGTTCTAGATATATATGAAAAGTCCCACAACATTTTCCTGTTTTCCTTTTCACAGTATGTGCATGAGCAATCGGGGGGGGGGGGGGGGGTGTCTGCTGTTGTTCTGGGGTTTGACTATGCCAAAGCCTTGCTAAAGCCAAGGTATACAACATCCATTTCCTTTCCACTTCTTTTGTCCACAGGGCTGGTCACCTTGCCAGAGAAGGTTGGTCATCATCTTTTGCCTTTGGTAAATCTATCCTGGCTGCTCCAGGTCACTTTATTGCTCTTCGCATGCCTGGAAATGGCTTCTATGAGGATTTGCTCCGTAACTTTTCCAGGGACCAAAGTAAGCTAATTGATATGGACCATCCTCCTTGCCTCCTTCTCGCAGAGTGGTGCGGTATGTACCTTCCAGTGATCAGGAATCTCCACTGACTGCCATGACCTTTTGAAGAGGACAAAGAGTAGCCTCACAATGATGTTGGGCTGCTCCTTCAGCACCCTCAGACACATCTGCTCTGGCCCATGGAGTTCTGTATATCCAAGTGGGTTAAGTGATCCCTAACTTCAACTTGCTCTCCTGTGGGTACTTCATGTGCTTCTTACCCATGGACTCAGCTGTGAGGCTTACAGACCTGGGAAGTCTGGAGGGGCAAAGCCTACCAGGGAAAACTGAGGCAAAAAGGCATCGTATAACTTAGCCTTTTAGATGTTCTTTGTCATTAGATCCAATGAGCAATAGGCCCATGCTGTTTGCTGGCAACATACTTACAAAAAATCCTTCTTGTATTTCACATCCCTTGCTAGTGCCAGCTCCAGCTGAGTTTTGGCTTTCCCAGCTCCATCCCTGCCAGGTCAAGCAGTGTCCCTGTTCCTCCTGGGCCGTTTGTCTCTGCTTCCACCTTCTGTGGACTTCTTTTTTAGTGCTTAAATCAGATCAGTCTTCCTCTTCAGTTTTAGTTCTGTGATCCACTAATGTGTCTTCTTTTGCTCTAACCCACAGAAACTTTGCCGTCATTCTCACAGGAACAATAATATGGTCTTCATTTTAATCATGTTCCAGTTTCTTTTGTGATCAATCTAGAAAGGAAAATGCATGAGGCCAATACTTGGCGAACCCTTTTCGTATAGCAGTTAAGAATAAATAGATGTACCACTGAGCTAATAACCAGACAAAATTTATATGCAAAGTGGATTGTGAAAATATGTATTTGTTTTTTGAAAATGTTTCCAAACTTACTTGCCTTCCACTATATTTCAAAGAAACTGTGTTAATTCAGATTTTTCCATTTTTTTCTGTGAACCATGTTTCTTTCTGAATAGTCCACAGGTGAAACAGCATCTTTCAGTGTTCACACTGATTTTCCTATGTTTTGGAGCAATGTAACTCTAAGCCAGTGTGTGTCACAGCACATGAAGTTCCTGTGAAAGTCAGTCAGGATATATCCTGTAGGTTTGTTATGGAGCATGCAACCACAAAATATGGATCAGAAACATAAAAATGGACCCAGAAATCTGCAACTAGTTAGGGCTGTGCAAGATGTCCACAATGAAAACAGAAACTTGCATGAGATTTGTTTAGTTTGAGGATTTGCTTAAAACTCAGATTAAAAACTGTTTTATCTTTTGACAAACTGTTTGTCCGAAAGTTTGTTCAAATCCACTAACTTGCCTGCTGACTCTAAATTCGTTTTTAGATAAATCTGGGTTGATTTATAAACTGGTATCAAAAATCACACTAAACTTGTGGTTTCGTACAGTTTAAACTGGCCATGCTATAAAAACAAGGTAGCTTTCGGTGGTTTTGGCTGGGTTTTGAATGGCTATTTCGAGTTCATTAGAGCCCCAAACTGAAGGTAGAAAGTCTAGAGGTGCCAACGCTGCAGGAGCCATGTTGGCTTCTGCAAGGGCCAGACTGTAAGGGGAGGAATCTGTCTTTTCTTGGGGGTAGAGGCGCTTCTGTGCTCTATCACAGAAGAAAGCATGTTTGTGTATCAGAAAGGGGGAGTATGCATTCAGGCAGAAGAGTAACTGCTGCAAGTTCAAGACTTATTTATCCAGTTGTGAGCTGAGAGTGTTTCTACTTGCTTTATTATGTCTACTAGTATTAACCTCTTTCTTCAACTCACGCCAGATTTTATCAGCAATATATGTTTTGACAGGCGAGTAGCTATTTTTGGAATGGGGCTTGTGTTTCCGTAACCACTTCTTCTGCATCTGTCTTTGGCGATTCAGGAGGGAATTCATCCACTTGTCTTCTCTGAAGTATGACCCTCCATGCTTCTTCTATTATGTGCACAATTTCACATATTACATTTATTTCTTGTCTTGTATTTATTTTAAAACTTTATTCAGTCACGTGTCTCTGTGTGCATTTAAAAGGAGCCGCAGATATTTACAAGGCAATTTTAACATTTACCAATTATTTTTGTTGGGCTTGTTACTTTAATAGCTATGGTTGTATCAACCTTGACTGATATTTCCTAATTATTCATACCTAGAAGTATTATCAGCCATCACAGAGTGTTACCAGCATCATTTTAAGCTCTCTTCACCTTCTTCAGTCTGGGCTTTATTTGAAAAGCAGACATGCAGTCCCCAGTGAGAATTAAAGTAGAAGCATTAGCTTGCAAAATATATGCCAATGACCTAATGATTCTGACATTTCCACAATACAAGCTTTACAAGAAGGCATGCAGACAGCAAAGTCTGTTTTTCTATCTCATATTTTTTTTTAATGGCTAAATGTTTGGAGGAAACAAAATGGATTTATTCTGCTCAATCCAGGGTATAATATCAGGACTTATCCGGTTCCGGGCCCCAGGGCTTCAGACAACTAACAAAACACATCTTACTTCTGCTCTGCTAGTTCTCTGTTATGCTTTTCACATGCAGGAAGAAAGAGTAAAAGCATAACCCAATTGAATAAAGCAGCATGGCCTGCTATTCTTTGCTTATGAAGCATCACATGATAGACACCAGATTAAGAAGAACCCCCCACCTGTGGTTAAGTGTGTATGCAACTGTCAAGCCGTTTTATTTAATATAGAGGGAACTTCAACATCCCCTTTGCTGCCAGAGTGCAAGAATATGTTAAAAATGTTAATGTCTTACCAAAGCATGCTTCATTTTTTTTAATAATCCAGTGATTCTATGTCATTTAAATAGAATCAAAGATGCTGCTCCCCGATCTATTTTGAAATGCTCTAATCTATCAAATCTTTTGCTCTGATGTACGGAAAGAAAAGTAATCTGAGGTTCTCCTTGTAGAGCTTAAGCTGCAATTTGTTTTTTGGCTATTCAGTCACTGTTTATATAAGGATGTATTGGGATAGGGCTGTTTGCCATGATATGGTAAAAAAAAAAATAACATCTTTTCTAATAAAAATAAGATGCTATTTAAACAAGAGGTTAAACGAAATCTATCCTCTCCATTGACCTTTCAGACTGTGGTAAGCAGAGAACATACAGTGCCAATTTTATGACACAGTCACGTCAAACAAATTGTATGTGATATATTTTAGTTACGATTTCAAAGAAGGTTTTGATGTAAGAATCAGAAGGGAATAGTAACTTCGTGGACCAACCACCTAATGCCTAGACATGCCATATGCAAGAACATTCCCTTAACCACGGAGTTTTCTGGTTCATTTCCTTGAAATGCTCCAAATTTCTCTTGTCGTTACCCTGAGAAGTCACAAGCAAATCTGATGGCGATGTCAAAGACTTAGAGGTGTCTGGCATTTGTTTGGGTACTGGGCTGGCAATTTTTCTCATTTGTGTTTCTCCTTCCTCTCCTTCTTCTGCAGGTGATGATCTAGTTGCAGTGATTTCTTATGCCTACATATATTAGGGTCCTTGCAGCTTAAATTTCAGAGGTGGCCTGCGTACATTAAAATCTTGCAAATCTGAACTGCTTTCTTGTGACAGTGTTCAGTAAATAAGCAATGGAGGAATCACTTCAAAATCATTAGAAATATCTGTACCACAGTTGCCGTTGCTGACTTCTGTGACAGAAATATTTCAAATACCTGGCTATAGACCAAAGAAATACAAGCTTCAAAAGTGGGCTCGTCACTGTGTGTGAAAACCCAGCCTTTGCTAAGCATAAGAATCATGAGTTCCTCTGGGGGATTTAGCCCGAAATTAACATGAGTCCTTTTCTTCTAAAGCTTCTTCCCTGCAGTTGCTGTTTCTCTCTGTGCATATAGAGGGAAAGCATTGCTATTGCCATCATTAGCGTACGGCGTCTTGTTTTAATTTTTAACGTGGGCTTCCATTTGCCACAGAGGTGAAAGCTGTGGAAGCCTTCTGCCTTTGAAGAACTACTTAAGATGAAATGGTTCTGAAGTGCATTTAAGGGTGTTTACTTTAGGCACTTTATTTTTTTCTTTATTTTTATTCCGATTGGAATTGGCTGGTGTTATTCATTAAACTAACAATTTCTCCCCTGCCTGTTCTTAAGTGTGACTTGTGACCTTGCAATCTGTGTATTTTGTCATCACAATGTGTTACCATGGAACTGATTTTGATGTCATGAATAAGGGCATTGTGAGTTTCCACGTTCCCAAGCATATTTGAGACACAGGTTTGGAAACAAAAATGACTTCACCAGTTAAATATTGTTAGATCCTATAGTATATCAAAGGTAAGAACACTTGTGCCCTATATTCCTTTACATAGAAGAATCTAAGGTTAGGAATTTCAAAGCAGGTATATACAAGAATGACACTACAAATAACATTTCACAAGATTAAATATTTTGTGAGAATTGAACTCTCACCTCTTTATGTTGCTATAGGCAAAAATCTTTCTTATTGCTCTTCAAGACTTCTCAGACTGTCTAATCTGGAGCCTGTGTAGAGAGGAAGAAACCCAGTGTGCACAACAGCACTGGGATGCTGCTGGGACTTAACTCCTTCAAGACAATAGTGGCCGAAGGGAATTTTCTGCCTGAGATCGCTCACAGGCAGACAGAGGGCAATGTAACATTGCTGGTTTTGAAGCTAAGCATAATATTTGAGCATTTTTCAGAAACAAGACTTACTTACACAATGCACAAAGGAAAAACATACTTTTGTTGTGCAGCAGAGTGCATGTATTGTGTGCTTTACATTAGAAAGAAAGCAAGTTCCTTCAGTGATCCACCTACCATCATGAGGTTAAAAGAGTTCAATTGAATCTCTTGTCAAGCTGTTCCCCAGGGTGTTTAATTCATCACAGTTAAAGGGTGGATAAGATTCTGTAATAATGAAAAAGTTTGAAAAGCTTCATGTGAGGTTAAAATCCCATGTTGCATAAAAAGTGCTAGTGCAGCAGTAACCTCAGATACAGTTTTGTCTATTTGCTCTGCTATTTTTCCTCCAGATGAGACTTACCCATCCATTGCATTTTACACTCTAGCTCGGTACCATTTTGCTCCTGGCAGCAGGCAAATATGTCCTCATTAAGTAAAATTTATGCTAATACCATTCTGATTAGCCAGCAGTCATTGATATTCACTCTCATTAGCTAAATTGGTTCGCTGGAAGACATCCCACCAAGGATTTTTTTTTCTGTTTTAAGTGGAATATAAAATGTATGGATTTGCAGAGATGACAGATGATGATAATTATACCCTGTGTTTACTTGAGCAGAGGTTTTTATTCTAAAGGCTCCCAAAGTACTTTTCAGCATTTACATCTGCAAGGAGAGAGAAGACTCTTTTTTTCTCCTTTTCAGAAAGAGCCTCTGTCAGAAATACAGAAGCCATTCTGGTTTCACTGTTATTAGACAGATTGCACAAAGGAATCTTCCATTCTGAATTCAGGAGCACTTTTTAATGAGACAGAATGCAGGTCAGTTCCTAGGAAATCTAGCTGGGGAATAAACTCAATTCATGCGTTAATGGGACTTTCTACATGCAATCTTTTTGGAGTAACCTTGCGAGTCTGACTTAACATCTCTGGGAGTTTTGCCTGCAGTAAGATTGCAAAATTAACCTTGGTGTGAATCTTTCATCAAAATTACAAAGATTCTGTCAGCTCATCCGTGAATGTTTTGGTTGAGAGGACCAATAATTTCAGCTGAGAAATTGATTATGTTTTCTTGTGTTGAAACATAAATGATATGATGGTGTGATGAATTATCATCCATTTTCTGTTAGCTCTCTTAAAGTGCTTTTGTTATGCAGGGATGATCAAGTAGGAAACTGGTTTTGCCAATGTGTGACAATCTTGTCATTAACATTATTAAGGCTAAAAATATGTTTCTTTGCATCACAGCCTCCATTTCAAGTGCAAGATGGAAAGCAGTGGTCTTAACACCTTACATTCTTACTTATATTTTTAAAAAATCTCAGTAGATGCCTATCTCTATATGCAGGCATATCTGTCCTTTAGAAACTCTGCTCCTATATTCTTCTAATAAAGCTCTGACTATCTTTAAGTATTGGTACTGTGTATTCTCTGTTTTGTTTCAAGAGGAAAAAATCTCTGGTCCATTCAATCCCTGACCTTACTAGAAAGGTTATAAACAAGGATATCTCTTCATGCCTTTTTTTTTTTTTTTTGCCTTTTGAATCTGTAATCAGTACTACTTCATTTAGGCTGGCAAGCAGATGGCAGCAGCCACTGACCATCGCAAAGGCGAGATGGGAAATGCTGGCCTACAGTGACCTTCGACTGGGCTTGAAATTCCTCGGTTTGTCTTTGAATCCCCATCACTGAATAGCTCACGTCACTCCTGTGCAATAATTCCAGTGTTTTCACATGTGCTCTTCTGTTTCAAATCGTCTCACTCTTATATTGATCTAATCTTTTCTTCAGTAATCAAAACTAATTTCACATCCCAAAGAAGCTTTGGAGGGGAGATCTGTGACCACAAACAGTAATGTGAAACCACCCAGATGCAGATAAATTGCCATTCTCCCTCACTGCACAGAGAAATTGCATCCTAATAGTATAGCAATTACCTTGTTTCCATGGTGACGTGTATGTATGAGAGAGAGCTATAAATAATGTTTTGATGTTTATAAACAATTTCATTTAGACTGAATTATACATACTGTTTGTATGCTAATATCCAGGATGCACTCCTAGTTATTTCACAGCAATCAAACAGCAAGCAGAAAGCTGAAAGTCCACATTTACATCCAAAGGAAAAACTACAGGAGCTGAATTTTTTTCCTTATCATAATGTATACACGTACTAGAAAGAAAGCCTTAGAGAATTAACAGATTTTTTTTCTGCCCATCATCATTAGTCTACTGGGGTTTTGTCCTAGAAGGTAAAACACATTAATGTTACAAATCAGCAAACAGTTTCTGTGCATGTTCGTTTTTAATCCTGTAAACTGATAAAATATCTTAGCTCCATGATTTAAAATTACTTTTTCCCCTGTTACTGTGTAATAGCACAGTATGTTCTATGTCTTTGTTTTGGCAGTGAATTTTCATTGCAAAACTAAAAAAGACCTGTCAGCATTTGCTCAAATAAGGTAGTATATTCACTTCGATAGCAGCTTGTTTGCTAGTCACAAATAATTGTCAGGGGAAAAAAATGGGCTATTACTCCTATGTAATATGGTTGCAAAAATAGTTGCAGTGAAGGGATGTTTCAAGCATAGGCGCATGAATATCCACCAGCAGGTAAAAAGGTGCAGACAAGGGTGCAGCTCTGAAGTGAATGAGTAGTGTTGATAGCAACACGTTAGAGGCATGAAGGGAATTCCTCCTCCTTCCTCCTCCATGGCTGGGGAAGCACGGTTCACTTCTGCAGCTCCTTGGCCATCAGCCAGTGTGATTAAAACGCTGCACCCTACCTCGGTGTGCTTTAATTGCTGCCTACACACTTTGCGAGTGGTGTTTGTACTTGTTTAGCTTGGGACCTTTGATAGGCTTAGCAGCCAGGCTGGAAGAGGGAAGCAAACACAAGTGAACAAATTTATGTTAACAGACGGTAAGTGTTCGTACTGCATAACACCTGTGGGCAGACACGTAGACAGCGGTGGGTATGCCATTTAAACAGCAAAAGAGTGCCATTTACCCATTGTTTGGGAGTAAATGAAATACATTGCATTAAGTTTGTTCCTTGGCAGTCATCCCAGTCAAACTGCCATGCTGGTTAGCTGTGGACGCCCCTGTATTTACATTAAAATAGTTTGGAAAAATTCGCCTTTATTCATGCCCTGAGTATGCAAACATGATCTCCTCAGCGTGAGCTGCAAGCAAGGCAGTGAGGTGTGCTGAAGATTGGGCTTATGCCTCTCCGGCTCCTCGGTCCATGCCATGGCTGTTTGCTAGTTGCAGAGCAGCCTACCCAGGGCAGCAATCCCAGTCCAGTCCCCTGAGTGGATGACATCTGCCTTTGATTTCCTGACACATGCCATAGCCAAAATGACACAAGTGGAATAATTGCTTCATCAGGTGTGGGGGGGGGTTTGGTTGTTTGCCTCTTCCACACTTCAAGTGACTCCGCAACCCATGCTGAAGATGTGTAACAGCACACTCTCATGGCACTGTGTTTATTTCGCACAGGTTTGTTGCTGGTCTTGGAAAGAAAGACACCGATGGCTTTTGATAAAGCACCAGGAAATCAGCTATGACACCAGGCTTTCCAAATAACAGAGGCTAAATGCTGTGGGCTTCAGCAGAGACCGGTGTCACCTGAGAATATGCTTAGGCACCAGCTGCATCTCTCTTAACTAATTTCTCCATTGCATGCCGCCAAGTGTTCTCCTGAGCTGGTGACATGATAAGGAGAAATGAGTGCACCAGTGCCAGAGTGCTCGTTTTCCACTTGTTTGTCTGTAGCTCTCAAAGTTAAGTTCTGGAGGTTCGCCTTCTGCCCTCTCCTCCCCCAGAGGATGCAGAAGTAGTCACTGCCCAATGGTGTGGTGAAGTCAAGCACTTTTCATGGCTGAAAATAACTCCAGACATAAATTGCCTATGGTTTGGTGAGTGGTACGAGTATAACTGTGTTCTGCAAATGGCTGTGGTGAAGTTAAAAAGCCTGCTAAGTCTGTGCATTGTTACACCTGGCGTATGCTCCATGGCTTCCCAGGTTTGATTTGGTCTCCCTGACACGTCCGCTGTTACACCTGACCTTAAGATTGAGTTTTATGAAGGTTTTCTGGATGACAAAAAAGGGGAAACTAGCTAGCCATTGGGCAGTATTTCAGAAATGAGATCTTAAGTCCACCCAGTAACATCGTATTTTTCTGTGTAGGTTTGGGTTTTTTTAAATATTTCCACTGTCTTTACAGAATTGCTCTTAACGCCTTTTGGCTTTACATATTCATCTGAGAAGAAGATGACGGTATATTCCAGATTTGTTTGTTTCAGATGTCTGAACTTGGAAGAATGACATCTTATAATATATAGTGTACATCTGAGAAGGCTTAGAAAGAAGAAAAAGAAGGAGCCGTCTTCTTTTGCAACTGAAATACAAAACTCCGCCACGATCACATGGTCAGGTTTTTTACCTGAGGTAGGAGGAAAGAAAGATTACGGGCATTATTTGAACAGAAATGTTCAGAAAGATACTCCTTAAGCTAGGAGTAAAATTATTTTCTCATCACACGCATGCACACAAAAATGAACCCTGAAAGCTATTCATGAATATGGATGTATGCAACCATGCCAGCCTTGTAACTCTTACAATTATATACTGAATAGGATATGTGCCAAAATTATGGTTTGTCACAGACTTCATTGTTTCAGTTCTTTCAGTTTTTTTAATCTTTATGGGACTGCTTTTATGGTTTGTTTGGCTTTTTTTTCTTCCTGGTGCTTTTGTTGAGTGTGTGAGCTATGCTATCAGTTTAAGACTAATCCTGAAAATCCCCTGTTAAGAGGTCTATTTTCAATAGCTGAATTACTGAAGGGTGGTAAAACATGGGAATTGTGCTAAACTCAAAGCTTTTAAACAAAACATGTTTAAAAATTTTCAGAAATGAAATGGGATATTTAGGATGAGGTGTTCAATAGTCAGAGGGATTTAATAACTTTTGAAGCTGGACTTAGAAAACCCTCTCATTTAGGTCACAGCATCCTCAAGTTTTGGTGAAAACCACCACCTTTGACAAGTTTCAGGCCAGGAGCTTGAGTAGAGTCTGATTTGATTTACTGCTCCTTAAATTGATGTGTCTTACCTTGCAGTCATTCACGGTTGAAGGGTAAGCTCAGTTCCCTCCTCTTTCAGCTGGAGACGATGGGAGCAGGCAAACACTTCACTGCTCTGAAGTGCCAGCAGAAAGGCTTTCAGGACTGTGGCCAACACCCTCTACAAGCACTTTTTGGATCTGTCTCAGCTTGAGTAGACATTTGAACAGGCATCAGATTGTGAGGGAGTGTAGCTAACTAAAAAGCTGAAGTAGAGAAAGAAGCTTAAGTGAACCCATCTAGGGAAAAGAGGCATCTATTGAATGCAAAAGGTTTTAAACAGAAAACTGTGGGTAATGTTTTTAAAGGAGAGCAAATGCAGGTCCTTGGAAAAACATCTATTTGACTGGGTTTTGGTTTTGGGTTGGTTTTTTTTAAAGATTTCTGTACGTTCTCTTTGCTGGTGAGCAGCTAGGGATGGGGAGAAAATTTCAGGAGTACCTGAAAGTAAAAATTGTCAGTGCTGGTACTCTCACTAGATGTGTTTTACATATACATGAATTGTTCATACAGAGTCAAAAGCCTACAAAAATGGTTCAATAATTCAGAATTATCATTTCAGCATTAAGTTTTCAAATACAGCCGAATCATAGGGTAGCACTACCAGGGATGGTTTACGGCTCATTGCTTCCTACTTTGTATCTTTGGGACTGAAACTTGGTATTTACAGGGACCTTTAAAATAGAGATGCCTCTAGATGAGCTAATGGGAGCATTACATGCACTCAGGAGTTTCTGTTTCATGAACCTGAAGACTAGATAATCTGAGTATGAGTAAAGTCATTGGGAACCAGGAAATCTGGTGTCCTGACCTGATGCCTGTGTCCTTTTGCTATTACTTTTTCCTCTTATAAGATTAATATGATAATTTTGTTGGCTATCACACGGACTATTTCTATTTCATGGAAATTTTTCAGTGCAGAATATATGAACTGTTGCAAAGCATCTGGAGATGAATAGCACTAGGGGTATAAGTAGTCAGAATCAGTGTGGGTGGAAAAAAATCCAGGATATTCCACTTCTGTAAAAAGACCTTCAACCAGAATAAAAGAATCTTGTTCAGAGGCTTATACCAAGAATAAAATGTATTATCAATGCTTAGGAGTGGTTCTGTTTGACTAAGAAAATGCCATTAGAACCAAGTATTTATGACTAAACACACTTGAATAGAAAACATGCAGAGAAAACTCTTGGTAGTTCATTTGTCAAAAGCTGGCTGAACTGTAGCCCTGTAATAATTATGTACTGGATATCACAGGCAGAGAAGCTGGTGACCGCAAACTGACTTCCTCATTCCTTCTCCTTCCTCCAGGAGTGGTTTGGATTAGGTAGTCAGCTGAAACTTCCAAAGCACATATTTTCTTACCATGCTGCTGCAACTCATCTCCAGGTATTTCTTTCTGAGATTCCCACTAAATGCTTTTTATTTTTTTCCACCCTCCTCTTTTGTCCATAAAATTAAAAGTTTATTAACGGATTGACTTAGTTAAGTGCTTCCCAAGTCCCTCTGCAAGTATGCACACATACAAATGCACAGAGAGGAAAGCAACCTATGCACCAGGAAAAAAAAAGAAAGACAGCTGGGTATTGCTGAACGTAATCCAACAGTTCTCCGGTTCCTTGTCCTGAACAACAGATATTCTGTATCACCTAATATTAACAAACAAAAGATTTTTTCCCACGCCATTATATATTTACATTAGTTTACTGTTCAAGCTTGGCATGTTGGCTTCCTAAGACTATTTGATCCTAGATGCAGCTCTGTGCCAGAATTGCTGGAACAAAATGCAGTGGGTGGACAAACCTGTCCTGCTGCATTGCTTCTACCCTTTTAAAAACAGAAAGCATTTATCTGACTCATTACTGTAAATGTACTAACAGAGCATACCGGTGATGATTTTCTGACTGAAAGTGCTGCGTCTGCTCAAAAGGTTAACATGGGTGCAAAGTAAGTGCATATCATGACACATTTGTTGATACCAGCCAGGGGCAAATATTAAGTAGCTTATATTTTAAAGAGAGAGATAAGGAAGAAGGTTTATGAGGTGCTTGCCAATAAACGTATATTCATCACAACACTCCTGTGCATTGTAGTAACCAGAGTGGGTAGGGCTAGTAATGACAGCCCCAGACCAAAAACCAGAACATTTGGGTTGCGGCCCTAACTCTTGACTTTTCTTTTTACTAGGGCCTTTGGCAAGTGATTTAGAACTAAATTAGGCTTCCTCTTGTTCCTGACTAGGTGAAGGAGGAAAAAGGTTTCACACATCTCTACTTTCCCCCATTGCAAAATGAGAACTTTTCTTCTTTTCTTAGAGACCTACAAACAAAAAGACCTGCAAATGAAAGAAAGAAGTACTATCAGGTGTTATTATGGTGCTGCTGACACAGTACATCTGGAAGGAAATGTGGAAAATTTGTATCCCTCTGTTTCAGTAAGAGGCCGCAAAATCCACTCTCTTTGAAAAGGGAAATACTGAGGAGGTAAATTGCTCTGAATATCTGCAGTGTGTATTTTTCAGATATGCCCACACATATTTTTTTTAATATATTTACATATATTTTTACATGTGTGTGGAAATACATGTGTGCTAAGTGTGCAGTTTGGGATATATGATGCAATTTGAGGAGTGCCTTTTTTTCTTCTGTCTTGGTATGCTAATTCTTATGAGTACTGCTAAGTATATATTTCTTTAAAGCATATAATACCTCAGAAAGGTGTTGAGACAAGTAACCATATTCTGTGCGATGGCTAGCACTACAGAAAATGTGTGACACTTAAATTTCACTGCCTTTTTAGCCAGCCTAACCTGGAGGCTGAACTCAGCTTTAATGGCAGGATGCAATCCATGCAGGTAATTGGGATTCAGCTGCTGCAAGAGCCTTTCGGCGTAGCCTGATGAGCTAGCAGCAGCCTGGATGCACTCCAATGAAATAACCAAGGGAGCATTGCAATGCACACCCTTTAGGATCCTTCACAACCAGTATCATAATACTATTAAACATTCACCCTTTGGATTAGATTTCTCTGCACAGCGCATATATTAAGAGGAAGTCAAAATCATAAATAAGCTGCTTTGTAGGGAACGGCTTCATCAAATCACAGGATAATTGTCTGGCTTTTTAGAATTCTCTTTGAAATAATTTCTGTGGGGAAATAGTTCATGCATAAAATCAGGAGTTGGAGATCGGTTGGAAGAGACGAGAACAGGGTGGCAGTAAAAAGGAAAAACAAAGCCAATTTCACTGACATAATGGAGTACCTATTCCACAACACATAAAATAATAGAGCTTACAGTTAAAAAAAGGAAAAAAAATAACTAAGGAAAATATAATTAGTGCCCAAGAGCAGCTGAGGCAAACGGTAGAGGGGAAATGAGAGTTCATTCACATGATACAATTTTTGGTACTTAATTTCAGTGGATAAATTATCCAGTGGGTCTCCCTGGGTTTTTTTTCCAGTTGAGAAGGAAAAGAGGTTCTGTCAGAGGTGATCTAACGCCTCCCCCAGAGCAAGTTTGCTCTCCCTATTGAGGAAGTCTAGAGAGGCTGTCAGCTCACTTAGCCTGTCTTTTGAGTTGAGTGGTGTGAATAGTCTTCAAAATGCCTTTGGTTTTCTTTTTACCCAAAGATTGAGGGAATGCTCCTTTTCATTCTCAGCCACAGGAATTAAACAATAAGATCAAAATCTTGTAATCTCCTTGGGAATTCCTTTTAGTTGTATGGGATCTAAAATGCTGGCTTTCCCCTACATTTCTGGGCAAATGAAGGCAGAGGCTAATCATATAGCTAACTTTCAATGCAAATATTTCCAATGTCTGTTGCAGTGTCATTTGTTTGGGATTGCCTATGAAACAAATGTGTTAATTGTTTTTAATACCTATGAATAAGTTTAACTGTCATTAAGCTGGTTCTGTATTGAATGTATGGTCTGTTTACAGCGCGAACGAGAGGACCTGGCACTTTATTGTTCCAAATTTTTTGGCCTTTCATAGTACCAACTTATGGAAAGGACCATTGTATGAAATGGAATCTCACTAGGGTGTCCAAATAGGTAATACCTAGTGTATTGCTTTCAGTAAAAACAGCACAACTAAAGATTTTGAATTTACAACATTATTATTCCCTCTTCTTCAGTGCTCTGTGCAACACTGTACAAACAACAATCACGTATTGTGTGTAAACTGACGTCTTCATTCCTCACCAAACAAGTCTTTTAAAGCACATGCATCTGTACTGCAAGAATGTGCAGGGGAAAAAAAAACTGGATCTTTATTTAAAAAATGAAATGCAGATATTGAATTTGCAACTTCATGTCCCCTGTCAGATAATGATCCCCTACAATTTTCTAATAGCAAGTATAACACCAAAAGGAAAATACTTGGCAGCCATTGGGCATGTTTGTTCTCCAATGAAACAGTCGGAATGTGCAGAGGTGCAGAGATGCAGATGGGAACTTTGGATTTGAGGGGAAAAACTTTTGTGGGTTCAGCCTACAATGCTGTTTGTTTTGCATGCAGGAGGTTTCTTACAATATCACAGTGGCACAAACTGAAATTGCTTACAACTTCCCCTGCCTTTCCAACTTTGATGTTTTTTTGCCTTTATACATGGTTTTAGCTGTGTATATCCTGCATCTCATTGTGGCAGTCACTCAGAAGAATATTGGGTCTTTACTGTACCGCCTTTGCTGTGGGAACTGTCATTGGAACAAAAGGTCTGGAGGATTGGAAAGGAAACGTGCAGTCATTCTGTCCAGTTATGAAAATCACTATGAATGCAAATTATCTGTATCTTTATAGAAAGCGTTTTCTGTTGAACATCAATTGTGCCTTCAATAGTGAAAGGCATATGCGCTATTTCCATGGGAAAGATGGTACAAGGGAAGGTCTTGATTTGTTATGTTCAGTATCACTTTGGGGTTTTGACCTTAAATTAAGAAAGAAATCCATGAAAATATGTTTAAAACTTTAAGTGACCTACTTGCAATGTGCTTCATTTTTGTTAAAAGATTTACAAACCTTTGACGAGTTTCATCTATTTTCCAGATGTCATCATAGAAACAAATGTAATAGTACCATTTGCTATAAAAAATTCTTCAGCTCTATTAACAAGTTTCCCATGATGTAATTAGAAAGAAGGTGTAGTGTTTTCTTTGGCATCCATGGATAAAATGCTGTACATACTTATGCTGCTATAAACCCAGGCCAACTCAGTTCATTTTAATGAAGTTATTTTGGACTTAGTTCATGTGGAATTTGGCTATACCTTTATCTATAGTTGGATATCTTCCCTGAGAGACAAATACAACAAAGTTTGTACATTTTCTTTAGATTTCTTATACGAAGACACTATTCTCAGTATCAAAGAGGTTGCTACTATTCTGATCAAGGTAAATGCTGTAAAATATTTCAGATACAGATTCAGGTGGGGTTTTCAGATGTTTCCATAACTTGCTTGAGTGAACTGGAACATGTGCAAGTGCTGAAGTCAGGGTCTTCAAGCTGCTCCTCTACATCTCTTTCTTACTCGTCTCTGTTCACTAATCTGTTATGTGAGGTTCATGGCCAAGAAACATTTTGGTGTTGGATGCCACATTTTATGTCACAAAACATTTATGTTTTTCTCATTTGAGCCAGCCAAAGTCTCTAGTAATAGCAAGGTTGGTAGTGCTTGTGCCAATTTCTCTGGTGCTACTGGTGTAGGTAGCTGACTTTGGACTGTGATACCAAACACAGGCACGTTCACTATTATTTCTCACAAAACACAAAAACTGCTTTGAACTTGAAATCTGCCTATCATTTGTCTTCCAGAGAAGCCTTCACACAAACAGCTTTTGCATAAGGCCTTGATGTTTTCTTTCTTTTTTCTAAATGAACAACAAACAAAAAGAAAGGGAACTAGAAGGGGAATAAAGTAAGTTTTAATGGACACACATTTTATCTTTTGTTTTCTGCTTGCCATAAAACATTAACATAGTAAACAAATTGATCTTTGCTCTTAAATTCTTTAATAACATACAGTCTTATGAGTTTTGTCATGGCTAAAGTGTGGTTAAACCATGTTGTGTTGCTGGTTGCATTCAAACCTCTATTGTCACAGTTCTTTGACATCAAACTACATCTTTTAAAATAAAAGCTGTGTGTAACCCACTTCTGTTCATAGACACCTTCATTAAAAGGTTGCCATTTGGGGGGGAGGGGGATGTTTCAGTACATTAGTGGTAATGGTGTTTTCTGACCAAACCTGTTTTTTCCTGGGACAAAGTTCCAAGTCCGTGCATTCCCATGGTCATCCCCTGCTTTGTGCCGTACAGTACCCACAAAAACAAAAATTGTATAGGGTGCTCTGAAACATCAAATTCTAGACAGCTAATCCAGTCGTAGGACTGTTATCATGATGTTTCAGTAGCTGACAAAGCTATTTGAAATTGGGGTATGTAAAAAAAAAGAAAGTGTCACTTTGGTCCACTTTTCGGAGTGGTTGGTGTTATAATATATAACCTTTTTTTTTTAACGCAGTGTAGTTCACAATAATTTAAAATACTCTATAGACATTTAAACGATATACAATAATATAACTTAATTGGATTCCTCAATTGTACTTAACAAATACTATTCTAATATATTTACAGTATCTAGTACCATAAGACTGTGCATTACTGTGCTTGGGAGCTTTATTTGCTTCCTGTCAAGAATGTAGTGAAAGTACAGTATATCACTATTATTCAACAACAATACCCATGAATCAAAGGGACTTAAATTATATGGAGTGACTCTAGCATTTTGGGGGGCCCCTGTTGACTTCTATGGGGTTGTTCACATCATGGTTGGCATTTAGAAACCAACAGCAACAATATAAAAAATGAGCTTTTCAACTTTGGATTGCTCCATGGCAGGCTCATCAAAGGGCTCTGATTTTCAGAGGGTAAGTGCTTGGGGTCAGAAAGACAGGTCTTCATGAGTGTTTCAATGAAGGTCCCCAAGTATTTAGTTACCTTTGATAATGCAGGCCCATAAAATATGGAGGTAATCCTGGCTCATTCACATATCCAGCATGGGAGCTGGTGGAGCAGTAGCTCCACCAGCCCCTTGCCCCAAGGGCACCATGTGGTGTGGCAAGTGCTTCCATGTCAAGTGGGGAGGGCCCATGGCTGCGCAGCCCCTCAATAAAAGTAATAAAATGAAACAAAATCTAGAAATGCAGATATGCAGATGTTAGGAAATTTTTAATCCCAGTTTTCAGAAAATCAGGAAGGGACCCTTGCTACAAGCAAACATTTATGTGCTTAAATGCACTGTGTTATAAGTGGGCATATCTGACTCTTGGGTTTACAAACACTAGATTTTACAGTAGTAAATTATCTGAGGACTTTCTTTAAATCTCTCATAGGGAAAAGGTGTGTAAATTAGAATTGAGTGCTGGTGTAAAAAGTCAGTTTCTTCCTTAACATTCATGTATTTACCACGGGGTACGTTATTTCCAACCTTAGAATAACAACAACACAGACGAACCCATATTTTAGCTTTCTCATGTTCATGAAGCCACCACAGCTCACAGGTTGCAGCAACGTAGAGCTTAGCTACCATATTTTTATTAACTTCTCAGTTCATACTGAGCATAAGTTACTTAAAGCTACTGGTAATATTAACTTTCAACCAGTAAAGGCAAAACACAATGCTTGAAAGATTCTGCCAGTGCATTTAACAGCAAAGCAAAACCTTTGATATTTGTCGAAGCATGTCTTTGTATCCTAAAACTCCCTACAAGGAGCTGAGAGCAGGTGCTCCATGCCTCAAGCCTGAGTCTAAAAAGAGTCATTCTTAATCAGGAGGCAAGTGGGAAAAGTCTTTATCAAGCATTTGTAACCACAGTTTCGCATGATCTTTCTGCTCAATTCTGGTAATTGCTTAAGGCCTACAGTAATTGAACTCTAATAGTGGAGTGACAAGAGATCAGTAGCATTGAAGAACTTAGGGAGAACCAAATACGAAAGTCATAGTCAGAGTTCCAATAAGTTTACATTTAGTACAGAATTAAGACATAGCTACCCGTTAGTGCTTAGAATTTTTTGATACTATTAAAAACATAAATAATTATTTTTAATGTTCATTCAAAGAGTTCCAGTGTCACTGGCAGCTGATGTAATTTTGTGAATGTTATTTTTTCCAAACTGATAGTGGAGTATTTCCGCCACAGATTTTGTCTCCCTACCAGCTGTTTTCTCTTTACCTGCTTTCGTAGAAATTTAGGATTTTGCAGCAAGTCTGCGGTGTTCTAGTCAGTGAAGATTTCATTTACTTTAAAAACAAAAAAAAAAAAAAGAAAAAAAAAAAGGTCTTTATTTGCACAGGGCTTGGTGGTTTTGTTGTTGTAAAATAGGAGAAAGAGTCTTTTTCTTTTAAATTTCATGGGAGCTGCAATGTGATCAGCTTCTCTGATATGTATAACTTAAAACACACGAAAATCTGCAACACCCAGATTGTAGTTTAAAAAAAAAGTTTCATGTGTTTGTCAACATCACCTTAATCCTGTTGCCCTTGTTTCCAAAGCAGTTACAACAGCCAGCCAGCAAAAATGCACCATCCTTTGAAGTGTAAGTAGTGGGGAGGGAGTGGTTGTTGTGGTGGTGTTTGGGGTTTTTTTCCCGAAGAAGATTAGATGTGCAAAATGATGCTGTCGTCGTTGGTTGTACTCCACTTTCTTCACTCGTGGTGATTGGTTCTGTTTGTTTGCACATGACACCATTATTTGCAGGTGAACACCTCTGTCCGCTCACTACACGTGTTGCACTTCACAAAGCAGCACCAGTGGAATTTGCAATTACATTGCCACACCTTGGTGTACTGGTGTGTGTTGTACCCTCTTCCGCAGCACATCATGTCACACCCATCCGCATTGGGTGAGGTACGGTTGCAGAGTCGTCCCTGGGTACCGACACTCCCTGTGGAAGCATCTTCCTCACAGTAGTTAGGTGACTTTTCGATATACACTAAATCTGTTTCCATGGGTTTCTGGTAACTCTTAATCTGCTTGATCTTCAGGAAGGTTGGCTGTCTTAGTCTACTGGCTCGTACCACCTCCACTTGCACTGCAGCATTGTATTTCTCTTTCAAAATATATCCAATCTCCCTGAATTTAGGAAGCGTGGTCCAGCAGGTCTTAGTTGTACAGGAACCTGAAACTCCATGACACTTGCACTCTAATTTCATTCTCTCTTCAAGAACCTGTGTGTACAGACATTTGCATATTGTTACTGCAAGAAAATGATATTGCAAACTTGCCTAAATCTGTCTGTTAGTTCATATGAATATTCATTACTGCTGATTGAAATTTTTCGAATGCATGCTTATAAATCTTCTCAGCACCAAGTCGAATGCTTATAACACATTTTGTTTTACGCGGTGCCTGGTTGGAAATGCAGTGTTTTATCATTTTGTTAGAAAATGTTTTCATTCTGTTTCCAAACAGTGGACAATATTTACTTAAATTTCAGAAGACGTGTCTTTAGAGCCAAAGTAACTTATAGGACTGCAGTGACTTAAAAAAACACGCTTCAAACCGTTTTCATTTTGAAAACAGGAAAAAAGTGTTTTCTTAAGTGATTCAGAATATTTAACCTTAATTGCTGTCAGTAATGCTCAAAAGGCATTTTAAAAAAAAATTTAATATCACAGTTTTTTAATATCACAGCTTTAACATATACTGTGTGGCTGAATAGGCATTTGTGTTCACTGCTTAATGAAAAATGTTGCCTATAGTGGCAGCGGCAATACCTATTAACTATTCAACCCACAGAGTATACCGTCCCCTTTAAAACAGCACTCCTTGCAATATCTACCTGACTATCATGCAAGTGTTCAGATATCTTTTGCACTGAAGCAATGACTGAGCAACATTAGAGGAAAAATCCACTAAAGGGTCCTGCTCATCTGTAAACTGCACAGAAATGGGAGCATTTATTGCTATTGATAGAGCAGGTTAATCTCAAGGAGGTTAATCCAGCATCAGATGTTCCCTAGAAGGGACCCAAACTGGTGGGTGCTCAGGATCATGCTCCACCTCCTGCTTCTGCTGCAGCCAAGCTGGGCTATGGCTGGCACATCCCTCCTTCCCTGGGTATGGGTGTATGCCTGGGGGAAGACAGGCAGATGCCCTCCCGCTCCCTGTGCATGGCAGAGGGGAAACTGGCCTTGTGGAAGCGCCTTTCTGGTTTTTTGCCCTTGTGCTACCACTGAAGCCTGACCATAATTACATCCACAGTCATCATTAGCTTATGAAAATCAAGGCCTAAGAACAAAGCAAACTGATCTTTCCCCTTTGCAATGGGATGCTAACAGAGAAATATGAGCTACCGAGCTTGTCTTAAAGCATTACTGATGCTGCAGACCATCTCCTGCAGTGGTTTCATTGCAGATCCCAGAACATGACTGAAATGGGCAAAGGATAAAAGGGCCGAAATCTGAGTACAATGGCATAATGAAGTAGAAGGGAGTAAAAAATGCTTACTGCTTAAGAAACTGGCCTTAAAATAAAAGCTGTACAGATCTGGTTATCCCTGCAAATAGAGGGCACCCTCCTGAGTTGTTTGAGTTTCACTTAAATTGTATGTTTTGCTTTTTCCCCAATTTCTGGGGTTTCAATATTAAAGAGAGTATTTGGTTTTAATTCTGCCTTTCCAACATACAGTAGCAAGTACAAGACAGCTGAGCATCCTATTCAAGAATACCTTAGACCTTCTGCAACCACAGGCTTTTCCCAGGTCAGGGTCAAGTTAACCTATCAGAGACAGAAAATTTGATTTCCAGGAAGGTTTACCAGGTTAGAGAAGTTCCTATATCTGCAACTACTCTAGAAAAGAAAAGGCAGAATTTCAGTGTCAGTGAATAAAGGAATGCCTTGTGAAAAACTCCAGCATCTTTTTGATGTCTCCTCTATCTCTACTGTCCTGTGCAAAAGGACGTGCTTTTTTGAAGACCCACAAACAAGATTCCAATCCTGTTCCACAAAACTGGGTTAATATATTCTATTGGTATTTAGATGTGCATGTAGAGAGGTATAAAAGTTTTGTAAGATTTGCTTGATATTGCTGAAATATGTTTTTTTTTAAACTAGCCTGTTTCTACAGCTTTCTCAACCACTAGTCAACATTCAGTTGCAGCCACAAGAATTGCAGTAAAATCCATGACAAAAGGTGGATGGAGGTAATATTTTCTACACCTTCGCCAAATAGTACTAAGATCTAAGGACTTCCAGGAAAGCATTGCCAATGGGATAGGTCTGCCACATCTGATTCATGCTCCTCTTTCCCCAAGTAGTAAATCTTGGTGAAAAGTACATGTTTTGTCATGTTCTGGGTGTATTTTTGATGTCTGTTATTTGATTGAAAAGGCCAAGTCAGTAACTTGCTCAGAGAGTGGGAGGAGGTGAAGCTTGTGAGACTCCTTATTCTTGTGTGGGTTGAACACACTGGACACTGTTCCAAGGAGCCTTCATCTCTGTCATTGGTGTGCTTCCCTAATACAACAGAAAATGTCTTTGTTCCTGACAGACAAAGATATCAACCATTCTGGTGTCGTACGGGTATCTTTGTATACGCACATTTATATACGGATGTGTGTGTGTACGTTTGCCTCTCTGTGCAAATTTGGTTGAGATGCTGCCATTTATACACAGCACTGCCTGGCATCCTCTGTAGTACAATGTCCAGCAACTTTATCCTAAGCCGTGATTTCTCTTTTTGGTTTTGTCTTCCTGAAGGTCCAGTTTCACAAGTCATTTTGCTGTACAGAAATCTGATTTCACTGCTGTATTTTTTCGAAGGTTCCCACTGTTTATGATGGTGGAAGAACTTGCAAATACAAGCCACACAGGCTCAAGAAAAGCAGAAGTTTCAAGAAGTATTAATTCATGATCTTGAAGCCAATCTCACAGTTTTTTTATTTTTTTGGAGGTTTCTCTCATGAATGTGGAATGCTTGGGGTTACAACACTGAGCACAGGCCCAATCATCAGGTAGTTAAATTCCTGAATGCTATAATTTTTGTGCCCACAGTCAGCTGAGGGTATAAAATTGTGCCCAAAAACTTGGAGGTCAGGGAATACAAGGCCCAAACTAAGCAGATTCTAAGCAACTTTTTTCTCTCTTTCCACCCAGATGCAGTGGAGTATTCCCTTTGCCGACAAGCCAGCATGGTCTGACTTTCACAGAGGTATGTCCATCTGCGTGGTATCTTGAGCAGCTTCCCGCTTGCAGCAAGGTGCCACTCAAACTGGCAAAGGTGCCAGGATTTGCCCCTGTTAGCTCAATGCTGTGAATGAAGAGCAGATAACATTTTTCTTCCTCAGTTTCCCTCCTGCTGTATTCTCCTCAGCAAAATTCCCATCAAAGCTTTGACCCTGAGCCTTAAAGGTATTTATTTACTCAAATCTAATACCTTATGCCAAGGTAGGTGCCTGATTAAAGATTGAAAATCATTAGCTCGTGCAACCCACTCTCTCAGCAGTTTCATTTGTCATATGTCAGTGCCTCATATCTAATCTTGAATGGTTTACAGCAAGATCTACCTCCCAGAGTAAATTCCCATCACTGGACTGTACTGCTTCAGACTAATGGTAGGAACATTCCTTAAGTCCCTTTTCCACACACAGGCCCACTCCCACCCCAGTATGATCTTGCCAAGCAAAATTTTCTAACTACTGCTACTTTGTTCAATGAATTGTGAAATATAATGTTAAAGCTTTCTTATCCCACATATTTTTATACCTATATAAATCATACACTGAAAATGCAATTTGAGGGTTGTCCGCTGCCAGTTAAGTAGAAAAGACTAGCAAAGGCTGAAATAAAACAAAATGATACTCATGAAAAGAAATTCATGCTTTCAAGTTCCATATCTAGACCCAACTGCATAACATCAGATACAGTTTCTGTACATATTAAAAATCCTATCTGGATAAAATATGTAGAAACAATAGTAACATTTTGTGTGTGTGTGTTTTGGCTTGCCTTTTCTGGTTTGTGTTTTCCTTAGTGGAAATGCACATTTTTGGACCAGATGTTGAATGTAACAAAATCCATATTACTTTTTGACTGCAGCATCAAAATGAAATAGAAAACTTCAGTTTTCCCCCATCAAATATGCAAGTGATCAATTTTTGTTTTGGGTAATAGCAACAACAAAAGAGGTGGATCCTGGTCACAAGATGTCACCACCCCTTTGATACTCATGCAGCTGCAGCCATGAGAGCTGATGGCTTGTCGATGATGATGTATAGGCACTGGGTAACCTTAGTCTCAGTGCAGACTAGGGTCCACGACTGCTGACAAAATGCTGATCTCATGGACCAAGCTGGGAAACAAAGTTGGGGTTTTGGGGTTTGTTTTTTAACGCAGATAGCCAGGGGTGTAACTAACATTAGCAGGGTGTAATGCCACTCCAGTACAAATGTCCTGAAAATATTATCCATTAATAGCAGCTCACAGAGCCCAAAATTGAGCAGTTCATGCCATGACTCCTTGGGCTGTGCCCAGCCCCGTAAAGAGAAAACATGGAGCCAGCAGGAAGTGAGTGCTTCAGCTGACATATTTTTCTTTCTGCTCCTCTGTGAGGTTGTTCCATCAAGCATCAAAACAGTATTTATACTTTGTGGGATGGGAGATGAGAAACTGAGTTACTGTTTTCTGAGCCTCTTCTCACATCCCTGTTTTCCTTTTTGTTTAGTTTTATGGGAGCAGGGAGCCTCTGTTTTGCAGCAGGTCAGTATCCATCCACAGCATGAGGGCTTTTTTTCCTGACACTGACCAGAGCTCAGCAGGGCTGTGGACCCCCTGAGCTGCAAGAGGAATCAGTTCACCTCCTCCTACCCTTCACCTGCCTCCCTAGGTTAGGCACTCTTTCCCGTAATATCCCCATTAAATGCATTTAAAAGAAAAACAAACTGAAGAATGCCCACCCAAGTTCTCCTCTCAGCTTGCAAGAAAATAATCCTGGGATTCTGAGATGAAACTCTTTATTAATATGAAGATGGGCTATAGAGGTTAACTCATCTGTGCCTCTTTCCTGCCTTCCAGAAGAAGATAAAATAGCTGCTAAATTTGACCAATAAACTGCTGCAATTGGTTAAAACTTTCTGAATTATATTTTTACAGTGAATCGCAAAGATCCCAAAAAATCTTTAGAAGCAGTTTTCACATCACCCCCAAACCAAGTGTGACTGCAGTATTTCACTGTCTTTTCTGTGGAATTTGCTGTGAAACTTGAAGGTAAACGTTTAAATATTATCTTAAAGGGTTAAAAGTATTTCATTGATGGTTTTATTCTGTCAGCCTTTATAGAGATGTCAGGTTTGCAGGGGTGCAGTGATTTTTTTACTTGGTGGATGATATGTGTCTTGCACACATTGCATTGTATGCATGGGCATGTGCATTTTTAGAATAAAACCATTTAGCAAGTCCTAAAATATTTGGCTATTCCCCTCTAATTTTAAAGCAAAATGTTAAAAAAGTAGGATAGTACCAGATGTAGGTTCTGGCAGTCAATGTTAAGGGTGTGTTTCTGGAAGAAAAAAATAAGCTAGTAAATCCAGCCCAACTGGAAGCAAGAGAACTATCCTCATGAGATTTTGAGCCAAAGCTTGCATGTTCAGGACATATGGATAAGCATTAGCTATCCATCTAACCCACCCAAGCTGTAACACCAAACTTTTTGAAATTGGATTTATATCTGTCTGCAAATCAATTTAAGTGGGAAAGTGGAAAGTATGCTACGAAATAGAACTATCAAAAGCTTTTCTTTCATGAGTGGTCTCACAAGGGATGTGCAGTGAATTAGTTTCTCTCTTTCAGAGAAAGAAACTTTCAGCGAATGATGGACTCAGGCCTGTAAAACCTGGAAAGTCACATTCTTTAAATCACTGAAATGACTTAAGAAACAAAGTCACATTTTTAAGAATATTTTAGACTTATAGGAGCATAAACTTAGTTGGCTTTCACTTTTGAAACTCGGATTCAGCCTCCACAGTGAATTTGAGCATTTTATCCAGTCTTCTCCTGAACACTGCTTCACTGCATCTTTGTGACCTGTGGGGTGACAGTGAGAGCAGGCTGCAATGTATTAGGTCATGTTGTGCATCTTGCAGAAGTGACTTTATTAATTTAAATATTTTATGGGGAGTGAAATGAGCCAACACTTTCTTACATATTTTATGCACAATGCATATAAATATGTATAAATACGCATAAATATACACACACACACTCTACATATATGCATGGGGGGGGGGGGTATATATATATACATGTTTAATGAACAGTGACCAACAGGTCACCTCATTAGCTGCCCTACAGCCAAAACATGTCAGCAAAAAACCCTTCCCAGTACCACAGTCCTGCAGCACCAGGAACTGTGAGAACAAGCCATGGCTGAGATGGAAATGTTGTCCCAAATAACTGAGTAATCTCTTCCAAAGAGACTCTGAATTACTTTTTCTTTTTTTTTGTCCCTACACTTTAGTTGTTTCAAATGTAAAATAAAATGTCATCACCTTCCAGGTATTCCAAAAAAAAAGAACAAGAAAAACCCATCAATATTACAAAGAAATAAATATTGGGATGGTACCAGGCTGAATTGCTGGCAGTCAGTGTAATGGGTGTGTTTCTGGAAGGGAAAGAAATAGGCCAGCTTTTTGTCTGCATAACCGCAGTCATTGTCTATCATAAGAGCATAATTGATTGATAATCTGTTAGAAACATTTCTTTCTTTTCTTTTTGGTAAAAGCTGTGATCTGCTACCAATTTGTCAGCTTGTTCTTTTAGCTGCCCCCCTAAAAACAAACAAATAAACAGAAAACCCCTTATTTATAATTGAGATTCCCCATGACAGCTGCTCATTGTTTTGAAGCTTTCAACAAAAAGTTAAGATTAATGGTGTGCCTTCCCAGATGTTACTCTTTCTAAATTCATTTATCCCAGAATAAAAATGCTTGTTTCTAAAAATACATGGTGGAAAGCTGTCTCATAAAACAGCATCAAAGCTTACTTGGTTTTGTTGGTATTTAATTTTTCATTACTCTATCAAAGTTTTGCCCACAGATCTCTCTGTAAACATTCAGATTTGCAACATGCCATTCTTTCAGTCACATTTGCATTAGACTTACACTTGTCTCCCTTTGGGGCCTCGTTTTCATTTACCATACTTGTACTTTCCATCCTGAATCATAGTGGACATTTAAAAACTGGTGGTGAAGCCAGCTGCTTCGGTCTTTTACACAGCATGGCGCTGTTTTGCCGCAAACCATAAATCTTCCATCAGTAGCATCTCATGTCACCAGGAATCACTAAGCATTAATTTCTTCCAAATGGCACCAAGGGCAAGTTTATTATTCTGTTACTGGTGCTATTCATTACAAATTTGTTAGAAACTTCACAAACTCGCCATTAGCTGAAACAATTTATAGAAATGCAATGCAGAGCCATTAGGGGATGCAATGCAAAGCAATTAAAGGATTCATTCTTTCCACCGTCATCAGAAATTCCCTGAAAAGCCTAAATATTGTCTTTTTTCCAAGAAGGTACTTTATCAGTGTTGTGCTGAGAATCTCAGCCCCAGAATCAAGTTAAAGGGCCCCCAGAACTATTTGCCCCCTCATATGTTTGCAAGGTTTGTGCAATTATTTATTCAGCATGCTTTTTTTTTCCTCAAAGACAAATTCCTCAGAACTCTATTTTTAACAACAGTGAAATACCAGCGGGCCAGCTTTTTAAACCATTCCTATGAGAGCAAAACATTATAGTCACCGCTATAGTTACAAATGCCTCTGACTCCCAGGCATGTTTGGGACAAGTGCTGGGGGATATTGAGGGTGGCCAAGATTCCTGTGCTGGCACATGCAAAAGTCCATGCGATGGCTTAAGAGGTGCACATGCAACAGGTTTTGCTCTGGGGGCAAAACTGGTGGTCAGAGTCATGGATAATGATCCTAGCAATGATGTTCTGGCCACCTGGTAGAGGTCTAGTGAGGTCATCAAGGGCTTTCCACTGACTTTAGAGCAAGTTGAAAATAACTGTAAGTGGATTTGGGAGTTCTTTGTATCCTTTTTTCCTCATGTTTCTGTCATAGGAGGCTCTGGGATTTAAAGAAAAAGCTATTATAAAGATAGCAGATTTATTGGCTAACTATTGCTGTTCTTAACCTAACTCAAAAAGCCAATTTGGTAAGACTGAATAAGAACCATGAGCCTTAACATTACAGATATAAACATAATTCTTTTTTTATAGTTAAAGTGCTGTGAAATCTCTTTAGGAAGCTAAAAATGCATATATTTCCTTTACTGTCCTGGCATTCCTACCTTAATGTTGGAGAGATTATTTGAGAGCTTCTGAAGTAACAAAGGTGTAAAAAAAAATAAAAATCTGATTTGCTTATGGTTTCCTTCTTATTTTTTATTCCTATTCATAACAAGAGAAAAATATCCTTACTTTTACCATTAATAATAGCAGTTATGAACCAGAAGCATGGTTCCAAACTTTTTCCAAATTTTAAAAGAAGTTGTATGCAGGTCAGCAGGATGGTACTTACAGTCTTACTCAGGGAGGTATAAGCTTTTTCTGGCTGTGTTTTAAGATTTTTGGAAGGCAAAGGGAAGAAAAATGGAGGTTTGGTATTGAGATTCAGAAAGTCTCCAGACATAACTGCAGTTATTTCTGACTTGAATGTCAGAATGACAATCACACATAAGCAAATCTCCTCGTTTCAGATTTTGTATTAGGCTCACAATCCAAACCATGCTTGTCCTGGACCCTCAAAACTGTTGAATTTAGGCAGGCATAGGTCAGATTTCAAGTTTGCCTGGATTCTTGGGAGGGACATGTGATTTCACATTGAGATTGCGTGAAACTCTGTGGCTGCTTTTGCAAAGGTCCAACTCTGAAACAGAGAAAACATATCCTAACTTCCAGAATTCTGTTCTAACCTTATTTTTTAGTCATTTTCAAATTCAGAATGTCTTATTTATACAAATAGCAGATGATCTCAGATGAACCAAAATCACTAAGTATTATATAGAGTACAACTTTGCATATTCATTTCATGGGAATGTATGTCATAACACCAACATTATTTCTAAACCTGACCCCCAAACCATCTTTTATGTGAGCACATTCCTTGGGATTTGATGGATTGTGCTTAAAAACAAAAAGCTACACAAAATTCTTTCAGTCATCCTTAGCTTTTGAAAGTGACCAGATGCATTAACGGTTACAGTCAATATATATGGGTATGAATAACTACTGAAAAATGCCAGCAACAAAAAAGTGGGTAAATTCCTTAATGGTATCTATAAAAAAAAATGTATTGGGAAAAAAAACAACTATATTGCCAGTATTTACAAGCCTCTTTATTCCTGTCTCAAAAACATGAAAGAGAGTGTTATTATTTGTTTTGTAAGAGCACTTGTAAAAAATAAAGGTTTTGGAAATGTTGAAAGAAATGCATTTGCATTAATGCTGCTACAAGCAATATCTGTAAAAGCAGACACTTTGGTTTGTTTATGTCCCCCTGCTTATGAAATGCTGATGAAAAGTAAAAATATAATTTTCTTAATAAGAATCAGCAATGTGGTCTAGTGGTTACTGGGCTATATTTAGAACTGAGGGACCTAGGATCAGTGTCTGGCTCATAGAGAGCTGCCTTCTGTCCTTGGGCAAGGGACTTCACTGTTCTCCATCTATGTATGCACTTTTGCTCTTTTGTCCCTCTTTCACATCTTAACTGTAACCTATTACAACTAGGACATATGCACCAGCATCTCTGTGGGGGTGGCACAACGCCCACTACAGAAGACTGCCAGTTTAAGCAGGATTAATAATGCATCTGGCAGTAATGAATGCTGCCTTGCAAGTTTAACATGCGGCTTCCATCTTTTGCATCCAAACACAATTCATGATGCGGAGGTGAAACACTTAGGCTAAGAGAAGTGGTCAGACCTGGAGCTGGTCTTCCAAGCTTCTGGTCTTCCAAGAGCACCTCATACAGGTGCTCTTACACCTGTGGTAGCAAGTTTTGGAAAAAAACATTGTGCCTCTCTTAAGGATGTTTTTCTGTCTGGCTCTTCAGTCAGCTGTCTGAAGACCTTGGTATCAACCATCATTTGAGTATTGATCCTGTCTCTACACTTCAGATTATGCCCCATAACTGGTCTCTTTCACCAAGTTGTGTTTATGTAGTACTTTCCATCCCAATGAATAACTGTCCATACACCACCTTCAGTTTCAGTGCAGAGCCAACTGAACCCCCCAGGAGGTTTTGTTGCATGGACTGAGTGTTAAAAACAAAATACGGGCAGTAAGATACTTGTACTACTTCAACGAGTTCAACCATGAATTGTACCATTTCAGCCATCTCTGCCCACCTCAGTGGCTACTGCTCACTGTAGGACTGAAAGCACACACTGTTTTAGAGGAGAAAATTTCAGTCCAACTTTGGGGCTAGGTGTGAAGGAGTGGTATGTGGGAGTCTCCTACAACACTTGGGGGGTAGAAGCAGCATTTATTTACCTGGGGGAAAATACTTTGAAGGGTGTAGTAAAATCTTTCCTGAGGTAGGTATATATTAGGCAGAAATATTTGTTATATTTTTTAAAGGGGAAGCTTTGGGGATTGTTATCCAATGGACATAAATCGGCATAGCTCCACAATGTTTACTGTTTCCGCTGCAAGCAACTCAGTTATGGTTGCAGATACAGAACTGGTTTTTTCTTCCAAAGGGACACTTATGCAGCCATTTGTAGCTTGCCAGTGAGAAACTGACAGTTGTGCATTTGCTATGAAGTGTGTATTTCTTTAGAGCTCTGGTCAAAGAAGTGTTTTGTTTTGAATGGAATAAATAGCTTCAAGTGCTGTGGGAGTTCAGCAATGCAGGCGCAGTCCTGTCACATCACAAGCCCTGGCAATCTCTTGCTAGGTTTTTGCAAAGGGATGAAAAGCAAAGGTTTATCATTATGCCAAACAGCTCCAGCAAAGCCCTCTCTGTTATGGGTGGGACTGGAAAGAAGGCTTAGGAAGCAGAATCATTTAGGACAGCATCTATAATACATGGCCAGCTCGGAAGAAAAAAGCCAGCAGCAGAATGTAAACATTAGATGCCTTCAGGTAACTTGATGTGGGTATGGGATAACAGCAGAGAGGGGTAAGTTCTCAGGGAATGCCTCCTGCCACCAAGCCAGCCTCCCCCCATCCTCCAGCGCACGTTTCCCCATCCCTTCTCCTTTCTGGAATACCTTTCTTCCAGCCTCATTGTTGTGCAAGTTCATCAGCCTCCGTGCATTCTTTTTGATTTCTCGGGCATCAACAAACCTCCGGGAGAACTCAATGCCATATCTGATATCCGCAGAGCAGCCTCCCCACTTCCAGCCCTCCTCTTGGTTGTAGTAGCCCTGTTTCTCTCGGTCACAGCCACAATTGCTGAGGTTGCCCTGGCTGCAGGCGGCCGTGACAGCATGTGCAACGCCAGCAGCAGTAATGGCATAGGTGAACGCAGCTTCCCTGCTTCCTGTGGAGAGAAGCCAAAAGCTGATGGGTTGGCAGAAAAGCAGCACGCACTTACTAAAATCAATACACACGTTATCTACAGCAATGGTGTCAGGCAGCAATGTGAAGAGGGCATTACTACTGAGTGCGTATTTTTCATTCTTACTGAATTACATACATATTTAAAATGCTTGGTGCAACTGGAGCATATTACCACAGGCAAGCACAAGCCACCTGATGGTCCCACCTAACCCCCTTTGCCAGAGGGGAATTTGGCAATGAGTCTGGACAGTGGTGAGGTGAAGCAACATGATTTGTTTTTACACTGTCTAGTCAGGTTTGCAAGCTGAACCTTAAGTATTTCAGATGCATAATAAGTGAGTCACTGGTGGCAATGCTCACTGGAAAGCAGGAGGTACCCCTAACTGCACTGCATGGAAAAAGAAAAGCAGTCAGACAACATTAAAAAATACCAGACCCTTTAAAATGTGCAAGAGGGCTAGGACAGAGGGAAAGATTATTAATCCACCTTTATAAATGCTCCAGTAACATCCATTAGTGATGCTGTGTGAAAAGTATTGCAAGACATGCCTATAAAGAAAACAGCTGGGTAGGTTTTGTTTTCTTTCAAGCTACAGTAGAGGCTACTGTTTTCCCTTGCTGACTTCTCTTGCATATTAGTTTTGCTGTAATGACCCTTCTCCACGCCCACTCTAACTCAAACCTCTGCATTACCTTGGCTATTGAACATGCAAGAATTATGGAAGTCCTGTGGCAGCATTATTTCCTGTCCAAAGCAAGTGAGATACTCTCACGGAAGCAGAGTCTTAGAAAAAAAAAAAAAATTAGTCTTTTTAGGAATTTTTTTTTTTTTTTGCTATAATCCACTACTTGCCAAGTTTCCTGACTCATTCCCAGTTCCATTTTATAGTTGTTGATACTGAGTATATGAAGGAAGGTAAATAAGCCCCCTTTCTTTACTAGACACTGGTTGGCTGAGTTGCCTGCAGGGTGCACAAAAGCAAGGAGATGCAGAGGCTGAGCAATTGAAAGGGATGCTGTAGTCCACTCTTGCTCTCATGTGAGGCTACACTCTGTCACTGACTTAACACAGGGCTGGATCATGGCCTTTGGTGTTTTGCTGTTCCTATTTATACCATTTCACTAAAAGTTCCCTTCTCAGCGCTATCATCATTTTCTTCTGTGTGTTTATCTGGTGAGAAACAGACAATCTTGTAATAGTGGAGCCAAAGAATAACTGTAAAGAATTTGAGAAAATTGCTGAAATGCCTTAATGACCACACACAGAGCTTTAACATCATTAATGGATTTGGGAAGGAAAATAACAAATTTTCCAGAGGAGGGAAAAACGCACAAACCAAAACAACTCAGAAGCTATTTCTAATTTTTTATTTTAGGATTCACAGATAATATAACCACTCTGGAATGACCAGCACACAGTGTGGGGGGGTTATGGTCTTTTTTTAATATATATATATTTATGGTTTATGTTTCTTATTTTCATAGATAGCTTCCTGAAAGGTTACACCCCTGCCGGATATGAGAAAGATCCTACAAGAAACAATCATAAACTGTCTTTTGGCACCATATGCTTGTTTCTCCAAAGCAATAAAAACCGAAACTTAAGGTGAGAGAAAAACAAAAGGGTGCTGTGTTCTTCAGGTAACAAGAAAGTTGAACTGACTTGTGTATTATTTAAGCACATCATGCAATAGAAGGACTGACTTTGCTTTCAGACACAGAAGTGTTTTGTTGGGGTGTACGATGTGTGTAGTCTGGTTCAGTGGTTCCCAAACCGTGGTCCGCGGAACACTGGTGGTCCAGGAGGCCACGGTGAAGGGTTCACAGCTAATCCACAGAGCCATATTAAACACTGTTTTTAATAGTGTTTTCAATTAAAAGTTTGATGATAATGATGTCTGGTGGTCCACGAGAAATTCTGAGGCTTGAGAGCAATCCAAAAAAGTTTGGGAACCACTGTTCTAGTTCCTAGTGTGCTCTCTAAAAATGCATATCAATATTGACTCCTCTTTACCCATCAGCTGAAGTCAAATCTAGGACCCACGTTTTAACATGTATGCTGTTGTCTTGAAGGATTTCTTTCTTCATCTTGTTTTTTGGTTTGGTTTGATTTTTAATCTATTCTTCATCTATAAATCAAAATATTAGAAATATGAGATGTAATAGAAATTATACATAGTGATATGTTTTCCTTTTCTTCAGGATGAGGGTAAACGAGAATGCAAAATCAGACCCAGGAAAATTTTTGTTCAGACACCTTTGAACACATGTAGAATGGCTTATAAACAAGCAGAAATATATTTCTATCAGGAAACATAGCAGCTGTGACCTACAGTTCTGTAGATTTACTCAGAGATTAGCCAGAGAGAGGTTGCTTACGTTTTATGTTTAAGCTCAATATATTCCACATGTGCCCACAGTAGAAGGTAAGCCGTTTTATCATCCCACTGTATCTGCAACCTGTCAATGAGTTTTCACACTGTGCTTGCCTTGATGAGTTTTGTAAAACCAAAGAACATCCTGTCTTTATCTTCCCTTTGCCCCCTCCTTGTTCCCATTATACCCCTGATTACCTTCAGGAATAGAGGAAAACATCTTTCTTTCACCCACTAGAGAGCTATAGTAGTGATGAAATTATCTCAACTCATGGGATAATGTTAAATGGAAACCATACTGACTCAAGAGATTACTCTTCTGTTTCAATGCAGCTCTAAAATAAGTAGGGCTCAGAAAGAGGAACTGACTGAAAATCAGATTCTTTTTGCAAGCTAAGTTGTCCTGCTAAGTATTAAGGGGGGGTTTGCTTCAGGTTTTTTAACTAAAGGATGTTCCAAAACTTCCCTTGAACTTCAGTGTAACCATTACCTCAGCAGTTCTCTAAAGTCGTGGGATCAGTAGAGCCTATCAGAAAATGCTGATGAGGGAGGGAGGGAGGGAGTGGAACCTCTGTGCTCAAATAATGTGTCTGCTGTACACAAAGCTTTCCATTAGCATGTCATCACTTGGAATCAGTTCTAAGCAAGTCTTTGTTAGGCAGCTAAAAATATTTAAGTAATGATTACTGTGATACCTGAATGGAGAACAATAATCTCATTTTATGGAATTTTCTGAGATTTCAAAAATATTCTTGTTCTGCAACAAAACAGAGACAAGTCTTTCTATAAATGTTCATGAAAAGAAGAAATACTTATAAATAACAGCAAATTTGGATTTGACCCAACTTTGAAGCTAGAATTTTCTTTTTCCAGTGAACACCCTTGGCATCTTGTTATGGGCTGTATATGCCCATCATCTGTGTCTCAGATGAAAAATTCTTGTTTGACTTGGGTGATATGATTTAGCGTAAGTTGTCCCTGCCCACAGCAGGGAAGTTGGAACTAGATGATCTTAAGGTCCTTTCCAACCCTAACTATTCTATGATTCTATGACTTCTTAAAGTTTTCTGTCACATAGACCAGAATAATTCTGCCAAGGCTTTATTTTGAGGGGAAAAGAACTGGTTAGGCTTTTATTGAAACCCCTAAATTCACCCTTTTCACTGTTAGGAGTATCTGCTTTGGTGTCAAAGAAGACAGTTCTGACTTAATTCACAAAACATAGAATGAATGTTTTCATGAGTAACATGAATATTACTCTGTCTGATCTGATAACTGCCTGATCTAATAAATCTAATAGGAGATGACCACCAGTGATAATTAAAATGAAGGCTTTTGTCTTTGGTGAAGGTGCTGAAGGTCGCTTCTTGCAACCTGCTAGGCCATAAGAAAAGTCTTGCCTGTGGTCTGCCAGTTCATTTGCATTCTAACTTAGGGCTCTATTTTAAAAGTGCTCTAATACCCAACAATGAGGGCAGTTGCTGCTCAAAGAGACAGATACTGGATCATTGCTTCCTTAACGAGTGATTTCTGGCAGATAGGGTGAGAGGAGCTTATTTATCCATTGTTGGAGTCATGGAGCAGCCTATATTTTACCCCTAATTTAGATGTCATCTCAGACTACATTTTAGACTGCTAAGTTAGCACTAAATTTAGTATGGTCTGCTGTGGAAATTATTACATTATCCATAATTGCTGTAGTTTACTGTACATGAACATACATATATTCAGCAGTGTATTTTCAACATGTAACCACAACAAGCAGAGAATCATATTTGTTAAATATATATTTTGATCATTTAGCTGTAAGTACAGAGTTAAAATTTAACTCTTTCATAGGTATTAGCAAGGCATCTATTTTTCTGAGCAACTATATGAGAATATTGCTACTCCACACATCATTCTGAAATGTCTTATGTCTGCAGCTGTTTAGCTGTTATTGCTGTTTAGACAGTAATTTGCTAAATCTTGGATCAACAATGATAGAAAAAGAAGACAATACACTGTTGTTAAACAAAACAAATTACACAAGACACCAGATTGGTTATATGACACAATACAATATAGGTCAGTGGTAAGAAGAAATGAAGGCATTATAGGCAGAAGATTTTTTTGCCAAACCTATCCTTTTCAGCAAGTCTTCTTTTGTAAATGAAAGTTGAGGACACACTGAGTCATTTTTTATGGGCAAAAGACAATAGATGCATCTAGAGGAGTAAACTAAAACTCAAAGAACAGCACCCAAGTAGGTTTGGATGAAGACTTATGGACAAGTTTAGTTCCTTTGTAATTTTGTATTTTATTCAACACATTCATTAGCAATTCTCAAGGAAAATATTACAAGCTCTTCTCTTTGGGTTCGATCCAAGAGCAATAGTAGTCAGTGAGAGTTTTCTTACTGTCTGACACAGATCCTTCCTCTATTTGCATTTTCAGTGTAATTAATTTTAGGCTTCTTGGTTTATAATCTAAAAGAAGGGATTGGTTTAATTTCTCTATGCTTCTGTTTTACTATACCCACTGCTGCATATCAGGGCTATAGACCACTGAAATCAATTTGTACAAGCAGAAAAAAAGACACAGAAATGCAGGGCTGGCAGGAACCTCAAGAGGGTTTCTAGTCTGACCCTCAATGTAGGCGAATAATGCAGATGTCCTTCACAACAGCTTTTTGTTTATCTTGTTTTTAAAGATCTTCAGTAGCGGAGGTTCTACAGTCTATTCCAGTGCTTCAGGACCCCTATTACATGTTTTACTAATATGAAGCTGAAACTCTCTTTTTGAATGCAAACCCATTGCTTCTTTCTCTACAGATGCTAAGAACTGATTACTCTTTTCTTCTAGCAGTAGGCTTTAAATATTTAAAGACTTCCACCAGTTCCTAGATGTGTTCCATCATCAGTCCTTGCAGATCACTTTCAAGAGCTCTGATCATTCCCCCTGCTTTCCCAGCTGGCTGGCCTGTGCCTTGCAGTGCAGTGCCAAAGATGTGACAGGGTGCTCCAGCTGAGGTCTTCCCTGCTCAGGGTTAGAGCAGAAGGAGCACTTCATATGTCTCACATGCTACACTCCTGTTTACTCATGCCAGCATGGTGTTTTCACAGCAGCAGGACACTTTTGACTCTTACTCAGTTTGCAGTAGTCTTCTGTGCAGCTGCTATCACACCAGATGTTTCCCATTTTGCATTTGTGTAACTGATTATTCCCACGTACAGATCTTCGTATTTGTCTTTCTGATCTGCCTCCTCTTTCTTTTTGTCTTTTTGTCTTTTTTCTTCTTTTCCAGACCATTTCTCCATGATAATTTTCAATTTTGACCCAAACTTCCTCCAGTTTCCTTGCAGTCATCCCCAGCTGGATATCATTTGTAAATTCGATGGGTACCGCTTATTTCCTTGGTCAAGTCAAAAGTATAATACTGACTGGTACCAGTTCCAACAGAGATCAGAAGGAAACGTAGTTCGCACATCCTTTTATTTTGATAAATACCCTTCAATTATGATTTCCAGATGGTATGTACCCATTTGGCATTTTCTTAGTTTTCTTATGAGAATGTCATATAAAGCAGTGTCAAAAGCTTCACTTAAGTCCAAGATATATGGTATAAACTGCTGCTTTTCTGCCTCTGAGGCCCTGGGTGGCAAAAGAAGGAAATTAGGTTGGTTTAATATGATTTGTTCTTGACAGATCCTTGTTGACTATTACTCATCTCCTTGTTCTCAGTTATGAGCTTACAAATGGGGTTTTGTTCCCATATTTTTTCATTTACTGATGTTAAATTGATTGGTCCTATAATTCCTTTCCTTTTTTCTTTTAGACAGAGACAATACATTTGTCTTTTCATTCTTCTTAATTAGAGTTCTCCATTGGTTTTTAGCACTAGTGACTCTGAGGACAAATAACTCTAAAATGGCTTCATTAAACGTGCAGAGAGAGGGCAGCTACCTGGAAAGCATTCAGCCTGGACAAATACTTCCTTCTGTCTAATGCTGAGGTGATATTCCTCTGTCTATGATATTAGCTCCATAACCATCAGTTCACCATTGACCTTTTTAGTGAATGCTCATGCGAGAAATGTTTGGCTTTCTTGACATTGTTCTTGGTTTAGGTTTTCCTCAGGAGTCCACTCCACTGAGAAGTGGACCAGCTTTTTTCTTCTGACAAAGTACTGACTGAATGATGAATTACTTTGTAGCCTGTGGTCGTATAGCTATACATGAACACATAACTATACAGCTACCCGAGGTTGTAAGGTACCTCTTGTAGCACCTGTGCTCAGATGTACTTCTGAGTGATTAATCTGGTGCAGATTGAATATCTCTTGCTGTGGCAGGACTTTCTGGTCAAACCTGCTGGAGTCTTCTGGTGGTCATGTTGAGTAATGTTCTCTTTACAATATTTGTTCATTCTCAATTTCCTTCCTAAAACCCTGTTTTCTACTATGGTCTAACTAAAATAATCTTGTTAAGTCAGACTAGAGATAGAGCAGGAGTTGCACATGATTTCAGCTGCTTCTTCCTATATGTCTTCATGATGTCTATTTCTGATCAGACGTGGTTGGGACAGAGCACACTGCTGATTTCAAAGCTAACGATGTGTAGTACTATGGCATAATAGTTTATTTACAGGCTTTTCTTTTATTCAGCATTTTTCATTTCTAGAATCCTACTAAGTTTTTACGGCTAGAGGTGCCAAAATTTTGGCCATCAGTCTAGAGTCACTCTGTCAACTGGATTGTTTTCTGGTGCGCATGTGAGTTTGTCAAATTTTATTTTAGAATGGGCTGTGCGTGAGCCAGATATATTTCACACTCGCCTTTTGCAGCTCCTTGCTGTCACTATTTATATACTTTTGGAAGCATGTCTATTAAAAAGAACTACTTACTACGCCTCTGCTTTTCACATTTTTTCAAGCATTTTTCCAATTTCATGGTTATTTTCTAAAGGCTTGGTGGTACTTTCCACAGTGATGTCTGTAACGAGGCTTCCAGCAATTTGCAGGGTTTTTTTACTTAATTACCCCCTAAACATATTCAGTTAACTCCTGGCAACTGTAAACAATAGTCAGCATTTTGTTCCAAAGTTCTGTTGTGTTTTTCACTGTCTTTTGGCAGTATGTCCCTTGGTGAAGTTTTCTGGGACAGCTCCTGTGAGGTTAGTGCGTTAGATCTTTGAAAGGATATTTAGAAGTGCCCAAAGAAATATGAATATTTTGGTCTCTCCCCTAAAGAAAACTATATTAGTTGTAGCCAATATTTTTTACTAACTCAGCCCTAACAAACGATCTGTATTTCATTCTCACAGAAAATGGGAAAATTAAGTCTTTATCCAAAAGCACTATTGCTTCTTTTTGTTAGGGTTTAATCAGAACATAGTGCAAAGCACTCATTTAAAGAATGCACAAGAGCATGGCTTGAGAAATACACAGTACACATGAGGGGGTAGTTCCCAGATACACTGTACCGTTGAAAAAAGCCTGTGCAGTGTCACAGCCGGCTGTGTTTTCACAATGCTACTGCTAATACTATCGAAGTAGTGTGTGGGAAGCAATAGCTGAAGCAGAGAGATTGTCTCCTGCCTGTGTTCTCTTCTGGACCTGCTGACGTCCCATTGTGGGACTTAATGATTCCCTGCTGAATGTTTGATGCTTTTTCTTTTCAATGCTGACTAGTGGTTTGATACATCGTAATATGTGAAAGCTCAGCTGGAGATATCTTGCAGCATACTGGGTTTTTTATAAAGGTTCTTTGCACCCCTTGTTGGAAAGCATAGCCTCCTGAACATGTCTCAGAGAAACTAGGTCCTAAAGCATGCTAACATTCTTAAATTAAATGGGGTTATGAGGAAGCAGATTTTGTTATCTGGTCTGGTCTGGTCTGGTCTAGTCTAGTCTAATAATTCAACTGCCTCAATCTATTCACTGTAACAGGTCTTATATGTAGGATTTGCCAGCGCATTATGATCTCTTTGTTCAAGGGCCTTTCACAGAGAGAAATAAAAGCGATAATTAAGAAAAAGGGAAGGGAATCTACAGCTATGTGGGCACATATTTTTCTTTTTTTTTTTTTAGGTTTGCTCTTGGCAGTGTTTGTGCACTAATATATGGCCTTTTAAAGATATTCTAAGATACCGGTGTGGTGCACAGCAAGGGAAATTTTGTCTAATCTGATTTAAGATCATGATAGGTTGCTACCATTGCTACCAAACCATTTTAGTCACTGAGAATTTCATGTATGTGGATTGAGCTTGTAGTGAATGAATCATTTCAGAATGAATGTTCTCCTTGACGATCAATAGAGGATTTTTCCAGCCTACATTATTCTGTTATTCTGTGATTATATTTGACTTTGCTATGGGCCCAATTTCTCAAATACTCTGTTATCCCTACTACCATGCTTATGAATATTAAGAAAATATTGCCTTGCAGAATCAGACCTTCTCAGTGGACTTTATTCTGGGTCAGTATTTTAATTAGCTCACTGCAATCATTTCAGTGGTCTGACATAAATATCCTATGTTGAAGAATATCTCTTTCAAAGTAAATCTGTGCTTCCATTTGCATGAAGTCATCTTTTCCTGTATTATCTTATGTCACTTCTAACCTAGATAACAAAGCCCTGAGGGCAGTGGTCATGTCTGTATTCTTTTGTAAATCACTGTGCACACCTGTGCTTTGCTGCAGAGACATGTTAAATAATAACACCTTTTAAAGAGTTCACTGAATTATGAGTAGTTATAAGCACTAAGCTCCTATACCTGGGCATGGCAAAGTGTTTGTGGGTGGGTGTCTGTGTGTATCTATGTAAGCTGCAGATGAAATTTCAGCTCTTGTTTCAGAATTTCTTCAGGCAGTTCAGTTAAATCATGAATGTTACTTCAATGTATTGCACAAACCCTACTAGTGGGGCAGTACCAGTTTGCCATAATAATTAAATCAAATGTACTAAATCATACATAGCTGAAATTGCTGTTAGACATAAATCTGTCTATGGAAGAGGTAGTCCTTGTCTTAAGAAGCTGCATCTCTCAACTAGACAAGACAACAGAAGAAAGACTATTTCCCCTCTTTCATTGGGGCACAAGGAGGTTAAGTCATATGGCAGAAGGACCTGTAAGAGAACAAACTGTCCTCTTGTTGGATTCTCTTTGTGGGAAGACCACAGAGGAATTTAGCTGTACACTTCTCAGCCAACAACCGAAACAAATTCAGGGAGGATGTCCATGCAGCTTCATAGTGGGATGGAAGAACTCAAAGAAAAAAAGCAACACCTCATGGGACTGGGACCTCTCTGCTCTGCTCTTCTACATTCTGTTATAGCAAGGTATTGAACTGGTCATCTACTGCCAGAGTCATAAAGGGATTTGGACACAGCAATGCTCAGGATCACCATGCCTACCAGAGAAGTACACAGCATTTAGAGTCCACTCCTAACATTCTGCACTCACACACCATACCTGCATATCATTAGGTCCACATCTTTCCTTTACTTTTAATTTCAAAAAATAGTTAATTGCCATAAGTTTTGCTGAGGTTGCATTTGCTTCTGTTTCAGAGAGATGTTAAATGTTTTCATGTCCCAGTTTGGAGTTGATGATGTTTCTTGACTACTAGCAAGACACGTGCAACTTTAAGTAGGATCTTAAAAGCTGGCTTCTTCTATTTGTCAACATGGACTTTTTATTGTACTTGCTTCTTATGGAAGCCAGCACAATTGTTTGATATATATATGTATTAATCTAGAAATACCCTTTTGGCAACATAGAAAGCAACCGCAGTGGCTAGCAAGCCTAGCCCAAGACATTTTGCAGGTATAAGGTATTGTTTTCAGATTAGATGCCAATCTTTATAGTATACAAAATTAATTACATCTATAGGGCTAGAGCTAGGGAAATAGAGCTAAATCTGCAAAGGGATGTTGGCTCTAAAGCCTGTCTTTTAGATACTCTTCCACCTAGTATTTTCCATGTGGCTGGGATAGGAATCCAGGCTTACCAAACACTGAGAGAATCAGACACCAAAAATCAAGACTTCCAGAAGCCATCAAACTGCATAGGGAAGCCCTAAAACTGGGAGCAGAAAACGCAAAGAAAGGGAGAGAGTCTAAAGTTATCCCACCAGAGAGTTAAGCCAGATTCTGCTGCACAGTGAGCCTTTCCAACTGTGCTGGCAGCAGTCATCTAAGTGTAATTGCTGAGGGTATATGGTGGTTTTAGAAAAGGAGATCCCACCCTTGAACATTCCACTATCAGTCCATTATCCTGTTTTATATTCTGACTGGGGAAAAAAAGATTTCATTACATTAAAAGTCAGAAGATGACTTTCTTGGTTTCATTGATTAGGATAAAGATATTCTACTAAACATAATTCTTCTAGTGTATTTTTCTATGTTTTTTTTTTCAGAGTATCATTTAACTTGATTCTATCAAGTACAGAATTAGAATCCTTTTATATAAAATAAGGTACTAATTCTGCTTAGTCATGACATTTGTAAAATAAGATTTATGCAGAGCATCAGTATCTTTCATTTAACTGAAATTCATATACTAGGCATCTATGTGGTCGAGACAAGATCAAAAAAAGAAATATTTATTTAAATATTTGTCAGATTTCCAATCTAAATCCAGAGAAATAGCTGTCCTCACATTGTAGCTTTCACTGCAACAACAATACAAGAGGACTGTTATGTCAAATAACTACAAATTAAACTACATCTGGAATTACCTTGATCTACACACCCTTTTGTGGTAATAGCAATGAATATGGAGGAAGTACTGCCCACTCAGAAATGGTGACAGCCAGGCTAGGGCCTCTGAAAAGCATTTCAGACATAGTGATCATGGATAAACAGCTCCTGTGTGCCTGAGAGAGTGCTTTCCAGACACAGAAATTGTTATGCTTTCATCTTGTTCAGTAACTCTGCATTTCAAGGTGGCCTTCTTCAAAACTGTGTAAACATAGACAGAAGACTATTTCTTAAACCTGACAAAAAACAGGAAAAATAATTTGTATCAAATAATATACCAGGATGTTGTCTTTTCTGTAAAATTCTGCACAGGAACATAGCGGAGAGGTTCTCCTTGCATTTGCTGGGATTTGCCGTTGAATTGTCTCCTGGAGGATAATTCTGTATATTGCTCATTATGGTTTTCCTACATATCTGTTGCTTACAGAAGTTCCTGGCAGGTTTTCTAATACCTGGCAGGATACCTTAGAGGACCAACTCAACATGTCAAATTTCACAAGCAATTCTATAATATGAGCACTGTCACTGGTGACTCACCGCTCATCCTTTAGGTGTGTGGGCTTTAATGTGTTTCTCTGGCACATTCTTGGCAAAGTAGAGTTTGGCAGGTGAGATGCGGTGAGTCTTGATGTGGCTGTTTAGGATGTTATCACTCTCTTGATAGCTCTCATGGCAACAGAAGGACTGTGCCTCATCGGCTTTAGTATACAATCCAACGCAAACTAGCCCTTCTTTGGTGGTTGCACCAGAGAGGCTGGGTTTGTAGATCTTCAGTATAAGCCTGTGCTCTGCTCTGCTAATTCCACTGCAGAGGTCACATCTTCCAGGCACAGGGCAAACAGCTGGGCAGTAACCCCATAAGTTACTCTCATCAAAGCTCAGACTTTGTGAAAAGCAAATAAGAAAGTTCCTGTGGAAGGGTGGAATGAAATTTGCTTAAATATTTTCCAAATGCTCCAACACTGCTTGTGTGGCTGCATTCATATTTCTGACACATTTATCTTGCCTGACAATCTTTCAGGGAGGAGAGCTAGGTTCAAGTAATGATGCCTATGCTTCTTAGTGTAGTGTCTGCTAGCTGAGTTTGTAAACCCAGTGAACAAGACATGGCAAAAATCACACATATGAAAGAGATTTAGAAGAGTAAAGAGCTCACAGGGTTTTGGATAAATACACAAAGTTTAGATTCTGGTCCAAACCTCTCTGGTTTGCAAAATGAGTCTGGAAGCATCACAAGAGCAAAGTCTTATTTTCAGCTCTGGAGTTTCTGGTCCTGACAGGACTTGGGAAGTGACAAGATTCACATTAACAAGGAAGAATCGTATGAGTCTTAGGATTCATGAAAGATACTTAATTAATGTTCATATTAAATACTGAATCAGTGTTTAATCTGAACCTGTCCAGCTAACCGTACCAGTCCGGTTATCTTATCCAGTATAACAACAGTGGTTGTTATTTATTATTTGTGTTTTGCTAAGCTTGTGTTTTGCCTTATACTAAGCAAGCTCACCTAAAAAGCTGGTCCATGCCTGCAAGAGTTTGGCAAATGAGCAGATGCCAGTTCTGTGAGTTAGCTGCCCTTTCAGCTGAAAAAACTAAATGCTATGAGGATATAAATATCACATTTCTAGCCGTCAAAGAGCTTCCACTGGTTTTAAGTATGATAACCTAGAACTGAAGGATGACTTTTAAACAGAGATCAGAAGCAAAATATGTAGGTTTTTAGGGTACTTCAGCTTCAGACCAGGATCCAGGCCTTGTGACCAGGAAAGAAGGAAAAAGTCCCTTTCTGCAGTATAAATACAAGAGTATTTAAATAGATAAATGAGTATTAACAACAGCCTTTGAGACACTGCTTACATACAGGTATGTTTAAAAAACTCATTAAGTGTCTCTACTACAAATCCACTATTAAAGTGAGACATGGGTTTCATTAAATTATCTTTTCGGCCCCCTGCTTTGTAGCTGCCCATTTCCAGATCTGAACTTTGAAGCTGACCCCTGTCTTTGTGATGGGCCAAACCAAAAGCCAGATCTGAACACCACTGAACTCTGGGAAAGTTCAAATCTATCGTTTGTGGTTCAGGTTGAGCTCTAATTAAAACAGAGCAGTTAGAAAAGCAAATGTCTTAAAACCAAAACAAAACAAATGTTTCACGTGAAAAGCCTTGAATTAGGCTATATGGTACAAAGTAGTGTTCTTGCCTATCACATGATGTCATGTTCCTCTGACTAACGCAAAGTGACAGCACACACATGCATATGAGATATTCCATACAGACACTTTGAATTTAACTTTGAGCAGGACATAGTGTTCATGGAAACAGTTCATGCTGTGCAAAAACCCATCAGCAATCTTAGTGCCACTCAGATCTGAGTGGTCAGTGGTCTGAAAGTCTGCTGCCTTCCAAACTTTCCATGCCCATCTTTAGTAGCACAGCAGTCTAGGGTCTTTTAAAAATCAGTGGTGCCTTGCCTTCTCTGAGCGAAGCTTATGCCTCATTATGTCAGCAGTATGTGGAATATTGCCACTAATCCCTGAAAACAAACAAGAAAGTGGTGCTGCAGAAACTTCAGTTGTGTAAGAGGGCAGGGAAATCCCAACTAGCTCTCCTACTAAGAGCTTCTGTTTATGCTGTAGTTAATACTACAGAGTCTGTAATAAAGCAACATGATTGATCAATAGACAAGGGAAAAGCAAACAAAAGGGAAGGGAACTTGGTTTCAGCATTACTGAACTGCTGAAATGAAAGAAAATGGGAGACAGCAAGGAGAAAAAGAAAGGGAAGGAGGGAAAAAATATTCAAGCCCCATTGCTGGTGTCAGGATGTCACTGTGCACCAGTAGCTAGAAAAAGAGGGTCTTGGACAGGCAGATTTACTCAAAGAATCACAGCACACATACAGCCAGCACACAGTAAGTAACCAGCAGTTACTCTCGCTGTGGGCTTTATTCTCTTTTTTCATGTTACATGTAAGTACTGAACACATAAGTATTTTCTCTATTTGAAATTTGAGTTTAGGCTCTGTGGATAGCTGCCTGACATTTCCAAACTTCCTTCATATGCAAATTAAGCTAATAATATTACCAGGCATGTTCTACTGAGATGTTTCAGTGTGGTCTTTTTGCAGGCGTGGACTTGCTTTCTAGAAGACCAGATCCCTACACAACATTTATGTTCTTTGCTTCCTGTTTGGATAAGAAGACTTTAACAGCAACCATTTATGTTTGAGGATCCCAAAGTATCTCACAAATGCTTAAGTGAAGGCTAGTCCACATTAATTAAGCCTTTCAATTCCCCACTAAAATTAGTCATCTTTAGTCTCCAGACAGCAAGGTATGAAATGATTTTCCTAGGGTCACAAGAAAAGTATATAGCACAGCTGAGAACAGAGTCCAAGTCCATTATCTCCTGGTCCATGCTTTAACCATAAAATGATAGTTCTCACATAGAACTAGGAGCCACAGGGTATGTGAAAAATGATAGGAGGGGAATTATATTGAGCTTCTTGAGGTGACGCCTTCCTCTCAGCTTGGACAAAGAGAATGAAGAATTATTTTATCCATTCTGAATGAGTACTTTTCAGGTTAAAGAATACCCAAATGTTTTCATTTTTGCTAGGAGGAAATTTTCAGTTCGAATGTTTCTTTACTGATCAAGTTGCAATTAAAAGTACAACCTTTCTAATTAATCATTCTCTAGCAATATGGTAAATTCTATTTGCAGCACCCTTTAAAACATGCCAAAACAATAAAAAGCACTAAAAGATACACCTATGCAAATGAATGAGAGACTCACAGTATTTTCTTCTGCATCAGTTTTATAATGTTCATGAAAAAGGATTGCCAAGAACCTAGATATTACTTTAGAATCTTCTTCAAAACAAGTACAGTGGAATGGGAAGAAAGGCCTACTCATGTCCTACACATGATAATGGACTGATTTACAGCAAATCCAGCTGAATCACATGGTCTTGTGAGAAATATGGCAGAAATATATGCTTATCCATTTTTGCTGATCTTTCCCTGAGTATGGACTACCAAGTCCTTAGGAATGAGAAGCAGCTAGAGAATAAAAAACACTTCACTGTTTAGGAAAGTTTACCACCTTTTTAATGCAGTTAATAGAATACCCCATGTGTTTTCTCCTGGGATACTGGCACTGGCAGTTTTCCAAAATACTTAGACGTCAAGACTATCCTTCAGAAATGCACTGACCTCAACCTTCTCCCAGCTACCTACCATTAATAGCCAGAACTAGCCAACTTAATGAAACAGCAGTGCATAAATGTTCTGTGGTGACCACTTCTAATTTTGGAGCCTTCTCACTGCCCTTCACCATCACCAATTTTTCCTGCTCTTGGCCCCTCATTTTCTTTCCTTCTTCCTTTATGTGTAGTCATAGATCTGCTAGACTTTTCCTACTTCCTCAGGTCCCTAGCCAGGCAGCTGAAAGGCTTCCATCACGGAGATTGAAAACATACTCCATATTAAATGTAACAGAATAGTATGACCTGCAGGTCCATGTTTCAAACACATTCACTTTATATCTTAGCTGAGAATAAACAGCAGGGGAAGCAACTTGATGGGTTGCTGGAGGCTGTGGCTACCCTTTCTTGTGGAACATGTCTCTGTCACTTGCTAAATAGGTGCACCATCTGGTGGTAATTTTGGACTCCCACTTGTTCTTAAATTTCCAAATAGCACTGGTGGAGTTATGTCTGTGGTTGCAGCTTTTTTTTCTTTTTTTTAGCCAGTATCTGTCTGAAAGTCGTCAGCTAAGGCAAATTTTGCAGGTACGACTGGTGAATGAGTACCAAGAATAACTAGGACTTTAAATGAAGATCAAGTTTCCATGTCTGCTATGCGGGGAGAGCAGGTATGACTTTATGAGAGGACCACATGCTCCCCTAAGAAACATACATGGAGAGGCGGAAAAATTTCACAGTCAAACAAAAATTAGATATTAACAAACTTGATACATAAACAGGGAATCTAAGCTCCCAGGATAGTCAACAGGGACAGTCATGCAGTCAAATTAAGATCCAAATCATCCTCTGGAAGTGCTTCTCTCTCTTCTTTGACCATACAAGGAATACAGGCTGACTAGGTTCCTATCTTAGACATCTCGTGTAAATGCCTGGAGCTATGTGGTATGAAACTGGGCCAAAGGAAAGAAGTGAGGAAGGGGCTCCTCATTTTTCTGCCTTTGTCTGAAGCCCTTTAGTTCAGCAACAGTGACAGAAATCACTGTTACCTCTTGTACCATTCCCTTCAGAAACTGTAAGGTTGCGCTGACCATGTCAAATGGGTCTTTGCATAGAGACCTCTTCTGAACAGGATGAGTGGGAGCTGAATCAGGCAGAAAGCAAGTTTCCATGTAGTCATGAAGAAATCAGTGAACAGGTAAAAATAAATCATGATGCATGAGTAAACTTTTTTCATTTCAGCAGCTTGAATAGAGTTTTCCGGTCTACAGCAATTAAGACCATGTCTGTTGAACTTCTATCTAGAGATGAAAGTGTCTTCTCCCAGTGCACCAGTGAGCCTTCTGGGGTGAAAGAAGACTACTTAAAGACTCCTCAGTAATCCAAACACACTTCTTACAGCAACACTGGTTAAGTATTAGGAATCTGCTTTCTTTCATAATCCCAGAAAACAGAGATTGAACCTCTGCAGTGGAGAGAGCATTAGAGATAGCAACAGATTGCACATGTGGCTAAAAGTCATGTAGATACACTTCAATCCTAAAGCTAAATCTGATCAAAACTGCATAGGTGCAACAGTTTTTACTAGCTGAAGGACCCATCATCACCTCAGTCTTGCATGCTGGCTTTCACTATGACTCTGTGTTCTGCAGAATATCCAGGCATGCATTTAAAACAAACCACTTTCAAAGCCTCTTTAATAGGACTTAAAGTGTAGGGTTTAAAGTTAAGCAGAGAGTATGAGTAAAGTTGTTGGCCAGTTTGAATCCTGAGAGAAGAAATACTTTACCACTACCACGTTAGATTCATTTTATTCAAACCTCCAAATAATAAATTATATAGTCCTCTTGCTTGCTTGCTTGATTTCTTTCATCTTAATTTGACTCATATCAGTAACAATAATATTGTACTTCACAGTTACGGACATACAATATTGCAGTAAGAAATACGCTACCGTCACGGGTAATTTAATCCAATGTTTAAAAGTCACGCACGATACTCAAGAAGGAAATTTTGTCAATTAGAAAATAAGGTATTTGTCAGATGTAATATTTTAGGATACTCCAGCTACTTCATTAGAGAAAGAAATTGCTCGTGACTGGAGGCAAGAGAGCAAACTGCACGGATTGGCTAGCTAAACCTGAATGCTAAAACATTTGCTTGCAAACCAAAATGTACAGATCAACAAATGCTGTGTTTTTCGTAATGTTTGTAAATGCCTCTCTGTGCATTTCAAGCTTTTCAATTTAGAAACAGATGGTTTACCAAACAGAATGTATCCCAAAAAACAAGGGAGGAAAGGGAGGGATGCTGCTACACATGTAACTCTGAAGTCTAATGTTATGTTTAGCCTGTCCTGCTTGATCTAGAGGTTGAACTAGACGACCAAACCTATCATCTGTAATTCTAGGGAAGAGATTTTGACAACATAGCTAACCGCAGTAGTAAAGCTCAAGGAATCTCAAAGTCATTAGAACCCCAAGTTATCACAGGATCGCATACCAGCAGCTTAGCTGCTGTCCCACAGTACCTGTCATCTTACATAAAGACCTTTCCTTTCAGTGGCAAGACTTGGCAGCACCTGCCTGTCTGCAAAGTCGCTCTGTGCTTTAAAAAAGTCAAACATTTTATAGCTGATTTCCATTTAGCTAATTAGTTTTTAGCTGAGTCCTTCCTATGAGAAGCAGCTCCACTTTGAACTTCTGCTTGTACACAAAAGCCAGGAGACTTTTTTAGTGCTATTAAAATCCTGGCTCTGGTGAAAGCAGTGGCAAAACATCTACTGACAGCAATAGGATCAGAATTTGACCCCCATCATTTTGGATTAAGCCCAGCACCACTTTATTTAACTTTAAATGTTATTTGCCTTCCTGTTTTAAGCATGCATTATATTGTAAGTCATTGACCAACAGGACCTGGACACTGGTGGTAACTGAGTCAAGCATGCTATGGAGCATTTACAGACAGCAATTTTATTACAGAGTGACATGAAAAAAATTACATTAAAAGAACATTAATGTTCCAAGTGTGGAAGCTGGAAGTAAGGAAGTGCCCAAATTAATGTTGGTATGCAAATTAGCCCTGTGTAGCCAAATTTTGGTACAGTATTCAATTAACTAATAGCCTAGAATTTGCATACTATCTTTTCCACAGGACCTCTGACTCACTCATCCCAAGGCAAACCAGAAAATTAGCATGGAAAATTTTATCCTGAGTAGCTAAAGACGAAGTTAAAAGCAAGAGAAAATGAGGATTTTTCCTCTAGTGAATGCTGAGCAAATGGTCAGAGATACAGGTCCTTACAGACAGTCTATAAAGCCCCATTATACATAACAGTACCCTTTTCCCCTACAGCTAATTATATATTTATTAGGATGGTCTCGGAATGCCAAAAACCCAAAGTACCCACCCTTCTCCAACAAAATATTTCTTTTCCGTACTGACACTTAAATGGAGCTATTTCATTTAGTAAAAAAAAAAGGCTTAGATTGGAACCCTTGAAACACAGTATTAAACTGCATCCCCACATCTGTCTATTGTTTTTTGAGACACCTGGGGCTTAAGGTCACAAGATGACAGCGTGTCATGCTATGTGATGTCTCTTATTAAGCCATGCAGTGTGTTATTAAACCATATAGATTAGAATATCTATGGAAGCATGCAAGAGATCATGAGACAGATAGAGAGGCTTGAGTTTCTCCAGTTTCAGTTCCTTGCATCTATTTACATCAGTGAAGTTAACTGATTTAAAATTAAGTGCTCTAACGAAGAGAAATCATATTGTTCAGAGTCAAGTACGTCAGTGCCTTTTAGTTTAAAAATGTCTACAGAAAAGGATCCATTCCAAGAAAATCTTCATTTTTGAATTAAAATGGAATGAAACAGAAGTTTTAGAAGGTAGCACTTCCCTCAGGATAGAAATTCCAGATTTTGTTCAGGTCAACATCTACCATTTCTCATCCAGTTGCAAGCCATGCAGAATTTGTTAAATAATTGTATTAACATATTAGTGCTATGTTTAGAATAAGGATGTCTGCCTTTTAAAGCAAGCCTGCTGCCAAAGAGGTAAATATTTAAATGCCAGCAATAACATTTTAATTTGAGAGAACTTATATTTTTTCTTCCAACTCATGACCCTTGAGTAAAAAGAAAACACAACTGAGATACACTTAAACTAGACAGTTGTACTTTACAAAAAGGCTAGAGAGTAGAGAACATCAATTGGGGAATATAAAAATTTGTCTATTCATGGTTGGAGATTATTATATGATACATATTATATATGCTAGGCATATAGAGAGAGACAAAGAAAAGGAGATCTAGATGATAATATTGATGTAGCAAAATTACATCTTTTCTAGCAGTCAAACAAAATTTATACCTGTCAACTCATAAACTACAATTGGTACTGCCCATTCACATTTATCTCTTCATCTATGATTTACAGAGTGCTTTGAAAACAATGTGAAAGCCTCACCAGATACTTATCAGGCTCTGGCATCTAAGAAATTTTTAAAGTACAAAGAAATTTTCATCTACGAATTTCAAATTGTTTCACTAAGCTGGGAATCGTCCATCGTCTCAAAATAGTGTATTTATTTCTTTTAACAACAGTGCTTCCTTAGAATAGAAATATATTCTTATTTTTCTAAAAACCTCCAAGTAACAGAAAACTACTAAAATGAAGATGAGTCTGAACCTACCACTCTCAGTGTGGAGGCTGTCTCCTCAGTCAAAATAATATGAATCAACTACTGTGCTAAGAATTTATAACTTTTTTACCAATCCTTTCCAAACTCAGCTACTGCCAGCTGGGAAGTTTATTTTCTTATTCGGACTTGGGTTACAGTCTTGCTTTGCTACTTGTGATAGTAAAAATCATATCCACCATTCAATAGTCAGAATGAACTCTTTGAATCAACTCCTTAATTTCCTCTAAAGGTGATAAAGCAAACTAAAATAGCAATCGAATTTACTTTACCTTGTAACTACTAGATTATATTGCAGCTTTTTTCCCACTGTTTAACTTTCTGTTAAGATGAATTGTATTGAAAAAAACTGTCCTCATAAGGCAGTTTGGATGCCTCATAGTACTTACCTTACAGTCTCTAGGGTATCTGACATAAGGGTGTGTTCATTGCAGGGGGTTGGACTAGATGACCTTTGAAGGCCTCTTCCAACCCGAATTATTCTATGATTCTATGGGTCTTTATGCAGAATAGCCAGCTTTGTTCCAGAAATGGCCTTTCTACCTTAGTAAGGCAACATGTGGGATAGTCACTGAAATAACTGAAGTCCTTCTACAATAATATATATCTAATAAGCTAGAACAAATATACAGGATATCCTTAAGGTTAAGGATATTTTTGTTTCTCCTTCCAGCAACAACACGTCAGTTGTGAAAAGGAATGCTCTGAGGCATTTTAAGAGATGGCTTTGCAACAAGTGTTTGCAGTGTGATAAATCTTCCCTGCAAAATAAGCATACTTAGCACATAGTCAGATTTGGTGGGCGTTTGCTTCTATGAGTTGCCTCTGCCTGCCTCTCAGTTACCCAGCTGGTATCAGTGGTGGTTCACTATGCATGTCTTGGGTTTTTTACTTTTATTCAGCCTAATAATGAGAAAACGCTGTCTCTAAATTATGAAGAACTATACATCCTGTGATATAGTAGTATGCTTCTATTAAAAACTACCCTTGCATAAGCCACAGCTCATTAAATTAGCCATGGTATTTATAGCATCTAGTAGTTTAACTAAATCACACTTGCAAATGCAATGGGTTCACATGACACTTCGTGAAATGGACATCAGCAGTCACTCCAAGGTAGGCATGTGAGTAATGAAGTCCCAGGTTTTATTGATCCTATGTGATCATATGGAATTTGCACACAGTCCTAGTCCATATACAGATTTCAGTCCTAGTCCATATACAGATTTCAGCTGATTGAATGCATCCTGTGCACTTCTCTCCTGGCATCCCAGGCAGCCTGCTGCACTAGGAGTTGAAAGCCAATGCCATCCCCTGAGAAGCCACCTCTCACACCGGAATGCTTTTACTATATCCTAGTACCAACGCAGTCATCCAGTTCAAATTACTGAAAACAAGTTTCTTTCTGATCAGTTGCTTCAACGCTCAAAGGACATCATTGTTGTCTGGGACCATACTATGTGATAACAAAACCCCAGAAATTTTTCCAATGTTGAATCAAAAGCCACTGTGCAATTGAGGTTCACGGTAACTGACAAATACCTAAAGCAATCATAGCACCTACTGCTATGACAAAGATAATTACTGCCTTTCCGTCAGTGAAGTGTGTACCCTGCTCTGTATCATATTTAAAATAACCTAATTCCAACTAGTTTTCCCCCTCCAAATTGTTTCCAGCTGTATGATTCCTTTCTTTCCCCCATATTGTTTTTATTGGATATAATGCAAGTCCGTAAAGATAGATTTTCCCATAATAAACACACAGATGTTAGAATTATAAACATACAGTCAACCTGATATATGAATATTACTAAGTATTAATAAATACATAACTAAGAGCATAAATCGATTTAAAAATTAGAAAATGAGAACATAAAGTAAAAGAAAAGAAATGGAAGGAGGAAAGAAAGGCAAAAACTGAGATAGAAATGTACTTACTTTAGGCAAACTATCTGGATTCATTTATAGTTCCCTTTATTGATTTGCTGATAGCATTAAAGCACAAGTATGGTTGTAAAGCATTCCTAAGAATGCCGCCTGTCTTCATGTATTGGAAGTTTTCTGCTCGTACTGAAAGAGAAGCTTTCCAAGTTGGCCAACTCATACCATGCTAGACAGTACTGTGCTAGATTAATGTATCTGCTTGGATGCAAATTTCCATTTTTGGACAATAATGAGCCTGTCTACTCCTCCCATTTTTGGTAGGAAGTGTTTATGAACATTGGCATCTCGGTTAAACCACCATTATAGCCCAGACTAAAAATGACTAGATTCATACAAGTGCGAATCCAAATTTAATTAAGCCTATATATGGCCTGAACCAAGAATAATTTACTGGCTGACACCCCCTCAGCATGTATGATAAGATGCCAACCATTTCTCCACAACACCATTGTATACGTATCTTTCATGCCCAATTCCCTTGTACTTTCAGGCCTGCAGCTAAAACACTGGGATCCAATGTGGACTAGTTACCTGCTTCCCATGCAAATATAAATGGAATCACTTTTTTTAATGAGTATCTTTCTTTGAGAAGATGTTCCCCTCCCTTTCTTGGTCTTCTGTTCAAATGTATGCTGTCTTCTTAGCACTTTATGTGTGCATGTGTACAAGTGCATGCTTGTATATAACCATGAAGTCCAACTTTATTTTCTGATTGTCTTTCTCAAAATTATTTGCAGTCTTCTTCACCTGTGAGTTAATAAAATCCATGAACAGATTTTGTCAGCCTTTAAAACTGTATTTTTCTCTCCCACCCCTCATCTTTTCTGCCTGGAACACGGATCAAAAGCTGAGCAAATGTGTGGTTACAGGAAGCTGCTTAAGACATTGCTCTCCTAAACTTCACACAGCAAGCAGGCTGGTAGCATCACTTCAGATGCAGCCTTTCAACGTGCCAGAAAAATACAGATCAATATAAAACATCAAAGGTTAAAAAAATAATAATAATAATCAGAACTCTTGGGTTTTTTCTATCTGTTGATTCTTCCCTGTCAGGTGTCCAGTTCAACAATTTGCCAAATCAATGGTACAGCCAAATGAATACTACTAAATCATGATCATTTTCCACATCATGTGTCTGAAAAGGAGGTATCTACAGATTACTTTTTATATCTTGACAGCTTTGTTTCTCAAAACACCTCATTTTTGCCCTGGATTTGGCACTAGTAAGAGCAGTCTGTTTATATGCACATCAATTTGGAGACTTTCAGCAGAAATTGTCAATGCACAAATAATAAGCCAGCATAATCCACTGTCAAGGAACAACAGCAGATTTCAGTTCCATGAGTGATTCTGACTCCATATTTCAGAAGCTGCAATCCTTACTTTTTTGTGTGGAGTTATTTGCTCCCAACTGTTATTATCTGTAACTTTTAGAGCTACTTACATGATAGATTGTTTCAGCCATCATTTGTGGGAATAGGCACCAGTCTCTAGTGCTCTTTTGCATCAATAACCTGATACAACCAGAGGCTTTGCTTTCTAGATCTGAGTCCTTGCCTTCAAAAAGTTAGGACAATTTTCTTTCAACTCATCAATAATAACAATTGATATATCGTTAACCAATTAATTTTTGAACCCAAGAGGTTATCTTTACAGAAGTAATTTTTTAAAGAGGCTTACAGCCAGAGGAATGGTTGGAGAGTGGAAAAGATGACCTTATATGAGAAGCTGGCATGAAAACTGAGCGCAGGAAGGTGACAAATACAAGCATGTACAGGAACAGGATGGGTCAAGTGAATGTAGTAATGACTTTTCTTTGGGGATGGCAAGACTACAGAAAAGTTCCCAGCTATAAATATACCAAATAAAGCTAAACACAATGCTTGGCTAATTCATTCCATGCTACATCCTTTGTTCATGCTACTAATTTGTATCTCTCTGTCACTTTTTGTCTTGACTGCTATAAATCTTTTATACCAAAATGAATACCCGATGCCTAACATAATTTCTGCAGTTGTTATTCTGTCCTCCAAACTATTTATTTTAACTGTTTTTAGTACAGACTCCCAGATACTGTATAGGTGGTACAGCCCTCATTCACTTTGAAAAAATAGCTCATCACTAATCCAGCTTAGGTAACTCACAGGGGATTCCTCTGGCATAGTAGGATCCCCAGAAGTCACAAGGATTGACATTTGCTCTTCTGTCATGCCTTCTGGCTGCTGCTTGGTGTGGCTGGAAGACATGCATGGTTGGAGCATAATGGCACCCAGGAAACGGTACTGGCAATAGATGTACAGCTGTTGGAGAAGCCGCATGTTGGGTGAGTCTGGAGGTTTGCTTTTTTAATTTTGAGGGAGAAGTGTTGCGTGGGGTTGCAAATTAGAATAGCTGTAAATCTGCACTTGTCAGTGCTAGCGGTAGAGCCTTGGCCTAGTGGCTAAAGAGTAGGTCCTCTTTCCCATAAAAATGGTTCTTTCTAACCCAAACTATGATATGATTCTATGATTATTCATATCCCTAAGCAGTTCTGGGAATAATTTAAATGAGCTTTCCTTTGGTGTGAAGTGAAAAACACGCCTGTCTTTTTTAGTGTCAATCCTTTCTTCAGTTTCTTCAGGCAGAACCAAATGTCTGGTTTAGTGTTTCTGTACGTGTCAGACGCAGATGTGTTTTGTTACACAAGTGAATATATATGCTTACAAGTATCTGGTACCTTTAAGTGGGTTTTGGGTTTTTTTTTTTTTAGCTCTGTCCTTTTTTTATTCCCTCCCCACCCCCAGTGTAATAACACCACTTCCTGAACCCTGTCCTTTTCCTAAATACTGACCACATCATCTCTGGGTGCTCCTCCACTAATAAAACAAATAAAGACATGTGGATTATGGGATCCTTTATAGACCTGCATGGAACTCATCTGGCTCAGCTGGCAGGGGTCATGTAAACCTCCTCCATCCGCTACAGTATGTGTGGTTTCACACCCAACAAATGTCAAAGCAGAACTCAGCTGCAACTGCCAAGTTTCATCTGTGTTTGGGTTAAGCCATAAAAGAACCCACCAAATTTCACATCAGTCATTTCAGACTTCCAAGAAACCACCCAGGTTCGGTGAAGAGGTCAAGAATATGGTGAACATTTTGGCAAACATGGCCTGAAAAGTGGCTCAAGAAAACACTGGGATTTTTCAAACTATGTATACTCTGACCAACCTGATAGCCAGTCCATCCTGATGCCAAACAATTTTTGCTCCCTGTAGATCTTATTTTCTATAGAAATGCTAAGAATTATAGCAAAGGCATGATTTGTAGTCCTCCTCAGGCATTTGGACTGCACTCACTTTCAAGGTTTCAGAGAATGAAAGGAGTTCCTGGGGAAGAGGATTATTGCTCATGAGTACAAGGACAGAACTGATGAGGTGCCACAAGATTTTCAGCTTCAAGAAGAGAGTAGAAGTGATGAAAGCCTTTTCACCAGGAATCTTAGTGATGACACCGACTCTGGTATAACCCTTCAGAGTATGCCACTTCAAGGACATAAGTGATATCACTGAAGTTAAGAGAATTTATTTGTCCAAGGGTCAGAGCATGGCTGCAAGCTTTGGCAGATCAAGACAACGTAGCATGAAAAGTTATAATGCTAGCCTGCTTAGCAGCTATGTATTTTCTGACAACATCATCAGTTTGGACATCAAATTAAGACAAGAAAGCATAAGACCAACCAAGGAGGACCAGACCTGTGCTTCTCATAGTCAAGAGAACCTGCTAAATGTTTCATTGATTCACTTAAAGTTGAAGGTAAAAGTCAAATGTTAGGTTATTTCCTGTACATGCTGTCTTGAGAATGTTTGATGTGTTCCACTCACACTCTTTAAGAAACAAAAGTTACACAAGAAGTGTTATCTAAACAGAATTTAAAATATCTTAGGACAAATGGGTGAAGAGACACTAATGAGCAAAGGCCTCACCACCACCTTTACAGAATCAAAACCAAATTCTACCTAACTCTTTTCCTGAAGTTCAGAAAGTTCAGACTTTTCTTTTGCAATTGATTTGGTTTACTCAGTCTTTTTATTATTAGTTTTAACCCTCTCCACTTCTGTGATTTGGTGTGGAGTAATATTCACAGAATACTGTATTACAGAATACTGTAATACTCACAGAATATGACAGATTCTGTATGGGTGTAGGTCAGTTTCCCTGATGTTAATGGATTTATTTCATTATAACACTTTACAGCTGGGCCACTGTGCCTTTAAAAACCCCAGACCTCAGCCAGACTCTCAGACTTGCACTTTCTTTGAAAAGTATTTAATTTGATCACTGAGTCAAGTGTACCTCATCTTTTGCTGTCCATTTCACAAGGGTGTTGGAAAGAAAAAAAACCTTGATCTCCAGTAACAACCAAAGTGTCATGTAAGTCATTTCCTTTTTGCACAGATGGGATGAAATGTTATGTCTTTTTTCCACACAGTTTTAATGAATTCTTATGTCTGACCACATTTAGTTGTGTTGGAGGCACAAGACTCACCCAAACCATTGAACTCGGGAAAAAGGTGTCACCTTAAGAAGGATCAGACATAAGAACAGGCTACAACCCCACTGTGAAGTCGGAAGATATCACTCTGAGCACCCTTGTGAGAGCCACACACTACAAAATGTTATCCTGACACTGAGCAGCAGACAGTACAGGGAAGGGTAAATGGGCAGCCCTTGGGAAAGAGAGGAAAGGTCAGGAGTAAGCTAAGGATACTCAGCTGGGTGATGAGGAAAATAATAATCTCAATACTGGAAAAATTTGCATAATCTCCCCTATGAAATAATATCATATACAGGATAAATGGAAAGGGATCAATTTAACTTCTACCAGCTAACAGCTTGTCAGGCCAGGGTCCTGTATTATTTTTTTGATTGGGTTTCCTACCTCAAATCACCTGCAGTATTTTCTTTACAGTATGTTAGCAGCACTAAAATGGATATGTATCACTGCCATGTACTGTAAAGCTAGTGTCTTGTACACCATCAGTTAGTCGGACTCTCTCATTGCTTCAGCTTTTGGGAGGTCTGCAGAGGGATTTTTAGAGTTAATTCTAGTTCCCTTTTTATTGGTCATAATATGTACCATGGTTATCATGGCAGCCTCTAAAAGTATGAGAATTGGAAATATTTTTCACAAAGTGTGATGACAGTGTCCTTGTATGCCTGTGCAGGCATCTGGGTCATTGCTGGGTATGAAGTTGGACAAATATTAATGACTTCATCTACGGATCACTAGAGATTTTGTGCCTCTTGCCAGTTACTTTTCAATGAGTGAAAACATACAGACCGCAGTTGTTCCGGGAGCATCACTGTTGAACTACAGTAGGCAAATACCAGGAGGTTATAAGCTTTTCCAAGACTGCAGTGAGAAAGCTAAAAAGAAAACCAGCCCAAACACATCACTTCAGCACCATATTAGAGACACCCTTACCTACTCGAAGCTCTTGTCCAAAGACTGTTTTCTCTCCAAGCGCAGAGCAGTTCCACCTCCCGTACCGAAACTGGTACTGGCACTCATTGATTCCCATTTGTGCCCCTTCCCCAATCACAATGATGGCATCGGGGCGGCTCTGGCAGATTGCTCGCTGCCGAGGGGCCAGGCCTGGGATTTTGTTGCAGATGATATTAGCTCCTAAAGCCACAACAGATGACAAAGCTCTGAAGAAAAAGAGCAGAAAGAAATGTTATAACCAAATTGAGGCTGTTAAATGCTTTTGCCACGTGCTGCCATGTGACAGGCAAGGCTCTGGGCAAAAGGGCAAGGGCTGGAAGTTGGGTTCCTATAATTACGCCAACTTATCCCAACCTCTCAGTCTGGCAAAAAAGGGCTGGAAATCTTGCAATAATTCCTGATCTGATTTGTGCCAGAAACAACAGAGAAATGTAATTTGGGCACTTTTGCTTCCAGTCCTACACAGACCCATCAGATGATGAGATGTGGAAAGCAAGACATTTAAAAGCAAAAAAAATTGTGATATCTGATCATCCACGGATCTCTGAAACTCATGTCTGCTTTGAATGGCTTCCATAGATTCAGGTTCAGCATTTTAGTTACTACAGCCAGTTCATCCATCCCCCATTTGAAACTGTTAAGCACAGTTTAGAGAATGACTTGAGGATACCAACCCATTATTACACTCAGGGTACTGAGTCATGATTCATGAAAGTTCACCAGCATAATTGTACTTTTAGATCTGGCAAATATCATCGAGCATACAGGAGGGATCCTTAATATGTGCCATCCAGGCTAGAAACATTTGTAATTTTCATTCTTCAAGTATATTTTCAGAATTCATTATAAAGTTTGCATATAACTTGCACCTGCCATATGTTTTCACTTTAGCTTATTTACTTTTCATTTTCCAGCTCAGTTTTCAACATCTTTACAGGCTCATTTTTTTACATCTTTACAGGTGACATTTTAAGTAGTAATACTTTGAAAAAAACAAGACAACTTGCTTATATGTTCAGTGATGCCTCATGTCACATCTACCGAGTACCAGCCAGGCCCATGCTGTGACGCTTCAACTGGCTCTGAGCAAGTCAGCAGGACCAGAGTGGTATAGCTGTGTTCAAGACTTATACAGCAAGATCTAGTGGATCCTGAGACAGCTACACAACCAAATCCTGGAAAAACCCCTGCCACGCTGCCCAGCTGTCAATCCTGCTTTTTGGCTGGGGTGATGAGAACGTCACTGTTTCTCAACACCTGCAAGAAAGTAGCTCCACAAACCCTTTCCTCTCTTTAGCTTGTTCCAGCCTAGTATTAGATCATATGGGTAATTTCCTTTGCCCATCAAATCCTGTTGTTGACTGCCTCTGTAACGTAAAGATAGTTGCCCAGATCATGCCACAGCACCTTGGTTTTAAGTGGTTTCACAGTAACAGAAGTCACCATATATAAATAGGTTAGTAACAGGATACAGACTGTCTTCCCCACTATCTTTCTCTCCATCTTGAGCACTCACTTAAGCCTTTCTTCTTAGTGTTAAAAAATTCCCTCTAGAAATGCTCCTTTTGGAAAATGCTGACTGAACAACAAAATGAAAGAATTTTATAGGAATGTATCAACTTCATCACAAAGGTAAATGCAAAATTACATAAATGTTGCATTTCAATGAAATCAGTGCGTTTCATTTTGCCATTCCAATAAACTACACTAAAGCCAGAGCAAAAAGGGTGAAATGGAGAACTTTTCCCTGGCCAAAATGAAATAGCACGTTTACTGTGGAATGGAAATTCCATGGTGATTCATTCTGCCTTTAATAGGTATTTGTGCATCTTTTCCAAAGTTAACAAACCATGAGAAATTCACCAATTGTGGTTTTTTATTTATGGCTTGGCGAGGGCGTTGATAGATATGGCGACAAGGTATTGCAAACATAGAGCATGCACGTCTTGTGGCACTACCTATTAAAAAAAAATAAGAACAAAATGCAGCTGCAGCTCCAACCACTCACAGCATTTGGAGCAGGAGTACTCAGACCTGTAGCTTTAGTTCACGTTACTTCTGGGTACTGAGCAACAAAGCTGGAGCACTGGTTGGAACCATTGAGTCCCCAAGATGCAAGTTTTGATCAATTTTTTCTTTCTGGACCACCTCTACTTGAATGAATAAAATATTTAAATTATGATGTCTTTAAATCAAGACTTTTTAAGGCACGACAATCATTTAAAAAAAAAAAGCAACATTAAGAGGTTGATGTCGAAATAAGATTCTCTGACCTTTGCAATGTTAGGATCCAGGTCTGACCCTTCTGTGACTTTAAAGTTATGAAAAGGGAAAGATATCTTGTACAGAGTAAGTAACCTGAAGATGCAAGAGGGACAGGGGACCCTGCCATTACAGCTTAATCCATGGTTCTTCCCCCTAAGGTAGGCTGAAGGGAAGCCAAGTCAGCCACTAGCTCACTGCTGGGGTGAGCAGGCAGCAGGTCAGCTGAGGAAAGGGTGAATTTCTGCAGCCATTCTTCAGAGCAGAGCAACAGCCAGGGCCCCCCCCGACAGCAACACCTCCTTGGCATGGCATATGCAGCAGCTCTCCTGTGTGTTTTAGGCTTTGCAGCATCCTTATCCCATCCCCCCCAGCTGGCTTTGCTGTATCGGACACTGACCCTTCTAGGAAAACCTAACCCTGAGGGAATACAGGGTTGGGTCCTATGAAACAGGCATGCACAGTCATGCAAAATTGAAGTTGATGTTCAGCACACATTCACAAGCCCCATAGTTCTGTTTTCTGACTGCCCAATAGTCATTGACTTACTAAGCCCACATGACCAACTTACAGATAAAAAATATATATAAAAAATATTTTTATATTACATAAATATTTTTAATCAAAAATAAAAATAATAAAATCTATTATAAAGGGTATGAGATAGATAACTTTCTGACATCATATTTTTTAAAGTGCTAAGCCCCCACAGTTTCCACTATTATCTCAAGTTAAGCAGCAAAAACTTATGACTTTTTAGACACCAGACAGCAAGAAAGAATTGGCCAGAGTATCTACCCCACATATAATTCTCAGTTTAGTTGCTTCCTCTATATACATTGCTACTGTCTCATAATTAGGTTAAGGAGTGTATTGTTTGGTCTGACATTGTTTTTGGAGCAGGCCTTGGTCAAAGGATTGTATTTTCATCCAGAAAAGAAGCATGATCATATCTGCCTCAGAAGGCATTGTAAGGATGTTACAGTTATTATACATTTGTAAAGTTCTTTAATACATTCCTCATTAAAAGAATTAAACTGCAATTATTGGAGGTGGAGGGGGTCTTAAGTTTTTTATTATTACTTCCAGGGACTTCCCCCTCTCCAGCCTGCACTTACCAGCATATTCCCTCAGACTTGTTTAGCCTACTTTTAAATTGTTACTATAATTTCAGTGCCAAAAGAAATGCTGAATCATGAAATTGAGGTTTTGGAAAACTTTATTTATATTAAAGAAATGCACCCAACAGCATTTCAAGCTTCCTCTCCACTATTTCTTGTGGCACCCCTTAGTTTGTGCATCTGTCACACATTCAGGAGGGTTGTGCCGTGCTTCTGCCCCTTGGCAGGTTGAAGGCTATATTATTTTTTCTACTAGATAGAGATTATTTCACTTTAGAACTGTAAAAAGGCAGATCCCCATGCCACATTTTGGCATCTTCTCCCATCTAATCTTTCTCCGCAGTGCAAACTTCCTTGATTCTTATCACAAGGAAATCTTGAGTGCAATGTTCTGTTCAGATTTCTGGTGCAGTTTATGGTAATTGCAACCATCCCTCATCCCTCACAAGCTTCAAAGTTTTATGTTGGGTCATCCACATGAGTTACCCAACTAAACATCATCCACATGGTTTTATCCAACTAAAGAGTGTTAGTGCAATAATGTTACATTTCCTAAGCAATTAACAGTAGTCCCTGGCATACAGAAAGTCTTTACCTTCCTTCATCACTTAGTCATTAATCCAAGGGAAACACCAGTGCTGAAATTGACCCATAGTTATAAAGAGAATTACATCCAAATTAAAAAGACGCTGGACTAGGCTTGGATGGACCACGCAGTTCAAACTTCTAACAAGCTAAACCTGGTGAGCAATGTTTTGGAAGGCCTGGTTTCTACATCAGAATCTCGAAACATCAAGTTTTTCATTCTCTGAAAAAGTAACTATGACTGCAGTCATAGCAAGAAGAAGTTCCTGGCAGCGGGAGACAATTTTCAGCTTATTTTCTGAAGTAATGCTTGTTTAATTATCCAAAGACAAATTACTACTGTGGCAAAAAGTTAAAATTTTCCCTCAAAATGCATTTTCTCTTATGGTTGTATCTTCTCTCCGGGACCTAAACACTACAGTTTTCCTTTTCACACAGTTACATAGAAAAATTGAAAGATCATAACCATGAAAATTCCTATTGATTCCAAGCAGTTCATAAAAACAAACATCTTTGAAAACACTTCAGAAATTAAACACGTGAGCTTTAAGAATATAAAATTTAATACAGTATTGCTTGACAAAACAGAAATGTACTCCTCTTTCATATTTGCTTTCTTGAGTGTCTAGTTTACATTTGCAAAGGTAGGCATTTGCTTAACTTGAGCATATTAGTAATTTCATTTATTTCAAATGTTATTACATTCTTGCAACTTGAGATGAATTTCACATGTAGAAAGGTCATCACTTGAGCTGTAGTTTATAGAGCAGCTTAGAGTCTTTGCACAAGTGACAAATATATAAAGTAAATCCTTATAATGGGCAGTTGTGCAACTACATGCGCTACATGAGGAAAATTCTAATTTTTACTGTTGTTAGAAAAATCTGAATTTTGACAAAATTATGAAATAGGACTGTTGTATAGCTAACCTGTCTTCAGAGTTCTCCCCAAACACAGGCACAGATGCGTACTGAGATTTCTCCAAGGATCTTAAAATTCAGTTCTGACAAATACATAACAAGAAGATGTAAAATAGAAAGATTAAGCCAGCAACACATTTCATATAGGTAAAGCACTTAACCAAGCTGATTTTAACCTTTTGATTAAGAAAAAAAAAGAAAGCCCTAAAAATCCTTCTTGGCAATCCTTGCTCCCTGGGCAAATAAAATTTATTGCCGAATAGGAGTGGCCCCGGGAGCTACACCTTCTCTTTTGACACCCTCACTCATTTGTATTCCTGGCTGCACAGCAGCACAGTGCACATTTTCCCCTTGAGTCACTGAGCCAGCCTTACTGCAAGCACTTGGAATAGGCGCCGTAGGGTCACCATGATCTCACCCCTAACCATGCTACTCGATATTCACCTGAAGCTGCTGTTGGGCAGGGGGTTCATTTTCAGCAAGGAGTGAAGGGATTTAGCCACATGAATTCCATTAACGGCAAAGGAGCTTCATGGCTCAAACCTCAGCGCGCTGTACAGAAAACTTACCCCACCGTCTCTGATAAAAAAATCCCCATAATGGATTCTTTGTTAGAAGGAACCACTGAGATATTTTGTGGTGACACTGCGACACATCTGAAACAGTACACCACTACCAAATGGTTTACTTAATTAAGAATTCCTAAGTAAATATTTTGAGAGTGTATCAGTTGCAGAAATTGGCAGGAGCATCCTGGGCTCTGAATGCCATCTGCATATATTTAGGCTTTCAATTTTGTTTTCCACTGCCGGCTTTGGGAAATCGTTGTTCAGTTGCATGTGTTATTGAAACGGAAATCCAATAAGGCTGCTTGGTACTGTCCTGTGGTGCACTCATATGGCTCCAAGACAAGCCTTTGGATGTGGAGGCTGTGCACAGCAACGTGTTTATTCCCATCAAATGAAAGGTAGATATTTCTCTGAGGAGGTCACCCAAAAAGAGAGCCTGTTAGATTATGTTCAAAATGGAAGCAACGGGATAGGCAAGACAAGGAATGATTCACACAAGGGCAGAGCATGCCTCAGGCTAAATGCCTGCTTTAGAGCAGAGTGGGAGCAAGGACCCCATCCCTATGTGCAATATTGATGTAGGGATCATCAGCAAAACCTTGGATTCACACCGTTTCCTACCTGCCAGCTGGGAGACACAGGATGACTGCTATGAAGCCAGCAGTGAATGATTTGGCTTCAGGGGGAAGGAAGGGAGACATTGCCTAGCAGAGAGATGTCCCCAGGTCACAGCACTGGTGTGGCGGTGGCCTGCATGCTGCCCCTAGGACCACACACACTCACAGTCGATACTGCAGCAGCATGCACGGGCTCTGAAGAGGGTTGTCCTTGGGGCCTGCGTTTTTTCAGCTCCTTGGAGATGATGTGTTTATGCAGTCCCTGCTGATGTGGCATTTACCCCAATGGTTTTCTACTGTTTATCACAGAAAAGCTTACACTAACTAACGGAAAAAATAGTGCAGATGTGAACATTATGAGCCGAAATGAATATGGTAAAATCCCCATTACTCAACAGAGCACCTTCCACTAGTTGCACTGCGTCTTTAGTTGCTGTACAAAACCATAGGAATACTGGCAGTCCTGAGCCTGAAATGAAGGCTAGCTGGGGAGCACTACTCACTTTGGCTTCCTAACGTAAGGTAACTGAAGCGCTAACCAAAGGCCCAGGAGCTATTCCTTATCTAAATAGCATTATGCCAAAGTGGGAGGGCTGGGAGTGGTTAGGGACAAAATCTGACTCTCCTACTCACCAGCTGTCACAGATCCATCAGTGCTTGGTACCAGCCTTTCACTAATTCTTCCTGTTCATGCTGGAGCAAGAGAAAGCAAAAGTATCTGTGACTCTTTGTCACAGGTAGTATTTCTATTTCTGGTATGATGCCTCCTGAGAATTATCCCCTAAAATGGCAATCCAATCTGATATTAAGCTGACACATATCTTAGTGCATGCCTGGTCCACCACACTAATTTTTGTTAATCAGTCAGTGAGACAACTTGATACATAACAGTAGGATTTCTTGAAGACCTGTTACATCTCTAGTTCACCTGTATTTTTTTTACACCAAGGGAAGACTCATGGAAAACAGAAATGCCTCACATGCCTCATATGTCCTACTGCACTGGGCATTTGCATTGGGCATTTACATTGGCCATTTACTGTCTTACAGCAGACATTCTGAATTTACACAGCAAACTACTGTATAACAAGCATTTTCTTGCTTGTCTGCAATCACATTCTAGGGACATCTTATTATCCGTAGAAAACATTCACATCTTGTACAGATAAAAATCAATAAAAGTTAAAATAGGATGTTAAAATAGCTGAAGTGTGGGAAATGTTGATTCCAAAACAATCTGGGTTTCAAGAAGCGTTCAGTTTTCTAAACCAGAGTAAACTGATAGGCCTGTGTTGGAAGCAAAGGAAGGCAACAGCTCTGCTGGCATGCACAGGGCAATTCGCGAAAGGCTGGAATTTTCCTGCTTTGGTCTTACTAGTGATGAGGACGGTGACACACATGGCATAGCTGAACTTATCCAAGTCAGTTTAATGAAAAGTCGCATTAATATAAAATTATTTGATTTTTTTAAAACGCATGCTTTTAACTGATTTATAAATCAAACTGAAACACTTGTTTTTTTTTTTTCTTTTTCTCCCTAAGGCTTTATAAACTAAATTAACAGGACCTACCGTTTCAGTTCTGCAAGCATCCATACACCTGTGTTATGTCCTGCAACATACCAAGCAGTTTGCACCATCAGTAGCAAAAATGACCATTCCTGGCTGCCACGATGTCTGCTGAGCTCTTGCAGTTGGTATTCATGTCTAGTGCTATTTTTTGCCTTCCACCCCATTTCTGTTTTCCTTTAGCCCTAGAAAAACTCATGCTGATATATAACAGAAAGTTACAGAGTTATTTGCTAAATAGAGATCCACCACAGTGAAAAGCAAAATTACCTTGTAGAATGACTGTGGTGGGATATTGCAGCTCCCCTGGAGGGGGGAATACAATATGAAATACTAAAATGGCCAATAGAGATCAGCCACAGATTTTTTGTGTCTCTACACAAAAACAGTTCAATATCATGGAGAAATAAATATTTCATACTTCAAGATGTAAAACCTATGCTTTTGTTATGTTTCTCATATAACAAATAAGAATGAATATTAATCACATTTATGCATATATATGGATGTTTTCCAAACCTTTTCGATTCCCAGACTTAATTAAGCATAACTGGAGTGCATATTTTGGCTTTGACCAAAGATTAGCAGTTCGATCTCTCCTGTGAAAAGGTTAAAAGAGGAAGAGAAAGTCCTTCAGGCAAAGTCCAAGACTTGACAAAACAATACCCTGCTTAATTTCTGAGATCTGATGAAATCTGTGGTCTGATCACAGTCATGGTGTGTCCCTGAAATCATGCTAGAGCAGTTCTCGTGCACAGAAGCATATATTCCTTGTTAGCTCTCTCTAAAATGTCATTCATTTACTTTTATTTAATATTAATGTTTAAATATTACTAAATAATATTAATAGTATTATAAATAATTTAATTTAGTTAATAGCAGGTATGCATTGTAGATTTAAACTCTTGAAGATGGACTGTTGGTAGAATAAATTTTCAAATACATCTTTGTTGGGTTTTCCATTTAGCATTTAAGTATATCTTATCTTAATTTTCTAGATTTGCATGCGCAGGGCTTCCTTGAATATGATACAAAAATTGAAAGAGGAAAACATATAATAAGAGGTCCACAGGAAAGGAAGATACTTGCTTCCCAAAATGAAAGTAGCTGGTTTTACTGCTATGATGGTTCAGGTAGGAACTCATTTTTGTTAGCCAAGTTTTGAGCAGTCAATGAGAAGGAATTCTGAAAATCTATTAATGATCCAATATGTTAGAAAATTCAGTCTCGTGTTAATTTTAAGACTACCCTGCAGCGGCTGTTAATCGTGAGTACGAAAGCATATATGCAGCTCTAAGCTACACTGAAAAGCCATACGGAGAGGTCCTTTTACATGAGGAAGGTGAAGAGGCCATATTGACCCCACACAAAATGTGCAATTTGGACTAAATGACCACTGGAGGTTGCTATTTATGCATAGATATATGACCATAAATCAAGCTGACTGACTGGTCTTGAATTAGCAGCAGAAGAGAAAAAATTGAATTCACTTCGTCAGTGATACCAAATTTTTGTACACTGAATACACCCATACCCTCTGAGTCATGATTTAGTTCTTCTTTTCCTTTCCTCACCACTGTTTTCATAGTGGTTTGCTTAGTCGTTGCTAAGGCCATGAGCTATCAGAATATGAAATTAAATAACATCCACAGACAAAGTTAAACCCAAAACCCAACAGGCTTGATGCTGTCAGGTTGACTTACTCACCTGTTTCTACATCTGGAATGGGTGTATTGCTCAAACCAGTGGCAGATTTTGTTGTTCTCATCTGCTCTAATTATCCCACTTAATGCAAGGCTGTTGTCTGCCAACAGAGCGGATGAAGAGCATAAGGTCTTCTCTTGATTTTTTTCTACAACTGGTCAAGCTTTGGGATACACACCATCAGAGGAAGGGAAGCTTCTCCCATGCAAGTGTGCAGGAGGTAAGGAAGTGAGTGAGAGGACTGAGAACATCCTTGCCAGTACCCAAGTGTACCAGGCAAATTGTTGGCTCCTTGACTTTTCCTCCTCAGTGGCCCACTTTTGCCTTTCCCTCAAATTACACTAGTTGGTGTACACTCATTTACAGTGAACACACTTGCATTGTTCCTGAGACGTGGGAAAAACTGAAAAAGAAACACAAAGTCCCAGAAGCAGAAACCACTGACCTTTCCAGGTCTGTCCGGAACGCATGCATTCTTTACCCTTTTTCAGAGCAGCTAATTACATAGCTGTTTCTTCCAGGTGATCTGCTTTTGGAATCAAGATATTTTGTCTCTTCTAATATTTGTCTATTGATTTAGAAACCCTGCACCCATTCTGTGGTTAGTGCTGTCATGTTGCTACCAGTAAGCAAAACACCATGTCACATTACTAAGTGTCAGGTTGGCAAAACCAGAAAGAGAGTAAACAGAAAATTACACAGGCACAAGCTAATGGAAGCAGTAGAGATGCAGCCATTCAGTTTTAAGTGACATGGCAAATACAGCCTCCCTCCTGTCCTTGGTGTTGAAGATGCAGAGCAGTTACACAGCCAACGTGCATCTCAGACCAGGCATTTTGCACCATCACCCAGCCGTGAGCTCAGCCTCATGCAGACATACCCAGAGTAGCTTTAGGTAACTTGTCAGAAGTTTCAGTGCAACCACCATAGGCCTGAGATGGGCATGGGCCGATTGCCTGGCACTTGAACTGCTCCCAGGGCACATATAGCAACCAGGAGGTTGTGCTATGGCAAGACAGATAGCTTTAAATGAGCTCACTAGGCTGGCTGCAAGGTGAGCATACGCCTCAGACAAAGGTGCCCTGAGAATCCCCATCAGCCTGCACAGCTCAGATAAGATCTTATAAAGACTTGATCTAAAGAAAGAAAATGCTGTTAGGACCAGCATATTAAATCCAAGAGATCTCTCACAGATTTCAGCATGCTAGATGCATATTTGCCACCTTTCTTGCTTTCCTGGTCATGCAGTCCTATCTTCTTCAGTGGGAAATTTGCTATTAAGCTGTAAATCAGTCTAAGTAAATGTATTAGAATATATACCTGCATGAAGATTTCATAGTAAACATCAAATCCCAAAATGAATCAATGAGCTAGAAGCTTTGAACTAAGGCAGGTACCTAAGAAACCTAAGAAACAGTGCAGAAATGCTGCGTTTGATAGGTCTGGAATACTTTTAATAAATATTTGTCTACAAGCAGAATAAAAAGTACAGCATATTTTTGAACAAATACCAAACTGAACTGCACTTGCAAAATGTTTTCTTTAATAGCCTATTACTGTGTTAACTAGTCTCACCTCTTAACAGTCTGTCTAGTGAACTTTATTTTCTAGTGTGAAAAACACTTGCAGCCTTTCTGTACCATCACAATCAACCACAAGCAAAACTGCTTGCTGCTTTTGTGGAGCAGGCCTTCATTCCTTGCACCGAGAGAAACACCCAGTGGCTCCTGATAATCATGCAAAGAGAAATTCTGATCCATTGGATAGATAATTTATGCTTAACTTCCTTACATGAATTACCCCACTGAAGCTGTGAGACAGTTTGCCTACTTGAGGTTATTCATGTTGGTAAAAGAAGGAAACAGTCTGGTTCTTAGTACACCGTGAGACGCACCAGCCCTTCGAATCTGTTCCGAGCAGCTGGACATTGCTATAAAATAACTGTGGTCAGAGAAAGCCTTGAGGGTAAAAAAAAAAAAAAAGAAAAGGTGGGGAACCCCTTATAAACTGTAAAATATTAAAAATGCATCTCCCTCGTAGACGTCCAAACACTCAAAATGTTACTTTATTAAGCACGTGAGCCTTCTGCGAACAGAAACGCTGTGTTTTGTAATCTGAACCATCAACACTGGTGCAAAACAATGTAACACCCAGCAGTGCTATCCATGAATTTCTAAGGTTTCTTTCAGCTGCTTATTTCAAATTTTTAATTTTGAGTGATATAAGAGCCATGGTAAACCACAGAGTAACTTTCCGAGTTCCCTGGCTTGTTGAGCTTATTTCAGGTGTGCAGAAGGATTATCAAAAGCCATTTTGAGTTGTTTTTCCAGAGGGAGTTTCTAAATTTGGTAGGCAGCCATAAAAATCGTGCATCTGTGTTATCCCAGTGGCCCGTGTTGGGTGTGTCTCTGGCTTTTTGCAAATCACTACAAGCTTGTGAAAGCAGCTGGATGAAATGTTTCTCCTCCCAAAATCTTCTCTCAGAAGATCACACACACACTGACAATCATACACATGAAAGCATTTCCCTGTATTTTTGTTATGTTGCATGTTGACTTCAATATAGCTGCTTCTTGCCTTCAAACTGAAGATTCTGTTGGCTATGGGCATCTTGCATGTAATTTTTCCTCCAGTTCTCTTTCTAAATCTAATAATTTGGAAAAGTCCCTTTTAATGGCCATGTCATCCAAAGAGCTAACATATTCAAAGAAGTGATAACAAATGTTTGGGATTCACAGCTGAGCCAGCAGAGGTGGTACTAAAACAGCTGCAGAAAAATGGATCTTATGAAATCTGTAGGGTATATAGGCAGATGGTGTGGCACACGGAGTCTCAGTCAGCAAGCACTGAGGGAAGGTTAAGCATGGCTTAATAGCCACATCTGAGACACACTCTAGTCATCTTCTGCCAGCTTCACACTCTGATAAATCTTCCTTCACTGCTTATAACTTACTCTGTTTTTATCCCAATGCTGTCATCCTTTTTCCACTGACATTTTTAACCTTTTTATCCTTAAGTGCAATAGAAATTGATAAAGTATAACCTTTCTGCCTGAGTTACACTTAAACATTCTAAAGAAGAAAAGCTAACAACAGAACCATAGACTACAGTTAAGCTGTGAAACTATCAAAATTTCCTGAGAACCTACAACTTAAATATCCTTAAGCCCTAATGGCATTTACCTACCGAAGGGTTGTGATTATACCAACAATAGTCGTGGACATGCTCTAAGGCATGAAACCTTCAACCTGCATCCTTAGTTTGTCCCAGCAGTTACCCAGACAATGTGACATGCCTTCGTATATGGTGTTAAGCCAATCCACGCAAAATAAAGCAAATGCCTCTTTCTAAAAGAACTAGCAGAACGTGTGCATCGAAGGATCCATAAGTACATGCTAAAGCACTCTGCTGGGCTGGCATCTGTATGCACAGCAGTGTGCAGAGCTGGCCACTGGACGCTTACAGTGAAAGGCTCCTGTTAGGATATTACAAGACCACAAATGCTGGAGACTGAATGAGCTGCATTCCCTGGAGAGAGTTTTGTGAGAAAGCAATGTGGTAATCACTTCTGTCTGAATGGTGATGGGAAGGCACAGTATTAACGACAGAAGGGAGGAAATAGGACAGAAAGCGAGCTTGAGGAAACAGTAGTCCCTCCACTTTCCCTGAGGCAGGATCAGCTGCACCTTTCTCACTCCTGACAGATACTCAGTACACTTAATAAAAATGTCCTAACTTAATTTTCCCCAAATTTCTAAAACTAAAGCTTAGTGCTGCTTCCCTGACTTCCAATGGAAACAGAATATTTCATCCCCAGAGGTCTTGCACAGTCTTTTGAATTTTTTATAAATCTTCTGCAGAGCACAACAGTCCTCATTCAACTGTTCCTCTCAGGCATGAGACCTCTGATCATTTCTATTGCTCTGTCTCTTCAGTGTTCCCTCTCACTGGTCTATGTTTTCCTGCACCAGAAGGTAAACTGATTATGACTGGCACTGAAGGAAGTACACTGCACTATCCTCCTCACAGCAATACAATAATAAGATAACTGGTTTTCTACCCCATACATTTACTGCCATTCTCGATGCTGCTTACTACCCACTCATTGCGTGCTGCCCTTAGCTCTAATTTAGGCAATACCTCTATAGAACTGTGATCAAAGGGTATCTTCTATATCATACTCTAACCCTTCCCTACTCACCAACATTACATCCCAATGTAATTACATCCCAAACCAAACCCCAAAGTGTCCCTTCTTCCTTCACAGTCTGAAAAGACACATAGCAGAAAAGGCAGGAGGGCTGATCCTCTTGTGTTTGGTAGAGCGGAAAGCTGTCCTGTATGGGGGAGATGAACAACTCCACTGACTTAATTAAGGGCCAGAGACCTCAGGCCATCTACAAGGCTGAGGCTCCCTGACTACCCATGTTAGATTAACCACCACACCTTGGTATAGTTGTAGGTGAGGGGGGATGAGCTGATTTGAGAAATCATTGGTATTGTATTAAGAGTAAACTTATCAAGTGTATCAAAATCAATACTGGCTCAACCCTGAGGTCTTCCTCTGTATCCTTCATAATGACATAGGAGGAAAATGAAGCAAAACACTGCCAAATCTGAAAATATGTGCATGTGGAGGGAGGAAAGAAACAGACTTCAGACCTGAAGTGACTATTTAATCCTCATGTTACAGTGAGTTTCCATTGCTTCTAATTCGGTTCGTGCACAGCCCATGTTAAGGCTTTCTTGCAGCTGTGTTAAATGGGCCCTGCAAAAATATTTTGACTCCTTGAACTTGTGTCTCACCCCCTCATTAGTGGAAGAATAGCAGTTGTGCAATTAGCCTCCAGTTATCAGCACTCCTTTGATTTGCAAATAAGGGGAGTTGCAGCATCTGACTTTGAAAACATGGGGCAGATGGAGGGGAAGTAAGGTAAAAAGTGTAGAAACATGATTTGCATAAATTATGCTTGATATTTAAGGTTTTATTTTGGAGACAGGGTAAACTGGCAAGTAAAAGTATCTTCACTACATAATTAAAATACAAAAAGGTTATGTTATAAAAATACCTATTTTAAGAGTCTTAAATATATTGCATATGACATCTCCCACTGATACACAATCTGAATACATCCCAACAAAGTTTTGGTGCAGTACTGAATGGAATTATAGCAGAGAAAACGAGTTTACCAGTAAGCTGTAGCCAAAGTAGGCTTGACCTGTTTTGGTTTCATTGCACTTCTGAGAATTGGAGCAACTGCACAGAAGAATTGCTCTAATTAGAGATCTGTGAATTGGCATAGAGAAATGAGGTGGCATCACATCCAGCCTTACTGGGTCATTCCCTCATGTCTCAAAACAAAGCCAAAGAAGTTTCAGTTGTAAAGAATGACATGTGTTGGTCAAAAAGTGTCTTTCAGTTGCAGGCTGAAATGCAGTCTCTTTGTATGCTCAAGGGGCCCTAGGAGTTAAGATTGAGAGTCCAAATCATTAGATGCTTCTGCATTTGCTATAATTCATGGGTTTTGTATAGAATATGGCATAAAGCTTCCTATCCAATACCACTTTAAATAAACAATTCTAGAATTAAGCCAGGGTTTACATTTTTATTCAATTTCTGAGCATTTAATCACTAGTAAAAATCAAAGTGCCTGATTTTATTGGATTACCATTATGTTATTCCACCAAAGTGAGTCCTAAAACTCCGATTTCTCTAGCTCAAATGCAAAGGATTTGTACCATATTCTTCAGCTTTCCTAGCTCAGTCTATAGGATGCAGGATGGAAGTTTGCTGTCACGGCAAAACAAACGTGATATGGGAAAAACATCACTTTAATATAATATTGTGTGGAAGCTGAAAGCCCAAAGAAACTTGGAGAGCTGGATTTTGGTTTCTTTGGATCTTTAATCCCCAGAATCACTCTATTTTTTTGTCCAAATTGTTCACCCAGGTGTAATGACCATTGAACAGTCTAGCAGGCACTACACATGAGATAGGATTAGGGGGTCATGGGTTCAGTCCGTAAGTAGGACCACTCACCCCTATCACAAATCTACTCAGTTGACAGACAATTCTTTGTGATGAGTTGGCCACCCATTTGGAGGGTCAACAGAAATCTCTTTTATTTTGTAAATTTGACCATGAGACACAAACTGCCTTTCTCTGTGGGGAAGCCCACCCCACAGACATCCAGGAAAAAAATCACAGTTCATGCTGTTCAAAATCCATCCTCCCAAGGCTCTTCTTGTGGTGGATAGTGCTTTCTAAGTGGAGTGTTTTATTCTGATTTCTGGTGTGTTCTCAAAAATATCCAGAAGGCTGTAAAAATCTTTATTTTAAAGGAAAAAGTAGTTGCAGTGAGCCATCACCGTACATATTTGTTCAGTAACTTTGATAGAGAGAACATTTTGAATGCTTTCACAAAAAAAGGTGGTATAAAATAATACCTTAATGCCATGTCTTAAAGTATACTTCAGGCCTCTTTTGTGCATCTTGTTTGTTATGCTTCAAAAATTCCTGTCACCAGAAAAAAAAAAAAAATCCACAGCATTCTTTCTGTCATACAGAAATACAAGAGTAAGAAAATCACCCATTTTTTGTTTGGTGTTTGGAAAACTATAATTCATGAGGAATCTGATAACTAACCCATATGGTGCATGATCCTGATAATAAAATCCAAACACCGCAAATAAACTTCCAAAAGCTGGCAAGCCTTTGTTGTAGAATAAAACAATGCGATCTCATGCTAACCTAAAATCCAGTTTCTCTGGAAATATCAAATGCCTAATTCACAATGAAAATAGATGGTGATAAATGATGACACATGTCCTACGGTTTGATGTTGCCTCCCAGAGATGAAACAGAGGGCTTGATCTCTCGTGGTGTTAAAATCCTCTGGCTTTTTTTGAATCAGAGAACTGATGGAAAATGAGATAACTATACTTGTGTCTGTAAAATTCCACAAAGTATTAACCATATATTGTATTATCCTTTGTCTGTTTAAACAGTTTTTCTGCATTTGGTCTGTACAGCGACAATCCTAGTTTATTTCTGATAAAGCTGGGGGACAAGAAACCTGCTGATCACTTGAGTCAATTTGGTTATTTCCTGCTAAATGGCTGATATTTTCCAATTCAGAATTGCATGACTCTACCTAGAAATTTAGACATGGTTTGATGTTTAACTCTATATCACAGTGGAAAAATCCCATGGTTGTAACATTGAGCAGACATTTCAGAGGCCTGCAACTGTTTTAGAACTTCTTCAGAAGGGTCAGAAATATCATATATTCATGACTCAGTTATGTACAACACATTCAAAGTGTAGGTGGATGTCTCTGTAACTCAGAAAGAAAAGGTGTATGATTTTGTGGTTTTGTTAGGATGCTCTCTGACCAGAGAACAGAAATGTAGCCAGGATGGATTTTGGCCATAACCTATCACAGAGGCATTGTGGGTGGCATAACAGCCAGACATGGCTCACTACTTTTGAACTTAAATTAGGGCTTTCTAGTAATGGTAACGAATGAATCCACACTGCATGGAAGAGGGTGATCTTCTTCGGTTTGCTAATAGAGGAAGATGTGTTTCACAGAACTGGAGACTTACATCAGAAAGTTTGACATTATAATGATTTTTATACCATAGACCATTTTTTAACCATAAATGTCATTATCAGTTCCCTAGCCAGTTTCATTATGAAGCTTAAAACTACCATTGTGCTACTTCACTGAAAGACATAAACATTGACATCAGTTTCTTGATGAAGGCATTATTCTGAGTTCTGCCAAATGTTCAGCACAGTGTATCCTCTATCATCCATCCATTCACTTCTTAAACTCTAACACAGAGAAAAGCTCATTAAAAAAAATGTTTCCTGTGACAAAAGTCAGTCACTCAGAAGGAAAAATGTAAGCCCAAAAGAGAAACAAAATAGTTTCTGGGATGAAATCCTAACACACAGCAGCCTACTAAAGTCACTTTTACTAACTGAAATCTACAGCAAGACCTGGCTGAAATTCTAGTAATTTCCAGGAATAAGATAGGAAAAAGAAGATAAAATTGGAAGTCTTAGGAGAAAGAAACTTCACACACCAAACCCACTGCCCACTATTGTTAAGAGTGTCATCTACGTCCATAATGTGGTCATAGCTGTGACAGCAGCATGAGAAGATCTATGCAAGAGACTGAGCAATGTAAAGAGGCCAGAAGAGAAAGCAGTCTGGCCTGAAGAATCTGTGCTTTCTATGGCTTCTAGTTCATGCCAAGCACCACACTGTGCTGCTACTGGTATCCAAGCTAAGCATGTTCTGGTGACACCAACAGCTGCAATAGCAAAAATGAGCACAAAAAAGGTGTGCAGTATGGCAGAGACGATTGAGCTACTTGACCTTAGGTGACTCAGCATGACAAATGCATGGATCACAAAGGAAAATAAAACTCTACATAGACACACACACACAAAAAAAAAAGAAAGCAGTAATAATTCAATAGTGGGTGTTTGCCTGATGTTTTTTTCCAGTTATAGAAGAGGTTCTCATCCAGGTTTTCCAAGATAGAGTTTGTGTATTTTTTTAATGCAAGAATGAGAGATAAAAAAAACACTGGTACATGTGTTTTGGTAAGTTTCTAGAAATTTATGTTCTCCCTTCCATGTTTCCTTATGCACACCCAATGACCACGGTATTCAGTGCTGACATGGAAAAATCCTCTCTCAGGGTGAAGAGGTAGTTCCTTTTCTATAAGCACTAACTCTTTGAATTCTGTGTAAATACTGTCAATGAGGCAAAGGCAGATAATGGCAGCTGTGGTGCTCTGGGCTGCTGGAAATTATGCCAAGGCTGGTCCAACTCCTGTCATTCAAAACTACTAGTTTCATCATGATCTGAATCAATGGTTTAAAAATAAAAAGGTGATTATATTTGTCTACAGCAATTTGTCTCCCTGGTCACCAATTCTTTTCAATGTCCTTGTGTCATCATGGGTTTCAAATTCTGCACAAAATACAGCAAATTGCACAAATATCACCCACACTTAATTCTGTGAACTCACAAAAGTAAGTTAATATTTTTAGACTGTTGTTACTTCAAGCTAGAAGGCATGGACTTAAATATTCCTTACTCCAAAGCGTGGTAAAACACTGAGTACCTTTATTTTTGTCTTCTTGACAGACTATCTTCCTGGTGGTTGAGATCTTTGTGTTTGATTGCAAGTTGTTGACTTGCAAGCTTACAGCTGTCCTGACCTGCGACAAATCATAAGGAAGGTTGTGTAGAAAGCAGCCAAAGAGTAACCTGATGCTGGTATAGATGACTAAAAAGAAAACATGAAGAAGTAGGTCCCTGTGAAGATCTTGTGAGTTACTGCAGCCAGGAATCAAAGATCTGTAATTTCCGTACAGCAACTTTACCAAATAATTGTAGCTGTAGCTACTCCACACTTATCTTTTTCAACATGCTATTTTCCATTTCTTTTTCTTAACTAGCATCAGCTGTTGGTGGGATCTAACACCTTCTGAGCCTTCCTCTGAGCATGGTGAAACACTGCACAGGCAAACCAAATAATTTTCAAACCTGTCCTATGTGAAACAAATAAAAATGGTCTTAAGAAATCAGGGACTGAAAAATCCTAGAATAGCAATGGATGAGAAATGTGAATACTGAGACACAAAACTATGAAAAAAAAAAAAAAGGATTGTTTTGAATTTGAATGTAGCAATTAAACCAAAGCATCTTCTGCTTCACAAATCTTTTCATGAACTTGAATGGAAAAGCTGGTGGAGAATAACTTAAATGGCTCCATACCATTTTAACTTTTTCACATGCATTATCTAGCATGACAGTACCTAGCAAACTCTTACTCAACTCGTCAGTACTTATCGAAACTTGCAGAATTACCTATTTCCTTTTGGGGCTGAGTGATTCTGGCTATTATAGCACAATGTAAAAAGAGGGGACCAAAACTCTACACAGGAGTTTGCAGAAAATTGTTAGCTATAGTTTCCAGTAAACATACGTCTTTAGATAGGATCAAAACCAAGCAGCTGCTGCACACTAGATTAAGTTTAGCTGGTTTTAGTTGTTTGCCTCAGTATCCTCCATGTTTTAGAGGCTTACAGCTTCTAAATGACATGAGCATGTCCCTAGCATATACTTAGTGCAATATTTTACCACTTTCACATTTATATTGTCTTTCTGTATGAAAGACCTTAGCACTATAATATCAAACTATGGAAATAATAAGCCAGATCATTCCATATGTTTAGGATTTGAAATGGAAATCTGAGAGATTGTCCTCTGGAGTCACAGACTCATAGAAAATCGGGAAAAAAAAAACCAAACCAGACTCTGATCTCACACTGCTCTGCTCCCATTTAGGGTATCAGCTCACTTCCATGTTCACAACCTGAGTTGGGTTGCGTGAGGGATGCATCAAATAAGTGCAGGGTATCAAGTCTCCTGGTCCTGAAAAGCAGCCTATGCTTGCTCTCCTTGCTTAGGTATTCTTATAGGAGGTCCACAGAAAAGAGGTGGAGAGCTACTTGTCCAGTGGCTCAGATACTCAATAAAAATAATAAAATCTGGTCCTAGTCTTGGCTCTGATTTGCTCTGTTCCTTTAGGCAAGCCACTTCATTGCTTTGTGTTTCTTTCCTGCTTCCTTGCATTCATCTGTTTTACCTTCCTAGACGGTATGTGGGCCAGGACAGTGACTTGCCCATTCTTGTAATCTCTTCCATGGTACAGACTCAGTGCTAGGCATTAATTTAGTTTAAAAAAAAATTTAGAAGCACATACCAACTGACTCCCAGATAGGTACCACCAGTAGCAAACAAGCTGAGAGCAAAGAAGGGAGGCACTAAAACATTAAAGACTACCATAATTTCTAGAGCTTCCCTCTGCCATCCAAATTACCCTTTTCAAACTCTTTTAAATGATCCTGATCGGTTTTTCAGTAGTTTAGTTCAGTTCAGTTCAGTAGTTCAGTTCAGTTTAGCAGTAATTCTAAAACAAGCCATCCACTCCACTTTTTGCCAAAAGTATGTCAGTGTTTTACAACTCCAGAGAAGGTACACGAGTATAGGTACAGTAAATATTAAATATACCCTTCAGGTGTCTCTGAAATACCATCTTAAAGATCATTTCCAAATTCAGCTACATTAAACAGACTAACATTAACTAACATGTTATCTACATGCCTAAGATGTCAATGTTAGTTTGTGCATCAATTATCTCCTGCTAAAGACAAGGATATACAGAATATATTATATCTCAAATTCTTATCATAGATGCAGCCCAAGTATAAATACAGTAGAAGTTCTGTGAATTTATAAATGCTTACTATGTTGGCTCCTCACTTGGCAATAACACACCTCTGCTTCACTGTCCTTTCCTTCCTTGCTCTCTGCACATTCCCTTTGAGGTGGAGGAGCTGAGCTCCTACCAATAAACTGAATCCACACCACTGTGCCTTAGCTAGTCAAACATGAGACACCCATATCTGCACTGCCTCTCACTCCTTCTCCTTGTAAGAATCAAGTGGCTGCATGCTGCCATCTAGAATTTTGTAGCATCACCCAACTCTTCTTTTGATCCCTAAAGAAATCACAAATTTCTCATCTGAGAAGCCCAGAACTAAAGCACATGCCAGAAAGGATCCAGACTTTACATTAACACTTCCCAAGGTGAACAGCCCATCACTACCCTTAGTGGTTTGCTCAGGTGACTCCTGCTGCAACATTTGTTGTCACAAATCTGAGTGATTCTGTTTTGAGCTTCCAGTCATTGATTCAGACACTAACGTTTGTCACAGAAAAGCAAACGACAGCCAAAAAGAAAACTGAAACCTCTGCAGTATTAAATGAGTTCTGCCCTTCGACACTGACATAGCTGTCTGTTCTTTCTTCACTAAGAATTCTCAGTGCTTTTCCTCAGGATAGTTAAATGGTGAGATAGTAAATTTAACCCATTGCTGCTTGTGGCTTATATTCTTCCCAGTTGCCTACTCTCTTTGGGTGTTCAAAGGCTGGAGGGTACTACAGTGAGTAGTACATTCACTATCAGTGAGGAGCTAGGGATGAATTTGGGCAATGCCTCTAAAATCCCAAACTCTGTAAGTTCAGCCACAATCTAAGGGCCTCTCAGAGGGACACCTTTCCTGGCCTACCACTTGGCCTTGGAGCTAATGACAGAAACAGCAGCAGAATTGCTGCAAGTTACAGAAGTGGCCTGGCGGGACCCATGGAGGAGCTGCTGCCAAGTCACATCCATTTTCCCCTCAAGCCCCCAGCAGCCACTGTATGATTATGTCTTCCAACTAACACTGCCCTAGGCAGAATTTGGGCTGATCACCTTCAAGCTGGGATATCTCTGTTCCATGAGCTTTGGTCAAGCTCAGGTCACCCCACTCTTTTGTTCAGATGTATTCCATGATATCCTGCTTTTACTACCACCCTTCTTCATTTACCCTGGCATCATGCAGCCAACTGCTTTGCAGGCTGCACATTTACAAGTTGTCTTTTTTTCTTAAAAATAAAACATAAGACAAAACCAAAGCCAAACCACAAATCACCAGGACTGATTTTTTTTTTCTTTCAAATAATAGTTAACTCCACCTGTGTTACAGGTACCTGCACACACAGGCACACGTACCTATGCACACACACACACAGCCATTCACCTTGCTTTCCTTCTCTTGCAAAATGTAATCAGCTGTAGAAATCACAGTGTGTTCTAACATCTTTATCTAAAAATACACCTTGTTTTAATAAGACCTAGAATTCAAGAGTTAGCGTGGATATAACGAAGATCTTATAAGCAGGTTGCAGCACTCAGCAAACTGCCATGTGAAATTATCGGTTAGCAGTTTTCCATAAGTTTTGCGGCAAAGTTTCAATTTGCCCTGTGAATGCTTCTGTTTCTTTGGCAAGCACAAAGTAGTTCTTTTTTTTTTTTTTTTTCCCTGCAAAGGCATCCAAATATCTCTCTTCATTTACTGAGCTGTCGACACAAAGGAGTCCAGTGTAATAAGCCAAGTCAATGTATCTCTTCATTGTGAGTAAGGCTAGCAGGATTAACCTTCCAAAATGAAAGGTGTGCAATAAGCTAAATACCACTTAGTCATTAGTCATTAGAGTAATAAGAGCGATGAATTTGGGCAATGCCTCTAAAATCCCAAACTGTTAAATTTTAGGATTTAACAGGCTTCAATTAACTTGCTAATATAAACGTGAGTGACATATTGTAATATGTCATAGAAGAAGCCTCAGAAAATCAAATATGGAAAGAACTGTTCCCTAAAATAAGATAGATAAATAAATAAAAAAGGCAACTTCCATCAGGGGCTCATATCCTAGTTCATTCTATCAGTGTCTCTCTCTCCCTGTAAGCATACAAAATATTAATGGATAGAAAGTGACTCTATCCTAACATTTTAAGGTCATACGGTCAAGCACACGTAAGTTAGGAAATGCCAGAATGGAAACTGACAGCAAAACTTTAGTTCATCTGTCTTTTGTGTGTGCACAGTGATACAGCCTGCAGTTCAACAGCAACATAACCTTATTTCCCATAGGTCTGTCCACTTCCTGCACAGGGTGGATGCATTCCCTTGATGAGGAATTACTCTATCTTGCTGTCTCCTTGTTTGCTATGCCCACCTCAGGCTTTATCAGTGTTTCAAACTCTATTTTACTGATGAATTCTGGGCTTGACTTTGGCTTTTACATAGTGCTGATCAACACAATGTGTGAGAGAATGACAGAAAAATCATTTCATAGTATCCCTTTAAGGAGAGGAGACATGATTCTTCCCACCTTAGAAATTTAGCAGAATTTAGCTATAAAGTATTCACTGATTCAATGAGTTCACTTGGACAGTTCTTAGGACACCAGCCTTCAAAATAATTTTTTTTTGTCTGAAACACAGCAAGTCACATCCTGGGACCTGAATCAAGCAATCAGATACAAGGGACTGCTACTATTAGCTTTAAGGGTTGCAGGGGAGAGAAGGAAGTTTTAATTACTCATCTAGTAATACACAGGCAGTTGGGCCAGGGAAAGAACAGAAGACGGTCCCAACAGCAACACTCAAAACACTTGACCTAAGGCTCCTTCCACTCTCCCCCAGACTATCACAGCCCTGGAGGAAACCCAACCAACCCAAAGTCCCTTGAAGTAAACACCCCAGAGCATGCACTCCTGAGGCAGGGATCCTGTAGCAAAATGTGCCCGTGAATTAAAGATCATACGCCAATGCGCACTTAGGCAGAAGCCACATTCAGGATCCATTGGCAGTTCCCAGGAAAAAAAAAACTTCTAAACTGAAATTTTAACCCAGACTTGGAGCTATCACATGCCAAATTCAGACACAACTCTGATGTGAGCTGCAAATTCCTGTTCAAGAGCACTCTAGAGGTTATGAGAGAAACAGTCACACAGGGCAGTATCCCTTTCTGTAGCATCTCTAAAGGTCTTCTGAACTGTCTTGTCTGAAATTACTGAGGCAGTCACAGAAAAGTCCCGACATCAAATTAAATGCATAATGATCCCTCCTATAATTTCAAATAAAAAATCTTCCTTCCCTGCTTTGGCTTGTATGTGTTGTCCTAACTTATATCAGCTGTGGCCATTTGTCACCTTTACATCCATTCTCAGTAGTGCTCTACTTAACCTCAGGAATCATATGAGAAGGTTTAGAGTCCAGCATTGACAATTATATTTGAAATTCACTGTAATATATCCTTCAGAAAATGGGGGGTGAGATGGAGAATATCACTTCTATATACAGTGTTCAAGGCCAGGTTGGACAAAGTCTTGGGCGACATTGTCTAATGTGAGATCACCCTGCCCATGGCAGGGGGTTGGAACTAGATTATCTCAAGGTCATTTCCAACCCTAACCATTCTGTGATTTTCTGTGATTGTATGTTGGGAACGCCCAAAGTTTAGGCTTTATTTTATATCATTCTAAAAGGACCAGAGCAAAATATCTGTGTTGTCCTAGGCGTCATACTGCTGCCTTACCTTCAAAGATGCATTTCTTTTTTTTTTCTTTTTCACAATGTCTGTTTTGTTATTAAAATCAAAAAGCTATGTAAGAAAATTGTTAGAATGCTTAGCATTTCCCTCACCTTGCAGTGCATTCTCTGAAGAAAGAAGAGAAATTAATCATTGACAGGCTATTGCACCCCACAGGTTAAAGATCATGTTGTGAATTTAAAGGATCAAATGGTGGTCTCCACATTGACAGTGCTCCCCAAAAGAAACTTTCAGAGTTAAAAATACTCCTGCATAGATTGTAACCCTTGCATTCATTGCCATCTGAAAATCAAAGCAAGCAAGACACATAAAACTGAAATGAAGTAGCACTTAAAAAAACCCAAAACATATCTTGCAGTGCTTTATGGCCAAAACTCATGGAGTTACGGAAAGAAAAGCCACTAAAATAAGACAGGGTTTTCTTGTATTCTTCATGCATTCTAACACCCTTTTAGTAAGAGATTACTGGGAAAAACAACACACCATCTTTCTGGAGAAGCTAATAATCTGATCTCATTGTCCATGCCACATAATTTCTGCTAATCCTTATTCCATTATGTCATGTTCCCTAATACCCCTTTCCTTGTGTTCGCAGTCCTGTTATCTCTTTTTCCTCTGCTCACGTCTTCTCTGGTCCTTCTAACCACAGGAAAAAGTTTTCATTTACTACTTTCTGAGAGTTTGCGGTTGCTAAAGCCTCTTTGGTATTTATGATAAATATTAGTGTCTGTCGGATTCAATTGACTCACAAAGCAGCCCTGCTCTTTCATGGTATTCACCTTCCACCCACACTCCCTACCTTCCCAGATTTGAGCTCGCTTCTCTTTCTCTGTCCCTCCCTGTGACTCACCCTCACTGCCTGGAAGTCCCAAGCTCACTTCAGCTCTAGAGATTGTGTTTCCCCTCCTCAAACTGCTGCTGAGCCCCTTTCCTGAATTAAAAGAGGTATGCTCTGCCTCCTCCCTACATGTACATTGACCATGGCATTGATAACCTGTAATAAAGGCTAAGAAGTTTGTTTCGTTTCTTGAACAGCAGTGGGCTGGTACAAGCCTTCACTATCCCACCTTCTACAAAATGTTGCTATCACCCTACTTGGTCCAACAGCCTTAAGGATGCTACCGCTGCAGCACCTCATGACCATTCTAATTTATGAGGGGCCTTTACAGCTCCAATTCATCAGTCTGAAAGTCCATAGAGTACAAAGACTGCCAGTGCTTCATTTTCCTTTACACTACTTGGGATCCATGCATATCATGTTATCACAGGCACAAAGCAGAGTTTGGTCCTCTTCCTCTTCAGCATCCCATTTGCAGCCTTCTAAATCTCTTGCATCTCAGTATCCTGGGCTGCATCAAAAGGAGCATAACCAGCAGGTCAAGGGAGGTGATTCTCCCCCACTGTTCCACTCTCATGAGTCCCCACCTGCAGTCCTATGTCCATCTCTTGGGCCCCAAACACAAGAGGGTTGTGTATATCTGCTTGAGCCAGTCCAGAGGAGGGCTACAAAGATGATCAGGGGGCTGAAGCACCTCTCCTGTGGAGACAGGCTGAGATAGTTGGACCTATTCATTCTGGAGAAGGGAAGGCTCCAGGGAGACCTTTTAACAGTGTTCCAGTACCTAAAGGGCCTACAAGAAATTTGGAGAGGGACTTTTTACAAGGGCAAGTAATGACAAGACAAGGGGGAATGGCTTTAAAATGACAGAGGGGAGATTTAGATTAGACATTAGGAAGAAATTCTTCACTATAAGGGTAGTTGCCTAGAGAAGCTGTGGCTGCCCCATCCTTGGCAGTGTTCAAGTCCAGCTCTGATGGGGCTTGGAGCAACCTGGTCTAGTGAAAAGTGTCCCTGCCCATGGCAGGGGGTTGGAACTGGATGAGTTTTAAAGTCCTTTCCAACCCAAACCATTCTGTGATTCTATGATTCAGGCAGCCAGACTAGGTCTAATTCATTTTAATGGGAATTAAACAAAGAGGTTTGGTAGCCTTCTTCACTGGGGCCTATTTCCTGTGTCATTCACAGTGCTGCCAGAGGTGCCTGCGTTAGGCAACCAGGCACCCCAGGTTCCCTCTACCATCAAGAAAAGAGCCAGCCACCTCCCAGGATGATTCAGAAAGGAGGTGGGTTGAATTACCCCATGGACCTGCCTGTTTCTCCATTAACTATAGGAGGCACCCAGGGAGACCAGACTCCTAACTTGAGAGTCTCTCCTCATTGCCTAAATTTGGGTGTATGAATCTACCTCTGCATGTTGCTGCAGATAAACATTCAAATGGATTGCAACATGCTGCTGCCTTTCACAGCTCCTTTTGTTCTTCTGTTTACCTCTTATCATGGAGCAACTGCAGTTTCCGCATATTGAATTTTTCAAAGGAAAAATACACAAATATGTATTCCAGTTGACTTTGAAAACAACTCTGGATGTTATCACTGAGGCCAATTTTCTGCCATTCCACAGCAAGTAGTCTCTGATGAGGCACTCTGGTATGCCTTGTCTTTAATAGGAGCTACAAAATACAAGCAGAAGATGCAGTATCTGCCATCCTTCTGGCCCACATATTAATGCTTGATGTGCATTATCAGCCACACTGAAAACGGCAGGAGTCTTTTCACTAGATTAATTGGACTGGAAAGTCAGTTTTCACATCAAAAAGAGTACTTTGCATGTTCACAGGTACATACGGACAGGTAGGTTTCAGATGTTTCATGAGAAAGGGGTCTGAAATATGACTGGGTTGAGGTGCCAGTTCTCCAAAGACCAGGGGACGTTTGGGTCCACTGTTACAGTTTCTAGTATCTATAGTTTTTAGTGCTGCTTGTGGTGCACTAATCTTTGTTAGGTTGGGGATGACTTGTTGTAACACATGAGTGGTTTAACAAGATAAGAGCCTTTTCTAACACTAAGCTCTTCTGTACCTGCTTCATAGAGCATTCTGCATTTGAATAACAGGGCTGTCAAGTAATCTCAGACTTACACTCCCATTTACCTCTTAGCTTTTGACTTTTATGCAATTAGCAGAAGTGGTAGCATTTATTTACTTTCAAAGAAGACTATTCCCTCTTTCTCCCTCCCACTGCAACCTCCACACCCTCCCCTTCAATCAGCTGTTCCCCAATCTGGGAGGGAACTGAAGTAATTTAATTTATCCCATTGAAGCAAATGACTGTATCAGGTGAAGGTGGCCTGAGCCAAAATCCTTTTAAGTCTACAAGAGTCTCTGGGGACTCCAAAGAAGTGACTGTCCTCTGTGGTAATATGCCTATAGGAAACCAGGGTCAGTATCAGAGCTCATTATTGTTGCCTTGCTGTTGCTGTCCTGCACAGGACTTTGCCTGTGCACATGTTTTTCCCTTTCCTTCCCTGCTAGACCAGGAGACAGTGGTAGAGGAGGAACTCCACTGGTGCTGGTGATTGACCCTGCTAGAAGCTACTTTGTATGGGCAGCTGTAGAGCAGAGGTCCAGCTTAAAAATAAATAAATAGCAAATGTTAGAATGGCAATGGGAAAGGACAATGCTGGGGGAGGAGTGACCATCCCTGCAGCAGAGCTGGAGAAACCAAAAATAAAGGGTCATGACACGTCTCAGCGTGTAGGATGGTGAGGCAGCTGGAGGTGCAGCTCTGTGAGAAGAGGTACTGGGAGGGGACTCAGTGCTGGGAGATGCGTACATCTTCAGCTGGATGTACGGACAGTAGCACACGTGTGAGTGAATGAATGAATGCTCTCCAGGCTTTCAGGGAGGAAGATATATTTTCAGTAAGATTTTAACAGTGCTAGGGATGACAGCAGAGACACATAACTAAAAGGAAATCTGTTCAGCATCCAGACTTTCCAAAGAATTGAAAGCCAGATTTCCAGCACAGGAGCAGTCTGATTTCCTAAAGAGCTCATATCTCCTTTAGGTATCTACATGATGTTACACATTCAGTGTGTTCAATATGCAGATTTGTTGATTTTGATGATTGCAGGCTGATTTCCCAAATCGGCTTGAGCTCCTGCATTAAAAGCAGCTCTTAAAAAGTGACTCAAACTGTCCAAGCAAAGGTCTCTCTGAGAGCAAAGAGACAAACTAAACAACCTTGGTCAGGAAAAATATGTAACTGAAAACAGTCTGGTGAAACAACTGCCCACCCGAGGGAGCATGTTGTGACCGAAGCACACACGTCATCAGTGCCTACTGATGACACTCAGCCTTTCAGTGTTCGTCCCATTGAGCACACCAGGCATGGGCTTTAGGCATGGTTTTAAGAGCATGTGGAAAGTTTTAAATGCACATATGTTCCAACTGTGTTCAAACCAGAGCCAGTGGGATACTCCCAGCCTTAAGTACTTTGGTGAGATTAGGCCACAAAACGTCAGCCTCTTGCTGAACTGAGCTAGGCGGGAACCCAATACAAGAGATTGCTTTGTTCAGCACATACATTGATATCACTTACATTGTGGTGATATCAGCTGGTAAGCTGCGGAAATGCCTCCTACATTACTTATCCTGCACCTCTCTTCCTCTCAGTCCATTAACCCAGGCTTGCTGGAGCTACTTCTGAAGCTCCAAACCTAAGCAGCAGTTATAAAACCACTAGTACATAAATAAACATATTTCCCCACAATTGGTATTTCCTACGTCAGAGGTGCAGAAGTCAGCTTTGGATGATTGACAGGCTTCATGTGTAATATCTTATAAGTCATTACCACTGGAAAGGATTGTGCTGTACCACTGAGGAGCTAGGAGTTTTTTTTCTGTCAATTTCTAGGCCTTACACAATCATACTTATTGACTCTGGGGCAATCCGCACTTTTCTGTAGGTAGTTGCGTTAGGGTGTCTGAAAAGCAGCTGCAATGACACAATCTCCTTCGCCTTCTGGACTGTAGGTTAGGAGACTTTTCACACTTACAAAAGTACAACTGCATTTTCTTCTGGTTATAAATTACTGTGCTAGATAGCCAAATATCCCATCCAGCACTGGAACCAAAATGAGAGGACATGATGCTGAACTTCAGTTTCCAGATCTACACCAACTGACACATCATTAGGGCAGCACCAGCTGAATTTTGCACAGCTGGACACTTTCACAACTCCACAATGTGTATACTGTATTACAGACATGTCCCTGAATTCTTAATATTAAAAACACATGGATTTAGAAGGAAATGGGCATGACCAGTAGCAAAAATAATATGTTTCATAACACTCTCGGGTATTTCTAGGGTAAATCTTTTTTCCATGCAGGGCATCACACAAGAACACGAAAGGTAGGCATTGCCGGCATCACCCTGGGCACTGTCTGGCTGCAATCACATCCCAGCATTGGGGAGCACCCACAGCATCTGTTTGTGCCATGTGTGGGTGTCCAGGAAAACATCCTTGAGCATACAATGATAGAGGCAACAGTGCTTTGCTGGCAGAAGTTTACACACACACAGCAACACTTTGCACATATATTAGCAGGCTCTCACACAGAGTAATCGGGGCCAATGACATTAACGTGTCTTTGTTAGCTATTTGGAAGCTGCAGCACCATTTTGATCCTGAGTAATTTCTTCACTAGATCATTAGCCCTTCAACATACAACCTACTGTAACCTTACTGTTCCACTCAGTTTGCAAGGAACCTGAAAACAGCTCTGAGAGAACTGTGAGCTGCACAGTTCATGCTATAAAACTGCTTTTCCAAAAATCTGGTAAAAATGGCAGTTAGTGTGCTTAACCATTTCACTCCTAGTAGTGTAACCAGAACCTTTAAGGCAATGTGCTCATAAATAGCTTTTTGCTCAAGTAGCAGCTAAAAGGGTTGCAGCATGGATAAAGCCACTGTTGGCTGTGGGACTTAAGGAAGGAATTTAAGCTCTGCACCTTTCCTAGAAGAAGGAAGGTCTAGAAGATATCCCAAGGGTTCAAGCCACCAAAACCCTTCCTGTGGAAGCTTCCCAAGCTCCAGAAGTGCCAACTCCCAGATCCTTATATCCAAATCTCTACTTCTCCTCTGACAACCTCTTGCATCAAGGAGGCATGGAGAAAGGTAATGCCCAACCAGATGACTTATGTGAACTCACAGGTATTAATTTAACTGCAGTGTTACTGCGACGTATTTTGCTAGGGCAGGTGATGCAGGTATAAGCCAGTTGAGCACAGCTCCATTTTCTTTCTCTTTTATGATTTCCAAAGTCACAGCTCCAATGAGATTTCAATAAAGAACAGTGTTTGAGTTAGTCCTTGGAGACAGTCCAGCTCAGAGGTAGTGCAATACTGATCTTAAAGGAAGAGATGTAGATGAGTATTGTTCCGATACTAGTTTTTCCCCTGTGCTCTGCAGGATGGTTAGCAGAAAAGTCCAGCATTTCTCCATCTGGTCTGAAACGTGCCAGCATACTGCCAGACAAATTTTGAGAATTCCCTGCTCCTCAGTAGTTAAATTTTGTCCTTTGCAATTTTCGGATTTCTGACAGAACTGCTGGTGACAGTTGTAATAATATTCTGTAAAATGTTGTGGTGGTGATTCTTTGAATGCCTTTGTGGTTTGCTGTCCAGAGCTATAATAACCTATGTTTGCCCAGATATGTGTTCTCAACTTGGAAGCACTGGAGCTAGCATTTACTCTTCTGCCTGGGTGACTACACGTGTGTGCCAGGGTGTGTTGCTAAACATGTGAGCAAATCTCTCTCCAGGTATTTGTCAGATACTTCCTGGTCTTTGGGAAACATGTTTTGGGGTTCACATCTCAGGTCTCAAATCTCACCTCACATTTGATGTTTATTCCAAAGGGCAGAATCCTCCAACAGGGACCATGAGTGGCTCCTGAGACTCCTTTCAGTTTCATGTGTTTTTCTAGCAGTTATCTCCTTCCTTAATCATTTTATTTTAGAAACAATATTGGAAGGAATAGAGGTGTGGGAGAAAAAGAAAAATATGGTTCTGTGATTGTAAGACTGAAACCGGCACAACTACACTGATATTAGAGTTGGTAAAACAGTTTACTTCAAATTACAGTCTTTCTCTGCTCATCTCAGGGAATTTAATTTGAGCTCCTCAGAAGGATAAGATACAATAGCCAGCCTGAGTTAACATTTGTCTAGTCTTAAGTCCACACGTGTATGTCCCTAGTGAAAATTGCTGAGTGAAACTTTGAGAATTAGGTTTGTGAGACATAGATTGTAATCATGTATGCGCATATCAGGCACCAATTTCAGGTAAAACTGTGTGCAACTTTGGAAAAAGAACTCTGAACAAAGCTAAAAAGAAGATCCCCAAACCACTCATAGTCAGTCATGAAGGACCTTCTCCAGAGTCTTTCTGAATCTTGTAAACCCTTTATACACATTTATGTCCATGAAGAAAACAACAGAAAAGATGTGAAATATGCATGGTACTGGACCTGGTTTTATATAAACAAAGATACATCCCCAAAATAGTTTACAAAGTAATAAACTAGACCACGGTAGTGCATGAATGTGATAAAAAACAATGACTCTATTCTGTGCCAAGCAATAGCTCCTATATATATTTTAAAAACTGGATCCCAGTCAGCTGATATAAAGAGTTAGCTCTAGAGTTTGGAAGAAAAGAGCTGAATTTAATTTGAGAAGAAAATCCTTCATGGTTTGGCTGCACACAAACAATGCTATAGCCCCTGAAAGCTTGGGTTTTGAAATGAATTCGTGCTCTACAGGAAAGAAAAGCTGAGCATCCCCTCAGCAATGACTGTCCCAGTTCAGCCTTACACCAGTGTTACACAGCATCTGCTGTGACTGAAGAATTGTAGTATTATGTATTGTAGCTAGGCCTTCCATTTGGGGACTCTCAGGGCAAAGAGTACATTTGCCCCAATATTCACAGATTAAATCCTGTAAACAGACACTTTAATTCATGTCTTTTTTAACCATTGGTATTACAGCATTTTCGAATCTCTAAACTTAAAATTGTACCCATATAAGGCTTTTGGTTTCATGGATGGGAGTTAAATAGTAAAATTGTCTTTAAAGACCCTCATCAGACACCCCAAAATCCTGCAGCTGTAGAGCTAAGCACAATTTATGTGGAGCAGCCATGCAGAAAATCTTCTTCCAGAGCCAAATTCTCTTATTGATGTAAATTGCTCTTTGTCTCTTACCTCTTTTACATTCCCTCTCCTGCATCTCTCTCCCCTCCTCCAAAGGGGGATCGTCCTCTGCTAGCTGAAACTAGCCAGCTATGCGTTGTGCTCTGCCCTTTGATGTCTCTCTTCCTGACCAGCAATGGTCAGTCACATCCTTTCTGGGGACAAATAAGCCTCAGCAGCACAGTGGGAGGCTCTGGGCTGAGCTCTCCTGAGTTGCTCTGTTCATGCTTTCTTTTCATGCTTGTCTCCTGGTTCCTGGCTATGCTCCTGTCCAGACTGTGGTCCTCATGCTGAGTCTGCTAAGTTGCAAAAAAGCTGCTCTCAGGTGACTAAATTTCTGCCCAAGTGATGGAGCCATGACTTGGACCAAGACACCTCCCACTAAACCATCTCACCCAAGGCTCTGTCCAACCTGGCCTTGAACACCACCAGGGATGGAGCATTCACAGCTCCCTTGGGCAACCCATTCCAGTGCCTCACCACCCTTACAGTAAAGAACTTCTTCCTTATATACAACCTAAACTTCCCCTGTTTAAATTTTAACCTGTTACCCTTTGTCCTATCACTACAGTCCCTAATGAAGAGTCCCTCCCCAGCATCCTTATAGCCCCCCTTCAGATATATTGAATAAAACATTTTTTTTTTATTATTTTAAACAAAAGAAGAGGAAATCCAAAATATATGTTTCCCAGTCTAACACCAATAAACCACTGGAGGTATCTACCGGCAAGTTGTTGCTGGCACTTTTCTTGTGTGATAGAAAGCAGATCCTACTACAGCCTCACAAATACCATTGACTCAATAATATCATTTTTAACTCTATCTGTTGATTCTGAACATCCATAGCTGTAATGGATATGCTCAGAATTTTGTGTCATCTGAGCAGTCACTCCTTTGATATCACAGCATGCTTCACTTCCACATGTAATAGAGAGCAAGGTAGGTGACTCACTATTCTGAGGAACTATTGCAAGCAAAGTAGTGCCTTTGTGCTGGCGTAAATGCAAACAACCCCTGGAAAGAAAAATCCAATCACCTCTTAGGATTTGCATCAGCTCGAGGGAGAGCTGATTGCAATATTGCACAGCTTTGTATTATCCAAGGAAAAACAGAAAGACATATCCTCAGCCTGCTGACAATGTGCTTCTCATCCCAGGCATTCTCTGAGACTGGGTCTCTTCTGGGAAAGAGAAGCTGCCACAAGAAGTAGTATTATTCATTGCCAGCTAAACTAAGAATTTCAGCTGGCCCTAGCTCCACTCTCAGGTGTGCTAATAATGTGGGGGCATGGCTGAAATCAGGAAAATTCCACTCCAGCTTTCTGCCCTGCTGGGCTGTGTGATTTGAGCCAAATGATTTAGCCTCTGCCTCCCGCAGTTCTGCAGCATCTGTGAAATAAGTCATCCCGCAACAACAACATGGGCTTGCTCGTGGGTATACACAAAAGTTTACGGTGGGTTCAGCAGGGACCACTGACAATATAATTGTTGCTGGGAGAGCTACCAGCAAAGCTGGTTGATGTTACAGATCTGACATGGATGTCTAGCTATCTCTGAAAAAAACAAGAGCAAAGGAAGCAATGTGATCTTCTTCAGTTTAATGGCAGTTTCCCTGCTGGGGGACTTTGTGGTAAGTTTGAAGGTGTAAGATCAATTTTAGATCCAAAAACAACACCAGATGAGGTGCCAGAGTGTGTAACCACTGCCTCTGGGAGCTCATTTTGGATCACACCACATGGATCTGCCACCTGTCATCTTCCAAAATCTTTTCCAGCATCTGAAGCCTCTACAATCAAATAACGAAAATTATGCACCTTAAAGGGTCAATATGTACAGCAGATCAGCAGATCAAAGTAGAATGCAGGACAATAAATAATGTGTTTGCTCTTTAAAAAAGTATTCCGGGAAACTCTACAGCTCAGGGGATTGGTGCTGGGATATGGAGCCTTTCATCGCTGATCCAAACATGACCCAAGTCAGTAGTGACCAAAAAAATGGTTACTGTTTGGCAGATGCTTTGTGGCCTAGAGTATTTGAAATGAGTTGATGATCTTAATCCAGTTCCCAGTGGACGACTATCCACATCACAGAAACCACCACCACAATTGGCACCCTTATTGGCAGCCTTAGCAGGTTGGCCAAGGATTAAATAAGTACAGAGACTGAGCCACCCGCTTATGCCTAGCTAGAGGTTGCCCCTCTAGGTCATGGATGAGACACAAGGATGGGGTGGAGTGGGGAAGCTCACACACCCTCTGCTTGTGCTGCACTGGTTTTGTGGGTAAGGAGAGGAATTCATTTTCCAGGGCTGTGATTCAGGCACCCTTCATAACCAGTATATTCATGCCCATGCATTTAAACATGAATTTAAAAAGAAGTCAGAAACTGAGAGAATTTCAGGATTTGCTCTCAAAAACTAATAGTCCAGATTAACTTCTGGGGAATACATTAAAGTCAGAGTAGTTATACTACTACCAGGGCTGCATTTAACAAAATGTGTACAGTTACAACCTGTAATGTGGCTCTACTTTTGAGAAACATTCCTTTTGCTGTGCTATGTTGTCAGTCATCGCTTTAATTATCTCACAAGATGTCTTAGAGTGAAATATGACTTGTGCCAGCTGTTGTCAAAAAGCTAAAGCTGATTTCTAATTAGATATACAATGGCAACTATCATGTAAGCAAAGACCTGATACACCTCAAAAAATGTATCTCTGCAATAGGAAGAAAAGCAGGACTTTTGTTAGCACCGAAAGTGGTTTTCATTTTAGAGAGGTAAAATACACCAGTCCCTCTTTCCAATAAACAGCACTATCCCACCAAAATACTGCAAGCTAAATCCTGCAGTTATTCAGGCAAAGTTTGGATGGAGCCAAAATTTAAACTTAAACTTTGAATGAGGCAGCATCTAGGCTACCTGAGTGATGGGCCAGTTCCTGAGATGTTGCATGTGCTTTCCTGTGTGAAGACAGAGAAAGATCTTCCCCTGCTTGCAGCCCGAGCAGGCAATGCTGGAAGAGGACAAAGGTGGGAATGGTTTCCCCAGAGTCACACCAAGACCTTGGCAGTACTTGAAGCCACTTCTGTGTGTTTTATTTCATACTTCTTACAGTATTGCTGCAGACATGACAAGCAATGGCAGCTCTGCCCAAGTGGAGACATGGGGAACAAATTCTGCAAGCAGCTGGGGGCCTCCCCTTCCTATTCACCTCTCTGATAACCAGAGCGCTTCATTGTCTGTTGGACCATATTACATAAAGTCTTTAATAATAAGGTAGGAACATGGGTGTCTGCCTGGTATTTTTCACTACGAGACTGATTTAACACCTAGCTCCCATACCTGTAGTAAGACTGAAATGCAAGCCAGCCCCTGAAAGCAAGGCATTTTCTACCTACAAGAAGGAACTGTCATTTGATTTTTGCTGCAATAAGGCCCTCATATGTTATGGTCTTTAAAGAACTTCTTGCAAAATTGAAATCCCAGGAAGTTAAAGTAACAAACTCTTAAAAGGTTCCTTGTTGGTGACACATAGGAAATAAAATCATAAAATCACAGAATGGTTAGAGCTGGAAAGGACCTTAATATTATGTACTCCAACTGCCCTGCCATGGGCAGGGACACTTGCCACTAGACCACTAGAACAGTTTCCATTTGGATTTATATGCACCTGAATTAGTGCTCAGATGAGTGGGTCTTCATGAAGGGAAGGTCTGAGTTCAGAAATAAGCAGATAGCAAAGTGGTGAGAAGTAGGATCCTTTCCCTGCTAGTTGAAGGAACACCACTCAGTGCCATGCATTGCGTGACCCCGGACATCCACAAGCTCCTGCCATGCCAACACGTGTTAGATGTGAAGAGCACCCTAATAGAAGTACTTGACCTAAACTGAACAAATTTCCTAATTGCAGTAAGACAACACTTGAAGGTGTGGTTACCACGGAAAATCACACCCATGGACAGATTAGGAGCACCTGGCTGCACCTCATGCCTCCTAATGTCCCAGGGGCATGATTATCTCATCAGGTGCCACCTGCCAAGTCTTGTTGCTGAGGAACTGGCTTTAGCACACTGCTTGGCTGGGGTGGGGAGAAGAGCACACAGGGGCAGACACACATTTTTATCTTTAGCACATTCCTTAAAAATGAACATTTACACCAAGATGATGCCTTGGTTCTGCTCAGAAGCATAACTGTGTTTGGAGGGTACAAAGGTTGTTTCTAAATCCTGTCCAGAACCACCCCCCCCCACCCCCCCCACCCTTAGCCCAGCTTGCATTGTGAGTTACTGGTGAATGGACATCCCTGAACCAGCCACAGCTTTTGCAACTCCTCAGTGCAGCCTACAAGAGTCCCAAACAGATGGGTGAGCCTGGAAAACCACTTGGCTGGCAATTTCAAAATGTTTTGCCCTTTTGCTCCCAAAAACAGGACAAAGGCAAAGTGAGACGCACAGGCTTTATGACTTCCAAAGTGTTCTGACCATGAAAACAGCACACCAACTTCAAAGTAGATTGCATGTGTCCAGGAGTGGTTACGCTATGGATATTGCTTCTGCATTCAAGTCCTCCTCACCTCTCCTATTCTCTTTCATCTCCAGTTCAAGGTGTGAAGCCTAACCTCCACACAGAAATTAGTGGATCACTGCCCAGCAAGAAAAGACAGACCAAACAGACCTCTGTCAGGGCTGTTGGGCTCATCTGGAACAACAAAGATCATAAAACACAAGACAAAGCTCTGAGCCCAGAGGTAAGTTACTCTCGGTCGAAAGGATCTGTCTAGGGAACAAACTTTCGGAGATTAGACTAATCCAGGCTCTGATGACCTTTAGGTCGTAGTGCAAGAACTTCCTCTTTGATACATCTTTTACAACATAACCAGAGTGACACTAACAACAATAATCTGACCCCATCCATCCCCTCAGAAGTACCTACCCTGGGCAGAGCTTCCCCAGAGACAGAGAAAGGAGGAGAACAAATGACTCCAGGAAGTCTGCTAGGGATGTGCAAGTATAATTATTATGGGCAGTGCTCAGATACTGTGATGAGAGGTGCCAATAATACAAAAACAACCAAAAATTGTAAAGCTAGTCCATGGGAGTGGAGAAAATGGAATTTGCTAGGAACCAGAAGAAACCATACTTGTTTGCACTGCCACCCTTAGCCATTTGGACTCTTGTCAGAGTTAGCAGTAGTCCACAGCTGTAGGGAATAGATTTAAGCCCCATCCTTTGCTCTTGCCCACTGTGCTGTACAGCAGTGCTGCTCTCCATCTAGCAGAATCCTCCCCTCCTTTAAGGCTCAGCACAACAGGTCTGATTCAGAAATGTCCCCCTTCCTCTTCATTCCCCTTGAATTTCTCACCCTGAGTCATCAGACTACAATATATCTTTAATGTGGAAAGTTTTGTGGGTACGTTTTGTTTTCTTTTAACTTCAGAAAAGAAAAGGTACAACCAGGGGGAGGAGGGGGGAAGTGCCTCATGGTTGAGAGGACTCTTTTAACCAAGGAGTCACATGGCTCCCTGGCAAGCAGCCAAAGGAGTCATGAGAGATGCTGCCATTCCCCTCAGCACTCCCTTAACCATGTCCTGCCTGCTACCCAGCCTGCCAGAGGCCACCGCACACCCCAAGGCCAGCAGCAGTCCTTGGCCCTGCTGTGCCCGTGGTGTCTGTCTGGCTTGCTGCTGTGGAAGGAGGAGGCATTGTCAGAAGTGATGCTCATGACTCTGGTAAGCAGTGCTTTCTCCCTGCCCTCTCCCCAAGGCCATGCTGGACATGGTGGTGAAGTAGATGGTAGGGATGCCCTGTTTCAGATGAGACAATCATGCTGTTGCAGATACTTGTGGTTTGAAAAGAGTCACTGAAAGTAATGACGTGACATTTACACCAGGTGTTGCGTTTTCAAAGTGCTGTGGCAGCTTTCACTCTCCTGCCCCTCCCCTACCTCCAAGCCATGCCAGCATTGTTATTGCCTATTAAAGCTGTGGGAAACGGAGGCAGGCACAAGCCAGGATACTGCTATTCAGCATCTCAAGTATCGGTCCAGTCTCAGACCTTGCCTGTCTTCACCATAGAGTGAAACCTGTCATGAAAAAGCATAATCTTTAGAGGGACTTTTTCATATGTTTTCTTGCCTTGCTGCCAGGGATGACAGGACCAGCGCTAGTCCTGCATGTCCATACAGCTCTACCGTGTGCTACATTGCAGCTGCTGCATTCCACCCCAGAGGTGAGCGAAATGATCCTTGCCCAATTCACTTGAATGCTGGGAGGATTAATTCACTTACGATCCATGAATGAAAGAAACTATTATTAAATAGTAATCACATTTCATAATTATGTCTAACTTCAGCCAGATTAGGAGGGTAGATATGATATCCAGGCCCAGGACTGCAGCACTTACTTACACAATTTTAAATTAGATACACCTCAAATTGTTTTCCAGGCCCTACTTGCAGGGAGAGAGTGGTTTGTATCTTTATAGCTTACGCTTACTTTCAGCTTTGAAAGCTGGGCTGCCCCACTATGCCTTGCACATAACGAGCAAATGCCGCGGTGCTTTTGAAGTGCTTTTCCCCTCAAAAAATAAATAACATTTGCTTTTATGTCAGCTCTTATTGGCACCAGAGGCCGTAATGATTCTTTCTACAGCACAGAACTGATTTGGGGTTTTGTCTGACATGGCCTCCGATTAATATTGCTTTCGCTGTATATTCTTGGGAACTATGGCCACATTCCCTTTAACTTGCATAATATGGCAGACTGTGTCAAGTCTGTACTCAACTGGATATTGGAAGAGCAAGGCTTCTCCTGGCTTTCTATTTGGTTCTCCTCTCACTTGTACCAGAATCAGTCGTTGACTGCAGCAGTTTCTCCTGCTTTATTAACCTACTCAGCTGTGGATATAACTCCAAGGAAGAGAAGCCTTAGGCACTCAGAGCTAAAAAGACAAGATACAGGAGCTTCGCCAAATGTTGCACAGATCTATAGCTTTAAAATAACTTTGCTGTGCAGTCCAGGTACGAGCTGGTGGAAGATGCAACTCATCAGCATTACCTTTGCACCACAAATCAGCCAGTAAAGTCCCTGGAGTTCAATCAGTTTTGAAAGTGGTGCCACTCATTAGCAACGGGGTGGCTCCACTTCAGATAAAAATTTGGGGACATGCAGTACTATGATAAGTGGACTTGATGCTACTTCACAGGGGAAAATTCTACTGCCGCATGTTAAACATCCAAGGCTAGCTTTTGCCTTAATTTGCACACTTTCTGTACTACCGGATGTCCTTTTTTTCTTATTACTTAGGAACTCAGGGTGAAATTTGACCTTGGACAAACAGCTGGAACAAAGACTATGTCACCATGATGATTAAGCAGGATTTTTGCATAAACGTGAATTTTATCCTTTGTGGGTTCCTGCCATGAGGGAAATCTGATCCACAAGCATAGGCCAAAAAGAAAATAAATGTTTAAAACTGTAACTCTGACATGGGTACAAACTGTATGCACTATTAAAATTATTTCCAACAAAAGATACAACAATTCCCTAATTTAGCCTGTCTTCGTATTTTCTAAAGAAGGTATGATTCACTGTAAAATAAATAATAGGTGATAATCATCTTGCTGTCAGTTCCTCGTGGAAGAAAGATTTTTTTTTATGACAAGAACAACTACTTGGCCTTAACTATCTCAACTTTAGAAAAGCTGCCTATACTCCATTAGAGCTGAAAGAAGTAGCTAACTTTCAGCTCCATTGCACTATCAAGAAAACTGCCTTTTAGAAAGAAAGCCTGAAAGTGTGAAAAAGAAAACTCAGTGCTTTATGACAGGTTTGTCCTAACAATATTAAGAGAGAAGTCATAGAAATATATTGCATATAGACAGAAAAACTTACTGAGAAAATACTTCGAATTTCCGTATCTAGAACTTCACATTTGCTGTACATCAAAGTAGGCACAATGCTCCTTATGCATTAGGAAACATATAGGTGTCGTCTTGGCAAGAAGTAGCTAGTAAGTCCTATGCAGCTCTCCACAATGGAAGGAAAATGAATGCTTTTATCTTTGGGGGAGGATTGAAGGGAGAGTAAGAGAGAAGGAGAGGGTGCTAATAACCCTTAAAGGACTGAAAGACATTCTCCAGGAACCTGCCTTCCTTGGCTTTTCTTCCGGAGCACTCCTGTGCCCAAGCCCCTCATCTTTCTTAGCCTTCCAAGTAATTCTGGGCTTGTAAACCTGAAGCTTTCAGGGGCAAGTTTGTTCAGTTCATTGCCAGGTTATTCACACATGTGTGTTGCATAATCCTAGAACCCATGGAGATTTTGCTTTTGTGCATTGCTATTTTGGTCATGGTTCTCATGACTAGAGGCCTGGCTGGCCCTCATGTAACTCTCCCATGTAGAGTGCTGCTGTAATACTATATAAATACTATACCAACCTGAAGCAGGTTGTGGTAATGCCATACAGGAGGGCAGTGAAGCATCAAGGAGGAAGGAGCAAAAATAATGTGAGGAATTGAGCAGACCGGTGAATGTAGAGTTGCAAAAAACCACCTGTCCAGTCGTTAACAGGTAGAGGTGTTTTGCCAGCATGCATGAAAGGCACCAGTGAAAGTCCACTGAGGGTAAACACCATACAAAGATTATGGGCTGAAGAAATTGAGCTTGCAACATTAACCAGTTCTGTAATGCATGGTGTCAGCAAGTCTGCAGAACTCCTTTGATCTATAGCTGGTCCCAGCTTTCTGTTGCTTGTGGTAGCTTGGGAGGACTAGTGTGTTCAACTGCATTGTTTAGGGGGTTGGGAATCTCTCTGGCAGCATTTCAGCCCAAATTGCATAGTCTCATACACTGAGAAAACACTTGGCAACATTCTACCTTTAGCATGCCATGTTGCCAGGTACATATGGTGCATTTTTTTCCATTACATAAAATGTGTTTGTCAGTCTAACTGTATAATTGCAGCTCACTTTGTTTAGCTCTTTAACACCTCCTTTGAAAGATTGTCTTCTGAGGGATTAGCCTTGTTCTTTGTTTAATAGGCAAGCATATCTGCATTTAATCTTACCTACTCATCTGAATATTTCATGTTGCTTTATAGTCACTTGTTATATTATGTTAGTAATGCAACATATGTAATAATATCATGTGGTCATCCTACAAAATATGGATGCAGCCACCTTTCCTTATAATTACTGAAGTTGTTACTTTTTCTCAATTTTAAGGCATTGTTGACATTCAATTCCCAGAGCCTACTTGCCCCAAAAGATCGAGAGAGTTGTCTACACTCACATGCATTTAGATTCAAGGATATTCAGAACTTGAGTGCTTGACATAGACCATGTCAGGGATAGTGGTGGCCAGTCACAGATTTACCAGAGCTCTTTGAGCTTAGACAGGCAATTTTAATCTGGGTCTCTCAGAGAAATTGTGGACTTTATCTTCTAGAGCTGTCAAGAAGTCATATCACAGTCCCTCTTCCATCTTTGTGTGGCTGCTTCAATATATGGAAATAGGCTGTATCAGGCAGGTAAGCCAAGTTGACAGTGATTATGGTAGCCCAGCAAGAAAATATTCTTTATCTTTCTTGTTTCTGCTGATGAACAGCATTTGGCTTTAGATGATCCTGAAAAGCCTTTGGAGGTTCACCTGTTCTGTCTTTAAGCCAGCACATCTCTGGGAGACAGTAGAGTTGAAGTCCTATTCCAAAACCTCTTATAGATGATTAGTATTACAGTACCATGTAAAAGGAATATCTAAGGATCTTAACAGAGCTCTTCCCAGGCATGGGACATTGTACAAATAGAGGTCAAGAGGGTAAGCTTGCCCTAAAGAGTACACAGTCTCACTTATAAGAGGAATGAGGTGCAAAAGCAGGGAAACAATGGATTTATGCCGTAGTCCAGTGACTGAGTCAGAGATAATCCTGTTCCCATAACAGACAGTTTTATCACAGCAGCTGATGTAACTGCGATGGGAAAAGTGGGCCAGCCTGTGTAGCCCTGACTGTGCCAGCTAATATGGAAGCATTGAAATTAACGGTGAAGCTGTGCCCACTATACCCTCGAAGGATCTTCACCACAGAGCAGTCTGGCTGCTCTCTGCTTGTGCAGCTCCCTCCTGCACTCCACAGATTAAGAGACAAACTTCAGGGACCATCTCCAGCAGTCCTAATCTTGAGGGATTAGGAATAAGTACTTTTCTAAAACATATGAAAAACAAGCATCCCTTCTAAGCCATTTCCCACGAGTGTAAAGAAGACCTGTTGTAAAAGATGTGGAATTCTAAGGACATGGGAGCATCAGCAGGATGGATGCAAAACGTGCAGGGGATTTTTCTCCCTCTACATTTCCTAACCAGCCAGTAATATCTTCTCACTAATACAAATTATTTCCTGCATTATGATGTTAGACTATGTAGCTGATTTAAAGATTTATGCTGCTATTCCTACGTACACACTCTCTTACAAGTTATTCCTGATTGCATTATAGCAAATAACTGAATTAACTCTATGTACCCACAGATAATCCCTGAAATAAGCTTCTTAAGAACCAACTCTCACGTTGCTGTTGAATACATCTAACCCTAAAGAAGATGACCAGTGAAAGGAGTACACAAATGGAAAGTTAGACTAGCACCATCTTCTTTAGAAGAAGCTAAATCTGTCTATGTGTACAGACACATAGATACTCAAAAGATGCACTGCAAGAAATGGTGCCAGACGGTGTTAGACATAATCCTGTGTTTTAGACATTTATACTAATTACATTGATAGTATTGAATGTCAGTTTTATACTTTAAATATGTAATTGGATTACCAAAATATGTCCAGAGCATTAAAATGCATCAGTCATCCTACTACCAGCTATTCTAGCTGCCATCCGTTCTCTGTTTCAGAAAGTCGGACACCAATTATTCCTGGTTGAAAAAGCTTTTACATTTTTACAGATGTTAGTAGGCAAGCCGAAGAAGATCACTTCATCAGATAGCAAACTTACAATACAGAAATAAATTTTATAAAGGAGTTGGTTCTTTAAACTGATTTTGAATACAGTCTACAATAACTTGACTTTCTTCCCCGCACAAAACACTGAGGCCCCAGTGCCTTTTTCATTCTGAAAATGAAATTTCATTTCATCATTGTCTTTTTCGCCCTGAAAATCCCTTTTCAGCACGAGAGGATTTATGCTTTCCAGCTTTTCTAGTGGAATAGCCGAGCTGCATCGCGCTCGCCCCACCGAACACACATCGGGAGAGACAGAACACGAACGGATACCCCGCTCTCCGTTCTCTCCTGCTCTACTTAACTGCCCCGGTAGTTGCGTCTTTATCCCTAAAGGACCAACAGCTCCGAAGCCGAGGATTTGTTCCCACAGCCAGAAGACGATAGAGATCTCGGGCAAAATTAACATAACCATTGACAGTCCACGAGAGCTCACTAAATAACAGCTTGGGAAGCATCCTCCCCTCCAGAGAGAGCGCGGGTAGCAGAAACAGACACCAGAAGATAATACTCGAACAGGCTTTAATCTTCAAAAGCTACCATTAGTAAGCCAGAGAAGTATATTTACCCACAAGATAAACACCACAAGTTCGCTAGGCTACTATCCATTAAGCACTGAAATAACTCCTCTTTTAACTTTCAACCGGGAGCAAGGCGAAGCATCGCGGCGCGCCCGGCTCTCCCCTCAGCGGCTCCCCGCTTGCAGGGGAGAAAAGCGGGGTCACGGCTGAGGTGCAACAAGCAGGCCAGGGGGTGGCATGGAGGGGGAGCAGGGAGCAGGGAAAGGAGGCCGGACAGTCTCTCTCCGAGGAAGCAACCAGCTCCCTCCCTCCGGGGTGATGGATGGAGGGAGGGATGGATGGAGAGAGGGAGGTGCGCGTTGCTTTGGGGCTCCGCTTTGTTGTGTTTCACCTCCTGATCCCTTTCCCTTCTGCTCTGCTGGACTGCAATAGCCGCCTCGGCTCCCGCTCCCTGGGTCCAGCTCCAAGTGACCCGCCGCTGAGGGGATGATGAACCAGGGATAGCACCGGGAAAGGCGAGGGAGCGTTATTTATCCTCAACGACTTCTCATTGTCGCGGGGCAGCGTTCAAAAGATCCCCAAGAAGCCCGCTCTAAATAAAGCAGGCATTGCTTCCCTTGTATTTCCCCTCAGCAGTCGCCTTAGTATTATTATTATACTTCTATAGCTTTTGCTTTCGGACCTTATAATTATGTCACACAGCAAGGGAAACCGCTAGCATCCCAGCATCTGGTGTGCGGTTTAAAACTTTTGTTTTAAGATTTGCACTATTTATAGAAGGAAAACTTGGTAGGATAGTAATTTCCTACGGGTTTGAGAAAAATATGGCTACGCTTATATTAAAAAGGGTGTATTTATTTATTTATTATGACTCCTTTCTCCTGTTAAAAAAAAAAAAAAAAAGAAAAAAGCACCGCAATTTTTTACAAGTTATTGGTCACCTACCAGCAGACATAATCCAGCTTGTGAGTAGAAACGGGCAGCTCTGGCTGAATTAAACCTAACGGGCTTCCATAAACCAAGAGCCTTCAAAAATCGGTAGCCAAGGCATGTGCATTTCATTAAGAATTAAGAATGTAAAAATAGGCTTTTAGTTTCTTTTCATGGGTGTGTTTATTCCTACTTTTCTTCCATAGCGGTGGGTTATATTTTTCCGTAGCCCACGGAAAATACACACACAGGAGCACACGCACACGTGCTTGTTTATGTGCATGTGCTCCGTGCATGTATACAGGTGGAAAAGGTATTATATATATAATATATATACATATACATAAATCCACATGCAGTTTAGGGGCAGAAGTTCAAATTTCACACCCTCCGGGCTGCCATAAAGCCTGACCTCAGCACGGGGGTGGAGGACAAGGGAGATCCGCCTGGCCCCGACATGCGAGGCAGGGGATACAGAGGCGGGTTTTCCTCGTCCTCGACCAAAGCTCTCCCGGGCCAAGGGGAGCCCCTCTGCCACGGCCCCCTGGCAGCCGGAGCCGGACCCGACCTCCCCGCTGCCACCCCCAGAGTTTCCCCGCACCCGATCCCCGAGTCCCTGACCGGAGGAGCACGGCTTGCCCCTGCGCTGGGGGGTTGCCCAAGGGAGGGAGAGGGCTCCCCCTTTTAAACCGGCTCCACCGGCCGCAGGACCTGTCGCCCCCCTCGCCCTCCTCTTCCCACGCCTGCCCCGAAGCTCGGACAGGTCTTTCTCAGGGTGAGGAAGAGCAGAAAACCGGGAAAGCTGCCCACCACCCCCTCCGGGCTTCGGCGAGAATCCCCGGCCGGTACCAGCTTCCCCCGGCACCGCGGCTGGACAACGGCGGCGACCCCGGTCCGCTACCCCTCTACCCCCTAACGCGGCGCCCGGCGGAGGCAGAGATATGCCGGGTAACCGGCAGGAGCAGGGCGGCGGGCACTCTCTCCGCAGCCCGCACAGACTAACCCAGCCGCTCCTTATCCACCGCAATGTTAGATACAGATATAGATATTAAAAAAAAAGAGAGCGAAACTCCTTGCAGTCCCACCCACCGACTCTCATTTCCCCCACCCCTACCTCCACCCCCTTCCTCACAAGGAAAAGGTCCTGGAGCCAGCTGTAACTGCGGGACTGGAGATCCCTCCGGAGCGAAAGCAGCCGGCTAGCAAAGAGCCTCCGCCGCCGGGGGCTCGCCCGCCGCCGGCTGCAGCGGCCCCGAGCTCCTCGGGATCTCCGCGCAGAAACACACTTCCCCCCGACGAGCGCGAAGCGATGCCCATCTCCGGTTTGGCAGGAGGAGGAGTCGGGGTCGGAGTCCCCAGGGGAGACGCCGGCCGCTCCGTGCCCCGCCGCCCAGCCGCCCTCCAAGGTGCGCCGCCCCGGCCGCGCCGGCGGGGCAGCCCCGGGAGTTACCTGGCGCTGTGCACTTTCCCCCGGCAGCCTCCGACCGGCAGCGCCAGCACCGCCGCCAGCACAGCAGCAGCAGCAGCACCTCCTCCTCCGCCGCCACAGCCACCACCATCCTCACCACCACGCACTTCACGGAGCTGCCGCCCGTGCTGGCTTCTCCCAGCTCCCTCTTGCTCGCTTTGCGCATTGCCCTTAGGTAGCTGCTAGCGGGGTCATTGCAAACAGTATTTTGTAAAAATAAAAAAAAAAAAAAAATCTGGATCACTTACAGGTAACTCCCACTGGTAAGGATGAGGAAAATCTGAGGGTAATACACTGAGAGTAACACACTGCGAGATGAAAAAAGGATCATGGCTGAATCCCGTTTACACTCTTGGAGTTCGCTTCCTTGGTTATTCCTTCCTGGGCCCCCCCTGGTCGTAATTCCCCACCCTTTTTGGTGTCTGCTGTGGCTTGAATCTGAGTTGGAATCCAGTCCCTTGGGCTTGGGGGGGCTTTGTCTGTTTGTTTGTTTGTTTGTTTGTATTGATGTGTCTAGTATTCCCCTGGTGCTAATGCTGCTCCCTGTGCAGAGTGTGTGCTGCTGCTGCGGCTCTCGCTGCTGCTGCTGCCTCTGGGCTCCTGCCTGTCATGTCTCAGTGGTTGGAAGTTGTTACAGTGGGTTCTCGTGTTGGAATGAGGATGGTTTAAGGGATTTGGATGGCAGAAAGTGCCTCTCTCTCTCTCTCTCCCTCTCTCTACAACTCTCCTGAGACTCGGGGCTGCCATTGGGCAGTCAGACACTGCAATCCGCCTACTTTTTTCTCTCCCTCTCCTTTTTTTTTAAAGGGGAGGATGACAATGGAGAGACACTGATCCTGCCCGGGCTGCTATGGGTCCACGCTCCCTGGTTGAGCCCTCGCTGCACGCCTCGCTCCCCAGGCTCTCCTCTCCCCTACCACAGGGCATTTTTAAGCTCGCTCCCGCGTCTGCCGTGAGGGGTATATCCCGAAGGCGTTGTCAGCTCCCTCCCAGCTCCGGTCTCGGTGAATTATTTTATTATGGGCGGCTGCCCCAGGTCCCCTGAAGAGTTCCACCGTCCCTTCAGCCTCAGCAGGGATCTGCTTCTCCTTGTCCCCGCTGGTGAAAATTCAATTCCGGTTTAGGGGGAAAAAAAAAAAAAAATAGGCAAAAACCCCAAAAAGGCTCACATGTTGTCGTATTCCGCCTGAGTGAGAAATAAAAACATGCACACTCGTAGCTTCCTGGCGAGGTTGGATTTCGCGTGAGAGAAGGGGAGGGAAAGGACTGGTATGAAGCAGCCGGGGTAGGAGGGGAGCGGGGGGCTCCCGGCCCCCCGCACTTCTCACTGCTCCCGCAAGAAGAGCTTTCATCTGTTCTCTTCCCTCTCCCTCTCTGCTTCCTGAGAAGATGCCGGTCCGAAGAGCCGCTTCCCGGCAGGTCAGTTGCCTCGCCCCGCCGCTCCTCGAGGCCAAGGGATGCTCGACCCTCCCCACTTCGGCGGACGGAAGCCCTTCGCCCCGTTTAGCCCAACCGTGCATGAGACAGTCGCTCTTGCTCTTTGCTTCGTCTGGAGATTGCCCCCCTTTTTTTTGGGGGGGGGGGGAAAACAAAAAATAGGCGGTTTAGAGGTGGGGGAGACGGTGGAAAGACGTGCGCTGCGGGGGAGCAGGGTTAGAGCTTGAAAGCGAACCCAGAAAGAGAAACGCGAGCCGCAGATAATTTAACACAAATGCAGCCGACATCAGCGAGAACCAGGCTCCGAGTTCTCCTCTGTCCGTAGCGTTTGTAAATGTTCTCCTCAGGTTAATTGCCTAATGACTGAAGGAATTTTCCTGTCCAAGTGCTCTTCCAAATATCCTGGGAACACCTCCTCGGTTAGCCAGTCCCAGCACAGGGGTGCAGCAGCCTCCTTGACACAACGAAATATTCCCTCAGATGGAACGGGAATTGCAGAACCGGTGTAAAAACGTTGTCTGCCTCCCAGCATGCGATAAAAATCTTCTCGGGGTTTGGTGTCATTTAACCACCCTCATCTACGAGTCCAGCACAGACCCTGGAGCAGTCGAAGTCCTTTAGAAAACTGCTAATCTCGATTAACAAAGGACGGCAGATTAAGCCTTTCAACAGTCATTGTAATCACAGAATCGTCTTACTTATAATTTTGTAAGATTCTAAAATCGTTGTATTTATACTTCTGTAAGTGTATGTGTGCATGTATATGTAAACTGAAATGTTCTGTAATGCCCGTTCTCCCTCTGAGGCACGCAGGCTCGGGGCTGAGGCAGCTGCTCTGAACGGGAACTAGGATAACGGTGTAGCCGCTTTTAATGTTTTATTTCTAGCATTTGTTCGGCTCCGGATATGTATTGAAATATACATCTGCTTTTAAAGAGGTGTCTGGGGGAAAGAAGACAAAAAAAATTTTAATCGTCAAAATGCAAAGTAAATGCTGGAGCTGGAAATCTTCGAACCGGTGCTATCAGAGTTAGACCCAGTCCAGTTGAAACAAAGACAATTTACCCATCTCCACAGTTCTGGGATCGAAGCTGGTTTTATCCACAGCTTAGCTGTGTAGAGAGAGGGAATCTGTAAATACAAAACCAATTGTGCTGTTTCTTTTCGGGAAGTTAAATTTCATTCTAAAATCACGGGCCAGTTATTAGTCGAAAAATTATTAATGATGATGATGATAGAAATAACCTGATAAATTCCATCTAAATGGGTTCTATATGTATGTCAGCCGGGGATAGTGAGAAGTGCACTTGTTTTGTTGATTGAAGCCGAATATATTCCTGTCAATAAAATGATGTGGCACTGGAGGAGGGGGTGTTGTCGGTGACACCTAATACGGGCGTTTCGGCAGCTGTCGTTCCTTCTTCCACAAACACTTGTATTTGGGACAAAATAGGGGCAGAACGGCACTAGAATGGTTGCTGACACCATATTCGGGCAGATGAAGCAGAGCAGGCACGAATAAAGAATTTCTTTTCTTTTTTTTTTTTTTTTTTTCCTCTCTCTCTCTTATCTGTCCATTCCCAGCTGCGGTTTCCTTTTTACCCCAAACCTGGAGAGTGTTCGGCACAAGAGCACGTCGGAAGCCAGTGAGGGCTTTTGAAGGTCTGCCCGGTTAGCAACCCACTGGAATCCGTTCTGCTTTAAATCGCGTATTTCTTGTACCTCCCCAAGCAGCAAGTCTAGTGCCGGGGTAAAGAAGGAGGAGAACGATGAGTTTCCTAACATGAGCGGAGGTCTGCTTGGCGGCGAGGGCGAGGAGTGACGGCGGTAGCAGCACAAAGGAGGGTGCCCGTGGAAGGGCCGAAGAGCATGTCGCTCCGCCATGGAGACGGCGCCAGGCAACCCTGGTACCTCAGCTGCTCTGTACGGGGCTCCGAGCGTAAATCCCGCGGGTTTCCTTGCGGGGGCCTCGCCGGGGCTCCTGGTGCTGCACGTGGTGTCCGCCGTCGAGGCTGCGCCCCAGCCGCTGCCGGCCTCTGGGCCGGGGTAACCAGAGGGAACGAGCTCACGGGCTCCCTGCGGCTGGACAGCCCTGGAGATGGGAGAGAGGCGCGGGATTTCGTTGGCGTTTGCTGCAAACGCCGCAAAGCCAATGCGAGCTTCGCCGTAGGGGAGAGAAGCTGGGTCGGCTGGGCCGTTCCCCGTTGCAGCGTCCCTGGGAGTCCTGGGAGGGAGCAGTGTGCTGCGGACAACCTGGGCCGGAATGCCCAAAGGGGTGCCGGCACCTTTCTTTGCTCCCTTCGGGCAGCGCCAGCTCCCGCCGCTTGAATCTCTCGAACCGCACCTTGAACTCCCGCCCGACGGGGATGGGAGTCAATCCGGCTTCCCGGCCCGGCTATCACACTTCTTCCCCTCCAGAGAAGATGAAGAGGAAACGGGTGGGTTTTGCCCCAGCAGCCGAGATCCGGGCACTGCCAGCGGCTCCGTCTTGCCGAAGGTCACATCACTTATCCTCAGAGCTTCCGCTGTGATTTGCATCTGTGGTACAGCTGTGGTTTTTAACTTCAGACGTGTTTATGAAGTAAATAGGAGACGAGGGCTCTGCGATGTTCGCAGGGAACATTTCTGTTTCGATCCTTCTGCTAGCCAAGGTCAGTATTGGATGCGATCTATTTTCGCAAGGGAATACATGGAGCCATCAGTGTTGCAGCCGCTTTACGCTTCGATGCCTGGACGGAAACGTCATCGACAGAAACATCAAGGGATGCTTCACCTCACTCCTCTCTCTCCAGCAAACTTGGGATAGGAAATAGAAGTGGGAACAACGGGAATTCCCTGAGAGGAAGGACTACCTGAGAGGGATCTTGCTCTCTCCTCCTAACTGGATATAGCGGAAGCCGCTATATGGTCCCTTGCTATGTCACCCCCGCCCCGTCCGACAACTGGGTGAATTCTTACGCACTGCGTTATTTTCTCTCCCCCCTCGGTCTCATGTTTGCCACTGGAAGTGGAGCTTTTAGCACGTTTTATTAAGTTAGGAACACGTGCTCCGCAGCAAAGAAAAACTAAAAGAAAAACCACAAACAACAAAGATCTTCCAAGTGTAAGCTCCTTGCTACCGCAGGCACAGCGGCTTTTTCCTTCATGCTGCAAAATAAACCTAATGCACTGGAAGACAAACTATGTTTTATCTGACTTCATCTCCCCCCTCTCTTTTCTATGCAGAGAGCTCACTAGAAAAGGTATCATTACATTCAAAGGATATGGTTTCAACAAAATGGTAGTTCCAGTGGCTGATGAAAGAGGAAATAATTGCATCCCACATGCCTAGCCTAGAAGTAGCCCTGGACCTCCGAGCAATTTTCTCTCCTATTGTTCAGAGAAAGTGAAGTATCCTCATCGCCTTACAGGCATGGTGATAGATCTGATAGGGTTTCTGTAAGGGCTTTTATTGCTTCTGCTGTCCACTCAGTTTTACTTCCAGGCTCAGACCAACGGCATTCTTGCGATTTTTGCTCTGAATCCCCTTCTAAAATAGCTACAAGCAATTTCGAAAAGAGATCTGCCTTCCAGACTCTAACATGTGCCCAATCTTCTGTTCCCTTTGAAAATAAAACCGCACTGAAAGCCAATAGCAATATCATTACCCTAATTTTGGAAAGCGTTTTCTTTGAGCCCGCCTGCCTCACTGTGAGGGATGTGTTGTACAAAGTCCCAGCTATTGAAGCAGATGGGGTACCCAGTCACCGCTTCGTTTATGGATACATAGCCTCACCAGATTCACTTCTCATCTAAACCCCTGTCAATCTGAGCCTAGAAGATGCCAGAGCCCATCGCTGACGACCACAACTCCGACAAAGGGCGGTGCAGGTATTCGGCCCCGCGGGGATCAGAGCACGGAGAGCATCCTCCTGTCTCCAGCAGGCAGGATCTGGGGCTACCCCCAGCCATGCTCGACGGCAGGGGCAGGGTGGTCTCGGGCCCCGCACCGGGGCAGGGCAGGGGGCAGCGCAGAGAGCGTCCCCCGCCCTCCCTCCGCTCATCTTCCGCGGGTTCTCCGCGGCGGCATCTGTGGCAGTGGGGCGGACAGAGACCCGGGCCATAAATTAAATAAATAAATAAATAGGCAAACAAGCACAGGGATGCACGGCTGCTGCCCGCCGAGCAACCTGCTGCGGACCCTCCGCTAGGCAGCCCGTGGCTTTCACTGGTGCCTGCAACCGCAGTAGCCCTGTCCTTGCTGCCCACAGCTGGGAGAGCTCCGGGGGTGGGGAACGCACAGACCCTTTTTGCTCACCCCCGAGGAGCCTGATTTAATCCCCCCTCGGTGTAACCTTAATCCCAAACTCTGGCGTGCTCCCTCTCACAGCTTCCCTCCCCCTGCAGCCCCCTCCTCCTCCTCTCCGCCTCTGCTGGGGCTGTTGACAGCGGTGACGGGACTGTTCCGAGGCCATCCCCGCCGCGCATCGATCGTGCCCGGAGCAGTTCCCGCGGCGGCGGCGGGGAGTGCAGGGCCAGGCGGGCAGCTCCTCTCTTGCCGCTGCCCTCCCGCTCCGGGACGGGATGGGACGCTGTGCCGTTGTGCCGGCTGGCCCGTCCCTCCGGGAATTGCCCCCCTGCTCTCCCGCCTTTGGGGGCTGCCCTTCTGCTCCCCCCTCCTCCACTTATTGATTTCAAGGAGGGAAGGGAGCGTTTCTTTGGATTGCAACTCACCTTATGCATTCTTGATCATTATAAAAAAAAAAAAAAAAAATCCCGCAGCTATGCAAAGACAAGAGCTTTAAAGAGTTTGTAGCTCGACAGGTAAGGACTCGGCTGAGGCTCAGGAATGTGGAAATTCAACTCAAGTCAGCCTACTGCGACGAGCAATATTAATAAGGGCATACAGGTACGGGGGGAGAGGCAGAGAGGGAGAAACTTGGCAACTGAAATAACAGAGTGAGCTCGGTTGCTGCCATCGAAGGCCGAGGAAAGAGCCGCGGGCTCCCGGGGAGCCCCGCTGCCGGCCGTCCCCGGGCAGCGGGCCGGGAGGGGGGCCTTCGGCGGAGCCCGCCCGGCCTGCCGGGCGCGCCAGCGCGGAGGCAGCCGGACCAGTTGTCAAGCTAATTTCAACACGTCCGCGTGATGGATAGAAACGCAAATTGTGTCTAGGCCTGCATAAACCAAATCCCCGAGTGCAGGTTCAGAGCAGGGATTCCCCTCCTCCCGCCCCTTTCGCCTTTTTAATACTTAAGCTCTGCTCTATTGTCCCAGCAGCAGCGGCTGAGTTAACTCTGTCAGGCTGCCTTTCTTTTTTTTTTTTTTAACGGAGGGTACTGTACGCCAGAGATAATATTTAAGTTCGCTTAAGCAGTACAAAAGAAAAGGATCCGTCATCACCCGCCACCGGCTCTCTCCAGGCTCGGCGCTGCCGGAGCGCCCTACCGCCGGGCACCGGGCTGCCCCGGGGCCGGGGTGGGGGGCACAGCCGAGCTCCGGGGGCTGCCACCGCCTGGGCACCCGCGAAAGGGGGGAGACAAACAGAGAGGAACAGTCACCTTCTCTCTTTCCTTCCATCCTTCCTTCCTTCCTTTCTTTCTTTCGATTTTCCTTTTCTTTGCAATATTTTGTCCACAACTCCGTAATAATGTGACCCAAAAGCCAAGGAGATTTGTCGTGCAGAAGAACTTACCCTAATTTGACATAGATGACTCCAAAGCATAGAAACACGTAGAAAATCCACTTGCGAAAGTTTCTGTGCATGATCTAGAGAATGGACTGAGCCATAAAAACTGCACGAAAAGCCGAACTGATCTTGTCGATTAAATCCCAGTCAGGAGTATTGCTGAAGCTACCCGGGAGCAGGGCCGGCCGAACTGTAAAAAATCAACACCGTGCAGATAAGCAGCTCTTCCCAGAGCCATGGTGAGCGAAACCGGCTCCAATATGAAGGCTCCAGAGGGAGGCAAAAATAGAAAGAGCTGCTCAAAATGGTAAAACAAAAACCCAAGACAGACAGTCTGAGGGAGAAAATGAGCAAGCACTGATCTTGATCAACTGCCTCATAGAGCCCTGAAGTTCAATGTGTTTTTACTTGTTCTGACTTCCCCAGGTAACACTACGTATCTTGCAATCTATGGCTCCAGGTAGGAGGATCTCTCTCTCTCTCTCCCTCTCTCTCTCTCCCCTGCTCTTCCCCCCACCCCGTATGTGTCAGGATCTAATACATATCTTATCTGTCCGTGTGTATGTGAGGGTGCGAGCTATGCGTGTGTTTGGGTTTCAGAAGGCATGTCCTTAAGCCTGAGTGTTGGGGAAAACACATGAAACGTATCCAGTAAGGGAAATAAAGGACTCGTCCTCTCAAACCGAAGCATTTTTTCATTTCCTCTAGTATGGTAACGCGGCTGGATTTGCAATGTATGGACTTCGAAAAAGAGATTGTTAAAACCTTTTTTTTTTCCCTTTCTTCTTCTTCTCCCCCCCCCCCCCTTTCTTTCTCGTTTTCTTTTTTTTCCTTTCTAATCAAAAAGAGGCAGCATTAACCCCTGTTTGCTTACAGCACCATAGCCTAACAGGCGGGGGTGTGTGTCAAGGCTCTTTGGCCGTCTGACCCTGCTGCTGTACACAAACGCCTGTCACTAAATTCGATTTCATTTTTCACAGCAAGAAAACATTCTTTCCCCTTTCAGATACACATATGCTTGGCTTTTAACACGAGTTTAGGATATTCAGTTTGCTGCTCTTAGAGACATTAATCGGCAAGACAAAACCTCACTTTGTGTTCAGACACTAAGTCAAGTAAGGCTTCCTTTCTGCTTTTCCTTTCTCTCTCTCTGCCTTTTACTTCTTTCTCTCTGTCTTTTCTTTCTTTCTCACTGATTTTTGAGCTGCTCAGTTTATTCCCGCATTCTGTGGAGTTATCTATTTAATTCTACTACACAATGTGTGCCTGTCTGGAAGTATATGCCTGCATGCATATGCACGCTTAAATAGCACTCAAATACAGGTTTGTGGGCTGTGGTAAGTTATATAGAAATGGATAGACCCGTGCACCTATGCCCTCTCATACACATACTTACATATGCATGTAAGTAACAGTAAGCATAGATAGCTCTAGGCATCTCTCAAGGAGAATCGGCTAAACACACACCAGTAAAGGCTGAAAGGAAAGCAGGCAGTGACAAGCAAGCAGAAGAGGCTCAGCACAGAACTTCATCGTAAAGTATCTATCCTGAGGGAGAAAACAAAGGATTTTTGAAAGCCTGGCCAGGCTGCTGTGGTTGAAGAGACGCAGTGTGAAATTTCAAGTCATTTTCAGACGACTCACACAGCCAACGCTGCCCGCACCTTGCCATCACCCACACAGCTCCCGAACACAGGGGCTCCTAGGGGCACCAAGTCTGTCCTTGGAAAGGGGGAGCAGAAGGACAGAGAAAGGCCCCGCTGTAGTGTACATGCAGAGTCCCCTGGGCCGGAGGGAGAGGGCCGAGCCTGCCCTCCTCCCGCCGCCCTCTTCACACCCCATCCCTGCTGATGGGGTTCACTCTGCCTTCCCCCCGCATTCCTCACGGCTTATTCCTTAATACTCAACGCTCTGGCTCTTGCAGCAGGCAAATAGCCCCTATCCAGACCGCTTCTGCTACATTTTCCCTAATACTTAACTATGAACAACCTGTCCTTTCAAAATGCTGGGGCTTCCCTTCACACTCTTATATCTAAATGGCCTTTTCCCTCCCTTTCACCCCCACTGACCCAATTCCAATCCCCCCTCACTCCACCCCACCATATTTGAAGGATTTTCATGTGAGATGAGGCCGTGTTTCCCTTTTGAAAAACCATTTTTCCAAGAGCCTCATAACTTCACCCGGAGCTGCCATCCAAACTCTTCGACCAACACCCAGAAGTGCACTCAAGATGCAGCACTCCCTCTTGGTTTTCCCCTCTTTTTTAAAGCCTTTTGAAGGCGAAGACACCCCCCCCCCCTCCATCCTGCGAGCCCCAGAAGCCTAGGAGCGGGCGCTGCCCGCGGCCATGGCGGACTCGGGGCAGTCACAGCTTCCGTCCAGCCCGGGCGGGCGGCGGCAGGGCTGAGGCGGCCTCGGTCGGGGGAGGCTCTGCCGCAGGCTCCGCAAACGGCAGCGGAGAGCGGAGTCGGGGCGGCCCCTGCGCCGTGCGAGACCGCGTCCTGCGGGGTAACACCGCCACCCAGGGGCGGCCGGCGGCGGCGACCGGGGCGAGGGTCAGCATCGAGGACTCGTGGGGCGGGGTGGGGGAAAACGATGGCAGAGTCCTCCTTCCTGCTGGGCTGTGATGGAGCCGCAGCTCCCGAGCCCTGGCCTGGACCTGGTTTCCGGTGTGGAAACCGTCTTGGAGGGGCACGCTTCCCCTCCCTGTGAAGATGTGCCGGTTTCTGTATAGGAACTGGACACTGGCTGGCCACGGGGATTAAGAGTGAGGGGCTCAGCAGCACACCCATTAGTTGTGAGAATTCTTCTTCAAAGACCACTTATATGTGTTTGTTTGCTTTTTTTTTTCTCACAAAACCCGTGGAAGCAGGACTGCAGATTGCCTCCACCTCCTCAGTGACTGCATGCTAACCATCATCCTAGTGTGTCCTACTTGCCTCCTCTAACTAGTGAGTATTCCTCATGCCACCATGCAAACCCAAGAAGTTTTGACAACAGAAACTAAGCTAGTTTGCATATAAACTAGCTTGGAGATAAGCATCGTTTACAGGGCATAATATTTTTGTGGTTTTGACCCCTACTCCACTGTTACCTGCAGCTAATTGATTTGGAGATGCTGGATTTGGGGGAAAATGAGAGACTTTCTTTCCTTCAAATATTGGTTTAACTATTGCTGAAAGCTTAGGCTGAGGATAAGATTTCATGAAGCTTAATAATTCTGTGGTTTAAGAAAAAAATCCCCTGTAGAACATTAAAGTAGGTAATTCTCACATTAGCGTTCAGGAATTCATATAGACACTTTATAGGCAAAATATGTAAAGCTTGTTGAACTACTCTAAACAAATACTACCTTAGAAATGGTACAAAACTTCCTGCAAGTAAGGTAATTAATATTCATAAATACAAAAGCATTGTGAGTTGAAACCATCTGCTGAATGCTCTTGTTGTACACAACCATTACCTATTACTCATCAAAAATAATTGTCATGGCAGGTGATATACTCAATTGAAAACTCAAGTAATTAATTTTTGCACCCATTGACCTTCTGCTGACAAAGCTTAACATTCACTCCTCTAAACCCGATGAAGGAAAATTCATCTAAACCACACTGCTGCCTGTTCCCACCGCCTTTTGGTAAAATGGCTCCTGTGGCAAGATATTTCAAAGGCCTATTGGACTTGATCTTCCCCAATCCACCACAAATGCATTTATTCCCACTCCAAGTGGAGAGGTTTTACCTGCACCAAGGGAGGAGAAGACCTTGAGAAGTCACCAGTGTGCTGTGAATTTTTCTGACAGCTTAGCCAACAGGAGGTAACTCTTGGGTGCAGTAACTCAAGGGTAACTTTGGTGTCAGTTCCTTAAAAAAAGGAAATGCCAGGAATTAGATTCTCTGGCCAAGACAGGGGTATTGTTTTATTCCAGACTGCATGTCACCCATACTGTGCTGCAAGGGACGCAGTGCCATTAGTCCAACCCAAGCTACTACAGCTTGTAAGGCCTTACAGACCAGGGACTCTGTCCCACCAGGAGGAGCAATCCCCACAGTATGAGGAGAGTTTTGCAGCTCACTGTAAAGCTCTGTAAATGGAAGTATGAGCAGTGCTGACGGGGAAAGGAATTTTAAACTGTTGGTCACAACTCACATCATCTTCCCTGGAGCTTATTTCCAAGTGTAGTGTTAAAAATCAGAACAAATCCCGTGAAATTTCTGAGGAATGCAGACAGCAGGGATTCCTCTGCCACAGGCTACTTTACAATCCTTTCTCTTCTTTTTGTACTGCTCAGGTCAATCACAGGTAACTAGTAGGCTCGTTACAGGTCCCAGAAATCTTAACTATAGGGAAAATCCAGCTGCATTTATTGCAGCCAGCCACTGTCTGGCACTGTTGCTCCACGCAATTGTAGATGAAGGCTTCATCTAACACGAAGTGTGAAAATGTTCTTCATGGAAAATACGGAGAGCATAGTGGCTGAGAAAGAAAGAAAAGAATTAAAAGAAGAAGAATGACTATAAGAAGCATACAAAAAGAGGTATCTCATAGCTGACCAGGATCTTACATACAATTTACACGTGTTCTTAACAAATGTCCATTAACTATATACACTTACTATTACTAATCTTTAATATTTTGTATGCATGTCACCAGGCCTTTGCACATGAAGTGTTTTCTTAAATTACTTCTTCTCATTTACCCAGCAGCTTCCTAGGCCTAAGATGTCCATTCTTTCTGAGAGACTATCAAACCCACCCTCTGCTTCTAGAGCTTTTTTTAAGACCCATGATGTCCTTCAGGGAGCTGATCCCAGACCCTGTTCTCAGTCATCTGGTCTTTGAGCTGTGATTCTGAAGAAGGGCATGAAACTCATCTCATAGGTGATTATGTTCTTGAGATACATCTGGCAAGGTGTCCAGCACAGAACTGATTAATGGCAATAAAAACTTTGCACCAATGTCAAGGTCTGAATCTGGTCTTATTTAGCAACTGAACTTTCCATTGCTCAGTATTACGCACAACAGCATTTGTCTACACCTTTGATTACCACTGGCTTTCATTTCAGTTCCTTTCCCATTTTTCATTCCCTCCCTGTTTCTCTTCCTCTTTTCCCCTCTCTCTTTTACATCTCATTCCCTGGAATATTTTCTGCTTCTCAGGGTATCTGTCTTCCTGCAATTCCTAAGCCTGCTAACATTTCATCAGTTTAACACCAAATTAGTTTAATAAGTAACATAGGTGTCCAGACTCAGTTGCTTCACATGTTTCACATTGTTCAGATTAATCCTGGTTTGAAAATTTTTGTTTACTCTTTGCTTCATCGAAGCTGAGAGGCATTGTTCAAGCCACAGAAATGTAGAATTGTATATATTATACATGTCTGCAGTACCAGCACGAGATGGAACTAACAGACTTTCCCACTAATGCCCCCTTTGCTAAATAGATCTTTACTAGCTTTGTTGCACTGGACTTAATATAGTTTTAAATTCTTTATTCTTCATGAGCTGGCTTCTTACTCAACTGACTATGTTAGTCTGAAAGATGCAGAGGAAGGTTCAGCAGTTAAAATGGAACATGACTAAGAAATATAATGGCAAAAAAGGTTAAATACTCCAAATAAATTGGCACGTTGAATGTACATGTTGTATGAGAACTAATCCTTTTACTCTGCAGTGGTAGGAAATCTAGAATGATGGATTAACTGTGTCTTCTGGGCAGTATGCTTCAAGAAGAATATAGATCAACTGGAGGCAACCCAGAGGTGAACAACAGGAAGCTGAGTAGAAACATGATCCATGAAGAAAAGTTGAATCAGTTGTTCATTTTACAGAAACATAGACTGAGCAGAGAGAGGACAACAGTCTTCAAATGTGCAAAAACACATCACAAAGATAGCAAGGTAAGGAACTGATGTACACAGACACGGGGGATAAATGAATTTGAGCAGCATTTAGACAAAATTAGTTTAAGAATTAGCAAAATCTTCCTCAGATTTAAGATCAGGTTAAATAAACATCTATAGAAATTTAGTAGTACAGGATCCTACTGCAGGCTACAAGCACCAAGGCTCCTTTTAGATATGATTTCATGAAGTGACCCATTTCATCTTGCAGTAACAAGTGCTCTCACTGGTCCTCACAAAGCAAATGTCTAATAAAAGAAGTCTTAGCACATTTCTAAAGTTCAGCAATTCAGAGACTGAACCCAGTGAACAGCTTTCATTCCACCCTTCAGGTAACACAGTGAGACAACTTCATTGAACCCAAGTCTGCTGCTTGCATAAGGTAACCCAAACGAATGCAAACTAAATATTGAGTTCAGCAAGGTTCATACCAGAATTAAGATAAAATAAATTTAGTCTAGAAATTTAATCTGTAATCAGCACCGTCTTCTACTGTTGGTTTTGTGCTATTTAAAAAGGAATCTCTTTAATCTCTTCTATTCTCTTTTTATAGAAGACATTGAAAAACCACAGACCACAACCGTGTTTTTTTTTCCTTTCTGCTTTCTGAACTACATTTCCCAGAAATCTCAGGTCTTGAGTCAAAGTGCACATCCGTCTCTTGCTGTAACCGCTCTAGCTATCTGGTGCGGTCCCCTGTTAGAGAAACGTCCTGAAAGATGACGAGTAAGTGCAGAAAACCATGTAATAGCATCTTTTTTTCCTTACATATCAAGAAAATATTCAACAGATTTCAGCAACCAGTAAGAAACTATAACAGCAGCAATAGGTTTGGGTCATATTATGTATATTGTAATTGAGTTTTAAACATTCATTTTTTTCCTCAGAATACCTCATTAAAAGACTTGGCAATCATCTCTGCATAAAAATACAGGCCTTTATAGGCCTTGTTTGCACTGAAGTTATTAATTTGTTTTATCGTATACTGCTTACCATTTTGAGATAAATCTGTATGAATATGTGCCCTCCTGTCTGGAATCAAAGTATAATCTGTCAAATTTTTGTATGACAATTTTAAAAATTACTCTGATGATTCATATTTATATACACTTGACCATACATCATTGCCAGATTTTAAAAGCTAATTGCATGACTTCCAATGCCTGATATTTCTAAATAACAAATGAGATGAGAACCTCTGGATTATTTTTTTTTTCCATACGTGTGAGATGCCAAGAAAAACTCCTAAATGTGATTTTTTTTCCCCCTCCTCCCAGAAACTATGCCCTTCTAAGAAAAGAAAACACATCTAGAATTGCTATTTTTTAAATTATCCTGATTTTTTAAGTAAATCTAATAATGGGAGTGGGAGAAGGGAGAGTTCAGGCATTGGTTTTGAAAGCATAGGATTGATGATACTAATGTTGCCAAGCCAAACATAAGGACATTGGTTTGTTTAGCTTCCTGTCTCTTCCACCCAGCCATCATCAAGGACCATCTACTGTTCTTACCTAGGAGGGACAGCATTTCATTTAAAGGTACAGTAACAACAGTACTGAGATACATGTCCATTCATTAACCTACTTCTTAAGAGTTTTATCTATTTCTAGTGCCCTAAATCTAAAAAAAACCCTGCTCCATTAAAAAGGTTTTCAGGTGAAGATGATGCCTAGTGAGTAGTTTTATAAGGCTGTGTCCAGCAAAGTTTAACCTTCGTTCACACTTCATCTGTCCTACAAAACATTTGTCTCTTTTACAGTGACATTGTAATCTTTGCCTCTGTGTATCAGGTTTTGACTAACCTAGCTATGTTGCTGCACGGCAGTTATATGATGTAATTGCTTTGGATATATTAGCTTAGTTATACAGAAATGGCCAGACTTTGGAAATAATCCAGAAAGGTTTGCCCCTCTTTCCTTTACAGTTTTCAACGATTCATCAAATTATGTTGTTTGTGTCATGTCCTCCCCCAGGTCACTGAATTATAACGGGCACTTATCTACAAATCTTTCCTACATTTTCTTTCTATTACAATAAGCTTCTCTTTCATCAGGATTATCAGCGAAAGCTGCAGGATATTTTATCTGGCTGCAATTCAGCTTCATGTGGGGGTGCTCACATGCACCCTGCGGTATTTTGTGCAGTTATAAGCAATTTATGAGATGTTTAAAAGTACATACTTTACTTTTCAGATTTAACTCTTTGCCTGAACCCAGTGTCTGATTAATCTCAGTGCAAGAGTTCTGTAGAGACCAGGGTCTAAATATTAAGTGATACTGACTACCTCTGCTCTTTCATCACCTTCATTGGACCTGAAGGTTCTCAGCATTTTTTCGGGGTGCAGCCCTACCAAACCTTACATGCATTATAAAAGATGTTAAAAAAATTCTTCCCAAACCAAGGGCCCAAAAGGGCAGAAGCTTCCCCAGTATGCTTTTCTGGCATGACACCTATACTGGAGCGATGACCTTTAAAGGTTCCTTCCAATCCAAACCATTCTAAGATCCTGTGACTATGCTGAAATCATCACATGGCCACCATAGCCCTTGTCTCTCCCCTCATACAGTGTGCTCCCTGAAAGCTGCAAAGCATAAGGACAGGTTACCCAAGAAAGGATACAAAACAAATCCTGCAAGACACTGGGCTGGCAGGTACTGTGCTTCTGTGATACCTATCATCCATGATGGCAAGACGTGTAAATCAAAGAGCAGAGATCAGTTATTTAATGACTTCAGCAAATGAAGTCTCCATGACCCTGCCTTAGTACAAAATCTTCAATTCTGTGAAGCTTCTAGAATCAGTTTATCTTTCTGCCTTTTTAAAAGAAGGAGGGAAACAAGTATAGGTACCATTGTGCTTGTACCTGCGCACCCGCATCTGTGTCTCCAAAAAAGTGAAGAACTGGAGCATCTTTGGAGAAAGTATAAACAGTTCCTGTAGGATGGACAGGTTTCACACCAAGGCTATACATTAAAGTCTTTCAGCCCTTTCAGCCAGTGACTTTTTTGTACATTTTCCTACAAGGGTTAGCAAATTGGAGGCTAACGTTAATAATGAATGCTACTTGTGCTAGTAGGAAACGGTGGGACAACATAATCAATGGAGATTTTTTAATGTAAAGAGTAGCTATGAAGTAGCTATGTTCACTCATAGGATCCTCAATGAAGAAAATGCTTCAACATAAATGTAACATAGTTCTCACCAGGAAATATTTAGACATGTTTTCTATACACATGACAATGCATGTAAGCCAATGATAATTCTTCCTTTTTTACTGGCTATGGTCTGGTCTAGGTAGAGAATAAACGTGGTCAAGAATCTGGGAATCCTGACTGCTAGATTGTCTCTTGTTTAGACAAGAGACATCCTCTTTGTCCTTCCCAAGCTGGCATCACAACACAGAATTGCCAGTTACCAAGCTTAAGTGATTAGTCCCCAACATCCTCCCCCAAATCCAGAGTAGAGCCCTGAAATCTTGTGAGGGGGATATTCCTCACCACTTCCTATTGTGTCTTCAGGGCTTCTGGACGCAGGGGAGTTTTATGTTGAGTAAATCACTCCTTCTAAAGTGATAAATAGCTTTTTTCACAGAATCATTATGGGCTTGTTTGTGTGCATGCCAGAGCTAACACAGACTTTTGCCTTTTGCTCTTTGATTGGTACAACAGGGATCTTTGAAACTATAGTTGATTGTTATGCTATTGTCTACTGAGCCTCCATGAGCTGTAAACTGAGAACATATTTATTGCTTTTACCAAACATAGTCCCTTGGCTAAATGTCTCCTTATTATACTTTTTTCACTGCCTACTTTTTCTTCTTTTAGAAAGTCACAGCTTGGTTTGATTCTAAAGGCAACGTCCCACTTTAACCACAGACATCTCTCACTATCAATGGAGCATGAAGGTAGAGGGGGGAAAACCCTCTTTTGGCTGACAGCTGTAGGTGTCCATTTACTTTTGGAAATTAAAAAACAAACAAACAAAAAACAATCAAAAGTAGGATGTGCCGTTTTCTAGAAAGTTTCTTTTCAACTTCCCTGCATTGCATGGATATTTTTCTTCTGTAATGAGGAAATCAAACCTTAATTGTCTGTCATTTGCTAGAATGGCATTATGTAAGCTCTTGTTAGATTGCCCTACCAGTAAATCTTACTTTTGGGTGTCATAATACAGAGCAATCTGTTTTCTGTAGCTATGGAAGAATTCAGTATAGGACAGTAGTATCAAAGAGCTTTAAGGCTGGCTAGTATACCCACTTACACATTGATGAAGACTGTAGGAGGACAGAAAATGTAAGGTAGTAATCCCCAGAGACATTCACAAAGAACAGTGATAAAAGAAAAATGGTGTGCATAAGAACATCAGCAGACAATGAAAAGATGAGAGATTTATTAATTGGAACAGGAGTGAAGGAAAGAAAACATTCTGGAAGCAAACTAAAGAGAAGCACTTCAGTAGACAGAACCACTGTATTAAAAATATTTGGGAAATACAGTATTTCTTTGATATTTTTAAGAATTTGTAACTTGACAACTATATTGTGAGAGTAAAAATGAAAGCTGGGTTCAAGAGTGTAATTCCACAGCAAATGCAGTATTTTTGGAATCCACAAGACTCTCTGCCAATAATTTCCTGGCTATAGCACCCTTTTTGAAATTAAAATCTGTTACCTCTCCTTCAGACTGGTGTGGCTTTTCTGATGGTCTTCCTTGTAGATGCTGACAGACCAATTCAGTTGTAATTGCTTTACATAGTTTGTCTGTCAAGGCATCCTGCTGAGAATGTAGCAAAATACAACCTTTACCCATGGAAATCAAACAGTTGGCAAGTGGGCGCCTTTGGTCTTTTAATTCTTTGTCACAGGTTACTTCAGCAATTCATTGTTCATGGAGTTTGTCATGACATTAAGGAAATCTGACTACACACTGAATTTGGCATGCCTAGTGCTAGTCTTCACTGAATCACGGGCCTACTGAGTGACTTCATGTGAGTCATTTCCATCACTGGGCCTCCTGCCTCAGCAAGGAGATGGGGATATTCATGCTAATTCCTTCTCTATGTGCTTTGCTATCTAGTCATAAGTAGTTCTTATGAAAGACAGCAGTGGTATTATTAGTGAGGCAAAATCTAAACGGATGGCAGTAGATTTGGCTGATAATAAAAGAGGCAGTAAGAAAGCCAAAAGATATAAATATACCACTGTCTTTGGATGTTTGAGCCAGTTTTGCTGAATGGGAAATGCCAAAACTGTGAGCTAGACCTTTGTATTCATGGCTTGCAAAGAGCAACAGGGATGTTTTGATGTTATTACTGACAAGACTTAACACTTTACTACATAAAGGACAGGGTATCGGCCACTCTTGCACAATTTGTAAATGAAGGCACTGCTACTGCTAAACCCAGGACAGCACTCCTTCAGAAGTAATCCATAGATAGTGAGCCTATCAGTTGTTGCTTCTTGTACGCAATATTGCTGCTGGTATTCTCACCTAAGAGGCCTTCTTTTCTTTATCTTGTTTGATTACTGATATGGATGAAAAACTAGGTCAGAAACAACTAAGGAGATCAGGCTTATCTTATTGAAGATACCATATGTATCTTGTGAGACATACTGATACTCCCTGAATCACTCAGTGTGTTCAGGAAATTTTGTGAAAGTACACTGCTTCTGCTTTCAGTGGCCATTTCTACTCCCTTCATAAATATTGGATACTAAAATAATTATTTACTTATTTTTCCTAACAGCACTGAAGTTCTCAAAACTTCAGACCTGGAACTGGCTTCCTAGAGAGATGGCCAATATCCCAAGCCTGTCAGTGTTCAAGAGGCATTTGGACAATCCCCAATTGTCCAAATTTGGATAATTTGGACATGCTTTAACTTTTGGTCAGCTCTGAAGTGGTCAGGCAGTTCAACTAGATGATCATTGGAGGTTACTTCTGACTCAAATATTAACTCTGTTACGTTTTGTTCTGTTCCATTCTGTTTCTCAGTATGCAGTTTGTATGAAAAAATACTCTCTTTTTGCAGTTACTTAGAGAAAATGGAAGAGTAGATTGAGTCAGACTCAGTTCAGCCAAGATAATGGCAAAACTGGTATGTATATATATCTAAGAGGAAACAATTCAAGATGATAAAGGCATACCGTTGATGCTAAAAGACCCAGTGTGTTTGTTGCACTAAGCAGAAGATACTTAAAAAGAACCCCAAACATTAAACAAGATTTCTTGGACCTTAAGATATATGGAAAAAGCCTCATTTTACTCTGGGCTCAATTCCAAATCACTGCTCTACGAGTAAACTATTATTCAGAGGTAAGAGCATGAGAATGGATACACAGGGATACACATTTGAGTACAATTCATTGAATAGAAACTTCACACAGAGAAAATATTCTCATGGCATAAGACAGATCTCCAGTTACGCAAACCCTCAAGTACTCATTTTTTAAAGGCACTCACTTCTATTTCTTTTGATAGGTCTACAACTTCCCATTTCTCTTCCTCCAGTTGCTATTGCTTTACGACTTTCTATGTTCTGCATCTGGGTTTACAAGATGCTACTGGCCACACAAACCAAATTTAATATCCTCTATCTGGATTCCTACCAAACCACAAGACTTTTTTTTTTTTTTTTGCTAATTTTTCTGTCTCTCATTTTTTTCTTTTATGTAGTTCTCAGTCTCGTAAGAACAAGCCCAGCTCTTTCTGTGGTGCTGCACTAATGTAACTGATACTCAGATTTACCCCTTAGAAATTGAAACTCAGTTTCTTCTGTTGATACCAATAACACTTTTTCCATAGACTTCCTTATTCTCCCACTATTGTTTTATTTACAGCAGAATATTATTCTAATTCAATCATTTTTCAACCAATCTAATAAAGCCCCAAAATGGATTAGCCAGCAGGCACTGGTAGATTGCACATCCATCAGTTGACAGCTACAAAATCCCTGGATAATTAAATCCAGAAAGAGATACAGAAAAGGAAGGAACAATTCATTTGTCTCCTACTTCTCCATCTGTTGCTGTTCATTCCGTACAATTGAAGATCAGCTCCTTGGCCCTTCTTCTTCCACCCAAAGCTGGAAGTGGCTTCCATCCCTGGGGCAGGAGAAACAATGCTTTGAGAAACTGAATGCAACATAAGGGAGAAAAGGAGACCTCTGATCCCTCCACCCCCTTTTGTCCCTAGGCAGGAAGTTTCTTCAGAAGTCACACCAATACTACAGTATCTACAAAGGGATTTGCACCGTAATAGCTATGTTGATGCAAGTACAGCACAGCATGCAACCCTATGACTTGAAAGTCCTGAATGTGGGCATTCTGTAAACCATCTGTAAACTGCCCCAAAATCAGGACAATATATCATACCTTACTGTTACAGTGAAGTAAACAGAATGTCATAATTCCATGACTAAGTACTGATGGTTTTCTCCTTTGTGCGCATTTTTACAATGTTTTTTTTTTCACATTTCATCATGTTTTGCCAAAATAAGGGGGTGAATCAGATCTTTCGTAAGCTTTATTTCTCATTTTCTCCCTCTCTTCCTTTCCTGTCTCAAGTAAATGTCACCAGAAGATGCAAGCATACACGTTCTCTAGTCATTATTTCTTTTAATCATGTTCCTTTTCTAAGCGGTTTTTCTTAGATTGCAGAAGATATCTTCAGAACAAAGAATGCGCTTGAACTTGCATGTTCTGTTCATAATAGGATGTCTTCCCTCAAGCTAGCTGAAAAACTCTATGCTAATACTAATGCTAATATTGATTAGCATGAGCACTACTATTTCTATTCTTTGAGAAGGCTATTTACTATTTCTAAATAGTCACTCTATATATACTATATTTTCTACATAATTTTCTGTATAATAAATTGCATTATGATCTTCACCTAACTGAATGTGACTGGTTATAAAATGTGTGGACTTTTTCTCTGCTGTACTGGTATCCCCCATGCTGTCTTTTCCTTCTAGCACTGTCAGAACTGCCACATTGTAAATGCTACTTAATGACCACTCTTGTCAGTGAGTTAAAAAAATAAAACTTTGAGGAAAGTAAGAGTTTCATTTCTCCTTCCGGATGTCTGCCAGCAGATTAGTTGGTGGGGGAAGAGTGGTTTAGGGTTGGGGTTTTCCTTTTTCTACTTTAAGGAGTGGCTGGTGAGGGAGGCTTGAGGAAGCTACCTTGGTAGGGAGAACCTAAAAGGTTTTATTAGTTGCTCTGCATGCAGGAGGCAGATGCTGTCCTGCATTTTTGTCAGTCTGAAATAAAATAGCTCTTTTAATAGTGTGGACCCCTCCCTGCTCCCAGAGGGTGACTTGAACAACTGGAGTGGAATGGGAGTTCCCGGGGGGGGGGGGCGTGGGGGTGGGTGAGGAAGATGAGAGTCACGAGGCCTCCAAAGGACTCAGGCTGCCCATTCCACAGACCTCTAACTCTTATCCTAACATTTAAAATAATACTCTGCCATTTAAAATAAACATAATTTTCTTCTCCTTGGACTATGAAAAAAGTAACATTACTCCTTAACTCTTCAGATCCAGCTCCTCTGACACAGGCATATAACAACTCCTTTCTCCAACTCCAAAAAAGTGTTTTGTAGGTCATGGCTTTAGTTCTTTTAACTAATCAAAGGCACCTGTGATTAAGCAGCACCCAGAACACCCAGAACCAACAAATCTGGACTTTCTAACTCTTTGCATCTTAAAGCCAGAAGTGCCAAAGTGATCAACACCTGTAAGCAAGGTGGATGGCAGCATCCTGGCCAGGCTCCAGCACTTGCTGCCCTGACCTTCGCTGTTTTCAGGGACTTAAGCTTAGTTCCATGTTAAAATATATTAGTTTGAGGGGTCAGGAGAAGGTCTTTCGGAACAAATTGTAGTTCTACTGTAGTAAGTCATACTGAAAACACAATGACACTTGTTTGGGTGTCAAAGCACATGTACCTAGCAATGGCAGGCTGTAACATAGAGAAGCTCAACTTCTGTACATAAACATTGCACTGTACCTACCATTTATTAAATGATGCTGTCAAAAGTACCACAAAGTAACACCAACAGTGACACACAACAGCATCATCTAATACCCAAACCAAGATAATGCCATTTCAGTGTCGGAGCACTAGCAAAATAAGTGAGAGCAGGGCAGCTAAATACAGCACCCCAACATCATGTGGTGAATGCAGCACCTTCCTGGAGACAGACCCCTGACAGTACCAGTGCCACCCCCAGTGGAGGCCAGCTCAGCTTTACAAAATGGTGGAATTAAGGGTCTTCCTCCTGCCTCTCTCTTTCAGTTCACTGTCCCAATCTGCTTTAAACTCACAGTGGGGAGATTTAGATTAGATATTATGAAAAAAAATTCTTTACTGTGAGGCTGGTGAGACACTGGCACAGGTTGTCCAGAGAAGTTGTGGCTGCCCCATTCCTGGCAGTGTTCAAAGCCACGGCTTTGAGCAACCTGGTCTACTGGCAGGTGCCGCTGCCCATGGCAGGGGGGTTGGAACTGGATGATCCTTAAGGTCCCTCCCAATCCAAACCATTCTATGATTCCATGAAACAGCCTCTGACCTCCCCACTTCTTCACCATGAGGTACATGTTTGTGTATGCATACCTGCAAAAGGACAATGAGCACTCAATCCCTGTGGAGGACATCCTTCACTCTTGCTAGACAGCGGGCTGTGCCAGCCAACCACCACCAGGCTGCCATAGCTGGCATTCCTTGTTTTGCACAGTGCATGAATCCATCCATCCCCCTTTTTGCTTCCATGAAATCAGAAGCCGTTATAGTACCTGCAAATAGTATTTCAGTGCATGAGCAGTGACAGCAACACCCACCGTACTATCAGCTAATCTTTGCTTTTTAAAACTAAACTTTGAATAAAACCTTGATTACCTGCATAATTAATCCCAGTTCACAGGAATTTGCATGCCTGAATAATTAAAGAATTAAGGGCTAAAAGTGAAAATCGAGCAAAGCCCCTGTTTTTGTACTTGAAAAGCTTCAGCAGCAACCATGATAGTTCACAGTGCATAAATAATTCAAACTGAGCTGCTCGCCTTTTTTTTTCCCTCCTTGCAGAAATCCTCTTAGTGCTTCCTAATTAACTGAAAATATTTTATAAACCATCATTTTGTGACATCACAAGAATATTTTAAACTCTGGATTAGACAAGCTGGATTTACAGTTTTTAGCATTTGCCATCTGATACCAGGAGCCATTTAAGGGAACTATAAACCACCATAAAGTGGTGACAAAACAGTACTTTAAAAAAAAAAAAAAAAATTGAAAAAAAAAAACAATATTGCGCTGCTCAGCTGAGTTTAACTCAACTTTTAATTTTATTTTTCAACTCAGCACTTTTCCCTTAGAGCACTCAGGCTGTAAATAACACTTTAACAAAATCCTGACAAAACTTACACAAGCAGCAGGTGTGGGAGGAGGAATATGTACTGTAGGGCGCCAAATCAGCATTGTCGGATTATTTTTTCCTCACAAAATAATTGATTTTTTTCTCGTTTTTAACTAACCGTCTCCACGCCACCGCGGCGGGGGGGCATGCGATGAGGTGCGGACGCGACAGCAGAGGGCGCCCTCTGGTCGCCGCAGGCTGCGCCGGCTTGTCAGTCAGCGCGCAGAACGTTCTGGAAAGGGCTGTGTACGGCTTCCGCCCGGCGGCCTTTCACCCTCCGTGAGGGGCCGAGCCCTGTGTCCCCGGGGCACCCTGTCGTCTTGCAGGGCCTGAGTACATCGCCCTGTCCCCAGCAGGTTCTGTTTTAGCGCTGGGTGACCCATGCGCAACCCCCCCCCCCAGCCCCGCACACAGGGCGGGGCAGACGCGGGTCCGGGGAGGCTCAGGCCGGCAGTGCGGTACAAGGCAGCGCGGAGCTGCAGTTCCCCGGTTAGGCGAAGGCGGGCGGGGTTGGAGCTCGCCAGCTATCCCCTTGGCACGGAGCTCGGGTCGCCTTTGGAGGCGGCAAAGAAACGCTACGCCGTTCCTCTCGCGCGGCTGCTCGCCCCGCCTGCCGCCATGCAGCTGCGGAGCGCTGGCGCAGTCGCCTCGGCTCTGCTGCCGGGCCGGGTCCCGCCTTCCTCCATTTTCTCTCTTCGCTGAGCTTTTCTCAATAGCCCCTCTCCCCCCTCCCTCGCGCCGTGCGTTCCGCAGAGCGCATCCGCCCGGAGGCAAATGTCCGCGTCCCCCGTTCCCCCCCCCGTTCCCGGCCGCCCGCAAGCCCTGACAGGACCCGGCCGCTCTGCGCCCGCCTTGTTCCTCCAGGCCGACGAGGGCAGCGCCCGGGCGGACTGTCCCGGCCCGGGGGTACCGCGGGAGAGCGATGGGGCTCCCGCCAGGTGCCGGGCAGCGGGACTGCGGGCTTCCGAGGCGGGGGCTATCCGCCCCGCTGCCGTCTCCGATCGTAGCGCACAGACATGTCTATTTTCGGTCCTTCCCCTTCCGACTGTCGGGTGACAGGTTTATTTTCATGGAGGGCCCTTCGTGAAAATACAGAAGAGGGGTTGCGATTCTCCTTCTTCATTATTCTTTTAACTTTTAGGCTCTCTGAAATTGCAGCGCTGTCGCTGAACGGGCGCGGCGGGGCTTTGACTTTTTCTCCGTCCGTGTGAGAACCCAGTGGTGCTGTGGCCATCTGAAGGATGGTCAGACCTCTCTTTTCTCCCACCTCTCCCATGACCAAGCGTCTGCGGAAACCTCGCAGCCGGGGCTTTGAGGGAGATCACATACACACACCGACCGATTGGTTACTCCCTCCCAGTCCCCAGACTAATACTGTTACTACTGTTACTACTGTTTGAGGTACTCCTATCCTCCACTGGCTTTTTTAATGCGCAGGAACCGGGTCCTTCGTGGTGACTTTTTAAAAGGGCGAAAAAGCCTGCGTGCTGCTTGTGCTGGTTGTGTGGAGCTACCCGCCTGTTCCTGCTCCTGGTCTCCTTTCGCTTTGTACTGCCTTATTTCTAAACATAAATAAATAATAATATAAAGAAAGAAAATGTTACCAAAATGGAAGCATCATAGTGCCCCGGTCTGCCCTTTGCCTCCCAGGTAGTTGAACCTATAACGTTCAGGGTCCCCGAAGTGTACTTTAAAGACAAGATTGCTGAAATCGCACTAGTTCTTTAAAACCAGTCACACCGAATGTTTTAAAGTCTATGCATTGCTCCCGTGTCACTTTATCTTGTTTTATTTTATTTTTTAACGAGAGTTTATCGTTACACCTCCTGAACTCTGCATTTTTAACCGTTTGTGAAGAGGAAGATGGGTGCCGGGGTTTAAAACTTTCCCCGGGTAGACTGTGCGTTTTAATTCTGGCAGCCAACCCCGCAGTCGTTAGTCATGAGCAGAGGTATTAACCGGGGAATGTACCATTACAAAATAATCCGGAGGTATTAGGTAGAGAATGGTACGGCCATATTTTATCACCGTGGTTTATCACACTGCTTAGATTCGCCGAGGGATCGTTCTGTTTAATCCATTTTACTAAGCACTGTATAAACCAGACATAAAGACAATGCCTGGCTAGAAAAGCTGCTTCTGTTACAGACTTTGCAGTACCTCGGGTCTAATTTGTTCCCGGTACATTTAAAGATACAGGTTTGGGTTTTGTTTTTTGTTTTTTTTTTTAGTAACATAAATGTCAATCGGAATATCTCAGTTTTGGGATATCCCCTTGATTTAGGGCTGCGCTATTTCAGGACGTTATACAAGGCCTAGTGCAGAGATGAGACTGCTGCCTCGTGCAGAAAAGATAAGAGACATTGCAGGGGAAGGGGAAGAAGGTTCATTCCCTCCGTGGTGGAAGAGTCGTGGAGGAAAATCCGAGCAGCAGCTCGGTCCTTAGGAACACGTAGTGCTATGTTGCTGACTGCCCGTCCCCAGCAGATCTGGGGACTTTTTTTTGGAGGGGAGGGGGGATGGAGTGTATATATTTTTCTTTGCTTTCGTGAGATCTCTCATTCTTTCGAGTTCAGGCCTGCGGCGATTCTTTTAACTATTTCTGTTGCCAATGTCAGGATCAGGGAAGGAAGGGAACGGGCCTTGCCTGGTCCCAGCTGCTGCCCTTATTCCCCGGATCGTGCCGTGGTTTCCTCCCTTCCCGCGTAATCTTAACCTGTTCCGCGTACCAGGACCCTGCAACGGGTTAGGTTTCAGCAACACCGCCGAAGCGGTTAGGTTTTAGGGGACTGAGGGTGTTTTTTAGGGAGCCCCCGCCTCGGAGCAAAAGTCTCATGGATTTGCAAAGGGCAGACCCTGACAAAAAGAAGTCGCGTCTGTCGGGGAGCATCTCTGTTCTCCTTCCCCGGCAGTTTTGCTGCAGAGTTACTAGTCAGTGGCCCTTGCTCCGCACACATCCCGCGGCGGGCCGAGGACGTGCCGGTGCAGCGGTTATTTACAGTGTCACGCTGCCGATATTCCGATGTATATTGGAATAGGTTGCCCAGAGAAGCTGTGGCTGTCCCATCCCTGGCAGTGTTCAAGGCCAGGTTGGATGGGGCTTGGAGGATCCTGGTCTAATGGAAGGTACCCCTGCTCATGGCAGGAAGGCTGGATCTAGATGAGCTTTAAGGTCCCTTACCCAAACCCAAACCATTCTATAATTCTACGGTTCCTATTAGGAATAGACTGGCTCTCTTTCCAGAGGGAGTGAACGAGTTTACAGGCTGTGCTCGACAGTGCGGCTGTCACTGTGCTAACATTCCTTAAAATAATTTTTTGTTCATGATAGATTTTTTTTTCTTTTTTTTTTTTTTTCCCTTTGGCTTTCACTTTCGCACAGCGTTTCTGCAGTGCTCACATCTGTTTGTCATCTTCGGAGCGTGGTACAGTGAATTGGGGATTAAAATGAAGTCGCAGGGCTTTCAGTTTGTTAATGTCGGTACTTAAATTTAGGCTATTTAGATCCATAGTTAGGCCCTTATGGAAAAGGTGGCCTGTTTTCTCCTAAGGCTTCAGTTTCAAACACCTTCCAGGGAGATCAACAGGAGCAGTGGGTGCTTAGCAAGTGGGAAAATGGTTTTATTTGTATTAAAAATGGAACTGGGAGCCTAAGTGTAGTGTTCGTCTTGCAGCATGTGGGACTAACTGCGTTTTCCTGTTTGAGAGACTCCTCGCTTTCATCTAGTATTGCATATTATACCCACTGTAAGTGGATAGTGGAAATTGCAGTGAAGTTTCAAATAAATAAGTTTCGTGACGGTTGGTGATTAAATAAAACGGGTCATTAAAACAGTTAATGGGTCGTTAATAAAATAATTTATTTGAAAGGTGAATGAAAGCAGAATATTGCAGGGGTTTTGTTAATTCACTTTAAGCCCTCTTCTCTTCCCCGTGGAAGGAGTATTTGCAAAGCCCCTGGCTCGTTTCTGCTGCGTGGGAACACTCGCTTCCTGAGCGACCAGGGAGCCCGCTATACCGTCTGTCGGTCGGTCTTGCTGTCTGTCCGCAGGTCCTGCTACGGCTCCCTGCACACCGAGGCGACAAAGCTGACAGCTGCCACGCGTGTCCCTTTCCCCCCCCCCGTGGCCGCGGGGAAGTTGGGGAGAGACCCGGTGATTTTCTGGCTCTCCCACCGGAATGAGGAGCCTTTCCCTGGGAAGGAACAGACGGCTACAAGCCCTGCCGCGGTCGCCGGAGAATCGGATAACGTGTGCTGGGCATCCAGCTCCGCTCGCAAGGCTGGAGGGAGACAGGAAAAGAAATCAGGCGTCGGCACAGGCGACCCCCTTCAGTAATTCTCGTAGGGCCTTGTTCTGTCCCCACGGACGGCACTAGAAGTTTTGTCTTTCATTTCATTAAAGAAGTACGGTCAGGCCCTCCTCATCGCATCCATGTACTTTCTTTTTCTTCTGGAAATTCTTATTAATAGTAATAAACACGGGCACAAAGTGGATGAAAAATCAAAACACCAAACCAAACCAAACCTAAAACCAAACCCATAACAGTAAAAGTCCAAAATAATAATAATAAAAGATAACAACCTATGAGCAAAATGACTAAACTCTTTTTTTTTTTTTATGAAGTCGCAGTTGTAAAAAGACTTGATTAAAATTAATGATTTCTAACTAGGGAAAATTGATAGCTATTGTATTCTTTTTTTTCCTAAAATGCTTACCTCTTAAAATGGTAAGGTCATATTTTAAATGTTCCGTAATGTCCGTAATAACCTGTCACTAACAGATCTTTAACGTCTTCCGTTTTGGCCAGTATTTTAACTACAGAAATAACAGTTAGTGATCGGGATTTTTAGAAACGTATCTGTTGCCTTCTAAGCAGGGGGGACGTTGCTGTGTTCCCCCGGCCCTATTTTTTTGGCCACCTGCTATCAATTCTCCAGCACAACAGCCTTCCCTGGAAGGTACCTGCAGTTTTTGGGAATAGTCTTTTACTTTCCAATCATTTCCAGATAAACTCCGATATGGTTTCCTAATAAGTTCCTGTATTTACATGTTTATGTTATAAAACTAATTGCGGCAAAGCAGCCCTTGATAGTTGAACCTTCATAATCTGTAATGTTCATTAGCTTCCCAACAGGGAGCTGTCGTCTGTATTCATTTCTCTTCCCCCCCTCCCCACATTTTACTACTGCTTCCAAATAATCCCGCATCCCTCCTACTAAAAAAATGGGGGAGCTTCTTCTAAAATGTTATTTAGCGAGAAATAACGACGCTTTGGGGCGTCCACAAAGCACTGATTTCCAGGGTCTGTCCTCACACAACGTTGTCGTCAGGGCAGGCGTTTGCTCTCCCGGCTCTTCCTGTGTCCTAGAAATGGGACAAATTCGCCTACACATGACCCTTCCTACAAATATTCGTCGACAGTTTGCTTTGCCTTATTACTGCCTAAGAAAATGGGTCCTTTAATAAATATATATATACATACATGTATATATGAGAAATATCTTTTCCCCTTTTAAAGCACTTGTATGGTGAGCTTGGGGTATAAGAGTCCCATGTGTGCATGTCTACAAACCAGGTTAGCTGCGGAGCCTCACCCGCTCCTTGCCTACAGAATTCTGCTGGCTTTTACTAAATCGATTCTGTTCATTTTTGTATTTTATTTTATTTTTTCCCCAATGAAACGTGTTCTGGTTGGCATCCAAAAAACCGAGCGGCCGCCAGGAACTTGCCGCTTTTTTCCCCAAATTTTCTCAAGCGTTGTTAGGGCGGGAGGTGAAAGCGCTTATTTAAAAAGCCCCTAATAAAAAAAAAAAATAATCCAAAGCACTTATTTAAAAAAACTAAAAAAAAAAAAAAGAAAGAAAATCCAACCCCCTCCTATTTTATTTTTTTTTTAAGCCTCCTAAGGAGAAGAAAAACAAACAAACAAACAAAAAAACCGCAGAAAAAAACCCAACAACTTTTTTTTTTTTTTTTAAGGTAAATTTATCTTAAGCTGAGGGGAAACCCAGAGCTTGTTGCCCCAGTGGAAAGGATGTCGAAAGGAAGATAAGCGAGCAGGGGGGAGCTAAAAAACCCCGTTAATATCATTCCTTTAACCAGGTACCGATGAGGATCATCGCCCACCCCAGAGGAGCATCTCCCCCTCCACTCCTCCATCACTTTCTTCCCTTGTTTTTAGGGGTTAAGCCCAGATTGTATTTCCCCAGCAGGTGTGCCGGCCCCTTTTCGTTTAGAGGTAGCCTTTTGTGTGTACTTGTGCGTTTTGTTTCTCCAAAGTAGCTGTAAATGGCTTGCTGTTATTTATTGTAAAGATGTAAAAAAAAATCTTAATTCGCACCCTGAGAGCAGAGAGCGGTTCTCACTCTTCTGGCAATTCAAAGAAGAGTGTCTATTTGAGTTAGGCAGCATCCTTCAGTTTTAAGGGAGAGGTGCTTGAAATCAAGAATGGCTTTTTTTCTATCTGACGTTCTTCCTTTTTAGTATTAAAGTCATGTAGGAAGAAGACATTTCTCCTCCGTGCTCGTTTAGGCTGGCCCTCTCTTGGAAACTCCAGACCGGAGGGAAACAGGCGTGCATGGGCTTTTGTTGGTTGGGTTTGGTTTTTTTTTTCTGAAAGATGTTTGTCACGCTGCAACCATTATTCCGAAGAGCCCGCGATGTTTTTATTCACAGCCCGATTTTCAAGGCTCCTTTCTACACATCGCAGCCGGCTCAACTTGACACTCCGAAGCAGAAATGGGGGGGGGAGATGCGTGTGTGAAATAAGGGGGGGGGGGGGGGGGGGGGGGAAGGAGAGAGGGGGAAAAGAAAGAAAACAAAATAATAGTAATAATAAAAAAAAAACGGAGCAACCTTCCCCCCATCACCCCCAAAACTAAGCTGCTCCCCCAAGCAAGGTTCCCCTTATCCCGCCTCGTCGCTCGGAGAAATCACCCCTCGTCCCGTCGGCACGTTTCAGTGTCATTTTAATCTGTCTGAACTTTGAAACAAAGCTGGTTTCCAAAGGAAATTTCCACTCCTGCTGCTGCCTCGCACCAGAGGGCGCCGGGAGCCTTCCCAGGCCGCTGCCTGCTTTCCAGGGCTGCTGGAAATTAACTCTTCGGGGCCTCTCCCTAAAGGCTTACTAAACCCTTCTCTTTAAAAATATACAGCCTTATTTTAACACTTTTGTTTTGTAAAACGTGAGGTGTTCTTTTTTTGGTTTGGGTTTGTGGAAGGTGTTTTTGCCTCCTTTGTATTGCCCTTTCCTAACGCTGCAAAGGGCTTCACCCTCCCGCAACAGCCCCCTGAAGAGTCTCAGGAGATTTACAGCTTCTCTCCGTCTCTGCTAACTTGGTTCTAATTAAGTCACTGGATCACGTTTGCGTGACATTACCGTGTTTTCCCTCCTAATTGTCTGGGATAAAAGTTTGTCTGGCTGTGTTTAAGCTTAAAGGGTCACTTAGGGCTCTTCAAACATAACAACACTGAAGCACACCACCAGAGGAAAAGAAGCAAGTAAAACACTCAAAATGATTTCACTTTAACACCTGTAGTATTCAGCTTTGTGCCTGAAGTATTAATGCTACACGGTCAAAGTTTTTTTACACCGAGACCAACGGAAATTCAAACCTAGCTTTCTCACAGGAACTGTAACAGCGACATGTTACAAGAGTATCCTATTTGTGCCTGATGGGTTTCTGTGTCTTAATGACTGTCTGATGCTGTTGTCGCATCCTTACTCTTCAGACAGGCTGGCATATGCACAACTGCATGCACACAAGGTTGCATTGTGCCTGGCACTGAGTACCTGCCTGCTTTTAAACTGGTGGAAGTATCATGCTGGAGGCGTTTGCCACAATTTGAAGAGTAGTAAGGGAATCAGGAACCTCAGCCCAAACAGCAAATGCTTCAGGAAATTATAGAAGACATAGGGGATTATAAACCCTAAACTTCAGCTAGAACACTTCTTGTGTTTATCTGCATACGTAAATATTGTTGCTCACACAGCGAGGCACAGTTTGCATGGCAATGTAGGTTGGCTATTCACTGAAAAAAAAAATGAGGAAGATAATCTGGAAGGTTTTTTTCAGTGTAACTTGTTTTATTCATGCATGGTATGTCTGTGTTTTTATATACCTGTATCTATAAAAGTACTGAACAGAAGTTATAATAAAGAGCAGATGAGAAAAATCTTTATTATTACTTATTGTAGCAGTCTGTTTCCAAACATTTTACTCCATATTCCGATGAGCAGTTGACTCCTCAAATGTTCATTCCCACTTAACTATTTAGGAAGCAATTTAGCTGCTTATACTATACACCTCCCCCTTACTTGCCTAAATGTGCTCAGCTGAAAACTACAATGCAAGCGTTTCAGAAACTACTTGCTGCTTACATATTAAAAAGAAGATGCAGGCCTGAACGTTGATATTGGGTGACTCATGTTCTAATACGATGCATACTACCACATTAAAAAGTGCTCAGACTATTTTTTTTAGTATCACTTTTAGGAGCCACATAAACATGTCTTCTTCTTTACCAATGTGTTTCTGCTACATTTAGCAACACCAAACTAGATCAAGAACCTATTGATGTGGGCTCTCGACATATGCACAGTAAGTATCTTCCAATGGAGCTTATAATTCTAACTAAATGGTCAGAACAAAAAGGAAGAGAAATAAGTTATAATTATTATTAATAATAATTTTATTATTATTATTGTTCCCATCTCAGATCTTGGGGAAAGTGAATTTCATACTAGCCAATACTTCAGTTTCAACAAAATTTTTTGACCAAACCAGCAACTAGAAAAAGAATCACCTTTATCCCAGCTCAGTGGCTTCGTTGCAAGTTTCATTTTCCTTCAGTTTTCTTCAAATGCATGATTCCACAGAGCTAACTGAGAAATGTCATTTTTTTCATTCTTTTTCTTGCCTTTTTTTTTCTTCACTTCAGCTTTTAGGTGTGCCAATTGAAAACCAGCAGTTCAGGACGAATGTCTGTGGTGAGATAAATCCTGTGGATGCAGTTAAAAAAGATGGGCAAATATGAAGCTGGCCTGGGTTATAATTGCTCACTTTTTGAGATTGGTGTCCTGATGCAACTGACATTTTAAGGGATGTTAAACAAGCTTTTTGGAAACTAGAGTGCTAAGAAATGCAGTGGAGGATACTTTAAAGAAAACCTGCTATTACATTAGTATTTAGGGTACCATAGCAGACAAATATCTGAAATACAGGGAAAAAAAAAAAAAAGCCCAACCAAGAAAAACAGAAGAAGGAAGAATAAACTAAATATTAGGACATATAATCTCCATGTTTCCTGTAAATTTTATCAAGAAACAAATATGCTTTTGCTACTCACGTATCACTTAAGGCTCAACAGAAATGCAAAATGCATGATCGAAAAAATTACCTAGCAAAAAAAAAAAAAGCACAAAATATTACAGAACAACAAAGAAAAACATTTTAATACTGGAGGCTGGTGGAAAAACTCAGTTGAATAGAAATAGTGTTTGTCCCCACATTATTTAACTTAAAACATGGGTTTAAAAAAAATTATGTGACTGTTTCTTCATTTGTCTTATTTAATTTGGCATCTGTCAATCATGAAAAAAGAAAATGGATCAAAGGCTGCTGAGTTTACTCAAACTCAAATCCCTTTCAAGGATCAGATTTTATCACTTACTAGTTCATGTTGAGTTTTATCTTTGAAGTGAGTATGTGTAAAGTGAGAATGTTTGTCTCAGAGCAAATTAGATGGTGTGTTGGATATTGTGAGAAAGGATCCTGAAAGGCAATAGAAACTTTGCAGTAAGAAACCTGGAAATACACTGCTTGCCTCTGTGCCCAATGCGCTATGTGTGGTGGAACTTTGATATGCAGACACTACTTCCTGCTACCTGCACAGAGGTCTTAATGGTTAATGTCTGGCCATGACAGTGACTGGTGCTTGAGAACTTGCTTGGTTTTTGTTTGTTTTTGTTTGTTTTTTTTTATTTTTGGTGGGGTAGAGGGGCCTTTGGAGAAACTTTTGACTCTTAGAACAAAGAAAGAAAAAAAATCATGTTAAAATGTATATTGGCCCTTATGCCATTTTCATTGAAGCTGACGGTAAAAAACCTCTGACTTTTTGGGAAAGAGGACAGAGCCATTTTGAATGCTATGTTGTAATATAAACCTTTTAAGTCTTAAATATTTCCATACAGTGGAGCAAAGAAGTCTCAAACGTCATCAGAAAGACTGCTTCTTGTTAGGCTTTTACAATGTGCTATTTCTGTTCAAATAACATTTACTAATATGAGAGACAAATACATTTATACAATTTGGAAGTCTGACATTACAGTTGGGTGTTCACAGCTTTTATACATTATGGTATTTATGCAAATAATTTTAACTCTTCGGTTGCATAAAACAAAGCACAGATGTTTCCCAGCAGCATTTCCTCATCAGGCCTTTTAGCTTAGCCTTGGTGGAGTGGAGTGTAGAGTTTGGTTACAGTTAAGTTCAAATCAAAATATTCCAAGAGTACAGAGTCACTGTATAGTAAGGCAGGGGTAGGAAGAGGGAGGATGGACAGGGAAAGAGGAAACATTTTCTTCTCCAGCTGTGCCAAGTCTTCTTCCTGTGGGACCTCAGAGAACTCTCAGTTCTCATCTTTGAGTCTTTAAAGCCACCTTTAAACAGGTTTAAGTGAGAGAACAGTAGAAAAAGCACTCAAAAAATTGTTCTCTGGGAAGGTCAGGGAGGTTTTTTTCTCCAGATGTACAGAGACTCCAGGGTTCAAAACTGATTCTCTCTGTGCTCCTGAGTTGCTGTGGTGTCCTGCTCAGCACCCTATTTTCTAACCTAGGGACACACTGAGGAAAAAACTGATCTCCATGAATTAATTGTTTGCTTTCCTCTGCAGTTAGCTTGGCTGGGGAAGCACAGCTGAACAGAGGTCATGTAGTCATTCAGGTCTTATCAGTGATCTTCTAATAGGGGAATACAATCCAAGTGACAATTTACCTGAACTTTTGCCACTACAAATCTGTCTTTTCTTTCTTTTGTGTGTGTGTGTGTATTGTATTCAGCTGTGGTCTTTAGCCAGATACTTAAGTGTTACCTCTTCAGGAGAGCTGTCTTTACAGTTGGTGTCTTTACAGCATCTTGTGTAGTGGCCTAGGTTTACAAATGTTGACAAAAAGTTGCCCTCCTCTGAAGAAAGACAGACTCATCTTTTAAATCCGTATTTCCAAGTAGATGATGACTAACAAAGAGGAAAAGGAAGGAAGGAAAGAAACAAAAAAAAAATCAAAACAAAGCAACAGAAAAGATGTGAGAAGGGGCTTCATAAATTTGGTGAGAAAGGAGGATTCTGTGGAGTCTGCACTTTCATTGTCTCTGGAAATATCTGCTGCTCCTTGTAAGATGTGTATGGCCTAAAAATGTTTAAGGTTGTACTGTGAGGGAAATCAAAGTCAACAATGTCAAGCTATAAAACCATATGAAGGAAACACATATTTCTGTGGGCCTCTTCAGAGGCTTCTTGGCCTCTTCAGAGAAAAAAGAAATACTACCAACAAAGCCATGATGAAAGCAGAGAGAACAGAAAATACTTCTATAACAGTACCTGTGTATTTCATAGCAGTTGAATAACCTTTCCTTTGGGCCTGTTCTTGAAGAACATCCTAACCAGGCCTCTTTTAGGGCTGTAATGGTACTATGTAGAGCAGATCCATATGCTGTTGGTCAAAAATGGTCTCAAGTGTTAGAGGATAGCTATCAGCAGAAGCTCAAACCCCTTTAAGTTAACAGTAGCTCTCTTCCTTCAGTCAGAGGAGTGAAAATGCTTGATAATTGTGTCCTGAAAGTGTTTACTGATATCTACCTTTAATCACTGAAAGTGGTTCAGTCTCTCCTTGGGAAAGGAGTAAGCTTAACCATTAACAGCTAGTAATGACAGCCAGTTGTGCCTTCCATACCTTCTGGACCTGAACTGCTGGTTCAGACTTGCATGAAGATACAAAGACTGAGCTTCACGTCAAAACACTGAGATGGATATGATGAATACCAAAATAGCTCATAGGATTATAGATCTGCACATAACTGTAAGCTGAAAAATTACCTGATTTTTGCCAACAGCTCTTTGGGCATATTCTAACTGCAGTATGAAGAAATACTATATTTATTGTTCAAATTTGTGGGACAGCCAAACTAGTCAAAATAGTCCATTTTGACTGTAATCTTTTTCTTGACAGAAAAAGGGATTCTCACTGTGCATATTAGTTTAGTGGGATGGAAGTAGTAAGGAAGCAATGCAAGACTGTGACTGTACACCTGCACTAGCATCAGCACAGTATCCATGATCATCTTGTTGTGGCTTTTGTTTAATGCCTCACCTAAACAAGTTCATATCCACAGCTGGAACCTAAGCACTGTCAAGTAACAGAAATACAATAAAGGATAAAGATAAGAAACTTTACATATTACTTGTTATACACTTAATATACATCTGAAGTTAAAGATGCCAGTATTTTACTTTTCATTACTTCATTGTGGCAAATTCCACTCCCTTACTTTAATGTCAGCCTTATATTCAATTCTGTTGTTGGTTTATAGCAGCTTTATTTTAGATTGAACTTACAAGTGCAAATATCACCATTTAACAATGCTTCTCTGTCTATGTATGTGATACTTTCCAATACACTCCAGTGGAGCAGAAGGTAAAAAATATGGTAAAACAGCCTCTTGTTTTGATGAAAAATTGCTAGCAGTTATAACATAATTAACCAACAGGGCAATAAAAATTACTTGCCCAGTTCATGAGTGATGCATATCCCACATTAAGACTAGATTTCCTAGAAGTTATCCACTGAAACATTCTCCAACAGGTCTTTACCATATAACATTCATAAAATATTTTATTCAGCAGCACTGTTTTCTTGGAACACGAGGACTGCAACTGAGAGAAAAGTGATATACATGACCCAAACGATGTGTTTCATCAGTGGGAAAGCTTAGGGGAAATACTAAGAGTTATGCATTATATAACACAGCAGACTGTACTTGAATGATGAAACCATAAGGTCATTATTTCTTGTATTCCTGAGGAAGTAATATTTTTGCTATTTTTAAGCGATGATTTGTAAGTTTTGCTGCAGTGGTAACTACTTATCCAATCAATATCAATTTTTAAATCTCTTTTAATCTCTTGAACAAATATGTTTACAAGAAAAAGTCCAGTTTGTTTAGAATCATGGAATGATTTAGGTTGAAAGGGACTTTGGAGGTCATCTGGTCCAACCTCCTATTCAAAGCAGACCTAACCTACTAAGCTCACTTTCTTTTTGTTGTTTTTTGTTTTGTTTTTTATTTCAATATCAATATTTTATGGCAATAGTTCTCGCTGAAGACCTTGTTCCAAATCTATTTCCATTTATGAGATTGCCCTTTTTATCTTCTCTGCTGCAAGAGAAGACTGGTGTGTACTTACCTGTAGTTACCTTTGGAACCAACAATCCCTGTCCTTCTTTTAACAGTTGAAGCTCAGGATTTATTCTGCTCTTGCCTCTTTCATTGACAACAGAAAAGAACAGAGACTAACCTGAAGATCTAGAGTAAAATACAGTTTGGAAAATGTTCTTTCTGCTGTGTCAAAGGGTTTTAATACCATATTCTCTAGGCCCAGAAGAAAATTACTTAGCTTTTCATATATTTCCAGTAGTGATGAGCTGCTGATTCTTCTCAAGTCATAGGAGAGCTGAACAAAATGTACAGTTAAAGGCCTAGCTTTGCTCTCAGCTGTTCTGGTATAATTCCAGCTCAGCTTCTCTTGTATTGATGAATTTATTCCACCTTTACATTGCTACAACCAAACCAGAACTTATTGTAGAATCTGCATAAAAGGACCATTTTCTTCTATTTTCAGAAGATGTGCCTTCTCCTAGTTAGCCTGTAGTTTCTCTCATCCTTTTCCTAATTTATAATAAAAAAAAATGTTTATTTTCAAAAGAACTGATAAACTCTACCTGAAAAACTCTGTTGCACACAGAGTCTTGCAAACTCCTGTTTTTTAAAGAGAACTCACCTGCAGACAATGAAAATGTACTGTTTAAGTGTGAGGAATGGCACTCTTAAGCAGACCTGGACTCCTTGTAATTATATATTATATTTTATATTATATAAAGTTTTTTAATTATTTGTTTTGAAATTCACTTTGTCATTGGTTTAGTGACTGCTTTTCTTTGATTTAGGTGTACCGATACATATAGGTGAAACAGTGAGACTTGCTTTGAAACACTCAGAACCAGCTTCTTCAGAAAAAACCCTTTAAACTTGGGAAGGATTCTGTGGAGGTTTTGGTCATGTTTAGAAACCATCCAAAGTAGCTATGACAACTTAATGTTCCAAGGCCAAGATCTTGTGCACATGCCAAATCTCTGACACTATCCAAGATCCTTATCCAATGTGAAGAGGAAACTGTAAAATTAGAATTGCCTAAAACAACCCCTAGAGAGTATTTGCTGATTCTTGAGAATATTTTTTCCTCCCTTCTTTTTTTTTTTTTTTTTTTTTTTACATTCTAAAACCAGTTTTTCTTTTAAAAGGTCTAAAAGAGGAAACTTGAAAAGAAAATAAGGTGTCCACGAACCCTGAAATCCAGGTTCCCAGACAGGTCCCTTCTTTGCAATTTATTCAACCTTCTTTGGTCAGTTAAATGGCTTGGACTGTTTTAGAAACCTGTAAAATATACTAATATAATTTTCTTGGGTTTGTGTTTTAAATGGGAGTGGTAACTAATCTGGGTTTCAACTCTCTCTAATCTGGATCATCTGGGATTAATTCTAAATGCAGCCTCAGGGAGGCTGATCTCGGCAAAGGCGTGTGGTCAGTCTGATCAATCACCATGTACCTGGTCCAGGCAGTTCAGATGCTGACTGTATATCTTTTCTTCAGTATGACATATGGAAGTGAGGCATTTGAACTGATAAAAATTTGCTTTTGTATGTGATGAATATGTTGGATACAGTGCCTGCAAGCTGTGCTTTGTGGTAAAAGCTAGGGTCTGTATTCTCTTAGTTACTGATTGTTAATGTTGTTTCTGCTTCCCATTTCTGCATATGCACAGCAATGAGATTTTTGCATCCTGGCTGTGTTTGATCCCTTTCTGTTTCTCTGCATATGGCAGGGCTCTGCAAGACAGTTTTTCCAACAAATGAAATTGCATTACTAGAGGTACTGATTTTAAAAACCCCAGGCGAATAAATGATGTTTTGGTTTCAGCAGCCATGCTGAGGTTTTAAACACTGGTTCAGGTAGAACCAAACTTAAACATTTTAATAACGGCATATTAAAATAACTGTCTTATATAAAGTATTCTTGGCCATTTTTTGCTGAAAGTAGAGAGAGTGATATATGTGGATAAATAGGAGTAGATGGTAATTTTCATTATTGCTCCTTTCCTCTCTCCTTTCACTAGCAGCCCAGTGAGTTGTTACCTGAAGAATTAAAAGACAAAATGGTCAGATCTCCTTTTTAGTGAATTTGGGGAATAAAAAAAGTGCAAAATAGATATCCCAGTTTAGATGTAAACCTTTGCCCTGTAGGGTCATGCTCTTGAATGCTCTTAATCTACTGAATTAATAAAGAAAAAAAATGTTCAGATGTATTTGCCAGATTTGACATGAGTTAAGGATTGATTTGATTTGTGAAAACTGCATTTTCAGTGAATAAGTTATTGCCCAGGAAAAACTCTCCACTGTGATAATGGTTATCTGCAAGTCAGTGTTAACTTGGCAACTTTAGTGTTTGGCAGTGGATTTTAACTTTACATAACTCTGAGTCATTATTAAAGTACCATATTGAAGACTTTATGAAGGTATCAAGTTTTCATGTGCTTTTTTAAGTCAGGAAATGCAAAAGATAGGCTTTTTACAGGGGTGGGACTTTAGCTATGCTCTACATATCCTGTACATTTAATGATTTTTCACTTAAAATGACAATTGTCAGGTTAACACACATATTTAGTAATCAAGGCCATGTAATATACTGCCCAAATAGAAAGAGCCTCATTTTATGTTTCCAGATATTTTCCATTTTTCTGATTTATAAAATGACCAGTGTCAATATTGCATTGGCAATATTTTTCTTCATTTATTTTGCACATGACTTTAGATGCCTGACTGGTCTTGGTTCAAGGTGGCTGTCACACGAGTCACAGAATTTCTCTCAGTGAAGGTTTCTTCATGTTTAAATCAAGTGAATCAGAAAAAATATCTGTAAAAGGCTACAGGGTGCTTAAGGGTAGTGGAGGATTCACTTAGTGACAGCAGTTTAAAAGAGATGGATAAAGTGGTATAAGCCAAATGCGTATATAGGGATGACATATTATTTGTTTTTTCTTTGTGTCTGTTTTGTTGAGTAATCTTTTTATCTGACTCTCTGGAGTGAGGTATGATGGATATACTGTGGCTTTCCAAAATGGAATACTGAAGTGACCCACATGTAACTATAAGGAAGAGCAAACTGTCATTTCCAACACAAGGCACATGAAGAAAAGCCCTTTCATATCACTTTGCTTCCTACTCGATGCTGTTTATCAAACTGTAAGATGTCCAGTTTACATTATTTTTCTGAGGAGCTTCATACAAAGAAGGGTTTTTTACTTTCCAAAGAGGGTATTTTTTTTTTTTTCCTGGCAAGGCTAATGAGGTCCTATAGTAAAAAGATACTAAATATCAACAAATAAACAGACAATCTGGTATTAATGTTCAATGTGTTGATCCATTTCTAAATGCATATTAATTTCATGTAACTTTCCCATCCCTGTACTAGAATTGAAAGCGGGACATCTGTAAGCCTAGTAATTAAACAAATTAACTAAGCCCCTTTTTTAAAAGAGCCTTTGCCTGGCAGTGGTCCTACAGGTTCTAAAAAAATGGGTGTTTTTACTCTGCTTTCCAAAGCTGAAGCCAGCTCAGCTGTAATGTGCATCATGATCCCGTGTCTCTCACGTACCAGCAGAAATAAGAAGCTTCACTGATTGCCTTGTTACTGCAGGAATCAAGTGTTGCTACCACAGAAAAGCTAGTAAAGTAGTTATGACGTTCCTGTGATCCATCAGCATCACCAGTCTTCTCACCTCCTTTTTTTGGAGGATGGTAATTTGTTTTATAGTTGGAGTTGAGGGACAAGACAGTTTATTGATACATGCAGAGGTAATGGAGCTTTTTAGATCAGAGACTTTGGAGATGTTCCCTTTAGCGCCAGGCCTACATTAGGAAGTTTTGCTCACACAGTTTATAAAAATGAATAAATCCCACCTGCACAGTGAAGCTCAGCCAGCAAAGTTCCTGGTGTGGACACAGCTGTGCTGCCAGGAGAAAGCTGCTGCCAGGTTAAGATGTTGGATTCAGAGCTTAGCATAACTACAATGGTGCAAAAGCTCCTTCAGTTGGCAAACCTTGTACCACTGTTATGGCTGTACTTATGTAACACACACAGTGTCTGTAACTGGAGACAGATCCTAGGCTGAAACTTACTTAGGGCAGTAGTTTAGATGTACTTTGTGTGAGAATAAAGAGGAGATAAAGATACTGAGAACGAATGCTGTGAATACAGCGAGACTCATTGGCAGAGCTGGTAGTAAGTGTTCCTTTGGATTGCATGAGCCCCTTTGAAAACTTCCCACTCCATAAATAATTTTTTTTTACTTCCCTGGAAGTTACATTTCTTGTGTGTGCCAGTTTCCATTGGCTGCACGAACATCTGCTGATGTGACTAGGTTTTCTTTGCCTCAGGAACACCAAGTATTTATGCCCTTGCACTGGCAGCTTTTTTATGCTAAAGAGTCTGTCTTAGGGGGATTGCTCTATGTAATAGAAAGGAGCTGGGTCTTCAGACATATCCCAGTGGGATGTAAATGGCTCCACTGCTTAGCAGATGCTACAGTGAGTAGGAATTCTCTCTGCCTGCTTCACAGTCAGAGCAAAAGGACAGCACAAACCTATATAACCTAGCAGCATATCAGGTTCAAAATATTTCTTCTGTCATCACATGCATCTGCCTTAGGTTATCAGAAAAACACAAAGAATTACACCAGTGAGGAAATATTCAAAGGTCAGCCCAGGATCAGTCTGGATGGCAGGTGATTAATGTTTTTTCACTAAGCTTTCTGCCTCTGATATAGGAATAGATAGATATAGGAATGGTCAAGTTCCTGGGAGCCAGAAGCTCCAGGACCCTTTGGTGTAGGTAGACTTTTTTAGTTACTCTTTCTTCCTAAGGTGAATGTGGGAAGGCTCAGATGGATTGCAGCAGTGGCAGACAGAGGAACATGGTTGTGATGCTCTTTGATCAAAATCAATTGTTCAAAGCACTTCACTGTGGAAAACAGGTTGCTGAATGATGATACAATAGGAGTGGAGTGAAGAAGTGATTGTTCACCATTTTCTCCAGTATGAGAAGTAGAAGGCATTAAATAGTTTAAATTAGTCAATACATAGAAAATATCTCTAGTCCCCAAGGGAGCCAGTTGGAAGCTGGGAGAGCATTCAGGGCATGCAAGAGTTCCTTGTATGGTCAAGGGATGCGTAACTGGACAATTCATTACAAATGGTCCAAGGCCTAATGGGAATTCCTGAGATTGTAGAGTGGCCCAGAGGAGGGTGTTGGGAAATACACCTTCACAGGCAGCCACTTTGTGGTCTAATGGCTGGGAAAGGGAGTGAGTGAGAGGAGTATGAGCTTGAACAACAGTCTTTGGGGCACAGTGTGGAGGTTCACTGGGCAGGCATCATGGGAGTTTACTGTAGTGCTCATAAGGCAAAGGAGCTCTTCAGGGTCTGTGGTGGGCTGTGATTTGTATTTGTCACATCTGCCCTGAGATGAAGGTCTGTACTTCCTTGTACAGGAAGCACCTACAGAGCTGGGTAGTGGGTGTGGGCGCAAAGGTCAGCTGACAGAGGAACAGTGAGGAAAGTGATATCCCATGGTGAGCAGCCCTTTGGTGCTACATGGGGGCTTCTTTGGTTGCTCCTGTTCAGGACCAGGAAAAGTGCTAAATGGTGGGTTCAATGAAAGTATTGAAGGTTAAAAGTATGTTTGTTTTAATATTAGGAACTAGTCATGCTAGTTATTGATATTGTTATGGCACATATTTGATAATGTAGATATTTTACATTGGTATATTATTGTGTAATGTTTTGACATTATTAAAATTATTTTCCTTTAAATAACGAAAAAAAATGAAAATTAAAACCACAGTAATTTTGACAAACTATATACTATGGAAAGTTTTCAGTTTCCTACTATAATTGAAGAATTAAATAAAAATAATAATCCAAGTATCAGTAAATTTACCTCAGGATCATTAAATTCTAGTAAATTTATCCTCAGGAAGTTTGCAGACAACACCAAGTTGGGTGGGAGTGTTGATTAGATGAAGGATAAGGAAGGCTCTGCAGAGGGGTCTGGACAGGCTGGATCGATGGGCTGTGGCAAAGTGCCCAGTCCTGCATTTGAGCCACAACAACCCCATGCAACATTACAGGCTGGGAGAATTGTGGCTGGAAAGCTGCTGGGCAGAAAAGGACCTGGGGGTGCTGATTGAGAGCTGAACATGACCCAGCTTGTGCCCAGGCAGCCAAGAAGGCCAATGGCATCCTGGTTTGTATCAGCAGCAGCGTGGCCAGCAGGGCCAGGGCAGTGAGCATCCCCCTGTACTGGGCACTGGTGAGGCCACACCTTGAATCCTGTGTTCAGTTCTGGGCTCCTCACTACAAGAGAGACATTGACGTGCTAGAGCAGGTCCAGAGAACAGCAGCAAAGCTGGTGAAGGGTCTGGAGCACAGGTGTGATGAGGAACAGCTGAGGGAACTGGGATTGTTTAATCTAGAGAAGAGAAGGCTCAGGGGGGACTTTATCGCTCTCTAGAACAGCCTGAAAGGAGGATGGAGTGAGGTGGGAGTTGGTCTCTTCTCCCATGTAACAAGTGATAGGCCAAGGGGTAACAGCTTCAAGCTGCACCAGGGGAGGTTTAGGCTGGATATTAGGAAACATTTCCTCACCAAGAGGGTGCTGAGGCACTGGAACAGGCTGTCCAGGGCAGTGGTGGAATCACCGTCCCTGGAAGTGTTCATGTAGATGAGGCCCTCAGTGACATGGGTTAGTGGTGGACTTGGCAGTGTTGGGGTGACGGCTGGAGTTGATGAAGTTAAAGGTCTTTTTCAACAGAGCTGATTCTGTGATTCTATGATTCTATCAGAATTTCCAAATTTTTACAAAAACCTGATTGCTTCAAAACAATATTCAAGTCATAAGATGCAGCAATAAACCAGAGTATATTAGTGGATCTCTTATTAAGTGTAATCTATTTGTTGGCCAGAGACTGACAGGTCAGCAAATACGACTGCAGTCACCCTTTTGTAAGTGGGTAGAGAACATGGTATAAGGTCTGCTGCTTTCCCACCATGGGAGAAATGGTCTAGCACCAGCTTAGAGGCAAGGGTAGCACTCCTAGAAGTTCAGAGACGGAAGAACGAACCACAAGAGAACATAAAACAGGGTTGTGTTTTTTTTTTTATTTTCCAAGCTAGAAAAGCCTTTGCCCCCAAGCATTTTTAACCCACATATTTCAGAACATGTCAGACAATTGATTAGCGATCTGTTGCTGAAGTGATATATTTATCTGATGTGTGGTTTCACTTAGCAGCTACAACACGTACAGCAGAGTTGAAAAAAATGAACTGGAACTCTATGCAGCATCTTTTATTCAAAACAGATGTATTATTTGGTGTATGTTTAACATTCTCCACATAATCCCAACTTGATCCTTAACCATCATGCATTAGAGTGTTGCTTTTAAAGAAGATGCAAATGGGTTGCTAAAATGCTGCCCATATAATCTGAATTATTTTCAACCCTCTTGTTAAAGCTTAGAGATAAAATTCTCTTTTGAACTAAGGTTGAAGGCATTGTATTTGATATATTGGTATAATTCCTGCAATATAAACACTCATAAATTAAGTTAGTGGTACAGTATGATTTCCTGTAATCTGTTTCCAGAATCAATATTTTATTGAGTGAACTTCTTATTTTAAGTTCTCACTTACTGACCCAGTGGCACAGCTGTAATGTGTGCTTGATCATTCAATCTCCTTTATTTTTTTTTTCAATCAGACTTGACTATGTGGCACTGTAAGCAGGGCATGTTTTTGGAAGCATTGTGTGGAGAGAGATTGAAAATAGCACTGTCGTGCCCTGATGTAGAAATTCCTATCTAAACATCCTGTAGTAATTTAGAAAATGGCTATGTAACATTATCCCCATGTTATGGGCAGGAAAACTGAAGCCATGACTATTTCCTTCTTAAAGGGTGCTTAACTTTAAGCACTTACTATTACATTCACTTTCGTAAATGTGGATTTTATTTTTAAAAATCCTTTATACAGAGCAATTATCATTTAGATCATTACCCAAGATTTATTGCAAGCTTCTGCCAATGAATGTGTAACTTCATGCACACTGAGAGATTGTTTATTCTGAGCAGGTGAAATTGTCTCACCTATTGCACCCTGCTGAGAAGGTGTTAATGGCTAAAGCAGCAGCAAATGAAGAAGCTCTGCAGTAGATTCGTGCCTGGGATGATCCACTGGCATATGATAGCGCATCCTTCTCCTCAGCTCTTGTGACTGCATGAACAAGCCAGACTTCAAGTAGCGTGATTGCCATGTGCTGATCTGGTTTTAGCCTCTTTTATTTTGCATTACAGTAGCATGAATTATCTTCTTATTAGTAGTAGTAGCAGTAGGATTTAACCTTTTGCTGTGTATTCTCCCCAGCAGGCAGTACTTGATCTACTTCTGATGCAGAGGCAGTGACAAAGATAGATGGCAATTTGAAATTGTTCCCTTGATTGACTTCCAACAAAATTATGACTGCAGAGAAGCAGGTTTGTGTGCTTTCTTCCCCTCATGTTACTTGTATGTAATGATACAATTCCCACCTAAGTCAACTCCTACAAGTCAACTATCCCCTTTGTTTAGAAGCTACCTAGTGCAGTCTTCTAGACTAGAAGGACTGGTAGTCAGAGGGAATTCCCTCTGTGTGGTAAAACCCAATAAAAGTGAGATTAGTTGTCTGGTTAAGAATATAGAATATATGACATGCATTTGGGGAACATTTTAGAGGATAGACATCATGGCTGGCTAAAATAAAAGGAAGAATGAAATCCCTACAATGAACACTTGAAAAAAGCAGCCAAAAATACTCAGTGTTGCTGGTCCTGATGGTCTTACACTTAATGGTTTTCTGCATCTCCTGTGAAAGAAACCTTATTCTGAAAGCAGAATTGCAGCATTCACCACTTAACCATACTTGACGATAGAGAAAAATTTGGTATATGAAATCTAACTTCTTAAAAAAGACAGCAAAGAAGACCTCAAAACAATTTGTTTAAAAAAAACCTATCACAATTCTCAAAGTCACCAATCTAATTTTTCCTTCTAGAGAAGCCTGTGATCTTTGTAAATGCTTAGGACTGGAAATACTGAAATGCTTAATAATAAAATATAATCAATATAATAAACCAAATACTTATAAATATTATTTAGCATAGTTATACCAGATCAAGACAGCTTCTTCAATAACATCAGCTCTGTAGTAATGCATAGCTCCTATGCTGTATCCTTTTCAGGAACACAAAAATCACTAGTAACCGCTGTTAGTCCACACATACCTTCAAGTACTCCAGGTCTTCCTGGAGCTTTGCATTGCTACAGCAAAACCTGTTGGTACATCTTTAAGCTTCAGGTCCAATGATTTTATGATCTCCTTCTCTTCAAACTGTTCCTTACTCCCTTTTTTCTTTGCCCTTACTTGTTCTGTGTCTATAGGCTACACCACATTTAAACATAGCGTGATCCCACTGTGGGTTTTGGGGGTAGAGGTGTGGGGGTGGGAATGCAGGGCAAGTGCTAACAGAAAAATTGCTCTCTCTCTGGTGGCCAGAAAAACTGTGTTAGTTGGAAGAGGTTTTTTTTAACCAGTGTCAAAAAATCATTTCTGATATGGCAAAATTATATAGATAGAGTCCAAGAGAGTGGAGGATATGTGAAAGCATATTTTTATAAAGGGAAAACTGGACTGTTTTTATAGCTAGAGGTTCTGTCCTTACAATGTCTCTACAGGTGAAATTTCCAATTTCTTTGTCCTCAGACATTTTATTCCAGATGGGCAAACAGAGAACGAGTAAGAAGGTTTAAGTTACTGCCTTCATAGACACAGTCAAAATACTCTTACTTGCAAGTCTTGATTTTATATGTGGATGATGGCACCGTAAAACTCCGAGACATCACAGATATACTATCAGTTCATTTGTAGTCCTATTGCTGAGAGATCACCTGAAGCCAGCAAATACTGACTTTATATGAGTATAATATGAAGCTGGCATCTGGCCTTATTTTGCTTCATAGAATTGCCCAGCACATTGCTCTTGATGTGTCCAAAGAGTTTAAACTCCATGAAGGCTAGTGTCATTTATCAATGTAGTTTAAAATGGCATTTGGAAGATGTGATGCTCCTGAGGGCAGCTGTGTAGCGCTGTAGCGTGAAGGAAACAGATCTCCAGAAGATGCCACCATTAGAAAAAATCAAGGAAAAGGCCAGTCCTAGAAAATGCATTGGCACAACAAAAAAGTGTTGTAATCTAGAGAAATAATGAATTGGAGCAGAATAATTTTATATCACCTTTGTATGCTTTTAACAAATAGTTGAAAAGCCTCCCACAAGGAGTTTCTGCTCAGTTTTATCTCATTCAGGCACAGAAGTTGTTAATTTGGTCCCATAAAGGACTGAACTTCCTGAGCAGGCAAATGTGACAAGTTTTGTTACATTGGAATAGGAGGTTCTTTTTGTAAAACATTTCAGATTTATGTTCTCATTTCAAAAAGAACTAAAAGCACTGGGCCTGATTCAGAGCTGTCCGAGGCCTATGACACCTGCATACTGGCTTCTGTGAGCTTTAGAGCACACTTTTTTTATTAATTGTCATTTATACAAGAGTTTAAACATTCAGAGAACTCAAAGCACACAAATAATTTGCACAGTCCATCCAAAGATGACAGTGCAATACAACAGTTCAGGATAGAAAGAGAAGGGTAGTGCATCCAGCAGAACCAACCCCTAACTTCCCTGCTTCTTGCTGACTAAGCATAAAGATATTTTTCTACCTCTCCATTGACTGGGTGTGACTGACAACTTAGTGCCTGAGTTCATGCTTCTCCTGGTAAACTGCTATTCATCTAGCCTTCAATTTGCAGAATAAAGGAACCAGATAATCAATAACACTCTCATCTGTCCATATTTAAACATTTATGGGATAGATGTTGACAGATGATCTCACCATCTAAAATCCCTTTGTAGTTAATAGAAGGGCAAAGACACTTCTGCATCGTATTTTAGGATATGCATTTGCAAATAAGTAAATGTATATACATATATACAAATTTAAAAGCTCAAAAAGGTTATTTTAAATGGTATCATGACAAAACTTAAGGAATAGAATTAGACACTCTTTCCTAGGTGTACTTTTTTTCCCTGTGCTTTGCCAATGCAAAGTCAATTCAGTGTGCTTTGAGCAGTCAGAAATACAAATCTATTGGAACTCCAGCAAAAATATGTGCAACAGATATAGATAAAAATGAAACTCAGGGTAGGTGACATCTTTCTTGGGTGTGTATGACTGGATCTTCTGTTTACAAACAGATGTTATATAAGGTTGTGGGAACATTTACAGATAACTGAGCTGAACCTTCATTTTGGCCACGTTAATAAGGTGTTCAGTGTCCTGCTTCTCTTTTGGGCTTTCGCATTACTGGAATGAAAGGTATACCATCATTAATGCAGAGAGAGATTGTTTTTTGTCCTGTGTCCAGTTTATCAGCTTTCCCCTTGTGCTTCCTCCTTCAGTCTTCCTCTGAAGAAGAGCTGCAACCTGGGAGTCATAGACCCCAGACAGTGCTTAGCTCCTGAGAAGAGATGCAACTGCTGCTATCTTTGTACCAAACCATTTATCTTAGTATAAAATCAGTATCTTGTCCAGCCTCAAAAGCTTTTCTGGCAAAGCTAAACTCAAGTCCCATTCCTCCCTCAAGGCAGGGTTGCAAAAACAGCTGTCCTGGCACACCTGGGATCACAAGGAGACTGATTAAAAGCCTGGAAGGCAGAAACTTCCCAGTCTGAGCTTTCTGTCATGGAAGCAGACACCATAATGCAAACCTGACTGCTCCGTTACACAGATCAGTCAACAAACAAATGAGACAGGCAGACAGTCTTGGAGAAGTTCTTGAATGCAGACACAAGTGTTATGTACTCAAGAGATCTGTGTTTGACTGATAACAGCCTAGACCAATTGGTAGGCCTACGGCGTATCTACACTGGAGTGAAGTGCTATGACTTTTTTTTATTGTGATCCTGATTGCTTTGGTAGGGTGAGCCAGCACAGAAAGTGAAAAGTGACAAGAAAACCAAGCACAACAAACTGTCCCATTCCTGCAGGTTGCAATGTCTCTATGGGCACAGCTGAGTTCTGCTTCTTCCCACCAAGGTCGCCTCCTGGGCAGGGGTGGCATGAGGATCTCTGCACCCCACAGCTCCTGGTGGCACACTAATGTATGACTGAAAGCTAGTAATCCTCTTTTCTTCCTCATGTCAGATACAGATACATAAGAGATTTCACCAGTCCTGTCAAAAGAGAAGTTTCATTGGTGTAATTAAAAGCCACTTATTTAACACAAAAGTCTGGTATTACAGCAAACTAGCTGTTCTGTCCATGTTTTCATTTAAGCCATATCCCATTACTGATGTTTTTATATCTGTGCTACATTTACTTGTGTGTTTATGTGTTTTATGGTTCAGCACATCTGTGGGACTGTTTCTCTATCAACAAAGCTAATGCAATGAAAAAACTCTGATCTCATTGGGGATTTCTCCCACCAGCTTGGATGTTATCCTTCAGTTATTCCTAAAGGTAGGTTTCAGCTCCAGGCTGTTTCCCACTCTTCTACCTCCTGGGAAGGAGCACTCATCTGCTGAAGATAACTTGGGCTGTCGGTGCATGGCTGTGTCCTGGTCAGATGCAGGAGCCAGTGAGTATGTAAACATGAATGGAATGCAAGTAGAGATGGGCAGCCTGCTAAGCCCAGCATTAGACACAGCCACTTGGAGTTTTATCTTGGCAGAGATGCAGACTTCTAGATCTTGCAAGCCACTACATGAAAATGGATGGCTAATTGTCATAGATCCTTAATGAGAGTTGGGTGTCTCTTGTACCCCTTGGTCTGGAACAGCCCACACTTACATTAGTAAATTCCTGGTCCCTAAACCAGGTTATTTGCATGCAAATTGCCTTCTGGGATCAGTCCCTGGGATGTTTCAGCTGTCAAACTGTGGCCAGGAATTATTTGGAAGAATTTTAGTTGGCCCGGGCCAAACAGTGCCAGTGACTGTAGTAACAGCGCAGTCAGTCCTGCCTCAGGACACACAAGCAGCTCAGGCACTGAATTTACTAGTCTGTATGTAGCTACTGATTCCCCTAGCTCCTTGGTTCTTAAGCATGCCGAGGTCATGGTCTTATCAGTATTAGTCATTGCTTCACTGCTGGTGGCTGTCTCTAGAGCTCTGAGGTGTATTTTACATATAAATCATTGCATATTTTAAATTCTGTGGTGGTGAAAGTATAGCTTTGTGAGAAGGTCTGAGGTTCCTGATAGTAAGCATGCTGAGCTGCCTTTCATTTTGAAGAGCAGAGAAGAGACAGTACCAAGCATGTAAATCATACCTGATTCTGCTTCAACACTGTCCTCCACAATGTTGCTGTACCCAAGTTAGGACTTTATGGTCTGCATGGGTTGACAAAGAAATGCGTAAAAAAATGGTTGGATGATCAGGTTCAGATGGTAGTGATTAATAGGTCATACTCCAACAGGAGGTCAGTAACAAGGGGAGCACCATAAGGGTGTCTATGGGGACCTATCCTGTTCAGTAGTGACCTGGAAGAGGTGATGAAGTGCTTCTTTATGAAGTGTGTAGATGATGCCAAATTGGAGGCAGCAACTGATACACCTGACAGCCTGCAGGGCTGCCGTTCAGAGGGACCTAGACAGCCTGGAGGAATGGGCCAACAGGAACCTTACACAAAATTCAACAGCAATAAATGCAAAGTCCTGTACCTTGGAAGGAAGAATCCCCCTGCAATGATACAGGTTGGGGGAGCAGCTCTGCTCAGGGGGTCTTGGCAGGCAGCAATGAACATGAACCAGTCCTGTGCCCTGGCAGTGATGATGGCTAATGGCATCCTTGGCTGTAGTAACAGGATCACAGTCAGTAGGCTGAGGGAAGTTACCATCCTCTTGTACCCAGCATTTGTTGGACTACACTTATAATACTGTTTTACCTATCCATCTCAATAAAAGAAAGGCATAAATAAAAGGAAGTTAGTTCAGTGGAGGGCCACCAGGATGGTCTGAGGCTAAAGCACTTGTCTGGTGAGGAGTGCCTGAGGGAAATGGACTTGTTCAGTCTGGAGAATAGATGGCTTCAGGGGGAAGTGAGGGCCTTCTGCAACCCACAAGGAAGTTACCAAAAAGATGGAGCCAGGCTGTTCACAGTGGTATTTGTTAGGAAGATGAGAGACAAAGGATGCAAGTTGGAGGAAGAGACGATCATGCTGGGTATGAAAAACCCACCAAGAGGCAAGTCAAGCAATGAAAGAGGCTGGACAAGAGGCTGTGTATCTAGCCTCCATGCTCAGAGGCTTTGAAGACCCACTTGGGTGAAGCTCTGAGCAGCCTGGTCTGGCCTCAGAGCTGCTCCTGTGTTGAGGAGGAGGTTGGGCAGAGGACCCTTCCAACCTGAGTTATTCTGTGAAACAGGGTGAAATCCTCTGTGATTCACTGAGGCTCCCCTTAAAGGTGATTGCACACTTGGTTCATGGCAATATCAGTGAGGCGCTGGCTTTTTACAACATCATCCCTACACAATGGCTATGAATATATAGGAAATATGTGCAGATTTAAAATGTTAAAACCACAAGCGTAATAAATGTCTCTGTTTAATGTCAGTGAGTTAATGCCGAAGAGGTAAAACAGAACATCAGATGTTCTTTCTTTTCCCCAAAGCCCAACTAACTTCACAGACAGAGGATGTCACAGAAGCAGTTCATGAATAACCTGTTTCAACAACAGGATTTGTGGCTTGCATATCATTGTGGTAACAGTACTGCAGCTGCTCTCTCAACAGTTTGGCTTACACGTATGCACTTTACCCAGCGATTAAAATACATACTTTGCATAGTGTGGTAATTCAACATGAAAAAATTCCTGGGTGGGCTGCAAATCCCTAAAGATACGTTTTCACTAGTCCTTCAAGTTTCTTAACCTTTTTGCATAATTGTTGTTCTTACTCTGCTTTCTACCTTACAATATGTCAACACAGATTATTTTTCAGAACGATAAGAGCCAGGAGGTGTTTCCAAGGAAAAAGAACAACTAAAAATATTTCTACAACATGTTAATTCAGTGGCAGTGTCTCATACTGTATTACATGAAATTACTGATCTAATGTAACGTGACATTTTACAAGAACACAAAGCATAAGCCCGAAACTGTCATAAGATGTGAAAGCTCTTATGCCAGACCTAGAAAGCACCATAGAGCAATAACATGCCAATTAGATGTGTCCATTTGTGTTACTCGCAGTCAATGGAAGACAGCATTTTTATCCTTCCTTCCAAATTAACCATCTGTGCTAGTTATGAATGAGAGACTGGAAACTGTGAATTAGCCTGTTTATCAAATACAGCATTGTGCAGGCCACTTTTTTGGGATTTCCTATTCAATATGGACAGACTTCCCTCCTTTTCCCAGCTCCTGATGCCCCAATTTCCTGGAGGGATGCGGTCTGACCCAGTGGTGCCAGATCTCTGGAAGGGGGCAGGGTTGAGGGGGATGTTTTTTTCAGCCTTTGATCACAGATCTCGTCTTCTACAAAATTCAGCTGTGACAGGTTGCTGATGACTCTTGGTACTGTGATTCTCTGGTTTTGGTGCAGCCATGTGTTCCAGTATATATTGATGGGCCACTTGGGTCTAATTTATCATCTCATTTTCCTGCGTGTCATGGGAAATTTTAATCTACTTACTTAAGTCATACTGTAGAGGGATGCAATCTAGAGGTCAGCTGACTAATGTGACAGCTGACTGGCCACATCTCATTAGGAAAAAAAAAAAGTATCAATATTTGATGTATCTTTTGTGGCCATTCCACACCATTTATGTTAGACATCATATTCCTTGTATCTATTAGCTTATCACTAGGAAAAATTGATTTATCTTCATTGATATGAATCTAACTTAATGAAAGGAAAGTTAGAATGCTAAATTAGGCATATACTTGCGATTTCTGTATCAAAACCCCTGAAATACTCCATCTTTCTCCACTTCATGCAGGGTTGCACTTTCAAAGCCAGATGTAACTCATGTAGCCATCTGATCCTTGTTTCCTTTTGAAACACTATCTCTGTAATTATACCAAGTCACACAGCTTTAGTTCTCCCTTAACTGAAGTGAGGAGTAAAATTTCCATTGCTTTTAATGGAGAAGGAGCAGCTAGTCCAGTGCTAGTAAAAGCATGTAGACTGAGGAAAAAGCTATGCCTTGCTCCGTGCTTAGAGAAGGGGAGGTGGATATGTCACTGGAATCTCTTCTTCCTCCTCCTCCTCTCTGTAACCAGTCCCATTTGCAAAACTGGCATCAGCTGTGAAATCAGAATTGGTTTTCTGTCCAAAACTCATTGAAGTTTTGAACTGAGGGAGAGGTTTAATTTGAGCCTTTGAAAGTTGAACTTAAAGTTCTTTCTGAAAGCTGCATTACTATTAGCAAGCACTCTTTACTGTCACTGTGGGATACAGCACTTTAAATCAACTATTTCATGATGGAATTTTCCTCCCCTTCCTCAGAGGCTGTGAACTGTTCAATCTAAGTCAAGCAGAGCATTGGCAATACTTGTGGTCCCCTTTGGCAGGCGAACAGCAAATGACTCTCGGCTGGGATTCTGTCCCAGAACAACTATCCCTATTGGAAACCTTAGCTAAAACAAGGAGCACCACATCTGTAATCTATACGTCTCTCCTGCAGGCCTCCTAAAATAAGGATAGATAAATATAGAAACCTGTTGGGGCCAGTATGTGGGGATGAAATTTTTATTTGAAAGGGAAGAACAGACAGATGCTCATGTCACTGGGTTTCAGGTAAATTCCAGCACTGCTCCTAACCTGCTGTGCAAATCTATGTGGCATTTGCACCTAGATGGCTTTCCCAAGTTATCCTGGAAGGATTACCAGAGTGTATAAGGCATGTCACTAGTGCTGGGGTGAGAAAAGACATGTCTGTATCAGGCAGTGTTTTGTATTTCAGTGCATTACCACATCCCACTATTGAACAGTTCATAACCTTAAGAATAGTTTAGGCACTGGAGGTCAGTTTTTTGGAGACCAGTCCTGCTTCTGCCGCATCCTTTGTGACCGTAAGAAAGTTGCTTCTCCATTTAGTATCTGTTTCTGTCTCCTCCTTTCACTGGTTAGTTAGGTGTTGCCAGGATGCACAAACAACATGCTGCAGGAAGTCTCCATCTCAGTAGTTACATAAAACCTCTAACATTAATTTGCAGAAAATCACCTGCTTGGGCAACTCTGGACAGTATGTGCTACCCATCATCCGATACTCATGTGATGTGCTCAGGCAGTGCTGTTGGATGCAACTTGGTTACTTACAGAGAATAAATACAGGAAAGCAGATGAGAAGAATACTTGCTTGAAAAGCAAAGCAGCCCGGTCCCTATTCAGACATTCATGCATTGATGTTATGGAGCTAACACAAGGTATCTGTCTTTTCATTAGTGTCCTCAACTGCAGCATCAACACACAGGTAACATGACTGCAACAGCAGTGTCAGTATCACAGAGTAGTAGGAGATCCAGATGGCCTCTTTGCTCCGAAGTATGTATAGTTTGGGATATTGTCATAGCCAGGATTGTGGCTTTTACAATAGGAAAAATCACAATAAGGGACTCCCAAAGCACCCAGTGACACTGAATCATGCACAAATTGTTCCCTTCATCCAGACATGTCATGGAAAAAATTTGCATTAGGCTCTGAATTAGAGTGAATACTTGTAAAATGAGAATAAGTGGTGCTTTCTGAGGGGTGAATGCAGGTGTAATTCACTGTGAGCCCTTTGAAACTCTAGAGGGAAGGCACTGCAAAAGTACTACACATTACCATCTGAAAAATCAGGAGCAGAACAGGTAAAATATTTGAGACAACGGGACTTTTGTGTATGAAGTATTGCACTGGAATCTGCTAGGTCGAGACTTGGCACTTGCAGAGATAGTCACTGGAGCTGAGGCAGGGTTAGATGTTGAATTAATACACGTGATAGATCACCGTCCTTTAGTCTTTCCTTCTGGGAGGAAGTAAATAAATGTGTCAGCTTAATCTAGCACATTAACCTTAATCCTACAATTTACTTACTAGGGGATTTGTATAATCTACCCGATAAATAAGGACAGTAATTATTCCTGCTATACAGGGCTGTGAGAAATATTTGCAATGAAGCTTGAAGCTGGATTTAAAAACTGTTTTGGTTTCATTAGAAACACAAAGCTCTGGCCAGGTTTCCTGGAAAATTCCATGGGGCCCAATGCAGGTGGAAGTACATTTTCTGTATATGTATGGGTTTGCTTAGCCTTAGTGTAGATCCAGGGTTGCACATGGTCCTGAATACCAGAGATAAAGAAGCTCTAGGAATATCTTTGCAGGAGCACAATGGAAAAACAGCTTGGAGCTTCATGGAGGTCCAGTCACTGCATGAACCCACCAAGAAGTCTCATGGTGGAGAAAAGCAATATAGCCCAATTCATCCCTATCTGCTAAGAGGCATTATTGCCCTTTCCATACAGCCTGAGATGCCCATCTGTTGTATCAAAGCTATTTCTTTAACTTCACTTTCAGGAGGGGAGCTCAAATGTGACCTGAGTGATTAGAAATCTAATAAATACAATTAGCAGGACTACAAGTCCTACAGGACTTCTTTAACTCCCTTGAACAGAAAGCACTTCTCCTCCCATCACAGTGAGTGAAGCTGTTCCTTCCTTGGAGACAAAAATGCTTTTCAGAGATTAACACAGTGCCATCTGAGGGCTCAGGATATCAAGAGAAGTCTGCATTCCCCTGAACTCCTGTTTTCCTGAATTATATAGAAAGGGCAAACTCTTCACTCTTTCCCGAACACTGGATGACACAGATGCTGAGCAGCACCTGCCTCGTTGCAAACATAGCCCCAGGGTCAGCAATTGAAAATAAAATAGTACTACCTCCTGCAGATGTTTTTCTGTTACTTGTCCATGCTAAAGGTGTGTTTGTTGCTGTGAGGGAGACATAGAGGTCAGGTTTTATACATGTGTTCATTGTAGTCGGTCTACAGTGGTCTGATCTCATTGATGCAGACTCTCTAAACACACATACATAAAGCTTGATTTAGGAATTTGGGGTTAAGGGACATTTAGAGAATTCCCATTAGTAATGTTGCTCCAGGTGTCTACACAGAATACATGTACTTGGAGGACTTGTGGCTGCCCACATTCACACCCATCTGTTCAGATGGCAGGGTGCCCATCAGAAACTAGCTGGACTTTTGTCCCAGGATACAGGTATTCTGCAACAGAGGAGTCACTTAAGCCACACTTGAAACAATATTAACATCATCTCTTCAGCAGGACAGCCTTCCTAGCAGGTAACTAATTGAGCTTCCAGCAGCTTCTGTCAGCTCTTTGCAACAAGCTTATTTGCTTGACTAAGCAGCCATGATGATACTAAGTCCTCTGTTTCCTGTCAAGTCTGGAGGGTGGGGGACTTGGCTGTGTTTTAAGATGATTACGCATGAATCCGGCTTTTGAGTACTCAGTTCCTATACCTATGTGTGCAGCAGACAGTAAGGGAAATTAGCTTTGAGCTGGCCTTTGCAGGGACAGGAAACCAAGCCTAGCACAAGTGGTCAGAATTAAATGGAAGAAATCTCAGTAGAGGATGGGAACACAAAGGTTTAGAACTATACAGTCATTCACAGTAGGGAAATTGTTGCATCTGTTTTCAAAACTCTCTATCAGGAAAATCTTTCCAGGGACTGTGGTGGTAGATAGGAGGTAGTTTTAGTAGGTTGCCCTATACCATGGCAACACAGTGCCTTGTAGGTGGGATCTGCTAACCTCCTCCACTAACAAAGCTTTCACATACTTCTGTAGGTAATGTGGCAGACTCCCATACACAGTCCTCCACATCTAGAAATAGAGGCATCAGCTCTTTTAATAATAACCCCTCAAAGTATATGCTATTTTTACTACTATTTAAAGACTTCAGTAGCTTCCTCACCATTTATGGCACCTTGCAGATGCTTTCTAATTACTCATTCATGCCATGAAAAAAAGCCCCAAACCAAATCCTGGTGTGCTTTATGAAGTATAAAAGAGAGATAACTGTCTTCAGATGTGTCAGGTTCATTGTGGTGCTGCTCTAATACACCTGTTGATCATCTCTCCTTTGAAACAGAACCAACTTCAAGAGTTACTTCAGCTAATCCATTTAGAAGCCCTTTTACGATTGTTATCAGTTATTTTCTCATGACTGGTCTTTCTGGAAGGATCCTGCAGTAGCTTTGTGTCCAGTCCTGTCTTGGGTCCTTTTTTGTGTCTGGATAATTTGTAATAGGTAGCCCTGTTTCTAAGCTCATTTTGTGCTGCCCCTAACTGTGCTTTCTGGATGAAGCCCAGGATAACTCCTTACCTCACCTGGCTTGGGACCATCAGTGGATATGGGTACTTCCAATATCCCAGCCCTGCTCACACCCCGAGGGGTGAGGGCATTGCATGCACTGCACAAGGGTCACCCTTAGCAGTTGGCTTGTCCCCCTGGGAGTCCTGCTGTGGCTGGGTGCTTAGGTTAATGCCTACGTTTTCATGAGTTGTGCCTCTAAGGAGAACAGGCCCTGGTTTGCAGGTATTGTATTTTGAGGGGGGACATGACTTTTTTTTCCTGCAAGGAAAATATAAGAGTGTTTCTTGTTAATTGTGTCAATAGACAATCACAGTTTGTGGAAAAGCACAACAAAAAAAAGGGCATCGTTCAACATCCTCTCTGATTTATGGATTGTTTCTGAATGAACTCTTTAACAATAGTATTTGTTCCCACAATACCCATTAAATGCAGATGGCTGATTTATTTCCCTGATGTTCCCACCAGAATGCAGTTCCAAACTGTGCATGGCAGGGGGACTACCTTACTTGCTGGGTGGCTGAAGTCACTTGCGCTTAGCCTCTTGCTGCCACCTGAGGCATATGGTAATCACCCAACAATGCACTGCCTGTCATCTTGTACTGCTTGGCCGTGTGTCCTACTTCAATGCAGCCTTGTCAAAAGTCGCTTTGAATTATCAGCAGAAAGGCCACCCAGGAGACAAAGATCCTGCAAGCGAGGAGCACAGAGCAAGGTATTAACTGGGCATAACAGTGCTACCAATGCTGAACAGTTCATGTGCTGTATATGTGATGGTGTAGTAGGCTAAATCTTATGCATAATGTTAGTTCTAGCTAAGTAAAGGGGTGGGTGGGTTAGGGAAGCTGTTTTGCCTTTCCCTGGCCAAAATATAAACCTGGAGCTGCAAGTTCATCAGTGCTGTGGCTTGCTGTCACAGACACTTGAAGAAAAGGTGAAAATGGCTGGGTTTAATCATCTTCAAGTTATTTCTTAGTTACAGTTACAGAACCATCAGCAGCAATTTCTGCCTTGATCTCCTCCATGGATAGAGAGAACTAGACAGAGAGACATCACTTAAATACAGGCGTAGACTTATGGTGGCAGAAAGGGCTTAATAAGTCTCCTATCAGAAATGCCCAACGTGGTGTGTGATGGCCCCATCAGGGCTGTCTATGCCTTGACAGCTGAGCTGTGAAAGGTTGCTGTGGCTGTATGAAGGAATCTATAAAGCATTATGGAGATACATGCTTTGGTAAAATGTTCTTGTAGGTTGTCTTTATTGGTGTGGTGGTATTATGCCCAAATAGCAGGAGCTCGGGAGGTGCAAGGGAATGTGATGAAGGAGAGGCTGTTTCACAGGTGGAATAATGATAAAAGAATAGAATTATGAACCCAGATACAGAGTACCATAAAAAACAACTTAAAGGAAAATAGATATTATTTCAATTTCCTGAGGCTCTTGGCAAAAAGGAAGTGTAAATGACAAGTTTCATGATGTTCTGGGCCAGGGAGACTGCAAGCAAATTGTAATTAATACTTAGCAACAGACAGTAATTGTGGTCAGCCTCTTGAGTTAGTGCAATTCGGTATTTCTGCACCTGTACAGGCATGTTACAAAGGCAGTGGTAACTTAAATTTCCCTGTGCTCATCAATTTGGTGACAGATGAGCAAGATAACATTTCATAAGCTGTGAAATGTTAGTTTGGTGATGTAAAACAGAGGTTTCACTGCAGGAGAACGGTTGCTTTATACTTTGTCACTGCTGATGAAAAGAAAACCTGGCAAGTATATTTTGCTGTTCTTCATTGTGGTGATTACAGACTTTTTTAACCTGTTGCTCTTGATAGGCTCTTTAAATGACTGGCCACTTTGGAGAAAGAGTAATAAACTGTATAATCTTCCATTAAAGCTTAGGTGAGGCCGGCATACTGTGAATGATCAGTAGAGAGATACCCTTTGTGCAGAGGACCAAGGGTAGGTTTGTTGATGCGTAGTGTGTTATGTTAGGCATTGATGAGGATGAGACTATGGCATGTCTTCAAGTGAATGTGAAGGAAAGGGAGTGGTGTTGTTTGGATTTGGGATGGGGATATTGCTGTCTTTGCACTTTGCTCACTCCTCATTCTGTTACAGAAAAGCACCTTGTGTCGCCTTGAAAAAGGATCAGGAAAACTGAGTAGGTGTCACTGGAATTAAATAGTTTGGGATACCTGACAATAATAATCAAGAGAGTATGCCTGCTTCTGTAGCTGTAGCTTCATTTACTGATAGTTCATCTTTTCTTTGGTGATGAATTTCTTTAAGGGACCTCATTATTTTTTGAGAGGTTCTCCAGAGGTGTGTAACTTTGGGTTTGCAGTAAGCGGAGGGGAGGGAACAACCAAACAGAAAAGTCCCCTCTTCTCCCATACATGCTTCTATCTAGAGCAACTGAGACCCTGAATCAGTAGGTGTTTTGGTCGATATTGTGAAACAATTCATTGGCTATAATTATGTGAACGTACAGACTTTGAGATGCTGGGAGATAACTGGAGTAGCTCTTTATTCAAGCACTCTAGTGTGTTTTGCCAGCATGATACCTATTTTGAGTGCAAATAGCAACTGACAGACTGAGGCGAGTTTTTACTTTTTATACTTGGGTTGCTTACTTTGTATTACCAAAGTTGTATGTTGTGGTTTGGGGTCAAGGGGGGCAGAGCCATGTGTTTAATACTTTAAAAAGTTGATCATTGATACCCAGCTACTAAAGTGTTTCAGCTAGTGGTATCATGCTAGTATCATAGAATCATAGAATAGTTAGGGTTGGAAAGGACCTTAAGATCATCAAGTTCCAACCCCCCTGTCATGGGCAGGGACACCTCACACTAAACCATATCACCCAAGGCTTTGTCCAACCTGGTCTTGAACACTGCCAGGGATGGAGCATTCACAACCTCCATGGGCAACCCGTTCCAGTGCTTCACCACCCTAACAGGAAAGAATTTCCTCCTTATATCCAATCTAAGCTTCCTCTGTTTAAGTTTGAACCCTTGTCACTACAGTTTGAGGACTTAAAGTACTATCGTACTGGGAGATGGCAGACTTACTTGGTTTAACATACACAGACTACAAAAAAGCCCGTATAGAAAGATTTCTTTTAATGTTTTTAATTGCAAGACACAAGAAAGGGTATGCAGTAATTTTAGGAGGTATGTGATCAAAGTGCCTAAAGACTTTACTGGAATGGTGTGACAGTATATTTAAGAAAGTAAGTCATGCACTTGTATGCATACTTTGGAGTTCATTTTGAAGGCTACCTAGTGTATATATAAGGTGAACAAACAGCATCTATTATTATTTTGTTTTTATATTCTTTGCACTGTTCCCAGAAGGGAAAGGCTTTTTCTTTCAGATTTTATTCTCTCAGCTTTCTCAATGTGACCCATGAAAAATACCCAGCCTGGAATCTGGTAACACTGCAATGTAGTGGGCTTCCTTAACTCCCTTTCAGTTTTGTAACATCACAGTTAATTGACAAGAAATTGTTGCTCTGGCCTAGGGAAGACCTTACAGTTACTTTTTTTTATAAGGATAAACCCACCATGTACAGCTCTGTGGTTGTGGTTAGTCTGTCAATTGAGATGTCAAACTTGCCTAAGGCAACTACTTTCTTTTATTCACATTAAACAAAGAAGCTTTTGAGGCACACTTGTAAGTCTGAGACCTCACTTGCCTGACGGAGTAAACAATGTCATATGTGCACTTTGCCCCCAAAACAAAGGAGGGGAATATCCCATTGCTGTGTTACAACCTATTTAGCTCCTTCCTGTGGGATGTAAGGCTACACAACATTTCCTCTTATGAAGGTCTATTGTACTGTACAGTCAGAGGTGTACTTTCCCACTTCTTCCATTTACTAACCTTAGATACCTCTTCCTGATGGATCTCCACCTCTATATGTTTGACCCTCATGCCTTCATATTTGACGTGGAATAATTTATTTAATTGAAACTAAAACTTTCAGGTTGCCTACTTAAATTGTATACTTTAAAAAAAACCCAAACTTTTAGAGTGCCTTTTGGTCTGTTTTGCACAAGACATTGCAGAATAGAATCTTAGTTCAGGATTTAGGACACTGTTGCTATTTTATTTCAATATAAATACCTAAGCCCCTCAGGAGAGGAAGGGAGTGAAGGCACGATAATTGTGCTAACAGTACTTTGAGACATGTGACTTGTTTATTTAAAATCCCATAGTCTGAAACCAAAGATTTCTATGCAGAAGCATGGCTAAATTGCAGTAGAAAAAAATGCATAACAGTAGACCTTTATGTGAAAAGGCAACATTTCAGTTTAAACTGAGGAAAAACCTTTCCACTGGGGTCAAATTTAGAAGTGCATATATTCTGCCTCTGCCCTGCACCTTTGTAATATCTACACATTTCTAGATTAAGCCTTTTATTTGCACTGTAGCGTGTTGTTTAGATAAGAATGTGGGCTTACCTGTGCAGTTTCTCTCCGTGCAATCTTTTCCTGGTGACAGAAAATCAACAAGAAATAAACTCTTGCCATCTTTGGAAAGAAAAGTTACTCCTGGGTTAGAGCCTGAATTGCTTAAAAAGGTGATTTGAAGTCATCCAAGCAACTCTGATTCACAGTAAATGAAATCTGGCTCACTGCTTTAGTAATCTCTTCAGAAACATTTTCGATTCAGAGATAGTGTCACTGTCTTATGTAATAAACCCCATGCACCTTTTAATGAGAGTTACTTGAGGTAGCCTTACAAGTAGCCCTTGAGACAAGGCTATATGCTTAGTGTCTGTTTTTTCTCTATTATTCTCCTTAGTTCACTGCTAGTAGGTAGCTATTTACAATTCTGTATTCATGTAAATCCTGGAGCTTGGTTAAAGCTTTAATTTAATATACGAAACGTGATGTACTGAATATATCTATGTATAATATATGACAGCTGTCTTTGTAAAGAAGGTGTGAAGTACCTTATTACAGCAGAATGTATTTCACCTGAAAAGCCTCCTGCAGTGTGGTTACCCACATAACTGCTTAAGTTCTCTGTGGATTTAGCTCTTCCAGTTTGCAGTTTCTGACATGCAAAGGGTGATGTGGTTGCTGTAGGAATGCAGCTACTACTTCAGGTCCCTTTAAGGAGTGTTTTAATGCTCTGGTGCTGGATTCTGTTTACTGACTGTATCATAAAGAAATTAAATTTTTTTCAGGACTCGGGAGACCCAGGTCAAATTGAAGGCCAATGCAATATAACACAGAACTGGTAGCATAGAAGGAAATACAGATGTCTGTTTCCCAACAAGCTTTAATGAGTAATTATGGAAGAAATTGCCTTAAAAAAACCTTACCAGAATGGAAGTGCTATGGTGAGTACTGTAAGCAATGAGTGGAACTTTTTTTGTGGTTTTCCTTTCGTTTTGGGTATTTTTTTGATACAAGCTAGCAGTTCAGCGTGCAGACTTTCTTTTCAGCGCAGAAATGGTACAGCAGCTAGAATGTTGTACTATAGGATGGTACTTCTGAAGTAAAGGCATAATGCTGGGAAGGCAGGCTCATCTCTGGTTTCAGTGGGTAGCACCTGCAGTTAGACTGGTTTAGCATTAGTATAAATACATAGGATTTGAATTTTAAGCAGTATTATAGATGGCAAACCTATCTAAACTGCTCAGTCATAGTCACTCTTAATTAGTTTGGATCAAGGCAAACTACTTTCTTAAGACATTCCACCTCCATATTCTAAATAAGCTAAATCTGCTGAACTGGGCATGTCAGATAACAGCCTTGCTGAAGGAAAGCTAAGGTCAGTCTTCGTAATTTTATCTAAAAGTTCATTTGGTAGCACAGTATCAAACTTCAAAGCATCATAGAATAAAGGCTTGTTGAATGTGCTCTAGCTCAGCTGAAATGTTTTGAGCTCAGGGCACAAATGGTTGGATAGTTACTGGGTGATCTGGTTGTAATAGTCCCTTATGACATGTATCTCTGATCACTCTGGTTTAATCAGCTTTGCCTGACAGCAAGCCACAGTACAAAGTGAATCTGAGTCAAATGTGAGCACCTTACCACATTTATGTCAACTTAGACAGGGAGCAGAATGTGGAGGTTATGCTGCCTTTGGCTTTTGAGCCACCTTAGTGCTGGGTGCAGGAGAACAGAAGATATCTGATCCAATGTAATGTCAGAGCACTGTGAACAGTTAACTGATCTGGTAACTAATGTTGAGTTGATATGTCAACTTTTTAGACACTGGCAAAGCATGCATAGCAGACAAATGCACTATGTCACATAGGCTGCGGCATGTTATCTGACAAAAGGAGTCTAAAGCCAGAATTGCTCTAATGTCAGATCCTGGCCTGGACCATGTCTTGATTGTATAGTTACCACCTTGAAAATTCATGTGAATTCTCATTTACAAGGGTGGACCTGCTCACCAGTGTTCAAGTACCAGCAAAAATTCCTTGTGTAGAAATCCAAAATTGTAATACATTCTTGAGCTATTTAGTTGTGTCTCAGGAAGCACAAGTTCCACCATACTTGAGTCTTGGTGGGTCACAACAGAGCTTACACTGGAGTAGGTACAAATATGTGAGCAACCCCCAGAGTGTGCACAAATCCATATATCTGTCTTTTCTGGTAGATTCTGCTGGCAAGAGCAGAAGTGGAAAACTGCCTTTCCTCTTCAAAGAAGGCAGCTTCACAGGGGATTTTGAATCTTTCATTTTTTTTTTTTTCTCTAGAATCTTCTGAGATTTTCTAGTGAAGATTCTTATTGACTATACAAGTTAATAATTCACTTCTCAACAGTTGGCCAGAAGCTGTGGTGATCTGTATGGTATCCTTATGAAAGACTTATCACACTCGTAATTTTTTCCATTGCTTGTTTTCATGAGGTAGGTTTCCAATCGATAAAGTATGAACTAGTAAGTTTACCAATCAAAACTCATCCTCTGTGTAAGTCTTTTCCCATAATTCCAAACATAAATATACCAGATTGTCATATCAACTATGTAATATGTGATCCAAAGACCCAAACAGCAAAATGAGACACACTCCCCCCTGCCCCTTCTCTCCAGTATGATAATAGAAGCATCATTTGATGCAAGTGACAGATCTTAATCAGCTTGGCACTGGTGTTTTAATGGAAAACAAAGATTAAACCCCCCCCAAACCAAACAAAATCTCCCTTGCTACCTACGAGGTTTCCAGTACTGTGTGTGTAGCACACATAAGCAGTCCTCAAGGGAACAGCAAGGTTTTTACGGACAACAATTCATATTTTTAAGGACTTTTGGAACCATGCATTTTCAGATAGAGTCAGCAATTCTTGCAGCACTCCAAATCCTGTTTTGTTTTATTTAAATGGCAGTTGAAACTTTATTTGGTGTCAGTGGCTACAAAGTTATTAATTTTTTTTCCTAGATTTTCAGAAATTTCAGAAAATGTGTGTTTATTTTTCTGCTGAGAAACCTTCTGAATCCGAGTCCTTTCAATTCCAGGGTATACAGATTTTTATTATGATTTTTTTACTATACCTATAATAAAAAGAGAAAAAAGCACATTTCTTCTGTTCAGAAGAGTTATGATTGAGCTTAAAAATCAAAGATAGATGTTGGCACCAACAATTCATAATGTTTTGGAATTATTCCCTGAATACATTTATATTCTAATAAATTTATTCAGTTTTTCCTTTCTTTTAAGGTTTTCTTCTTTTTTTGCTTATTGTTGGAGAAAAGCCACTAAAAGTTAAAGAAGGAGGAGCATGCCAAGTAGTAAAAACAACTCTGAACAGAACCCCTATGGCTTCTTTTGTGCCAAAAAGTCCATTACAGCTCTGGAGCTGGTGGTGAAATAACTCTTTATGTTGCATTATTCTCATGCAGCTACTAAAATTCTTGTTCATTTTAAGAGTTTAACACCTGCTTCACCTTCTGTGAGCTTCCAAGGTTGTTTGCAAGACACACATGGTCAAACACAGGCAAAGATGTCCTGAACTGATTGGAGAACCATACTTTAACAATATAATATAGCAATAGCAGTCAGGACAATGTGAAGTTTGAAGTCCTCATGAAATACCTCCTTTTCTGTCTTTCTCCCTGATATAAATTGCTTGTCAAACAACTCAAGGTTTGTGCAACTTGTGCTTTGTTTGTACAGCTGGATGGATCACCACATGAAAGAGCGGTTTTCTTTTGGAGGAGAGTAGGAGTGAAAGACTCAAAGAGGTTCAAAGATAATTAAGACCAGTGCTTTTGAATCTATATGTGTAAATTTGGGCTCCCATGTTGTTTTACATCAGATTCAGTGAATTCATCAGAAGCTGTATGATTTAGTATTTTTGGAAATATACTTACACTTCAATTTTGATGTTTTGCTACAAAAAACTTAGCCTATATTTTAGCCCTTTTCTGTGAGGTGTCAGCATTGAAAATAGACTCAAGCTGCTTGATTGTTCCAGGATTGAAACAAGCTTTAAGGCTCCTCAGAAACAATGCTGTATTACTACTTTTTTGAACATGGGAATATATACATACATGATGGGTAAGACAGCTTTAGGAATTAACGCAAGGAACAATTTTGCTGAACTTCCACAAGCACCTGAATGTCCCTGCCTTGGTCTGTGGCTGAGATGTCACTTGCTTAGAAAGTGAGGGGGTGTCTTGATAAACATCGTTAGAAGAATATGGCTGTCACTGGTTACATTCAGTCTCCTGTCCATCATTATGTGAAGTAAAATGGAAGTGAAAGTATTTGCAGCTGAGAACAGGATGTATGCAGGAAAGTGATATGCCACCGAAGAAATTCTGTGAAGGTGGATGTGGATGGCTTGGGATGTGGCATTGATATTTGATGTTAGCATAAATTCACATTTGGCTTGACAACTGTCAACCAGGTTCATACGCTGTCATGACACTGATTTCTTAAAGAAAAATATAAATGGAAATACAGAGGAGTGTAAGGTAGAGGAACTTTACTGGCTAAAATACAGAATAAGGTAGTGAGCCATACCAGTGATTTAAACAATGTGCCAGCACTCCTGGAAGAAGTACAAGGAGGCCTTAAATAGTCATTCAAAAAACTGAAGTTGAAATACACCCAGTAGTATAAACAGGTTGCCCCTATGAACTTGGAGGCATGCAACTTTTCAAACCTGTAGTCTGGTATCTTAAAGTGGATGATGAACTCAGCCTTGGATTACTGGATTTAAGAATAAGAATCACTGATAAACACAAGGGGGGAAAAAGTTGCTATAAAAAAGTTCAAAATTATTTTTGTTTTTAAGCAGACACTGGTAGAAGGGGATGCACAAAAAGGTTCTGTTAACTGTTTCTTCTTATGGGTTTCTTGAAATAAAGTGTAGGTGGCAATCAGGTAATGCAATTTGAGAGCTGGTGGTATAACGACTTGTTTGGGATATTGTGAATTGTCAGTGAATTGAACTCAAAGAATGGCATCTTCAGTTTGCTGATAGAATAAACAAATCCATATCTACGCAATGTCACTATATTAAGAGTCCTCTGAAGAAATCTTCAACAAGGAGGGGTAGGTGCTCGCATTTGTTCAGACAAGTTCTCACTCTGATCAGAGAAGACAACTTCTGTGCTGCTGCTGAGGGTGAAAATGGACACTCCAAATGATGCACGTGAACTATTGCATGGTGGAGTATTTTGTACAAGGGGGTGAAATAGAAGTTACCCTTCCTTCCCACTGTTTAAAGAAAACTGTGTCCTGGCCAGATTAGAGAAAACCTTTGAGGTTATGCTGTCATGAAGTGGGGAATGAACAGTTTGAGAACTTACAGAGTTCACTGGGTAGTTGATTAGTTAGGAAAATAATCTGGCAGAATTACAGGGCTCTATTTTTTCTCTATTGCAAATGGGATATTTCTATGCTGACACTTATTTCAGAATAGTCCCATCTTAAAGGTTCTTGGTAAAATGGACAGTTAAAAGCTTTTATATATGCTGTGGAATTAATAATTGCTATACTTCCCCATGTGTGCTGTAATTCTTTTAATGGCTTCATTCCATTATCAACTATTTATTAAAAAGATTTCACCACAGATAGAGGCTTTATGGAGATTACTGTGCACTATACTTAATTACCAGATGTTCAGGATGTTTACAGTATATCTGGTATTCAAATAAACTTCTCTGTGTGAAAACCATCTAAAATGAACAGTTAAAATACCACTGTAAAGCTTTGTATTATAATAACTTGAAATGGAAATTCCAGCTGGGCAGTGTTATGAAACTGAAACTACAAAGAATTTCAGTCTTACTCCAAAACAACATTATTAAACTCCAGTAAAAATGTGTTTCACTGTTTGAATTTACCTTATAAATTCAGTCCATCAGATAAACCATCACCCATGTGCTTTTCATATTCTTTTAGTTAGTTCATTGCTGTCTTTCAGCAAAACTATATAAACTCAACTATATGCTCAAATTTGTAACCAAAATTCAGAGTTTTATGGTTAGAGGATTTAAAATTAAGAGATGCTAAAACCAAGGGCAAGCATATTATATTGTCTCAGTTTCATTATGTAGCTTCCTTAAAATTCTGTGGGTTTTTTCCAATTTCCTATTACTCATTAACTCTGTCTTTAAATTTACTCCTTCTAGGAACGTGTGACTGGCAAAGATCTATGGATTGGACTAGATGATCTCCAACCCTCACAATTCTGTGATTAGGTGATCTCCAAGCCTAAGGCCAGTATGTTGTAAGGTCATCCCACAACCTTACTAGTAGAGAGATACTTTGCTTTTAATGTCTCAAGAAGTTGGCTGGTCCAGAACCTTTCTTTCTTTTCTAATTTTGAGACTAGTTCTATTCCTATTTTGCATCACTTTCTACTGGGTTAACATTTTATTTCATTTAAATGATCCTTCTTCTTCCTATTATTGATCTCAAATGATTGCAGTCTTTTAGACTCCCCTATTTAGTCTTACTTAATACTAGGCTAAGCAAGTCAAGCTGTTTTGCAGTTTACTTTCTATTCCTCTGGTAACATGGCTTTCTGTTTTTTGTCTTCGTATGAGCAGAACAGCACACAGGTATTCTGCATGATGTCTCATGAGTGCTTTTGCAATAGGTTTCATAATTTTTTTTCAGGGAAACATGAATGAATCCCAATATATATTTCTATAGCTGCATCATATCAGCAATTCATAGTCAAGTTGTGGTCAATTAAAATAACCAGATGACTGTTCTCCTCATTTCTACCTTGACAGCCTCCAGTTTGAATCCAAAATACATTTCCCTGCACTATCTATAATGATATAGCACTCTATTTCACCCACTTTCTCTGATTCTGTCAAACACAGTTCAGAGTGCACTTTGATTTCTCCCCTCCCAAATGTGCAGCTATGTGTCACACTGTTAATATTGAATTTACTCTTTCTGCAATTATTTTTCTATCACGATTGCACGGTTTACCAAAGCCAGCTCTGAAGTTTCAATGATTTCTTGACAAATACATCTGTTATTCACAAGCTGGAATAACTGAGTATTGGTGAAATACCTGCAGTACTGGTATTTCCTCTTATTTTTGTCTGCTGCAGAAAGGGCTGGAATGACACAATTCTTAATATAACCTAATTCTATAATAACAATAATACATATTTCTGCCTGCATGCAGCCCCATGTTTCTGTCTATGCTGCTTCTGGAGGTAGCAGATCCATCCCATTATTTCAGTGAATCTTTCTGCAGGTCTCTTCCAGTTTGAGCCTCAAGTGGCTCACTTTTAATGCTGCCCCTTCTTACTTCTTTCAAGCCCAACACATACGAGTAGCAAACAGTACTATCTAACCTCTCTTTAATTTCTGTTTTCTGTGAGCTTAAGGTGAGTGGATCTGCTCTCAATGACATGCAGGGAAGTTTTACTGTTGACTTTAAAGAGAACTGATCCAGGGAATAGCTTAGCAGTGACCCGTGGCTGATATCCACACAGCAATCTCTTTAGCCCCAGGTGTGATTATTCCTTCAAGAGCAGCATAATAAGGACATTAGGGTGAAAGCTGGTCAGTGCACTTCATCATTTTCCTGTAGGCTTCTCATTCATACAATAGGTTTCTTCCCTTGTCATGACTTTATTAGAAAGGATATCACCATAGATACAGCATGTAAAGGGATTATCACATGGTAAATGTAATTACATATTTCTCAGCATGTTGCCAGTATTTGGCAGTGAAACAAAACAGATTTGATCCTTGTTGTGAGTATCCTCCAACATGACCGCTACAAGTCTCAAAAATATCAAATTACCTGAAATAAAAAATTACAAAGAAATCAATATATAGAGGCGCAGCTAAACTCTTACTAGTCTGTGTTTCAAACGTTTTACCTTAAGGTCTTGTATTTATCTTGCAATGGATGTGGAAGCAGTGTAAACCTTGAAGAAATTATTTGTCTATATCCCAGTAGGATAACTTTTAGTTCCGTATGATTTGTGCCAGAATAATCATTTTAGTAATGTAGCAATAAAGACGACCAAAAAAAACAATGCATCCTCACCTAAATTATTCTCTCCAGTTCTTTACACTAGTTAGTTCTTGAGACTAACTTGCTACTTTTGTTCTTTTGAAGTAGCATAATCTGAAATGTTCACTACTCTTTTTTTAGCAAGCATATAGCTGAAGTCATAGTCACAGGACTGTTCCTCAAACCTTCAAGAAAATTTAACCACAATTTAAAGCATGTTGCAAGGAATCAAAGCCAAGTGACAGTGTTGTGTTTCTTAGCATTTGTACTAACACTGTTGGCAGGACTTCAGGTGCCATCCCAACAGAACAAAAAGGCAATTTCTATTCCTAAAAGGTTAGGGAGTTATAACATTATTATAAATTTAAAATGCAAAAGTGCTGCGATGCTTATGTGTTTTTGGAGAAAGTTTGAAAAATCCAAGACAAAAGCTCAAAAAACTGGAAAAATATAAAAATAATTCTACAGTAGCTTTTTGTTTGTTTCCTGGAAAATCTCTGTAGCTCGAGCTACTATGAGGATTGCTTAATGTCTAGGATTGGCAAGACTGTGTTTCTAAAAGGATGCAGGTGAGCTGCTTTTGAGAAATGAGGTAGCATGCTACTCATGACAGGGAGGCCAGGCAGGGTGGTGTGGACGCGGAGTTATTAGGATACTGGCAGGAGCAGTAAGTAGAAGTAGTGTTTTGAGAAGTTAGCCAGGATGTTATAAGAAATTTGGAAATGCTTGTGGAGAGGAGGGGTGTATACTCGCATACATGCTGGAGGATGTGAAGAGGTAGAACAACGTGACAAGGCACAGAAGGAAAATGTGAAGTGTAAGAAACTGAAGAGAGGAAAATGAGAAGGGAAGCTGTCAGGGGATGAATTAAGTGATTGAGGGGGAGAGCATGAGAAAAGTGAACTGGACAGCTGCCTATCTAGACTAGCTATGGAGGGGGATAGCAAACATGGCAATATCCAACTTTCTACCCTGCAAGGGTGAAGTTCAGAAGAGTTATATTCATCCAGTGAAATCATATGACTCACAGAAATATGATCAAGTTTGTCTTGTAAAGCCTCTCTTCACAGTACTCTCAGTTGCACACTGAGTTAAGTGTGGCACATGTTTTGCAAGGAGTGGGAGAATGTAAGCTTTTCAAAGCAAGAATGGCTGTAATTAGTGCTTTTGGAAAAAAGACCCCTCTGGGAGGCAACTTCCTCCTTGTCTCACTAAGAAATAGTGTGAGATTTGCTCTTTTCTGCAGGATGTGGGAGTGACGTGGTGACTCGTGCTGTACGTGACACCCAAAGCCAAGCTGTATGTGGCAAAAACGACAGCAGAACAGGCCCTGTAGTGTTTTAGGCTTCATGAGCTGGGAGAGCCTGACAGCTTTCTCTAGGGCTAATTCAGTGGTTTCCTTCCAAACTGTCAAGTCTACACTCGTATCTACAATTGTCCATTTCCAAGGCTTATGATGGGGTCTTTTAGGTGTCCATAGGGGGCTGCATGGAATCGAAGCTTTTTTGCATCAGTGGTTCCTTGTGGCTAGTTTTTTTTCCTACTTCTTTCATCTTTAGTGTGCTGTAGTCACTACTCTTAAGATCTGAGACTTCAGCTGTAATAACGTAGCCTCTAACTGAAATCATGAAGCTTTTGATTTATATTTGTCAGCATATGTTTAACTAAATTGGATATAACAAGTGTGTTCATCTTACCATGTCATAGTTCGTTGAACTTTAGCCCTCACTCAAAACTAGAGTGTCTAGAAACAAGGTCACCCACCTGCTTCATTTCACAGTCTCTTTTTGGCATGGCATCAGGGCAAACCAACCTGAGAGAGTTTTATCTCTTTTCATTTGTTTGCCTTTTTCCACCACTCCAAAGTGCAAAGGAGCAATGAGAGAAGGATGCAGTCAACACTTGTAGGTGAAAAGGCAGGATACCAGCTGCCTTCTCCTAGCCTTTTCCAAAGTGCTTTCTACAAAGGAAACGTTATTTTTCTATTACTATTTCACGCCTTCAGAAACAACGAACACACAAGAATAGGGGCCACTGGATTTTACTGGCTGATGGTTTGGTGGTTTTTTTTTCTGGAACTTTTGTCATCTTCCTGTGTTTCAAAACGCTACCCCTCCAGGACAGTGCATGCAGGAATCTTGTATTGAAACCTTACCTCTTTAATGCAACCTCTACTTGCCTGTTAGTCAGGGTGACAGAGGTATTTCTGTTCTGTGTTCAGTGTAATGGGTCTCAGATGAGTAGAGCTGACTTTGCAATGCTGGAGAACAGAATGTTTTGTCCAAAGTTTCCCTGGAAATGTCTAGAGTTGAAGCCCTGCCTTATATTTGCACACCACAAAGAAACACTGAAGAAGTCATGTCTTGCTCTTACTTACTACCATTTGTTTATATTTCCTGTCAAACTCCTCATATAGTAACTTTAAAAAGAAAGAATCAAGCATTTGAGTACAGATGATACGCAGGAAACTCCATTTTCACTAAAATCAATGCAAAAACTGCCTTCGACTGTGTCAGTTTGGATCTTGCATCAAAAACGTGGTAACAATTAGAAACAACTATGTCCTCTTTATCATCTTATGGTTCTTAACATTACATCTCAAACCAATGTCTAACGCAATTGAATCTGATGCTAACCTCAATCTGTTTTATTATATTACACTGTATCAGACTTTAAACAGCCTTCTAGATCCAATTCTTGTCTTGGATTTAGATACCGAGTAAGCTATTAACACTTTTTCCTGTAGCCTTAAAAGAAAAAAAGTTCCAGTTATGCTTGCATATTGGATAGCTCAGTTGCTTACATAAAGAAGTTTCTCTGAAAGGAAATTGTACAAGCTCTGGAGTTGCTCTTACACCCTGTATTGAAAGACCCTGTGTTACAATGAATCTTCCAACCATTGTGTAATTTTCAGGTGTCATTCTTGTAGGAATGTAAAATTCATGTATTCCATGAAAGTGTAGCAACATAAGTCTGATTAATCCAGTGACACTGTATTTCCTGAAATATCCTCCATTTTGCTTTATGTGGCAAGATGAAAGAAAATTATGCTAATAGGTGCTCCGTAAACAGAAGTGTTTGTGAACATAGTTTAAATGCCTCAAATCCACACACGCATTCAACACTTCAGTCAGATGTCAAAATGGCTTAATTGCTTTTTTCGCAGCTTTGATCATACTTGTGGTTTTTATTGGACTGTTCACATTTTCTGTTATAATCACTTGTTATCTTTCCATACAGTTCTAACAAGTACCATCTTCATCAAGATTTTTGTCGTTCAAGTTCCCTATTTCATTTTTAATCTGCTAAATGAGCATTTCCTTCCTTTAGAAAAACAAATAAATCAAAAGGGTCAACTTGCTTTTGTGTCCTGAAACAAAGCTCTTTTTGTTTTATTACTGCCCTGTCATTTATTATCCACTGCATGTTCGATATTTGTGATAATGATTTTTACATGGAATAAATCACATGCACATCCTGATGAATAAAGCCCCTGTTATTGTGCAGTTAATAATGCTGGTTGCAGGCTTTGTAAATGTCTTACAAATATTTTCAGTAATAACACATCATGCTTTATTTCTATTTCCTAGGGTGCTAGAGAGAAAGCTGTCCTTTAATGTTTCAGCAGTTTATAAAGGAGCATGATTGGTGTTATCCAACAAGATTTTAAACTTAAATCCTCCCACTCTCAATTAAAAGGTATGACAGCATTCTTTGTTCAGCTTGCCTCCTATTTACGGTATTTACATGAAACATAGTACATTGTTTAATGCAAACACTACAATTATGCATGCTTCATCAACTCAGAGCACAACAATGTATGTTCAGCTTGAAGACACAATTTGCTCTTTAGACACATTATAACCGATTTGGCATGTTTTTTCTCCCAGTGTATATCCTAATGGCCAATAATGGCCCTGGTCCAGGAAAGCTTTTAAGCATGCACCTAACTTTAAGCAGGTGATTGGTGTCTGAAACTTGCTGTTCTTTGCTGGTTTGTGCTTAAAACAAACACTTCACTGTTTGCTGCCCCAAACCTCCTCTTTCCTGACCTGATCTTCCTTGTTTGTAAGGAGCAGGCCCAGCAGAGCACTTCTCTGTTGGGTCCTCAGCCCCTTGTCTCAGGGAGCTGTTGTTAATGCACTCCAGCAACCTTCTGGATTGCTTGTGTCCTGCTGTGCTGCCTTTCAGCAGATACTGGGGAGGCTCAAGCCTGTCATAAGGACCAAGGCATGTGAATGTGACCCTCTTTCTTCCAGTAGTCTGAAAATGGCTTCTTCTTGACCAGGCAGACCATAGTTAACACCGACCTTCACATCTCCTATATTTGTCTGCCCTCTAAACTTGACCCCTAAGCTCTCAGCTGGTTTGCTGTCTGGCCCAGGCAGAGCTCCACACATTCCCACTGCTTTCTCACATACTGAGCAACTCCCCCTCCTCATTTTCCCAGCCTGTCCTTCCCACAGAACTTGTGTCCAGCCGTTGCTGCACTGTTTGAGCTATTGCACCACATCTTTGTGACTGCAGTGAGACTGTCGCACTGCAGTGAAAAACAGACCTCCAGTTCCGCCTGTTTGCTCCCAGTGCTGCATGTGAGCTCACTTTTAGCATGGTTGCAGATAGATATATATGTAGATAGGCACATTTATACATATAAAAAATCTATGGTTTGATTGAGGTGAAGTGATTTCTCTGTTAAGTTCCTGTATTAGCTATCTTACTGCTAATTGAAAATGGCATTTGATAGGGTCTAGAGCCCAAACTGGAAGTTTAAACTAGATTAGAGTATCATTCAAGAATAACCAGTTAATGGTAGGGTTCCAAGGTAGGAAGTAGATCATTTGGATTAATTTTACTAAGATGGAATTCCTGAGTTAAGGCAGCATTACAATTGCTTACTTGTACTCCTTTCTTCTTTTTTCTGGTTGAGCAAAGAAAATTGCCAGTTAAAAAAAGGGTCCTCAGCAAATACTGGTGTCAGTTCTTTTCATATGAATATACTCTGATTTCTGTCTGTTACAAACACTATGTATCCAATTCTGAAAACATTTTTTTTGGGCCTGAGGTTAACATTCTCAGTATACTGGACTTGATCCTTGTTGGGTCCCATCCAACTTGAGATACTTTCTGATCAGTGTTTTGTGCTTACTGTATAGAGTCTATTTATCTATTCAGTGCATTACAACTTTTTAAATCCTTATGGGCCTGATAATTTTCACTTATTTACTTTTTCTTCCAAACTGCGTGAAGAATGGACGTATAATACCCATGATCGCTTTCACTATGCAGTAGAAGCAATACTTGCACTGCATGATGGTCATGACCTGCTGTCTGCCCCTGGTTATAGCTGCCAAGGGTCAGTGATCAGGTGCTCACTTGACTCTTTCCACTAATTCCCTTTAGTTTGTTTTCTATTTCCTCAAATTTCAGTGGTTACAGCATTTTGGGGGAAACTTTTCTCTTATTTGTAATAGACTCTGTGTTATTCTCTGACAAAAATGCCCAGGACAAAGGAGAGCATGAGCCTATTTTATGTTACTTGTCCAGGTAGTGAGCTAAACAAGTTGTTCAATGTGGGAGAAATATTGGAAGGAGAAGGTGAAAGAGGACAACCAAAGTCAGGAAAGCTCAGATGCAAAGTGCTCTTCTCCCACGTGCATCTTTGCTTCATCAGGCAATTTTAGCTTTAAACTTAAAGTGCTCAGGTAGTCAGGGAAGGAACTCAGCTGCTTAGATGTGAGGTTTGTAAGCTTGGTGGGATCTCAGGCTCAGTACACTGTCAGCCAACCAAGTTATAAAATAAAGAAATCTTCCATGATTTTAATTTTGGTCCTGTGACAAATGCAGTTTTAAATATGACACTTTAATATGATCAGATTCCAGCAGTTGGGTGTTTATAGCAGCACTGAAGATGGTCTTCTGATTTTAGTAAAACTAAGTACTCATTTCAACATCCAGATGTGAGACACAAACTTGTATGTAAGGCCTCACACTTAAAAACTGTCCACATGACAAGTGAGGGCCATTGTTTGCTGAGGTTTTTTTGTCTTGTTTCATTTTTTTTTCCTACGAGCCCCCAGCACAAAGGAAAGTTAACGTTACAGAATATTTTTCTTTCACATTTGCTTGTTTTCATGGTAGCAGGATGCCTCAATCATCCACCGCAGTATTAGAAATCTGTAACTTGGATTCCTTCAACTTCTAGGCCTATAGAAAATAAGAAAGGTATTCTCTTTCAGAGCCTCTTTATTAGTATTCTGCCTCTGTCTGGAAGCCATGCATATGTTTACACAATACTAACCTAGGGTGTTTGAAGTCTAGAAGTCTGAATTACTGCAAATACAACTTCTATCTTGAAAAACACACTTATAAACTAAATGCTCCTTAGGGAAATGGCTGATTCTATTTTATTTTATTCTCTGTGAAAACATCTCAGCACTATATAATTTGAGGAATTAGAAGAGAGGTAGAGTGAAGAATGGCTAGAAGGTGTTTACTTGAAAGTTGCATGAGGTATGTGGCATTTCATAAACTGGGACCTACATTTTACTTTTGGCTTTCTTGCCACACTATCTGAAATAAACAGCCCAGCTAAAACAAATCTGGGGGTTTTGTCTGTGTATTTTGTTTTGGGTTTTCTTTTTTTGGGGGGTTGAAATGTAGATGGTTGTATCCTCAACAGGACGATATAAATGATAGTATAAGGATGTGACTGAGATAAGCTTTACAAATTAATCTCTTAAACGTAGTTGGGGAAAAAAACCACCAAAACAATGAATTAAATCAGAAACACTTTCAGACATAGGGGCGCTTTCCCAGGTCTGGTGACATATAACAGCCCATACACCTTAAGTACATAAAGGCATAAAATTTGTTAGGTTGGAAAAGAAGTTACTGTGCTCTGGTTAAAAAAAATAGAAAAAAGTTAAGTATTCATAAACTCTGTCCTACTCTATATAACTGTACTGCAGCTGTCCTAGAAGTCTGGGTACTCAGACAGATGCAGTCAGCTTATGATGTGGTCTGTAGAACTTGACATGTTGAGCAGCGTCCCTACCCAAGGAGTGGGATGAGGTATGGAGTAAGATGCTTCTCCTCAGGTTCCTGAAAATGGATGTCCTGAGATAAGGAATAATTTTAATAATGCACATTTGATGTTTATTACTATGGTAGGGTGGATTTTTTGAAAGACTGTCTTTATATTGCTAAATTTCTTTGACCAATAGGCTTGGGACTGGAGGCCTCTGCATCTAGTCTATATGGAAATGCAGAATCAATTCAGTTATCACTATGGTATTGGTTTGGTGTTTCTTTTTTTTCGTAATATGGCTAACTATCTGCTGTAATTCATCCTGTAACAGTGCACAACCTCTCTACAGGTGAAGACAAGCGTCCCTTTTGGAAAAAAAATCCTTTTCTTTTCTGGTTAGGCAGCCACATGAAGGCAGCAGTGGAAATTGCATCTGTTGGATGCAAATGTTAGGTCATAAAAGTAGGTGTTACAAGCAGGGTGCCTTAAGGTACAGCCTTCCTTACAGTCCTGGCAGCTCCTCTGAAACGAAGGCAGGGGCAACAGAATTAGTCAGTGTATGAGATGACATCAGTGGAACTAACCTATTTTTGTCTATTTAATTATTATTTTTAGCTGTCAGACAGCAAAACCTTCCAGTATCACAAACAGAAAAAGGCAGACCAACAACTAATTAAACTTTACCTGCTTTTAAATATTTTCTTTAAACAAGTAACACTGCATTTATTTTTAGAGTCAGCAATTAAAGAAAGTTGATACGTAGACCGTACAAAATATCAGGATGCAGAAACAAGACATCAGAGCCCAGAATAAGTCTGAGTTCAAACCAGCCATTGTTACAAGTACTGAACAGACATGACACAAAAAAATCAAACCCAAACCCCCAACTACTTCTAGAGGATATCTGCAGTACCTGAGCACAAAGAGAAAGAGCTAAAAATAGACTTGTAGTTTTAATTTTGCCTTCCTTAGCTTCTGCCTTTTGCAGCCATATCATTCATATTAATATACGATCTGATTTTTAAACATTTAAACACAGTTGAAAATGACTAGAAGTGATTTATAGCATTGGTCCAGAAGATTTGTTGGTTGTTTTTTGTTTATCCACCTGTTTTCTGACTCCTTGAATAATTTCTCTTTCTTTTATTAAAAAAAAAAGAAGGCAAAAAAAAAAAGCCTGCTGTTACTGAAACAAATAGGTACTGTAGAGCACTTGAGTCCCAGTCTTTGTTTTGCTGCCTGCATTAGGTGGGTTTAGGGGCCAGATGCACTGAACTTTGCAACAGACAGTCCTGGGACCATCTGTGCAGAGATGGGGGGTGTCAAAGAAAGGCTGTTTGTGTAAGTCGTGGGAAACGTAGTGGCCTGCCTGCCAGTGTGCTACATGAATTGAACTAATTGAAGATTATACTCTAGAGCTTGCCGTAGCCGAGTGAGAGGATAATCCTTCATCAGCTGCAGTCGCAGCCAGTAATTGGTGCTTATTACAGGGAGGAGTTCCCCTGCAGTGCTGCAGAAACTGAGAGGCTTTAGTGTTTAATTACTATCTTTCAATAGAGATGGGAGGAAGGGTGGGGGGGAAAGGCCAGGGTAAGAAAGTCCGGGAATAAGGGGAGGGGCAGCAGTGTAATGCAATTTCTGATAGTCTAGGCTAGACATTTAACAAGTGAGAGAGCCTTTTGTGTAAGAGGACAACATTGTGGAATGTATAATGAGCCTCTGTTGTTTGTAATTAACCCCCACGTCACCACAAGTCTTTGTTTGGGATATTGTCTTAAAGGGATTGTTTTCCACACCTCCAGTGCAGTTGAAAAGACTATAAAGGTCTGATGACTTGCCACATTCATGAAACCTCACTTTTGAAAAGGTGTTTTGGTGTCCTGTGGGGTTTTTGGTAGTATTTTTTTGTTGGTGGTGTTGGTTTGGTTGGATTTTTTTGCAGCCCTGACTGAAGGTGACATTGCCATTTGTCTCCAGCTCCATATTCATACTGAAAACTAACAAAAGATGTAAGGTCATACACATATACATCTAAGTAAAGTCAGAGGAATGATCCTGGACTTCTAGAAGTGAATATGTTGTTTATTTAGCTAACAGAGATGCTACAAGAGTTTTATTATTGGGTTTTGAATTTTCATGATATAAAATTCTTCTTTAGATTAAAATTAATGTGATGTGATACACACGAAGTCCTCATATGTGTAATTTCTTCTTTTGCAGACACAGTTTTCCCTTACCCCAGTTGCTTCAATATTGGTCTTAAATTCAGGGAACTGAGATTAGCCCCTCTGTTCTATATTAATCTGGATAACGGTTTGTGTAGTAGTCTCCAAATATTGAAAACCAAGTTAAAGATGCAATTTAAGCAAGTCAATCTAAACCTGCTTCACCAGTTTAAAGGCTGGTGACCTAATGGGCAGATCCGTCCATCTCAGGCTTGTATGTCTTGATGGTTCTCACTGCCTCTTGCTGTACTTTTAGAAAATAGTTTTGCTGGGTAATATAAATAGAACTGGCTGACATCATTCCTGAAATACTCTAGCTCCAGGAATGACATTGTCTCTGCTTGGCTGTATTTACAAACCAGGTTATATAAGTGCCATTATATGAATTAACTGATTGGTCATGCTCTTCACAGCACTTATGGAGAAGAATGGATAAATAACATACAACAGATACCTATCAGAGCATAGCTGATCTTTAATTAACAAAGATTCTTAATGGCCATTTTGGCTTATAGGATATTTCTGGGATCTTACTCTTTCTTCTCCGGCAGCATAGACGCTTGATGTGCCTACAAAGCTGCTCTTCCAGATGCTACTGGAGAGCCCAAAGACGGAGCACAAACTCATTTTCGTCACGGTGCAGAAATGTAAATCCTCACCGAAGAAGCGTGACTGGTTCTTCTAGGTCAGCCTCCACCAAGCCTGAAGGTTGTCTGCCCAAACAGCATAAAAAGACACATGCTAGCAACTTCAGGCAACCTGCTCTCTAAGGAGGGCAACCAGAAGCCAGGCAGGCATGTAGGAGCACTGACCTTTGGTGGATATGTGAGGCCTGGCAGCAGCACAGCAGGAACTGGAGTTGCAAGGAAGGCATTCTGAGGAGAAACAAGGGCCATGTTATCCATGATTTGAACTTACTCCGATTTATTTACAGACCTGACCGCCTGCAGCAATCCAGTTTTATGAGAGCTGTATCGGGGCTATGTTCTATCTTGCCCCTCAGCTGCAAACCACAGAAGAAGGGCAAAGTGGGACAGCCCAATAGCAGGTTGAGCCAGAGGAGTGGGTTAGAGTCCTGAAAACACTGCATATAAAACCCCATAATTTCTTTTCAGGTTTTTCCAACTTTATTTGTGTAAGTGTTGACCACCCAAAGACAGCTCTCTGGGCTGGCTGGCGACAGCAAGCAAATGGGGGCACATCCCAGTGAACCCAGCAGTGTACTACACTGTACTGCTATGATGTATTTACTGTAGCATTTTTGGAATAGGTGCAATACTACTTAGTTATTTTAACACCTGCACAAGATTTTAGAATTAGTTCCACTTGCCTTTTTCCTGTGCAATTTGGACAAATGGAGATTCGTTTCTTTAACATAAATCTACTGGAAAAAAAAATACAATAGGCTACAATTGTTGTGCTGTTACAGAAGCTATAAAGCATGTCTACTGCTGGAAAAGTATTGCAAACCTTATTATATATGTTGGTCTATCAACAGATAACTTCCTTTCCGCACATATATGGAATAGGAGAGAGAAGGTGGCATGTTGTTGGTTCTCTAATATTTCACGAGCAGATAAGTTCAGAATTAAATATTACTATTAAGTAAAGACGATATCCCAGGAAAAGAAATATATCTTTACAGAGATCGCTTCTGAAAACGTGTATTCAAGCTTGCATTCTTTTTGTATTGTGGATTTTCTTTTACTTAGACACACAGCCAAGTGCTCAACTGTGTGCCTAAGACCTATGGACTTCATTAGAATGTAAATATGCATTCAAATTCACTAGATCTCTAGACTATTCATTAATTATTTTCCTTGTGGCATCAGATAAGTAGCAAATAGCTGGGAAAAGTCACCATGCCATGACAAAAATCCCCACCTTTATTTTATAAATAGCTTTTGGGAGGTATGAAAGCTGTCAAGATAATGAAACAGATCAAGAATTCACAGTACAAATTTTTGTATTGGAAGTAGAAACACAACCAGTGACCTTTCTGAAAAGAAAGAAGCTTTTTATTTGTCTCTTGTTACTGAACACAGGCAACAATAATGACATAAATGAGACCTACTGAGCACAAACAGAAACTAAATGCGTAGTGGGTTTCTAGAAACAGCCACTCTGGTGTTTAATTGGAAATTGTTAAATGCAGAGTTACCAACTCATTTCAACAATATAACCTTCACAGGCTTTTACTAGCTTCAACCTTGGCACCTGTTGGGTAGCTTTTACTGTGAAACAACTAATTTGGCATCAACGCTGACTCAGTAAATATCAGGTCACAACCTTTTTTTATTAATTACAAATATCCAAACACATCAGTGTCTGGTATGAAAATATAGTATCTGATTCATCTGGGAGAATCTATTCCTTTGGTACAATGAGCTGGAAGGAAAGGGAAACATTCCAGTCTAGCAGGATCTGTTCATCTCCAGTATCTTTTCCCCAAAGTTGTAGGACAAATACTGTAATGGCTGCAATTGCTAACTGTCCAAAAGACCAATAGCCCTAGGATCTGTAGTGGTAATAAGCATACAGAAAGAAAGGTAATCAGAAATATGACTTCAAATTGATGCCATGAGCAGCATAAAAAAAATAAGTATCAAAACATTCCTGAGTGGCCTGGATTAATCCAGCCTTGGAAAAACAAGCATGCAGCTAAACCAGAACATGACAAAATAGTCTAGAAAGAATTAGCTAGAAGGAGTTTGAGCCATGCTTAAACCAAACAGGGTGGAATAAGGCTAAGCAGAAGCCTTCCTGGGTTTGGTAGGAGGGTTGGCTGAGTAGCTGATAGCTGAGATCACTACAATCATTTTGCCAGTCCATCTTCCATCCTTCTCCTCATGCCAGCCAAGAGAATCTTGAAATATAGATACATGTCTCTATGTGTGTATGTGACATTTACATACATAATACATATAACTTCAATAACTTCAGTTTTGGAGTTCAATTTAATCCGATTATAGCAATAATGAAGGATGGAAAAGTTAACCTATCCTCCTAGCTAAAAAGCATAACTCGTCCTTCAAAAATGTCTACAGATAGGTAAAATATGCACCTTTACAATCTGGAGAGAATTAGCCTTTATACAAATACGCTTTTCCCGAAAGTATTTATCCCATTTAACATAGCATTTAATTTGCAGTTTTTAAATATCTGAATGTTTTTGTTCAAAATCCACAAAACTTGTAATAAGTAGGTATTTTATAGATCACCATGGTTTCTTAGATCTCAATTGCTTTAGGAATTAACTTGCTAGATAAAAAGAAGCAATATTCTGGTTATGAATAATAATAAAAAGTAATAATGATTCTTCTCCTGCTTTAGGTAGGCCTGGGACCAACCTTTGTTCGAGCAGTAATGATTTGTGAGATATATGGCAATTACACTATTAAAATGAGTTACACTGAGGCAACAGCAAACATTAAATGAAGGGCATAATTACAGATTGTTCCAGTAAAACTGACTGATACAGGAAGAATCTAGGCAGATTAGCTCATACGTATGGAAGCTGCATATTTGTCCCAGCCCTTAAATTTATGTAATAGAAGACACAATTGTCATCTCTTTAAACAATGTATTTTTAATAAGGATTTATAGTTTTCATGGTTGTAGAGAAAAAAGTTGAAACAAACTTTTATTCGTTTCTGAACACAAAGGCAGTAATAAAAAAAAAGGTATTTATGTTTATAACTCTAGTTATTTTTAAGTCATCATATTTTGAAGACTGACTTGCACTTTTGGGTACTTACGGTTGGTAACACCAGAAAACTCTGAGGACATGTGGATCCACTTCAGTAAGCCTAATACACGTGTATTACAATCATATCTCATCCAGGATGTACAGTTACCGGCCTCCTTGTATTTCTTTCTCATTGCAAGCCTTCTATGTGGCTTCAGAACCAGATTGCTGTCTCTGCACACACTCTTTCATTCGCTACCTGTGTACCTCACAACTTTTCAGCTGATAATTGCCTTAGACAGGGCTAAAGTTACAAGGTTTTCTTTCATCCTTTTTTTTTTTTTTTTAATTCTTTATAGGCCGTAAAGGCCTTTATTCTTTTAAGGCCTTTTATTCTTTTAAGGCTTTGTCTATTCCACTTTCATTCAGTGCTGCAAAAACTTGGTACCTGCTGTTTTTTTCATTCATTGTTTGTTCACCTGCATTATGTCACACCCAACAACTGAGCCAGGCTTTACAACATCTAGTTATGAGCTGCTGCTGCTTAAAGTGATTCCATAGCAAACAAAAACAAGCAAAACCCCCCATCAAATGTAGTTTAGTGGTTCATAAGAAGCATAACTGCTCTTCAGTAACATCCTCTGATTCATTTCAAAGCTGAAAAAAAAAAATGCAGTTTAACCTTTCACTGGCAATATAACCATATCTCTTCTGAGAGATTATTCTAACCTACAGATTTAGGACCTTGGTATATCAAGCCCTTCTATATCAAGGAGCCAGTAGGATTCCGTCTTACAAACAGTGGCCAAAATTTACTACTTATTCATAAGACTCTCTTAATAGTCATAAACCAGTTTTGTGCAAGAAGTCAGAAGACATACACATAGCCTTACCACTAATGAAATGTTGAGGTGTGTGGGACAATCTTTCTCTATCTGCAGGACTTAGAAGCAGCAATGTATAGGATCAATATGCCCAAATTTATTAGGTGTTTTTAAACACCTGAAATAATTATTAAAATTGCAAAATATGTATTTTTCTGAGCCATTACACACTGCTATAATATTTTAAATAAACCTAGTTAATTTAATTTTATAAATTTTCCTGGAACATTGCTTTAATCCCTGCACCCATTTTGGCTTGCTGATTGCACAGCTTTCTGTCTATAGTGACTGCCCTATTAAATGATCTTAAATTGAGGTTTTGGCCTAATGGTATTTAACCAGGAAGGGTCAGTAAATTATTTTACTAGTATCAACTACCATCAGAAAAAAACAAAAGTCATCAGCCAACCATTAAAAAGTAATAATTAGGCTATGCCTAAGTTTTTAAATAAGTGTTATTTAACAATAGCGTATTAGGGGATGGGGTGGACAAGGATGCAGATAGTTTAATTGTAAATATATGTAGCAATGGTAGTTACAACTCTCTACCATGTAGGGCATAGGAACTTTATTTTAGCCTTTTGATATGCAACTCACTAACATGTCTGGAGCACTCATTTTGAAAGTGATCATTAACTGCTTGCTGCATTTTTCTTAGGAAGTGCTATAATTTCTTGTGTTTTCCCAACAAGATAGTTCAGCTTCATTTAGAAATAGTTTTCAGGCATACAACCAATACATCTTTTTAATGAAGACTCGTAGACTTTCTAGATCACAGGACCCATCACTAGTTAGGCACTGAATTGGGATCTGAGAGACTGGCAGGCAGCTCAGTGCTTGACTGCAGGTGTATTAGGTCGAGCCTAAGTAAACATATCTGGTGAGTACCACAGGAAGCTTGGGGCAAGATTCTGGTAACGTTTCAGGTAACCAGTATTTTGGATTGTGCTCTTAGTTCGAATTCATTCAAGTAGCAAAGAGATAATTAATTCAGAGTAGACTGAGCTCTCTGACCACCAAAGGTTTGGCTGAGCATGGATGCAGACTTTGGCCTAGTGATACAAAGGAAAAATATACTGAACTTCAGAGACTTATAGTTTTTACCTCATTGATTGTTTTGACTGGTTAAAGAATCAAGCATTTGGGATTACAGCCCTTAAATCTTTTAAGATTGGTTAAGAATTTATGGCTTGTTAACCAATTAAAATTTCTTTAAGCTCTTACATTGTCCTAGTGTAGCTGGGCTTCTTTAAATTCCTAGGGAGACTTAAGTGTTTATAGTGCCTTAGCATAGTTAAGATTTCTTCCCACATGAAAAAAACTTAACTGTGCTAAGGTTCCTTAAATATTTAACAAAGATTACATGTCCTGTAGTTGATCCTGATTTCCTTCTTGAGTTCTATCTAAACAAAATCAATGCAAAGAATTGTGCAAAATAAATTTGACAGATCAAGCTTTTACTCAAGAAATTTAAGAAGTGTAGTTAGCCTGGAAATTAGCTCAGGAATGATGACTGCATGCAACATTTTCTTTGTGGAATAGAAACCTCCTCAAGTGGTTCAAGGTATGACAGAGTTAACTCTTCTGTGTTGATAAATCACTAGCACATGCTAACTTTTACAACAGGTCAATAAAGCCTTTGGATGAAAGAGACTTAAGACAGACTGCTCAATGGCACTGAGACCTTTCTCTTCTAGTTTAGGGTATTTTGTTAACTTAATCACAAAAGTTTATTTCAAATTGTCCATATGCAAAACTAAAGACTGTGATGCTTAAAGTGTGCAGATATTTGAAAAGGAGAGAAACAAACAAACAAACAAAAATAAAAATTGAGGCCTTACCCTGAGGAGAGCAGGACTTACGATTTCTATACTGTTCTCTGATTTGATTTCTCTTCAATTGTTCTCTGGTTGCAATGCAGACTGTAGGTGGTAGCAGGTTCACAAACCAAATTAAGGTGCTCATCCTACAACTGTTTTTCCGTGAACAAAGGCCTCTTAGAGTTTCTAGGTATCCAGTACAAGTAAGAATGAAGCAAAATGAGATGCAAAAGAAAGTGAACTTGGAGAGCAGCAAAGTATGTGATGAAGTCTATTGCCCTTTCATCCTAAATGAAACACCTTGACTCTTAAACTAAAATCACATTAAGGATTTAATAAGCATAGGGATCATATTGATACGTGGTAGCGTGATGTAGATATCTGATGGGAATGTTACTTTTATGTGCTACTAGAGGGATAGCTTTGTGGTACAGGTGTTACAATTTAACTGAATTGTGACCATTCAGAGCTCCCAGTTTGTCTGTATACAACTTAAAAGAATCTATGCACGGAATACATTTTTTGGAACTAAAAATATTTCTTCTCAGGTTGATGCTTCATGAAAATGTCTGGATGTTCATTTTGAGCTAGTTGAGCAAGAAAGAAAACCACTTGAAAATATTGCTTCCTAGTTTATGCTTGACTTTTCCTTAAAGAAGTATCAAAATTGACATGACTTAGAATTGGTTTTGTTCAATTAGAAAATTCTGATTCTACTCCAAATGGGTAAAACAGAAGTGCAGTTACCAGTATGATTCACTAGCAGTTCCTCAAGGTTAAAAGATCTATCTATCCCATAATGGAAAGTAATAGTAGGATGATTTTCAAAGACGCTCTGATATATGCAAACACTGTTACAGTTGCCACACACTAAAAAGCCTGCACTCATTCTTCTTTATTCAAGATAGCCTTTGTAGAAAGGGAGGACAAATTATTTCTGAGGTAGCATTTTGTGGAAGATGTAGTAAAATGGCTTTTCTCCTTTCTTCAATTTATTATTTTGTGGGGTTTTCTTGTGATAATTTGTGATGTGTTTTCACACACGGGGTCCAAATATACATACCCATACACAACTGATTAATAAAATGGGATGGCAGTCATAGGTAACAAAGGGTATTCCTCCTTTACAACAAAACCATCCTTCTTAAGCTACTTGGTCTGCCAAACAGCTTCCTAGTCTTTCATAGGAATTATGAGACTAAAAGCACTCACAAATGCCAGATGCTGAATTCAAAGTTCCTGAGCTTCAAGGGTTTGTAGCTTTATTAGTGCACTTTATATGCCTAAGCTGCAATTCTCAATTACTTTAGTTCCAGCTGTGACAGTTCTGCATTTCCTCAGATCAGGTTCTTGAACCTGTAGAGAAGATTACTATTATTTTATTTCCACCATATAGGACCTACACAGCAGAAGCAGATGTAGTTCTTTATCCTCTGATTTCTGTAATTTCTGTAGCACTCCTCTATAGCAAGTAGACTTGAAGGCTTTGCCCTGAACTCAAGGCCTACAAACTACCCCTTTCCATTCACCATTTTCTATCACCACAACATCTTCAGTTGTTGAATACATGTGAGTGACGCTAAAGCAGGCAGGGATATATTCCAGCTGTCCTAGCGCCATCCAAAGTTGAATGTGAATAAGCACTGGTATGTGGTATAATGTCTGTCTTCAATGGCTCAGCAGGATACTCATTTTTATCTATTTGTGGCAGAATGAAACAGCTGTGAATTTATCACAGGAGCATTTTGTCCTTGCACCACAAGTGTTCATGATGGGCTGTCACTCAGGGCAGTGCTGCGAAGGTTTGAATCTGGAGAAAACAAACATGAGGCTTATGTGATCCATACTATAATTGTATCTCTCTTTAAATGCATGTGGCATACCTGTAGGATGCATATGCGGAGAAAATAGGTTTATATTATTTTTAATTTTGAACAGCAATGGTTCTAGAATTTCCACATGCAAAAATTAAGTTTTCATGAACTTGTATGGAAACTCATCCCAAATCTCTTGAACTGCAGCGTTTATTGCAATACCTGAGCTGGTATGGAAATGAGCCATAATCGTTACTTAGGAGTTGGTTCTCACCGTCTTCACTAGATCTCCATGTAGTTCATTTGATGCTTGCAATTCAAAGTTTGGGCTGGTGCAACTAGATATTTATGACACAACAAAGAATTTTTGTTCACATCAGATGTTTTTGTAAAATAACAGAGTAATGTTCTAGACTCTGTTGGAGTGATTGTGTGTTGCCCCTATGAAGAAACCAGAAGAAACCATGAAAGGTGCTTTTTTTAGTACTTTTTTTAGCATGACTGTACCACAGCTTTGTAAAACAAGGGCAGAATCAGCTAAGAATACCAAAACAAGAAGCAATTGCAAGTTATACAATTCAAAAAGCAAGATCAGATAAGCTGGAATTTTGTTCTTTCTTTATGACCAACCCTTATAAGAAGTTTGGTCCCTATAAAGATGCAGTGGATCCTGACCATCTTTTTATCATGGCTTATGAAGCTGAATATCCCGGAGAAGTCACAGTCTTAGCAAACTGCTCTTTTGTGGTTGCAGAAAAGTGCTGGCTTGTATATTTGAAAAGCTGGTGGCAGGACAGCCTTGCCTCTTGAAATCACTTGGATATCAAAGTTGAAAATGGCATGTGTGTGCCATATGTGAATTGCTGGGCACCGCAGTCTTCCTTTGCTCCTACAGGCTCAACCACTATCAGTCCAATCCAGGTTTCTCTTCCCAGCTGACTTCCTTTGTAAGTATTGCAGCTGCTGCTGCACGGCTAGGTCTTGTTGTTCTGTTTTCTGAATTAACCAGATTCTTCCTCTGTGTCAGCAGCAGTCAGTCACTAAAAGTACTGGAGAGAGATGTCATGTTTTTTGTTCACATATACACCCCAGGAATGCTAAGACCAGAGATGAAAATCTTGTCAGCATGCATGTAATTGCCACTGATGGGTGCTGCTGGAAATGAAGCCCAGATCTGGGGTCAAAAGGAATTCTCTCCCCTCCAACCCCCAGGTTGCAAAGGACAATTGCCCTCCTGTGTAGCCTTGCAGTTTGCCCTGCAGTTTGGTCCTCAGGTCACCTTGAAAGTTCAAGTGACTGTATTAGCAATTCTTTCCCATCTCTTTCTCCAGCTTCTGCTGCTTTCTTCCTGTACCAAACTGGCATAATGGCTTTAGCCTCATGCTTCATGTTTTCAGTGTGTTGTAACAGAGGAGTATAATAAGAATGTTTTGAGGCCAAGGACTTGCAGGAGCCCATGCCAAGATTGTCTGTGCAGCTCTGGGACCTGGACATCTACTATACATTTGTCATGACTGCATGGGACTGATTTCAGCCCTTAGGCAGTTCCTTCCAATCCCATGTTGTAGTAAATTCACACGGGCCACAATTTTTCAAAGGCTTGTAAGTAGCCCATACTGGGTTGATTTTCATGGGGAAAGTAAAAAAAAGTGTAATTCTTAACAAAATTATTCTTTCCTGCCAATTTCAGGGCAGTGCATGACAGCAAGTGAGCTTTGCAGCGAAAATGTCTTTACTTATTTCTTTCCTCCTTTTTTTTTCTCCACAAGTGAAACAGAATGTTTTTTCCCTACCCTCATTCTTGGAAACAGTTGTATTTTTTTTAGCTGAAATTTTCCAACACATCTCAGCTTGAGGCACAGACATTGCATGGAAAATTTCAGCCCAAGCTTATAATGTTTGACAACATTATAAGCAACTGGGACTTAAAATGGGAAGAGCCTGGCAATCTAGGATATGCTAACAGCCTCCTTTCTAATGAATATGCTTGTACAAAGGCTATTAATATACTTGAAAACTAGTTTGAAAGTCAGAATAGACTGAAAACTATGTTGGTGTCCTGTCTGAGCTTTCTAGTCTTTATGGAAACATACTTAGAAAAATCATTGAAAAGTAAAGTTGTATGACTAAACTGGATATAAATCTAACTATAATTTTCTGGTAGGCTTAATAGTTGAAATATTGTCTTCAGCTTCAGTGGTGATATTACCAGAATGCAGTGTAGCGCTAGAAAAGCTACAGAAAAGGAAATTGAGAATGATCCCCAGAGGTAAAAGAACGTGCAAGATGGAGTAAAGTAATTTGCATAAAAAATGTTAGACTGGTGTTTAATTGAATTGTATTGGATCTTACACTTTATAGATAATGTCAGTTTGAGTTACTATTGTAAGTTATTATAGACTAATGCATTATTAAAAACAAATATGTTATTGAAACAAGTTTTGACAATATGCTTACCTGGTAAAGTCACCTGCTCAAAGCACTCATGCTTTATAGTGCGGTGAAATATGATAGTACTAAATAAAACCTGTTAAATTTGTGGTTTCCATCATTCTCATTATAGATATATCCCAGAGGTGCCTAGAATATGTTTGCAGCAGATTTCAGTCTGGTGCAGCAGGCCATCTCATGTTACAGTTTGGTGGATATTGTTGATTAGTGCTATATAATTCATAGCAGAGTCAATTCTTCCCTTCCCTACCTCTCCTTGTTGTTCAGCCATTAAACTGATAGTGCCAGGTTAAAAATACCATGTTTTTAAAGTTTCTTGTATAGGCATTAGTAGCACTGTTCTGCCATGTTAAAATGGAAGAATGCTAAAGAATCTAATACATACCCCTGTGTTTATGCTGGTTTTGATTATGGAGCCCATTAACTAGGAAACTGACAATACAGTATTTGCTACAACATGGTATAGATTTGGTCTACCAAATGAAAAATACTGCCTGATGAGGTAACCTTTTACTGCATCATATCTAACCAATTGTAAAATGCTCTATTCTGGGTTCTGACTTAATGGCTGTGATGGCTGGCCTAAGCCATGATGTAGAAGAAAAAATTAATTGCCATTTTAACATGCATAATTATTTTATTTGCTTAAGCAGTTAAGCAATGTTTTGTGGTTTGTTTGGTTTTTTTTTTTGTTTGTTTTTAATCTGGTTGCAGTCTTTGGCATTCTGTTCTCTAAGTAGTAATTTTATAATTTCCCTAAGGAGTGGTGATATCCTGAAGAGCTGAAAACTGTGCTTGGGTTGGACCTGTAAAATACTAAATTAACCCAGAAATTTCAGTATTTGTGTAAGCTGTACAATTATTAGCCAGCAGTAACTATATTACTGTCCTCTTGCATTAAAAATAAACCAGCAATTTTCATGTGTAGATTTTTAATCATACTCATGCTTGGTTTTAATCTTCTGGCTCCCTTTAATTCCATGTCAGCACTGACAAAAATAATACAGATCTTTACTAATACAGCAGTTAGAAAATCTAACGCTTTTGGCATACACTTAATCTCAGCGCTCCCAAACAGCGATCCTCCTATGGTCACAATATTCTAGACCCTCTTGTGACACACTACATTGAAATGGATCCAGTAATAATCAGTTTAGCAGTGCACTGACTGTTGCGAATCATGCTAAAAGCATAGCAGTTAATGACTGTAGCAGCCACAGAACACTGATACTTCTTGATTTTTGTTGAAGTTTTTTTGGTAACTTCTTTTTAATGTTTCTATTTACTTGTTTCTAATTGGAGGTGTTTAATTTTAAACAGAAGTTTTTCAGTTCTGGTTTGTCTCCAAAAATCTTGATAGATTGTGAGCTCAATTGAGATATTTTGCTCTGTGGCTAATCTACATAGCCAACTCAGAAGGAAGATTAAAAAGCCTGAGCATGGGGTTTATTGTAAACCTATCAAGATCTCAGATGGAGATTTTGCCATTATTTGCATTAATAGGTTTCAAAGTGATGCAAACCTTTGAGGCTGAATGGAAGCAGTGCTGCAGAATTCTATACAGTCTAGAGGTATGACCGCAGCTGTGCAGTCAGATCCACTCAGGTGGATCTCCAAAGCCTGCTGAAGCCCCTTGATATCTGTGGTTTTTCACAGAGGTATAGAAATCCACCTGCTTGGCTCAGCTTTTCAATGGCCCTAAGAGAGTAGCACATATCCATATATTTGCAGAAATTCTTATGAAAGTTAGGAAATGGTATAAACAGACTACATTCTGTTCTGCTTCATTTTGGGGATTAAGGACTGATCCTTTCAAAAAATGAATAGATGAGAATTCTCTTACTCCTGAAACAGACAACGCATCAGGAAAAACAAAAACACAACAAAACAAGAAAAAGGCAGAAACTCAGAGAGTTTTCTGGGCCATTTTTCAGTGTCGGGTGACACCAGGTCAAGTTCCAAACAAATGTAGCACTTGCCCTGATTGCTGCTTCAGAAATTAGCAGTATTTTGCTTGCTTAGTCTCCTTGGAAACACTGACAGGTACATAGGGAATTAGGGGCTCCCTGGACCACAGATGGAAAAATCAAGACTAAGAATGACCTCATAATATGGTGTTTAAGGCACTGAGGGTCTGTATTCTAGTTGGTGGTCAAGAGAGCAGCTTCTGTTTTACCATAAATGAACATATGATAAAATACTCTGCTATCTGCAGAACTGGGTTAAAAGGTGAAAGCCTCTTTCTCTTAGCTCTTTAAAAAAAAAAAAAAAAGAAAAAAAAAGAAATGTGTGATCTACTACACTTTCTTTTTCTCTAATGCTTTCAAGTTTAATAAAGTAAGGGTCCTAGGATATAACAATGAATATCTTAGGGTTTCAGATTGATATGTGAGTGGTGAATAATTCTTTTTATCTGTACACATAACATGTGCACAATCATCTAATCCACAAAAGTGGACACAAAAGTTGACACAAAACATTGCTAATTTATTTATAAAGTCTGTAGAATTTCCAACATACCCATGCTTTAAAAATTTTTCAGTATATCAGTATTTCCAGTCATAAGTGAAAGCCTCATTTATATATTTTTTTGTATGTGTGGACACCTAAATCCACTTGAACAATTTTCCTTTGTGAATTGGGAATTAACTCTTCCCTGTACACTAAAAGAATTTACTCCTAGCATTTGATCACTCCAAATTAAGTACTGAGAGAGAAGTTGCATAAATTATATACTTACTAAATGAAATAGGAAATAATCTGTCTGAAAACAGAGACTAAAGCTTGGTTAGAGGAGGCAAGAGCTACATTTCACCTAGATCGTCATAGTTTGGAAGACTGCAGATTATTTTAAGGATGCCATACCAGCAAGCTACAACTATGCCCCAATTTATAAACTATAACATCCACATTTTGCTTTTCTTCACTTTAACTTTATGTTAACTTTATGTTAAATAACTGATTTCAGAGAAGTTCTCTTAGAAGTTTAGCATATATGAAAAAATAATTGTGAAAACAAATTATTACATATATTATTATTACTATAATTTAGGAATAAATAAAAGATCTCTTTTTTAAAAAATACAGGTTTCATTACAAATATAAAGATCCTCACCTAAATTTCACCTCTTTGGGACTCTGGATGCAAATGTAAATGAGATACCCAAGAAAATAACCATCACTTGACATCTTTATGCAGCTTTGAATAAAGTAATTTGATAATTCCTTTTTATGATACATTCAGAATTGGCGTAGGAAATATTTTATTGCTTTTTTCTTGTTTTAAATTCTGTGTTTCCAAGTTAGACCAGGGCACCCTGACCAAACCACTTCATTCCACATTCTCAAGGACCTGTTGCACTGCGGTTCTCTATCCCAGAGTGGCTGTCTTGGAGGTGACATAAACTCAGACCTTGTACATACCTGAAGACTGTGGGGACTGTGCTGGATTACTCAGAAGCTCAAAGTCAGGGCCATGTCTTGTAAAGTAGCCTAGGAATAAGTACACTCTTTTCCAGATGAGTTTTATTTAATATGAAATGCATTAATGAGCCTTCAGTCTCTAATCCAGCTAATTCAGCCTTGCAAAGTCATAGGGATATTTAAGTATGTCTTGTTTGTGTTGAATTTCTCACTCTTCCTTTAATACCCTCTCCTTTTGTGACAAATTCTGCAAAAATTGGTGAGTTTTCTACTTGGTGGGTGCTGGCAGAGGACCATCCTTGGCAGTGTTTCCCCCATTCCTTGCAGTGTTCAAGGCCAGGTTGAATGGGGCTTTGAACAACCTGCTCTAGTGGAAGGTGTCCCTGCCCATGGCAGGGGGTCGGAACTAGGTGAGCTTTAAGGTCCCTTCCAACCCAAACCATTCTGTGATTCTGTTTCTTCAGTGTGCAGCAAAATACGACACCCCACCCCACAGAAACGAGTATTGTGTTGCGGTGACTGCCTGTGCATCACCTCACAGAGTTCCTTGCTGCAAGCCGCGCTGCCTCTCCTGCCGCGCTCCCGCCCGCCCTCCCTCAGCTCCCAGAGGGCTGCGGTCGCTGTGAGGGGTCCCCGCTAGCGGGAAGCCACTCCGCCGGCGTGCGAAGTTCCTTGCAGCCAAGCTCGGGCTTACGCTGAGCTGCCGCATTCAGCTCCCTCAGATGTAATTTCGCTTTCCCAAGCGCTCATCCCGCCCGCTTCCCCCCTGCACCGCCGTCGCCGCCGCGCCAGCCCAGCGACCGCTCTCCCGCCGCCGGCAGCAGCAGCAGGTGCACAGCGGCGGTGCTCGCTGTCCCCCGGCATGGGGCTGGGCCCGAGGTGAGTGGGGCTGCGGGAGCTTGGTCAGGACGCTGACACACCGGCGGGCGGGGGAGCCCCGAGCCGTAGCTGAGGAGTCCGGGTGTCCGGGATGGCGGCACTTCCCCTCAGGGGTCCGGGGCTCGGGGATGGCGGTACTTCCCTTCAGGGTTCTGTCCAGGTGTCGGGGTCCCTGCCCGCTGTGGAGGGTGGGAAGGGAGGCTGGCGCAAGCAGAGGGGTGGCAGTAGCTCCCCACCCGCCCCAGGGGAGGCGGTTTGCGAACGGGCCCAGCTGAGGTGGGGAAGGTCCTTTACGTCCCGCTGGAGCTGCCTGTGGAGGTGGTGCGTGGAGGGCACAAGGTTAGAGCGATCTTGGAGAACCATCCCCAAACCCAACGATCCAGCAAAAAAAAGTACTCCCCTTCCCCATCAACGAGCCCTTAAAACACTAAAGGTATTAAGGGGACGGTGTCTGCTCCCTAGAGAGGGGTGACTGCGACTGAAGGGAACATCTCCAGCTCAGCCTGGCTGCTCAGGAGGCCTAACAGAAGGAAGGAGCTGGTAGGAGCTGGGAACAGCAAGCAGGCTGTGGGACAGACCTGATGGATGGGGAGGGAGGCTCTGTCCTAAGGTGTCCTCTCTCCCTGCTAATGGGGGTAAAGTGACTGGGAAGAAGGGTGGGAAAAGCTTGAGGAAGGATCTCTGCTAAGGGAAGAGGAAAGGGCTCTAGAAGGTGGCTGTGTGGTGGTGAGAGGGGGTACATGTAGGAGTGTAGGCTGGTTGACACAAGTGATGAAATAGATGCTTGTGGCATCCTTCACTAGGGCATTTGGGAAGTAACAAGGTTGAAGGGCAGTAGTTATTTTCATCTTCTGGATGGCCTGGTTACCTGCTCTGGGTAAATTAAGATTGTCATATGCTAGTTGATCATAAGTAGGACCTTCTTTCTGAGATTTAACTTTGTCAGGTGGGGTGGAAAGGGAAAAGGAAAGAATTAATTGTCAATGACATTTAAATTTCACTTTTTTTCTTAATCTCTCCCTCTTCAGGAAGCCCTTATTAATAAATGTAAACACAGTTGTAAATCCCTAGTAGCTGCCAGCAGTGTAGGTGTAATTATTTTTTGATTCATTCATTATTTTAATTTTTCCTCTTTTCATTTTATATTTTTTTTTCCCCCTTCAAATGCGATTTCACTTTGCATTTTGAAGTCTGTTTTTGATCTGTTTTTCCTTCTCACAAAGTAGATTCAGTAATGACAAATACTCATTTAGTTCTGCAGGGCTCCTTAATGATGTCTCTCCCAAGCTATTGTTAATACCCATTACTGAACTAGCCTGAGTGTGGGCACAATATGGGTGACCAGTCTTTATTTATTTAGTCATATGTAATGAAGAAATAAGTTCAAAATAATGACAACTTACTGCTCTATGTAAAACTCTATGGACTTAGTGACATTTAATTACTTATACATTCATACGCATTACAATAGTAGTAGTGACGTATATATTACATATGTACAACATTAAAACGTTATCGCTGTAGTGCTAAATTTTTAAGGACCTTAAATATGACTCAGAATTAATCTCAAACTTTGCAGATGTTTTCTATATGTCCTGATCAAACACTCCTAGTTCAGTTAACTAGAATTCTAATTAGCACATGATCACAGATAAACATGTTACTGTCTTTAAGGCCTTTAATTTTAATTGGTTGTCCTCTGTAACCTGTAAGGTACAGCTGCTTCAACAAAGTACACATTAGCTATCCTTTCACAAGACAGTTTTAAGGCTTACTGTACCTGCTGGAAGGTAGTTTAATGAAACCTTGCCTCCAGGTAGGATTTTATGACAAAATGACTATTATAAAACACCCCCAACTATCTGTCAGTGAAGGCAGAGGGTGGTTCTTGAGGCTGAGAGACCTGTAGTGGTTAAGGGAATGTAGCTATGGAATGCCTCCCTGTCCCATGACAGCTTGGAGGACAGGGCTGCTTGTGAGGAATGTGGGGTTACAGCCTCTGCTACATCAGTGTCCACTTTGCAGTAGTTATGTTTGTGCAATTATCCACTGGAAGCTACAATAATTATTCAGTGTGTAATAATGTAAAAAGAATAACAAAGAGCCTATTTTAACTGTGATATGAAATAATTTTAATTTAAAAATCAATTAGGAGAAAACTTAAATTATGAAGGAGGTTTGAGTTTTATTTCTGGCACAGATGCACATTCCTAGTTGAATATAGTTGTAAGTACATAGAAGCGGGAAGATGTGATGTATGTGTTTTGAAATCTATAGGCTTTCCAAATGTTGAATAGGTGAAGTTGTGAAATTAAATTACCTGAAAATAACCAATGGTTTTAAAAAATAAAAATACTCAGCCATTATTCTTTTGACTAGACTTTCAGAATTTTCATACTGAGACTGTACATGGGTGATACTTTCTTTTAAATGGTCTGCTTTACATTATATAATATAAATTCAGAGAAGAACTGAAAATTGTCAGACTAATACTGTGTTTCTCTGTTCACAGGAAAAAAAACACAAAACCAACAAGCAAACAAAAAACTAAGTCTAAAATCATACAGCAATGCTATACACCTTTGCCCTCTATATGATAAGAGATCCCCTGGGAAATGTCTTATTTTTTTCAGTTAAAAGAATGCATCAGAAATATATATTTTAATTAAAAAATATAAAGTCAGTCTTAAGGAACAAACATAACCTCATGATGAGTGGTCTGGTGGGCAGAGAGGAAGAAGAATCTACATTCACATAAAGTGATACCTTGATAAATTCATAGCATAAAAATAGGACACAAAGCATTACTAGGCAGCATAAAACAGTCCACTCTTCCAAAAGTCACTTACTGCTGCATGTACTTTTATTATATTAAGGTAGTAATATTATCATTCACAAATGACAAGGATTACCCCCTACATAAAGGCACCATCTGAAAATCTGCCACTCTACGTGGTAAATCAGGCAGCAGCCAGCACAGAATGTTTTTCCATTTTAATGATCTAAGCCAAGTGTGGATGGAGAGCACATTTTTAGAAGCTTAATGATTTTTGTAATACTGTGACCCATGTGCCTGTAGGGAAATCTTCCAGGAATACCCTATGTCCCTACTGTGTCGTTATATTATACCACCTTCGTGATTTGGATGGTTTCTTGGAAACAGTGATGGCTTGAGGAGAGAGACAGTATGGTTTTACTAGATCAAATGCTAAAGTAGAACAAGCTAAAGCAATAAGAACTCAAAGTCTTCTGTAGTATGTGTTTGAAGTTAGTGTTTGTATATCTGTGTTAATTCTAGCCCTGAATTACTGTATGACTCTGTTATATCTAGACGGAAAAGTTTTCTACAAACCTTGAGAAGTAACATGGTCCTAGTTTCAGGCATATTTAATTGTATTAACCAACATAGATTTTCTTCACTGATGAAATAGTGGATAAGGGTAGATGAGTTGTTTCCCAGATTTTTTGCAAATGTGAATACTGTTTGAGCTCATCTGCTTTTATGCAATCCCCAAGTAAAAATTTACTACTGTACTATAATTGCTGGCAGCAGCAAAGTTCCTTAGGGTGTTTGGGGGAAAAAGGCATGAAAATCATCTGTAATTATCAGCTGCAGGTGTAAATACTCTCTATATTGCCTGGGAGGAACTGAGCTGTTGCCAGCATTTGAGGGGAGCTGGTAGTTCCCTAGCTAGTGTAAATATGTGCAGCTGATAATTATAGCTGCTTCTGACTCCCCTGGAGGAAAAGAGCTACTTCCAGCTTTAAATCAGGGTAATTTGGTTTTATTGTTTTTCTTGTTATTTTTTATATGGCTTAATTTTTTAATTAAATTTCCCCCTACCTTTCTATGCCTCCCACCCTTTGCATCTTCCTGTTATTTCATTGAGAGTTGCAACTCAGGTATGAGAAATGCTGGTCTAGGTCATTACTTCTATTAATATTAGTAATAATAAAAAGTAACTTGTGGTCAGATGGCATCATTACCAGAAGCTCCACTGCGGCTTGTTACATTATTCTACCAAATAATAGCTTGTCTTTTGTAAAACAAATGATTCACAAGTTCAGTACTAAAAGATGAGTGCAGAGCCAAATAAGATTGGCGGTTGTATGACTCTGTAAATAATTCTTAATGTCTGCTAATACTTCCTGATACTTCCAGTAAAATAAACCTTACAAATTTTATCCAAGATATTTTAAAGTGAGGATGGAAGAGGGAATGCTGAAAGGTCTGACTTCTAAGTTGAATTTTAAAATGCAAACAACTAAATTTACTCTCATAACTGTTTCTCTTTTTATTTCTTATCATCTGTTGGTATTTTAACGTAGCACACAGAAGCTTAGGAGAAAAAAATTCAACACTGAGTGTTGTTTGGCTTGTAAATAAAAAGAATTCACCTGGCTATCGTGTATTCATGACTACAGCAAAACAGCAGCCTAACTGCTGTTAATGCCACCTGTATTTGCTGGCAGCTCTCCATCATGCTGCCTGTGACAAAACCACAGTATCTGAGTAGACTAATACAATGGAATATGCATGAAAGATCCAGCTACCGGTTTGTTAGTCTCTTTTTATTAGTCATATACCTCCTTTTCTTTAGTTCATAAAGAAAATGTTTGTATACATATTAAGAATGGAATTAAATATTTTTCTAATAAATGGAAAAATCAGACAGGTAAGTGTTGTATTTTCAGCTCAGATTTGTCACTGTCTTCCTTCAGAATATATCCAGATATCAGTTTCTGTATTGGGACAGAAGTAAAAGGGAAGCTTCATTCACCAGGTTTCTTTTGAAATCTAAGAAGTACATTTTCAGTACTGGAGAAAAGGAAGGATCTCCCAGTAGTAATTATCTTAGGGACGTAAGGTATGGTCAGGCATGCTCTTGGCTGCAGCTCTTTTTGGAGTTAAGTGTATATTAACTTAACTCAGTGTCAGTTGCCTTATTTTGTTCTGGTTTGGTTTGGTTTGGCTTTGTTGAAGTCTTCATCTGTTCTGCTAACATACTTTTAGGTGTAGCTGCTCTGATCTGGCTAAGTTAAAATTCTCTTTGCTAGCTTAAATGTTTAGGAAAATTTTCATAAACCAAACACCTACAGTTAATTTGCTGAGTCGTACAATTATGAAGACTCAGACAGTGCCCCTTTTTTTGCAATTCTTTGATAGTGAATAGTAGTTTAATCCATGTTCTTAAGCCCAAATCCTGTCTGGGTTTTTATTTTTTTTGTGGTGTTTGTATTTTTTTTTGTTTTGTTTGTTTGTTTGTTTTGTTTTTTTTGGGGGGGAGGGTGAGGTTGTTCATTTGTTGTTTTTTTTGTTGTTTGTTGGAGGTTCTTTTGTCTTTTTTTTTCTTTTTTTGTTTTTGTTGCTATTGTGTTTCTTTTTTTTTCCCTGAGACCAAGACGTGTTAATTTATTGCTGCTTCCTTGTGCAACAAAAAAACTAGTATCAAAGTTGGTTTTAGATATGGACATTAATGTATTGACATTTTACACGAACTAGTTCAGCAAGCATGCTTTGGCTGCCCATGTTGTTTATTCAAAACCTGTATGTGGAAATGGTGCCACATTATTATTAGCAAAGCCACTCTATGTGTAGAAACAAGCAACAAATACTTCTTGCTTTCCACACGGTACACGAGAAAAAGTTGTTCTTGCATTCCAGGGTTAAGTTATGTAAAATTCTTTTAAACTTTTCAGAATCATCACCCTCATGAGCTTAGAATAGTTGCTTTCATTGTATAGCATGACTCTGTTAACCAGTCATTGTCCCATCCTCAGGGGAGATCAGTGCTGATAATTTCAGGTGTTTGTCTCCTCTCATTTTCTCTGTGTACCCTTAAAATAAACTAAAGCAAAAAATTCTTGCAGCAGGAATGCCATTGCTTAGTGATGAATGATTGTTTAACAATATATACTGACAAAGTTCTGCTGTAATCCAGCACTCTGTCTTATTTATATAACATTTTTCACTTTTGAGAAGCATGACAGCTAATGAGGTTATGAAAACACTGCAATTGAGTAATGTGCCAAGAGTGAAGGCTGTTCTCTGCTTAGATAACTTGGACAGAAGCAGAATTATCTATACCCTACTGGCAATACTGGGAGGAAGCATACAGAGAGAGATAAAGTGGGTACATACACTCCATTCACAGGCTCCTTTTTTTTGCTGTGCAACAGTAAAAGTGTTGAAGTGTTGAAATGGTTTAGAGAAGCTGAGAGTGTATTGACTTCTTAGGAGTACATTGTTGTCCTGGGTTCCGCAGTAGCAGTCATGTTTTTCCTTTGTGTTAACTGGTACAGTGCTGTGTTTTGACTTCCAGTTTGAGAACAGTGTTGGTGAAGCCGATGTTCTCGGTTGTTGCTAAGTGATGTTTACCCTGACCAAGGACTTTGTGAGCCTCATGCTCTGCCAGGGAGGAGGGGAAGCCAGGAGGAAGCAGAGACAGGACACCTGACCCAAACTGACCAAAGAGGTATTCCATACCACAGCACGTCATGCCCAGGATGTAACTGGGAGTTAGCCGGAAGGGCCGGGAGACTGCAGGGTTTGAGGAGGTATCGGTCAGAGCTTGGTCGGGCTGGGGGGGTGAGTTATCGGTCGGCTGGTGGTGAGATGATGTATTCTCTTCCCTTGTTATTTCCTTTATCATTATTATCATTGGTGGTAGCAGTAGTGATTTGTGTTATACCTTAGTTACTAAACTGTTCTTATCTCAACCTGTGGGAGTTGCATTCTTTTCGATTTTCCTCTCCGTCCCTCCGAGAGCAGGGGGAGGGCAAGAAAAGGGGGGGAAAGTGAGCGAACGAGTTACCTGACTGGGTTTAAACCACGACAATTGTGAATAGAGAAATGCAGCTTCTATATTTTTGCTCTCATTCTGTAACATTTCAGAAGTGTTAAAATAACTTTAAGATGCTGAAATAGCAGATAGCACTATGTCCTGGGTTCAGCAGTAGCAGTCATTTTTCCCCTTCTTGGTAGCTGGTGCAGTGCAGTGTTTTGACTTTCAGCTTGGGAACAGAGCTGATAGGTGATGTTTTGGTTTGGCCAAGGACTTTGTGAGCCTCATGCTCTGCCAGGGAGGAGGGGGAGCCAGGAGGAAGCAGAGACAGGACACCTGACCCAAACTGACCAAAGAGATATTCCATACCACAGCACGTCATGCCCAGGAGGTAACTGGGAGTTAGCTGGAAGGGCTGGGAGACTGCAGGGTTGGAGGAGGTATCGGTCGGAGCTTGGTCGGGCTGGGGGGGGGCGAGTTATCGGTCGGCTGGTGGTGAGATGATGTATTCTCTTCCCTTGTTATTTCTTTTATCATTATTATCATTGGTGGTAGCAGTAGTGATTTGTGTTATACCTTAGTTACTAAACTGTTCTTATCTCAACCCGTGGGAGTTGCATTCTTTTCGATTCTCCTCTCCGTCCCTCCGAGAGCAGGGGGAGGGCAAGAAAAAGGGGGAAGTGAGTGAACGAGTTACCTGACTGGGTTTAAACCACGACAGTTCTTTTTGGCGCCCAACGTGGGGCATCGAGGGGTTGAGATAACGACAGATCTGACTGGATTAATAGTAGCTCGTCACAATGCTGATTTATTGGCTCTCAGAGTTGTTCTTGTTGATCTCACAGCTTCAGAATGTTGTAACTTACGTAGAGCCGGTATTTGCTGTGATAGTGTTTATCAAGTATGGGGCCTGGGCTAAGGTTCTTGTCTCACTGTGCTTTATGGCAATGGCTTGTAATACGGGCGGGCTCCAGCAGCAGGGCGGGACGGACGTGGCCGTGGACTTGTACCTGGCCGTCCGGCTGCTCTTCACCGTCCTGGCCCTCACCCTACTCTCCATCTTCGTGAGGCTGCGGGGAGCCGAGGGGGAGCGGCCCCGGGAGCCGGCGGCAGCCGAAGCGACCCAGGAGAGCGGCCCCGGGGACCAAGCGGCGGCGGGAGCGGGGCCGGAGGCCGCGAGGGGACGGCTGCGGGTGGAGGAGGTCGGGGCGGTCGAGGAGCGGAAGGAGGCAGCTGCCGAGCAGCGGGAAAAGGCGGCGGAGGAGCCGAGCCCCGCGGAAGAGCCGAGCACCGCGGCCGAGCCCAGCCCCGCGACGGCCGAGAGCGTTTCCCGGAAGCCGCCTGCCGAGCCCCAGGAGGATGCAGGAGACCACGCAGCATTTCCCAGCAAGGCAGAGGAGGAAGAGCTGGACTCAGGAAAAGAGAAGCTGGTGGTGGGAGAGCCGGCAAGCACAGCAGCTACACCAGCCCCAGTGACAAGTACAGCAGCATCAACTGAGAGTTCTGAAGGTTTTGAATGGCCTTTGGGTGTCCTTGGGACCTGCCTGCTGATTGTGATGGGGATCAGCATGTTGGCACACACACAGACTGTGTTCTACCCACAACCATTTTGTCTGATCTCAAAAGTTAAGCAGAGTCAGGTTTGGGTCTTGTCTGGGGTTAGACGAGGATATGGGGGGACCAAGAGATTTTCCCCAAGGCTGGACAGTCATGAGTGGCAGGGTGTGTGGGACAGTATGGGCAACTATCTAGTCCACTGGGCCCCTCCAGTGCTTTGGAAGCGTCGGAGATGGAAGGCAGCTGTATGGAGTCCCCAGCAACAAGCTGCAGAAACTGCTGAAGGGGACAGTGAATTATTTTAAGCCTGGTGGGCCCATGGCACTTCAGGCCATCAGAGCAGAGATGCAACATAGAGATGGACTCATGATCGAGGGGTGGACTTAGCAATGGACACTATTGCCCAGGTTATTCACGAGCGTGAACACTGCACACAGTCTCTCCTGCTCTGGAAGACTGTTACAAGAGATGGAGCCTGACATCATGGACCAGATGGACACAGCAGCTTTATAGGGACTGGTCCATGCACTAAGATAAGAGTGCACCGAGATAAGAGTGATGGTATATTGAAAATGTGGGATCTGAGCATGACGTGAATGGTATGGAATAAGGGGTGGATAATGTCCTGGGTTCAGCAGTAGCAGTCATTTTTCCCCTTCTTGGTAGCTGGTGCAGTGCAGTGTTTTGACTTTCAGCTTGGGAACAGAGCTGATAGGTGATGTTTTGGTTTGGCCAAGGACTTTGTGAGCCTCATGCTCTGCCAGGGAGGAGGGGGAGCCAGGAGGAAGCAGAGACAGGACACCTGACCCAAACTGACCAAAGAGATATTCCATACCACAGCACGTCATGCCCAGGAGGTAACTGGGAGTTAGCTGGAAGGGCTGGGAGACTGCAGGGTTGGAGGAGGTATCGGTCGGAGCTTGGTCGGGCTGGGGGGGGGCGAGTTATCGGTCGGCTGGTGGTGAGATGATGTATTCTCTTCCCTTGTTATTTCTTTTATCATTATTATCATTGGTGGTAGCAGTAGTGATTTGTGTTATACCTTAGTTACTAAACTGTTCTTATCTCAACCCGTGGGAGTTGCATTCTTTTCGATTCTCCTCTCCGTCCCTCCGAGAGCAGGGGGAGGGCAAGAAAAAGGGGGAAGTGAGTGAACGAGTTACCTGACTGGGTTTAAACCACGACACACTATTATTTATTTTGCTGGTGTATAAAGATAGAACTGTATTTCCTTTAAGTGGTCTCTAGCCATAAGTCATTAGAAAAATTAAATACACATGAAATCCTGTGAGAGAGTGGCAGAACCTCTTCCAGGATTATATCCTGGGCACCAAATGTTGCATCAAAACTTTTACTGTAGTGGGATAATGTCTATGTATAAACTTGTTTGTACACTTAGAATAGAATCATAGAATAGTTAGGGTTGGAAAGGACCTTAAGATCATCTAGTTCCAACCCCCCTGCCATGAGCAGGGACACCTCACACTAAACCATGCGATTCAAGGCTCTGTCCAACCTGGCCTTGGACACCACCAGGGATGGAGCATTCACAACTTCTCTGGCCAACCCATTCCAGTGCCTCACTACCCTTACAGTAAAGAACTTCCTCCTTGTATTCAATCTAAACTTCCCCTGTTTAAGTTTTAACCCATTACCCCTTGTCCTATCACTACAGCCCCTAATGAAGAGTCCCTTCCCAGCATTCTTATAGGCCCCCTTCAGATACTGGAAGGCTGCTATGAGGTCTCCACGCAGCCTTCTCTTCTCCAGGCTGAACAGCTCCAACTTTCTCAGCCTATCTTCATACGGGAGGTATGCCTTGCACTAGCAGAAGGCACTGAATACCCATAACCATATCCCAGCTGAGGCATTCACTCTATCACCCTCTGGGAAGGAGGCGTGTACCTTCCAATGGGGTAAGAGCTGTGGATTGTCTCGAGATGGTTCCACCATGTGATCTGATTTGCAAAAAAGCAGGTGTGGAATGTGTTCTTTGGCAGTCTTCTGCGTTCATCCAGTTGAGCTGGGTTTCCACATCTCTGACACTAGCAAGGCTCGAAGCCTCAGTCTGAAGCAGGACATGTTCCTCAACCAAATGGGTCCAAATCTTTTTGAAGTGAGCAATACCTTTTCAGTTCCCTATGAACCTGGTTTTATTTCCTCGTGCTCATTTCTAGAAATGTCTGAGCTGTTTCCCTTGGGGAAACATACTGAAACATGAGAGCCTGAGAACAACAGTTCTCTGTCAGAGAGAAGATCCATCCAGCCCAAAACTCTTGTCCCCAAAGTGGCTGACTATCAGTGTCTAAAGGAGAGCCTATGAGCAGAGCAGGTCTACTTCTGCCAGGGTTCTGGGGGTGTTCTAAGGCCTCAGCGGCTGGGACCCACCACTTCCTGCCAAGGGCCCATAAGATGTGTCTCAGCTCAGACTGTGGCCTTCAGTCCGTGCCTGAGCCATGTTGTAGCTGTGCCTTTCCCTGTCTCCTGAATGGCTCTGGGACCTGCACTGCAGAGAGCTGCTCTCCTGGGTGGATGCCCTAGACCTAGGGCATCACTTGTCATGCATAATTGTAGGCATAACATAACCTGTACCAATTCTAGCCTAGTGTAGTTCATTTAATTCTGTTCCATTCCGTTCCATTCCGTTCTATTCCTTACTCTCACCCTGAGCTGAATAACAGTGACGCTGATTTCTCTGCAATGTCAGGGATTTTCAGCTCCAAAAACGCTTTCAAGAACACAAATCACAAAGCTTTCATGTGGCAACAAGTTTTTATTTTATTATTCCATTTGATTTTGTTTGGTTCCTTATAGTTTATGTTCTTTTAGAATCATTACATTCTAGAATCATAGAATAGTTAGGTTTGGAGAGGACTTCAAGGGCACCTTATTCCAACCACCCTGCCGTTTTCAGGGACACCTCACACGAGAAACATGTCACCCAAGGCTTGGTACAGCCTGGTCTCATACCATGCCAGGCGATGTCACCTAAGGGTCTGTACAACATGGTGGTGTTGTACATCGCCATAGGAAGGAGCACACACAGCTTCTTTAGGCAACCTGTTCCAGTGCTTAGCACCCTGACACTTCTTCCTTATATCCAACATGAAAGTTTGATGTTATTGTTTAAGAGCATTGTCACTGACCACACACAAATGTGCAAGAGGAAGTAGAAGAAGAAGGCACATGGTAGCACAGGGTATTTCCCAAAGCATGACACCTATTGGTGATAAGCACACAATTGACTCCCAACGCTCGCTCATTTGCTGTGATTCCTGGCCAGGGATGCATGAAAGTGCTCTTGTGCCTGCCTGGCACTGGTGTTGCACACAGGGAGAGCTGAAGAGTGGCAACTGCTGGTGGGGCAGCAAGGCTGGAACCCTTCCAAGCACAAGCTGCTGTGCAGAGCGCCCAGGGAGATGAAGCTAAGGGAAGAGCAGAGCTCATTCCCACTCCAAGCCTGCACTGAGCAATGGAGCTAAAGAGAGCCAGGGCACCTTGGAGGTGCAAGAGCAGCAGGCAAAAACCGAATTCAAAGGGGAACCCTGACAAGGGGATGTGCTCAATGTTATAGAGGGCAAGCAGCAGCTCCCACGCAATACCCTGGGAGGCCAGAAAGCTTCCTCCCCCCAGATGTGGGGCATGAGGGCCCCCTGCATGGAGCACGAGCAGCAGCCTTTGGGCCACAACAGCCCAAAGGAGCCCCATGAAGGGGCTGTGCTCAGCTTTGGAGGAGGCGAAAAACCCCTGGGGACACTCTCAGGTCCTCCGTGGGGAAAAAAAGCCTTCCCCCCTCCCCCCCCCCCCCCCCCCCCCCCCCGTGCCAATTTGCCCCAGGGGAAAATTCCTTCCTGACCCCAGCGCTGGTGATTGGCTATCCCTGAACCTGTGAGCAGAACCTGCTCCTGGTCCACAGGCTGGTCACACCTCTCAGGAAATACCCAAGGTCTGTTCTTCCTCAACCTAGAGCCACTGAGCCACCTCAGGGACTTCTGACAGAAGCACTGTGATCCCTGGCAACACCTCTGCATCCTATTGCTTACAGCTGCTGCCCCTGGCTCTGGGGGGGATGAGGATGCTGAGCTCTACAGTGCTCCTCAAGAAGACATTCCTATGCTCTGGCCATGGCTATCGAGCTGAAAAGGACCGCTATCCCTCCCATGAGCTAAGAAGCTGTTCCCACCACGATCTGGCCTTGCAGGCGAGAGCCTCCAGCAGCCTCGACCAGCCACTGCTCTTTCTACCTGAGCCTCCTGTAGCTAACTCCAGAAGCTCAAGGCCTTCCTCTGGGATGTCTTAGGGCTGCCCCGTGCTACCTCTGCCAGGGGACCCAGCAGGCTGCTCCCTTTTATCCTGTCCTGGGGCATTGTGATGGCTGCATTGTCAGGTGCTGGCATGGAATGGAATGGAATGCAATGGAATGGAGCAGGTCATAATGGAATAGAGTGGAGTGAAATGAAATAGAAGTCATGGAATAGAAATGGAATACACCAATAACTCATTATGGGATTCGGGGAGAAGGGAACAGAACAGTGCAGTCAAAACTCAGATGTGTGGCTATCCCTGAACCGATTCTTCTGAAGAGCTCTCCAACTTTTTGCAAGCCCATTTGTGAGAGACTGATCCAAAATCAGACTCCACTGTCCACTGTCTCAAAGATTGCTATGAGAAGCTGAGATGAAATTCCACCTATCTCTTTTCTCTGAGATGGATGGGAGGAGTTAAGACTCCAGTGTCCATTGACTGGGAGAAGGGTGTGAGGAACTGAAATGGGACTCCACCCACCATTACCTGAGGGATGAGTGGGAAAGAGATTCTCTTCCATCCATTATCTGGAGGAATGGTGGGAGGAATTCCTGCCCATGCATTCCTATCCCACAAATTGCTGCAGACAGGTGCAGCTGAAGAGCTGGCTGTAAGAGGGGGAAATCTGGTCCACCAGGAGCATGTAAGACGGGACATGAAGAGCAGAGGTACTCCCCCCAGCTCATTATAAAAGGAGGAAAAGGTAATCACAAAAAGGTAAACTAGTAAAACAAATCACATCCAGAATCCAAAAATTGGCTCATGTTTCAGTCCAAACCAGGAAAGGAAGGGAGTTTGACCCTTTTTCCTGGCTTCCAGGAGGCCTGTGGGTTAAACAAATTTGATTTTGCTTGTTATGTGGCTTTGCTATGTTTTTAGTTTTACCTTGTATTATTCCTTGTCTCGTTCAAGTAATTTGGAGTGTTGTAACAAACATGCAATTTGTAACTCTTGCCAACCTCCAAGTTCACTTCTGAGCACAATAAGAAATGGAGAAAGTCAGAAGGACAAAAGGAAGCCCGTGGGTAACTAAATTCTGTTCCATATGGAGACAAAAACATAAGCTTTTAAAAATGCTACTTGTTACATTTCCAATAAAGACTATACTTCATTCAATTTGAAAGATGCTTCAATACTGGTTTTTTATTTCCAAGTAAAATTCTTCCACCTAAGTATTTATTGATATTAATGCAGATTTAGCAACAGTAAGACATTACAGATTTAATTTTTGAAGCAACTTAGCAAATAATAACAATGACTTTGAACTTTTACAACTGAGAATAAATTTGAATATTTTCCTTCAACATTTTCTAGTCCAAATTCAGTATTTTTAATCCAAAACAAATTTTATCTGAAATATTCACAATTAAAATGGAATGTTTTCTTCTGCAATGTACACCTTTTATCAAATATCAATCTGCATTGATATTTAATAAAATCAAGAATAAACATTTCAGCTTTACAGTATCCACATTTTTCTTCTAAATTCAAAAATATTGAATGTTTTGGGGTTCAAATTATACTTCCATATAATAATGAAGTATGCAGCACACAAGCAGCAAAACATGAGATATTTGAGTGGCACCTAAGAAATATGGCACACAGTTTCATCACAAGCTGTGTAGAACGCAATTCAAACAGTGGGCTATAAATTTTCTAAATGTCTTTTATAGTGTGCTTTTTCAGTGTTTGGGAAAGTGAGGGAGAGGATTTTTTCTCTTTAGTGAAAACCATGCTGAAATCCTATACTTTCTCTTTAATTCCAGACACATGATTCTTGTAAGCTGGATTTAATGGCTTTGCCTTTTGAGCTGTGTGTATTAGTCATCCCCCCTGCATTCACCCTTTCCCTAGGAAATGTTTGTATATTAGTTCTAATTTTTTGCTGCTGCGGAAGTAATGTTTGCAGTGTATTATACTTCTCTTAAAGTAAATGAATGGAAAATAATATGGCTGTTTTTCCAGTTTGAATGGCATCATCTTTTATAAAAAGGAATGTGTCACACTCTCATTTGACCTATGCATTGTTCAAATTTAAATCAATCTTCTTGTTGGCCTAAGACTGGTGCTTTTTCAAAATGTTGGAGGTTGAGATGACAGAAAAAAAGAATAATGTTAGTTTTTACATAAGGAAAATTTTTGTGGGTTTTGTGGTTTTTGCTGGAACTTTGGATGATTTTATGAGATTATTAAGTATGACATTAAGTTATTTAGTTACAGTTGTTACCTGTTCTTCCAATTCACCAATTTCTGCACAGTTCTAGTTGCATATATGTTGTATGACCAAGGAGTGATGTACTAAAGAGTCCTCCAGTATGCAGGATGGCATTGAACTCTATTAGCAGGTATATAGTTAAGATGATGCTTAATTACATGTAAATCCCACAGCTAAGTAAATATGAAAAGCTGAACTGAATCCTGTAGTTCTCTGTGTCTGCAGTAATTTCTCATGCCATCTGAGAGAGATGGTGTGGAGTAGGGTCTTGGTTTGACTGTTAAAAGGTGTAGACTGTATTCCCACTTCAGTTGTGGACTTTTTCCAGCATTTTTTTTCTATTTTCAGCTTGGGCAAACCCTGTTTCTCTTTCGTCTTTCAGTGTAGCAATTACATTGTCATCTGCTCTGATATCTTTTTTATCCTGTAGATCCACTTTTATTTCTACCACTAATCATTTTGTCCTTGTAGTTTTTCCAGACTTTAAGTGTGTAAGCATGGTGAGGAAAAGGGCACAGTAAAGAAAATCATTGGTGAGTGGAAGAGAGGGAGAGCACTGCAAACAAGGTGAAAACAGGGAATACTTTCTAGGCTGTAAAATTTGAAGGATGTGGATGGTGTTGTAGATGGGAAGAAGTGCAGTATTTCTGAAAAAAAAAAGATAGCTGCATGGGTGGAATTTTGTCCTGAGATAACGGAGAAACTAACACTGTTGCTGGGTAGAGATGGCTAAAAGAGATATTCCATTATATGGACAGTTTAGAAAGTGGGGAATATAATTAGCTGGAACTAGTTATTCTAAAGCTCTTTGGGTTGTGACGCCATGATTGAAACTACTTTGAGAGCCACTTTCTCACTATGCCATGAAAGAGAGTTTATTATGTCATAAACCAATAACCTACTTGTGAATCCCCCTTAGTACTCAGCCGCAGGTTTGGAAACACATAGATCTTCTTTATGGAACATAAAGGCAGTTTTAAAAGTTTATGACTATGGAACCAGTGTGGTTATCTATTTTGTAATTATATATAATGCATGTTAAACTGAATAGATAGTGCCTGTAGGAGCTCTGTGTGCTTCTGTAGCACAGTCAAGTAAACCTGATCATGTAAGGAGTCCTTTTGAAATTAGTCAGTGCTGTCTCACAGAACAAGATCATAGAATAGAATCATAGAATCATGAATTATCATGATTACAATCTTAAAAAGTTTAGGGAGGGGAGAAAGAAAAAAATATTTGTACACCTTGTATTTATTTTTCTTAATTGTGAATAACAGATACAAAGTGCTTATGATTAATGTAGCTCTTAGCTTAATCTTAGAAATCTGTTGACCAGTATCTTGAAAGTACTTTCCAAAGGAGATAATAAATCAAAATAGCTCTGAAATTAGTTAAATTCAAAATGCCTGGCATGTAAGGGCTGCTTATTTCATAAAAAATGTCTAAAACCAGAAAATCATTACTTTGAAAAGTCAGTTGTTACACTGGTTTGCTTCTTAGCATTGAATCTTGCAATATTTATATAAAAGTTTTAAAAGGAGATTTATTTATTAGATGTAGATTTTCTAGGCACCGATTTTTCTCAAGTCTAAAGCAATTTGCTTGGTTCAAAGTTATTTTATTCCTCTAGCTACAAAGCAGTTTGTGGCAACTCTTCAGTTATCAGTTCTTTTCAGGGTTTAGCACTTTTTCCATAAACACATAGGTCTGGTTGCGGATTGGTACCGTGGTTTCTGTCTAGGGGCACTTGTTACCTGTTAAAATAATAAAAAGGAGGCTTCTCAAAATTACACAGAAGAGTCTTGCAGGTTAAAAGACCTTAATTTAAGATTTTATTGATTTTGAAAATGGAGAGATTAATCAGTATTAACATTTATTCTTTATTTTAAATACAATCTAATTTTAATTGGCAAGGGATTAAACCAAACACTACCTTTTTACAGTTTAATCACTTTTAAAAAGAATTTTAAACACTACTTTTAAGCTTTAGTATAGGAAGTCATTGTCCAATTTCCATTACAGTCAGTTAGAGCAAGTTGTAGAATTATGGAGAACATGGCTGAGGAATCACCTGAACTGTCTTTTATGTGTCACCCAGTGCAGGATCAGCTTCCGTAGAAAGTTTGTCAGTGTTTGTCTTGAAGCATCTGGTGGTAAAAACTCTAAGGCCTTCCAGGCAGTCAACTGCAGTGTTTAACTGCGTTTAAAAATATTAAGTCGCCCTATTAATGAAAGCCCTTTTTCTGCAGGATTTTGTTGATTCACAGAAGAACAGGGCAGTGAGATGCAGCCAATTGTAAGGGGAAGATAGGGTGGTCCCATATTCAGAACCCATGGTGTTCTGATCTCCATTTGAGCAGGAAGGCCAATGACTGATGCAGGAAGTCCACAAGTACCTGTCATGCTTAGCTCTGAACAAGGTTAGAACAGACTGTGGTCTCATGAGATTAGTGTTTTTCTGCAAATTTTGCTTAATGGAAAACTAAAACTGGAAAAAAAGGTTGGTTTGCACCTGTAAAATCTAAACCTAAGTGCTAAAATATACCAATATTAAGAAATATATTCCCTGCATGGAAATGTGCAAAAAAGGCCTCACCAGAAAAGAGTTCCCACCAAACAGAATTACAACTTTAAAATGAAAAAATGAGAACTTCAGGTTTTGATTATAAAAATAAGCTTAGTTGCTCTAGGGTCCTGGTTTCCTAGCTGGATTACATTGCAGGAAAGCGCCCAAAAGCAGATACTTTTCACAAAAAGATAGTTTTAGTGAAAACCTATTTCACTGCTGAGGAGCAGCTTCCATGGAAAAATTTTGCCTAGGTCTATATCAGACATAAGAAAACAGAAACCTATTCATGTTTATTCATGAGGCATCCAGAGTTAGGTATTTGATCTTTCTGAAATCATCAATATACATAACTTGAAAGCAGTCAATATAATAGATTTCCTGTACAGAGTCCAATCTGTATGTTAATCTTGGATCTGTTGGATAACACAAAGTGTATTTAATAATAAAGCCTGCCAATTCTGTTCCCCTCTTGGCACATTACCAGATTTACGTTTGATTTCTTGGATCTTTTTGTTAACTTTTTTTTTGCCAAAGAATTTGCTCTGATTGAACTCACTGGAAAGAAGAAAAAGCTGAAGAATGAGTTTCATGCTCCTCTTTGTCATTAACAGTTATAGTATTCTCTGCTTAAGACAGTAACAACTGTACAGTATCACATTACTTGTACGTAACACCGACTATTCCAGAGGGGGATGCAGTGTTTCAGAGACCTGGTACGGATGACATAGGACACCAAGCTGTAGTGGGTTCCAACTACAGCAATACCTTCTTCTTACCTGCTTTTCTAGGTTAAATCCAAGTGTGATGGTAATAATTTTGTCCAAAGAGAATGTGTTATACGTTCTTTCAGGTAAAGGGTGAGATGTCTCAGTAAAAGACGGTGCAACAAATTATGGCGCTAGCGTCAGAGCCAGAGCTAATAGTGTGCTTACCATTCGGTCTTGAAGTCTTTTCTAGGCTTCCAAACATAAGTAACATTTTACATATTATTTCAATTTTTTTTTTTTTTTTTGTCCAAAAAAAGCTTGTTGAGAGGAGTAATATCTTGCAGTAGACCTGCTGATGAGACTGCAAGTGAGATTTTGGACACACCAGGTTTTTTTCAGCTCTGAATAGAAGCAGTTGCGTGCTCAAAATGTTTCTCTTTTCGAGTTGTATCTGTTTGCCTACTAAGAGCTGTTACAGATCTCTGCAAATTTGTCTATCCTGTGTTGTTAAACCACAGTGGTTACAGTAACCCTATTGCTGTGATGTGTGCAGTGTGGTCTCCAAGTAGGCCTGCCTGCATTGTAATTCTACAGGATGCCCTGCCCCCCCGCCCCCCCCCCCATTTGCCTTGTTGAATAGAAACCTTTTCTTGTAAACTTAACAACAACAACAACCCGACAAAAGAGGGCTTTTAAGACAATCTGCAGGCCTGTACACTGAAGTCTTCCAGGAGGGGCTTTGCCAGCTGTGAGTTGCTCCTTTGTGCTGTCTTTAAAGCCGGGTACACGTGCTCTACCAGACTTCAGGTTGGGAAGCAAAAGGATGATTTGTGTCCCTGCCTGCCTTTCCAGTGCCCAAACTAGAGTTTGCTTGTCTGTCTTTGCTATTATAAATAGGAATGGGTGAACATGTTTTGCCTGATTTCAAATCCACTTAAAGTTCATGGGTTTGAAATTAAAAGCAGAACTCAAATCTTACGAGGTTTGTGTTCTGTTAGGAGCTGGCCTTTTGCCAGTACATGTCTATTCATTTAACTTTTGTCCCTGGAATCGGATACATATCAGTTTGCTATACTAGCTTATTTGTACTTCTTTATAATCTCTTCCTTACCTTTTTTACATCTGTTCCATTGGCATGAATTTATGATTGTTAGAAAGTTGCTAGCATAAGTATTTGATCTCTCTCTCATGAGTATAAGACTTTTTCTTTGCCTCTAGATCTTGGGTTTTTTGCTCTTTCAATGTTCATAATGTGTGCCTTCTGGCCTCTTCCTCCATACACCCAAGTTAAGTAAACAAAGGATGAAGTCCACTCTGAGAAGACTGTATTTTAGATGCTATATGCTTTGAATATGGAATGAGAGAAAACACTTACAACCCATGCCATGTAGTGAAGTTAGTTTTATCTGTTATGGTAGTTGCTGTATGGTAGCTTCAACTGAGAGGTGAAATAATCCCAGAAGCTCTACAGAACACTGAGGAACAGGATCCTTTCATTTTTATTTTTGTTTCCTTTAAGACTTTCTTGCCTATAGTGTGGTTCTCATCTGTGCTGACTTGTGTTATGCAGGTGTGTGGAACCCCATGCAGCCCTGATACAGAACATAATAGCCTGCAAATTGACTTACAGTCAATTAGTCTGCAGTATTATATATTACAGGTTAACTTAGTAGCAGTCTATTGATTCCATATAGGTTCACTTGCTGAATTCTTTTCTTCTTTCTTTTCCTTTCAATATTTGTACCTATTAAAAAAATTAAACCTGGAGGGGTTTAATTAAGCTCCAGGCTGAGTGTGTACAAATAACACACACATATTCATATAATTATTTGTTGTTACTGGCTTATTGTAGATTTGTGTTAGCAGGCGTTCTTAACAGGCAATGTGTGGATTCGGTAAATTATATCCATGCTTTCCTTTGGTGAGCAGAAAAGTGTTTATTTTTCAGTATTTTATACTGTGAGGTGATTATGGGGGCCTGCTGTGATCCGAGCAGTTCACTTAAATAATCTCTTTGATCAAGATTATCTGTGAATCAGATGCAATTTTCTTAAGTTTATTTGTTTTTTTACAGGCATCTGATCAAAAGCCTGTAAATAACTCTTGGTCTGTCACTTCTGATGCTATGTGAAATGGAGATTATTTGAATTGCAGTGTGAATTTCATGATACATATATGTTCTTTGAGTCTGAGTGCAGGAAATAGGATTTTTAACATTGATGCTTGTGATTAATGATCTTTGAATATGTTTTCAGTGTATATTCTGTGCTATTTACTTAGCTATTGCTGCTGGAATTAATAAGCTTGCTATAACTCACTGGCACTTTTCAGAAAATATTGCCCAGCACATACATATGAGCACTACTTTTAAATTTAAAAAAGAGCTCTAATGCTGTTAACTTTTTATGCTGTATCCTCACGTTAGGCAAGAAGTCTTGTTGATACAATTCTCTGTTTTTAAAAAGGGATCATAATACACTATTTTACTTCAAACTGAGAAGGTAATGAAAGGCAATTCTGCTTTTATTTAAAAAAAATTACAAAGGGTGTTGTTATACAGTATATATTTCAGCATTAAATGTTTCATTTGAATACTTTTGTTAAAGTTTTAAGCAAAACTTTGTCAATTCTGCATACAATCACTTTAGAGCAGCATCAAAGTATGCTGAAGTTTTAAACAACAGAACTGGTCAATATTCAAATATTCATTAAGATTTCCACTGGGATTTTCAGTGGCTGCATTACAGATGAAAAATAAGTGATTGCAGATAATCTTACCTTGATTTACTTACCTTGATTTTTCTCAAATTTCAGTTCTTCAGGACAAAGAAATGGTGGTGGCAAGAGGCAGTTTTAGAAAAACTATGTTAACACTTCATTTTGGAAGGGCAGTGTATTCCTTGAGGGGGTCTGTAATCACAAATTCCACTTTAAATTTTAGAGAGGGGTTAAACTGAGTGTCAAAGTTTATTTTATTGCCTTTCCACCTCACTCCCCTCAATGCTTTAGAATTTCACCATTTTTCCTCTAGGGCCTTTGCATCACAGTTTGGATATAGTTACTGAGTTTAAATAGCAGAACACTAATAAGAACTATTCATTGCTGTCCTGCCAGCTGTTCTGTACTGCCATCTGTGCAACTGATTGTAGTCAGTTGATGTTATAAATCATGTTGTTTGTCCTTTGCCAACTTTGCCCCCTTCTCAAGAAAGAAGCTGCCAGTCTGGATTTTAAAAGATCTTCTGTGGAGAGCAGAGAACTTATGGTAGCCTGAAAACAGGCTTCTTTTTCTCTTTTAGGGGTGAGGGGATCAGCAAAAGAATCTATAAAGGTAGGGGGAGTGAAGAGACACTGCTGAAGATGGAGGCTTTCAGCAGCTGCTGGTGATTTTGAAGATGGCTCTTGGTTTGATGTGCAAGTATGAGAATGATGGATATGGAACTGGGATGAAGTTCATCTCTTTTTAAATTACAATTAAGCAAGCAATTTCAATCACAAATTATGTGTCACCCTGGCTATAATCTACCCATTCACTTTACAAAATAAAGGAGGCAGCTGATTAAATTTAGCCAGCATGTTTTTTTGCCTGCTGTCTAGACAATTGGCTTGGTTCCCATTCCTCCAGCCTTAGCTTGCTTTCTTGGTTGTAGGCCCACTAGGCCACTTAACTATTCTGCTGTCATTTGAACAGTGTGTTCAGAAGGTTAATAAAGACTATGCAGGGATGGGCTTTTTTTTAACTCTTAGGTCTTTAACAGAGAATGTGGACATCATAAATAAGCCCACAGAGAGTTTCTGCTAATGCTGAATGAGTCCTGTTTGTGTGAAAACATTTCGGCTCTGGATTCAGCTCTCTTTGAGGTTTCTAGAACTTGGAGGAGCCCTTTCACCTTGTATTACTGCAGAATTGGTGCATGTATTATGATATGGTTCTTTCCAGCTGTAGTTTGTATGTACATTAGAAGTCAGTGAAACAAAGGAAAAAAAGTTTGAAAATAACCCCCAAAATGACCCCCACATGAGGCTACAGAGACCTCCAAGTTCTTTGGGTGCAATTGCCCTTTGCATTTACAGATACAAAAGGTATATAGACAGTTCTTATTAGACTGTATTGCAGCAATATTCTCCCACTTTAAAATAGTGTACACACCACAGTCTTATGACTAGGTTTATAGTACCCTGAAGATTCAAGCTATTTGTATTGTACTGACTACCGTTATTTCTTGTGTATTATTTCCAGGTTAGAGCTGAAGAGTAACGTATTTATTCATGGGATAAATTGGAGTTCAGTTTTGAGTAATGTCTGGAATTTAAGCTGAAAATTTAACAAAAAAAGCACTTGAAAATTTCATATGCTCCTATATGCAGTCTTTTGTGAATGGGGTTAGCCTTCTGCCTGGAGATAATTGAATGCAAAACATTTAAGATTTCACACTATCACAGTATGCTAGAGATTGGAAGGGACCTCAGAAGATCATCTAGTCCAATCCCCCTGCCAGAGCAGGAACACCTAGATAATGTTACACAGGAATGTGTCCAGGTGGGTTTTGAATGTCTCCAGAGAAGGAGACTCCATAACCTCCCTGGGCAGCCTGTTCCAGTGTTCCGTCACCCTCACGGAGAAGAAGTTTGTTCCAGTTTGTACCCATTACCCCTTGTCCTATCATTGTTTACCACTGAGTAGAGCCTAGCTCCATCCTCGTGACACTCCCCCTTTATATATTTATATACACTAATAAGGTCACCCCTCAATCTCCTCCAAACTATAGAGACCCAGCTCCCTCAGTCTTTCCTCATAAGGGAGATGCTCCACCCCCTTAATCATCTTAGTTGCCCTGCGCTGGACTCTCTCCAGCAGGTCCCTGTCCTTCTTGAACTGAGGGGCCCAGAACTGGACACAATATTCCAGATGCGGTCTCACCAGGGCAGAGTAGAGGGGAAGGAGGACCTCTCTCGACCTACTAACCACCCCCCTTCTAATACACCCCAGGATGCCATTGGCCTTTTTGGCCACAAGGGCACAGTGTTTGCTCATGGTCATTCTGTCATCCAGTAGGACCCCCAGGTCCCTCTCCCCTACACTGCCCTCTAACAGGTCGTTCCCCAACTATACTGGAACCTGGGGTTGTTCCTGCCCAGATGCAGGACTCTACACTTTCCTTGTTATATTTCATCAAGTTATTCCCTGCCCAACTCTCCAGCCTGTCCAGGTCTCGCTGGATGGCAGCACAGCCTTCTGGTGTGTCAGCCACTCCTCCCAGCTTAGTGTCATCAGCAAACTTGCTGATAGTACACTCAATTCCCTCATCTAAATCGTTGATGAATATATTAAATAATACCGGTCCCAGTACTGACCCTTGAGGCACTCCACTAGTTACAGGCCTCCAACTAGACTCTGCCCCATAGACTACAACTCTCTGGCTTCTCTCCTTCAGCCAGTTCACAGTCCACCTCACTACCTGATCATCCAGACCACACTTCCTCAATTTAGCTGTGAGGATGCTGTGGGAGACTGTGTCAGATGTGTTGCTGAAGTCAAGGTAGACCACATCCACCTCTCTGCCATCATCCATCCACCGTGTTATTTCCTCATAAAAGGCTATGAGATTGGTCAAGCATGACTTCCCCTTGGTGAAGCCATGTTGACTGCCCCTCATAACCCTCTTACCCTTGATATGCCTTAAGATGGCACCAAGGATAAGGCGTTCCATCACTTTCCCAGGGACGGAGGTGAGGCTGACCGGTCTATAGTTACCCGGGTCCTCCTTCTTGCCCTTTTTGAAGACTGGAGTGACATTTGCTTTCCTCCAGTCCCCGGGAACCTCTCCCGTTTCCCAAGACTTGGTAAAGATGATGGAGAGTGGTCTAGCAATGACTTCCGCCAGTTCCCTCAGCACCCGTGGGTGCATCCCATCTGGACCCATGGATTTATGGATGTCCAGATTGCTCAACTGGTCTCTAACCCATTCCTCATCGACTAAGGCAAACCGCTCCGTTGGCCTGACTTCGTCTAAGGTCTCAGGGGTACAGGGCTCTTCAGGACTGCCTGCAGCAGAGTAGACAGAGACAAAGAAGGCATTCAGTAACTCTGCCATCTCTGTATCTTCTGTCACCAGGGCACCCATCCCGTTCATCAGTGGGCCTACATTGCTTCTGGTGTTAGTTTTGTCTGCTTCAAAACAATACATCTTTGTCAGTGCAGCACTAAGCCTGAGCTGCATTAAGACTTGACTTGTACCCAGCCAACCTGGAGAGCAAGCAGAGCGTGTGCGCATTTGCTTGCAGAAGGCTCTGTTGATACACATTTAACAACATCTCACAACTCCTGTGGCCACAGCATAGTGAATGATTGTGCTGGTTGGTGCATTTTCACAATGTACTGCTAGACATCAGCTACAGTTCATTATGGGATGTTACAGTGAAGCCAGGAAGCAGGACTTCCTTTGTAGAATGGATACATGAGAGACTTCAAATTAAATTTTCACAAGATACTGTGATGACTCACATGAAGCAGAGCTTCAAAAGCCTGATTTTCCGTCTGGAAACCTAGGTATCCTAGTGGGTATGTTTTACCAGCTATATCATCAGCTTCCATTGTGATCTTTCTTTTTTTAAACTTTGTTTTTCTTTTGGAAGTCTACATTAGTCCAAAACACTGTATGATCTTTACACTTGTAACTTCATATGTTCTTTGAGATGGCATTAACAAGCTGCATCTCATGCAAATACTTGTGTATTGAGCATCCAAATTGATGGATGATCTAGTGTTCATCTTTTTAAAATTACAGGGATTTGTTAAATAATCTGTAGCAGCCAACTGTTTCATCCTTTCTGGGTCTACTTGCCTGATTGTCTGTGTGGTGTGTGAAGTTTTTGGGGTTTTTTTTTTGATTGCTTTGCTGTTTGTTTTGTTTTGCATTGGTTTATTCACATGATCAACGCAAGGCTGATGCCATCTGGTTTGTATCTAAATTTACTGTACCTGCTACATTTTCCTTTCTTAACATGGCAGCCTGAAATGTCAATGTCCTGAAACTTTTCTCAGATACAGTTTTTTTCCTTTTCACCTTCCCCTCGTGCCCCCCCGCCTTGTTGTTTCTAGTAGGCTCCTACTAATCCTGATGGACGATTTGTATTTTCACTAGCTCAGACTAGTGTGCCATTTTGCCCCACGTGTTTCAAAATGAGTTCATATCGCAGTTCCTGTGAAAACCAGGTGTTTAAATCCTCAGTGCTTTGCTGGTATTTTCTGTGTTTTTCCTTACGGTTACCCAGGTTTCTAGTGTTTGGCTTCACAAACACTTTTGCACCCTTCCCGAAGTCTACCTCTTTTCTCTAATTGAGATTTTAATTGTTTTTAATGTAAGTGTCAGAGTTATTCTTTATTTTCTTCAGAAAGTTATTTTTTTTTCAGTTGCAGTTTGTACTACTTAGATGAGGAAGATAGCCTCTTTTTCCATTTTTTTTTGTTTCTGAGTTAGACATGCTTCTGCAGAGGTAGTTCTTTGACTCCTGTTAATAAATAGAAGGCATTGTGTGGATTCTGGATATTTTCTGCAAATTATATAGGTTCAATTTTATATGATGGAAAGGAAATACTGAACAGTTAGCTTCTAATTCCAAACAAGAATTAATGCAGCAAGGAAGACAATATCCTCTTTAAAAGCTATTTTTGTCTTTCCCTCCACTTTTGCTATACGGCTTCCAGACCTTCCCCCAGACCCATCCTGCCTGGCTTCCTGTTGCAAATGTGAGGAAACATTTGCACGTATCCTTGCAGAGGAGCTTTACTTATTTGCTGGTCACTGCACATCATTTTCACAGCACTATTTGCAGGTTAGACCCTCAAAAAAAAAAAATAGTTCAGTTTTGCCACAATAAAATTGTTTTTTAAAATGAATTGGGACTTTTTTTGGCTTAGAGGCGAGCACAGACTTACTTCCAGTGAAAATGTTTAAAACTGTGTATCATGAGGGAGAAGGAAAAAAAGGCTACACTTGAACTAGATTTCATATTGTGTTGTGTGAGAGATTCCACATGTTGTTATTCCATACAAATGTTTTCTCCCAAGAAGCAGAACAAAGTATGATATTCAAAAGAACATAACAATAAAACATATGGATTAGAAAAAAAAAATCTGTCATCTTAAATGAGCAATATCATTCTTTAGCTCGCCTCCAGTGGGTCTGAGATGTTCCTAGGCTGTTCTAAACTATGAGAAGTTCATTTTAGGACAAAGAGAGTTTTCTGTCTGTTTTTTACGTTTTCCTGTGTAAATCATTGGGGGGGGGGGGGGGCGGGGGAGAGAAAAAAGGGTGGAATTATGCTCTGGACGCTGATGCCTTTGCATTTTTGGCATTATGCCTTCTTACTGTTTTATTGTCTATTTTGGCTGAACTTGAAGTTCCAACCATGCTCCCTGCCAAAAAGAAAAAAAAGAAAAAGTTAGGTCCTTTAAGGATACTGAAAAATGAAGCCAGTTTTTGAATCCGCCACGTCCTGTAAGCAAATAAAAATGAATCTCTATGGAGCTCAAACATTACTTCCTGTTCTCCTTTGGATTCCAAGCAGGAATGGAGCAATTTTATTCTGCATCCAAAAAAAAAAAAAAAAAAAGGGGGGGGGGGGAGGGATGGTTGAATAGAGGACTTCAAAGCAACACCAAGAAATCTTTGAAAGGCTTCTATGCAGCTAACTTTTAAAATGTGTGTAAAATGTTTTACACTTTAAGTAATATATGGCTGTACTTGGAAAAATGTGCAGCAACTTCCCCTCTTCGCCCCAGCACTCATATTTTGTAAGACAGCATAATAAGGGTAGAATTTTTTTTTTTGTATATTTCCCTTTCTACTGGTTTTGTAAGCATTACTTACTAAGCTTGCAAATGTTTCAGTATTGATAGTATATACTAATTTTTTAAGACATGTGAAAGTGATCAAAAAGATCTTACTTGAGGTTTCCTGAGGAGACCAAAATGAGAGGAGAAGCTAAGAGGGAGAGAGAAAGATGCTTTTTCCAGACAAACTAACTAGGATTTTGGTGTAGTAACCTGTATATTGCGATACCTGGTTCCACAGATAAAGTAGAGATTGTAAGTTTAGGTGCTGCTACTGTCCTAACTTTTGAATGAATGAATACATTTTTCTGACATAAAAGTTAAACTGCTAACACAAAATTGACTTCTGGATTTTTGCCACTGTAAAATTAGGAGTAACTCTAACCCAAGAAGACTAGCCAAGCTTGAAATTCACTGTGGACAAATGTTCTTTGCTCATAATTCTAGAGGAAACTATTTTTGGTAGTGAATGAATATATGTAATCATTAACACATGATGGGGCCACTGTAAAGGCATAAGGCTGAAACATGAATGCTTCCAGCACCCAAGAGGTGCTTTTGTATTTTACTTAATAAACTGTCTGGAATGTGCTATTACTTTTACTTTTCTGTTTTCTTTACGTTAATAAAGTAACTTTAAAATTATTTTTAGGAGAAAATACTTGATTTCTTTTCCTCAAAAGAGGCAAAATGATGTAGCTCAAAAAAAGTCAGTTGTTCTGTTGCAAGGAAACAGAGAAAAGAAGACGAAGAATCTACTGAGATCCTTGAACATCCTTCTATAGCAGTTTTCAGTGTGTATATTTACTTGTGCTTGTCTAGAAAGGGTGAATTACCTGAGAGGCACTTTGGATTTATGTGTAATAGTAGAAGCTACTATTACTGGTTTTGCAGAGAGTTAAGTTGTGGAGATCACATCATGCTTCTTGCCTCACTAAAAGGCTTCATTTGATTTCTTGGCATACAAAGAGGCATAGAAGACCTGTCAGCATTGTGGACCTGATTACAGCAGTTTTCTGAAAGTAGCTTTTAGCACAGCCATGTCTGTTATCTTGCTGAGCTCCTGGACTGAGTTGCAAGGAAGGTTTAGAAGTGATAAGAAAACCCAGAAATAACTGAATTGATGTCTAAAAGATTGCTAGGTGGCATGGAAAACAATTTACTGTATTGCATGAAACTGAAGGCTAGCTCCACTTGTGGGCCAGTGAAAGAATGCTGTAAGTAAATCTAAGTGCTCTCCTTTTTCTGTTACATGCGCAATTGGATAAAAGCTTTATTCTGTCCCTTTAACATCTGTGGGCTATTTATTAACAATAGGATGGTAGGTAATGCACAATGGCATAGACTAAGCACCTAAGAATGGACTATTTCCGTGGGGCAGTGGAAAGATTCAGGAGGTTGTCACTCTATATCCCACACTCCCCTTCTCAGTGGTCCTGAGTCAGACTGCTAATAACCTGGATGAGATCCCAGCTTCCATGGATGTCAGAGGGAATTTTACCTTACTAAAATGGATGATCTGCATACATTGATTGATGGCCTAGGCCTGTGTTCTTTTATCTCTGACAGGGAATAAGGAAGTTAATAACTTTCTAATGGATTTGGACTCTTTTTATTTATTTATTTATTTTTAAAGTCTGAACTCAGAAGGGTTATACAAACAGTAACTAGTGGGAATAAGATTTATTTATAGGTGGAGTATTAAACATGAGCTATACATCTGGAAACTTTTATTGGATCAGACCCTATCTGGGATTGTGAGTCAACCAAGAAACATAACAGGAAACAAAGAAAATGACGCTAGTAACTCAGAATATTTAATTTTTAAAAATTATTTTTTATAAAGAAAATTAATAATTATAAATTTCATTCATGTAGTTTAATATTTGTGATTTTCCACGAAATGCTTATTTTTCCACATTACAGTCTTCACCTGTAATCATTTTAGCTGTTCCGTTGTCTTGAATCTTTTTGGCTAATGTTTCTTAACTGCTTTCATAAATGCACAAAACCAGAGTTTTAATATGTCCCATCTTCCATGCACCACAGAATTTTTGTGGTAGTTCTGTCTCTTATTTTAAAACTCAAACCTTCAGACTATAAATTTCAGTGCTGTTGAATTGGACTCCCGTCTTAGTTTTGTAATTTCCGAGGAAAACTTCTTTGAAACTAATAGTACCCCAAACTTCTATTTTAACCTGATTTTCTAAGGAGAAGAGAATTAGTCAATAGTGCCATGTCTGTCTTCCATATACCTGTTTAAAAACCTCTGAACTGATACCAGTTTTAAGCAGGTTTGACAGAGGGGTTGCTGTTCTGGTACTGCATTTTACACAAGGCCTGCTCAATATACTAAGGCCTTGTGCAGCCCTGAAGCATCAGAAATGAAGACTGCTCTGTTTGGTCTCACTTTCAGAACAGGTACAGCTGTCAGTCACTTTGCAAGCGCAGCCTTAGCAACCTTACAGCTATGACATAGACCAGCACTTGCCCAGCAAGTAGGCAAGGCAAAAATAATTGGTGGTGGTAGAAGCATAGGGATTATTGGAAGTATACGAGGAATATTGTATTGAGGGAAAGAGAAGCTTGGCCCATCACAAATAAACTGAAACACTTAGCCAAGTTTTTAACAGCAGTTTGGAAGAAGGAATGTCTGAATAAATGAAAGAACTTGCATTGTTATCTTCATAATGTGTGAGGTCAGCCCTTATCAGACAGCAAGAAAATCTTTCTTGTGGATGTACTGTCTCTCCTGGACATTTCTTTGGTGTCTGTAAAGGGTTTTGTTCATGCTGCAGCCTCACTGCGTTGGTCAAAACCACCTACCTAGACATTGCTAAACCAAATTTTTGGAGTATCTCTTTCAGAGACAAAATGCTGTCTGCTAAAATATGTTTGTGCCAAGTTCCATTCCAGATCACATGTGGATGGCTGGGTTCCATAACCTATGTCGCTAAGGAAACAAATTTTACTTCAATTTCTGAAATTCATACCACCTGCATGTTACAGATTTTTGTAAGGGGTTTCTGGAGTAATATTAAGAAAAAAAAAAAGACATTCTAATTTCTTGAAGATATAGGCTACTCTTAACATTAACTAAAATTAATATATTTTATATGCTGCCACACATCGGCCTGATTTTATAATTTTTTGTTAGAAAAACTAGCTATCCATAGCAACAGAAAAGTGGTTTTAATGACAGCTCACTGACAGTGTTTGCCCTGACCCTATTTCTATTTACAGAATGAATTCTCTTCCAACCCCTGCAATTAATTTCTCTCTTCCCCCAAATTCCATATTTTAATCCAAAGTGTTAATATGATACTCGAAGTGGAGGTCACTGTAGCCTCTTCAGGGATAATACAGTTGAATTTGAATGAGTCTGCCTTCTAAGGGGTGTAGATTGTCTCTTGAAGAACAAGATTTGTCATGCATGTCAAAAGGTGCATTCTATGTGGGCCTAATCATCTTTCTAGAGACAGTACAATCTTCCTCCATAGAGTTTTCATATTGTTCTGCTCCTATGTCCATTAAGGTGATTAAATCCCATTTTGCAGTGTGAGGAAGTGTAATTGTAGTGCTGCTGTGGGGTATTGAGTCGAGAGAGAAGGGAAAAAAATAAATAAAAAATGGTGAAAGGAGAAAATGATACAGGGTCCAGGGACAGCACTAAATCCCCGCAGCAGATCCTGTGGAAAAAGATATTTTGGAAGTATCCGTTGGAAGAACTGTGTGCTTTGGCCCTACTGAGGATGGATGTTTGATGGCCAGCCGAGGGAAAGAAAAGCATGCTTTTGAGTTTGCATTCAGAAAGATTAATGATTTATGGCTTTAGTTATGTCCTACACCTTTCAACAAAAAGATCGTATTTCATTATTGGTGTCACCAGTGCAAACTCCCTGCTTTCAGTTGAAGAAGTGTGTTACATAACCAAACCAGTTCAGTAGCAGCCAAACACCCTGTACATTTGTACTGCTAATTCTGACTAGGATCTGAAAAGATAAAATCTCTACTTAAAATCATCTACATCTTTCACAAAATAAATGTTTGATGCAATCCATGAAACAAGTATTGCATAAGATCATCAAGCTTTGCTTAGATTTAACAGAGCAAATGACTGGAATTCCAGTCCTCACAGTTGCAGACATCTGAATACTAAGCTATTTCTGTTTTCATCTTTTGGGTGTAAAGGGAGTGTAGCAGTGTTGAAACAGCACTGGTACATGGAGAGTTTATGCAGTGAATTTAGTAAGTATATTTTTGTCTGCTTTTTAGGTATTGAGTAGAGACGGTTTCATATTCTTTCTGTTCTATTCTGAGCAAGCTAAAATAACTTTTTTTTTTCCTATAATGTCTTGCATTTGGGATTTTATGTAAAACTTGTCTGATATGGTTTTCCTTCTGCAGTATGCCTAGTGAAACAATAGTGCAGTGCTTAACTGGATTATTATTGTTATTTTTGTGCAGATTGGCCATGCTATCTGTTCTACTGGGGCACAAATTGAGAGAAGGAAATTTTATTTCTTCACTTAGAGGCTGCAGTCAATGGCAAAAGCTTCTGTGGAGGAATACTTGAAAATATAGGATAAAGTGAACTGATAGAAGAGGCTACATTTTGCAACAGTTACGAGAGATTGCACCAATTGCCCTGAAAGAATTTAGGTTTAGGTTCCTACTTTGGGAACAATATGTATGAGTTGGCTGCATTGACTCAATGAAAGTTTGATTCCATCCTAAAATCTTAAGTGTTCCTTGTTTTGTAGAATGAAAGTCATTACTAAGGTAATTAATGCAATCTATTAATAATGGGTGATTTTTGTTACATTCAAATTTAATATCTCTTATTACATACATGATGACAAAGTGAAACAAGGAATTAATTTGTATGGGAGAGCTGTAACTCTAATATTAGAAGTGCTTTGTTGAAACAGCAAATGGGTATGTTCATGTGTGGGTTTTTTTTTAAATGGGTAATTACAGTTTAAGATCTTGAATGGAATATTTGATGGTTTCTTTGGGAGGGGTGCCAGCTGTCATATTTAGTATGCTGTTTCTCTTGTACCCAAGTGGGAATATGATACTCTTATAAATCAGGTTAACTACATCAAGAGGTTTGGAATTAACTATGATGTCATATCATCTAAGAAGTGCTAAATTGGAACAAATCTTTATCACAGATCCTACTTAATCCTTTTTATATTGCTTGTTATAAACAGATGGGTATTGCCATAGATGCAGATTATATGTAATATTATTATATATATTCCTCTATAGGGAAGACTTAGTCAGCAAGGGATTTGGTGTGGCCTTTGCTGCAGATATTTCTAATTGCAGCTGGGTGAATATGACATGAAGAATCAGCCAACATTTGCTTAAGTAAAAACTGAGAATTTGCTTAGGTGTTCATGACCATTTATATTAGTTTTCTGAATAAATCTATAAAATCAATATTGTGATTATGAAACACATTGAAGAAGTGAAGGAATAATTTGCCTAGTATTTGAGTTGGTCTGTGTTTTCTTCAAAGGTTTTTGTTTGAAGAGTTTGAGATCCCTATGAAGTCTTTACTCATGTTCAGTTGCTTTAGTTTTAAATTGAAATTTGGCATAACATCAGAGAATAGAGGCTATGGTATATCAATCATCACAAACAGTATATAAGCATAATCAAGACTGATAGTTAACAACACTCAAAACCTAGAAACCCAAGATGAAACGAGCTATCACCTTTCCTCTTTAACAAACAAGATCTTCAGTAATTTTGGATTGATAGACCAAAGTTGCCAATATATCCTTTGGGGATTTTGCCTTCCACTTCTGTACAAACCTAACTGCAATCTTTTATCAAATCATCGCTCTATTTACAGCATGCCTTTCCTACTAGCAAGTGTCTAATTGACCTTTCTGAGATGAGGGAGTTCTGCCAGCACCCTGGAATCCCTCAGTCACTGTTTCACTACTTTCTCTATGAGGTTTCTTAGGGAAAAAGATACACAATGGTTAGTATGAAATGGCTTCTTGGGATTGTGTATTTTATTTTATTTCTATAAGAAATAATAGTATGAACTCCTGGTGTGCAATATTTGCTCAAACAGGAAAACCTCAGTCCATGCAATATGCATTTTTTTGAGTTAACTTATTTGCAGCTTGTGTGTGTTTTTCTCAGGCTGTGGACTATAGAATTTAAAACCAAGTGTAGTCTACAAAATATTTAGTTTATTTTATGCAGCATAGTGCTGGAAACTACTGCAAATGATTGCAAGTTTTGTAAACTTTTGTTGTTTTTTTTTTGTTGTTGTTTTTTTTAATTTTCAAACTATTAATTTTGAAATATTTGCCATTCTACTTAATAATTTGTATTATTTATGTTAATTTTGGTCATGTGTGTCTAATATCACTGACCCAAATACTTCTGCCTGTTGCACTCAAACTAAATGACTAATGTTATCTCATTTACTGTGTCCTACATTCTTTGCTTCTGTCTTGTGTTTGGTAATGTAATTGCATATGACAGGTGTCTCATTTTTAGCTGAGATGTGGAGGGGAAGGGTATTCACGTGACCACTCAAAAATGCGGATATTGGCTCAAAGAAGTTGCATGACTGTTAGATCATCAATTGGATTTTCTTCATTCTATTTTATACACAGGCATTGCTAAGTTAGCAGTATTAACATTTGCTGCAGTGATTTTTTTCATTCTTTAGTTAAAAGCACGAGTTGTTCTCTGCAAGCCTGCCAGTTTAAGATCAGAGAGCAGTATTTTGACAGATACTCTTTTGTGTTTTAGATGTCAGTAGCAGGTTTTCATGTCCCTCTTGTCCAAGAAAGCAGAAAATCATCATGGAATTCCAGTGGCTAAATTGCTTTTTGTAACTGCAGCCAAATGATTTATTTGCTTCACATTTTGTTCAGTTGCAGTCATGTTGGTGTAAATGCTGTCTTCTCCCATCCCCCAATATGTTATTTTAATGATGTTGAAAATCTGTCCTTTCAAAATGCATTTATTTAAATGATATGGCATGTTGTAGAGCGACAGAAGCAGAGTCAGTTGATCATTTAATGTTACTCTGAAATAAAAATTTCAGGTGACAATTGTCTCAGTTTTCCTAAAAATAATCTCTGAATCTCTAAAAGGCAGCAAGCAGCATCAAGGCATATGTATAATTGTAAATCAAATTTGGCTTGGGACCTCTGCTTACCTGATGTAATTTCCTGAATACCTTTCTGCATCCTTTGCAATTTCTTTTCCCTGTGTGTAACGAGATGCCTCTGTTTCTGCTTCACACAATCTTTTTCCCAGTGCCTTTGTTCACTTTTTGTCTTGCTATCTCGTTTCTTGTCCTTGTGCTTTCTGACTTTACTCCATAGAAGATTCCCAGCAACTCTATCCAGTGTTTCGTTTTCTCTCAGCCTCATACTGTAATTATTCTTCATAGCTCTCAGCCACTGTGTCAATGAAGTCTTTCCTACCTTCCCCCCTGCCAGTGGTAAAGAACTCTAATACCACTTTGCCAGGTGTTTGCCATCTTTTTGTTTGCATTTCTTGAAGACAAATTTCTTCTAGGAGTACAGAGACTCCCTTCCTTTAACAGAACCCTCATTTAAGAGAGTTGTAGGTAGAGACAGGCTTTGTGCTTGTAGGCAAAGGCAGATTTTGTTTGAAAATTATAGAAATAACAGGCAAAATAAATGCATGTAGTCACTTATTGCTTCAGTAAAGAAATAATAAAGACAGCTATAAAGCATAGGACTGTTATCTTCACCCATATCTGAATCTGTATGGAACCCGAAGGACTTGTAGAAGTAAAATTCGCTTTTCTTCCCCCACCCCCCAACTTTTTATTTTTTTACAAGTGCACTTACTAAAACTCATTGAAAGAGTTGGTAAATTGCGTATTACATCCTGAATTTACCATGTCTGAAGCAATAAGGGTGGTAAATGGAGGCAGATAGGCATGAAAATTAGAAAAACTGTAATGCTTTCAGCTCTTGTTGAACATCTAGATCGCTGAGAATATAAGTCTCTATGAAATCTACTGAAGAGGGGAGGAGAAGGCTTCTAAATTGCTCTTCAGGCAGTTAAGTGTCCCTTTATGCTTTTTGAAATTAGAGCAGTATCACAGAAACATGAGACAGACTTCTATGGTGGACAGTATTCTTATGAAGGTAAATTAAAATCTTTGTTTGTTGTTGTCAGATTACACTGATGGGTAAACTCTCTGCAATATATACATGGACACTCAGAGCAAAGTTCTAGAAATACTTGCAGACTGGGTGCAGCTCATTGGTCTTCTTTTTTTGTTTTTTTAATTGAACAACTGTGCATTTTTTTTAAAGCATGTTTGAGCTAATCATTGTCAAGCTACATGCGTAACAGTGATTACTTTCACTGCCCTAAGTACATCTGAGAAACAAGAAGATTCTTTGGGTTTATTATGTTATTAAATTAAATGACATTTGCTTCAGACTGTGCAGTTTTCTCCCTTTTTCTTAACCAGTAGGGGTGTTCTTCCTCATATAGAGAAAGAAGGTTCAATGTTTGCAGCTGATGTCATCCCAGCTCAAGGTCTTCTATAATGTGAGACTCCTGTATAGCCTGCAGATGAACTTTTAAACTGTTCGCCCAAGTCACTGAAGCTGTAGCAACCACGAAGTATCTTTTAGTTGCACTAGATGAGGTGTCTGAGGTCTGGGGAGCTGGAGCTGTCCGTCACTTTGAGCCTGCGGGCCCCCTTAAGCATGAGTTAAATGATGATACAAATTTCTTCCTGTTGTAGCTACATGTATATAAGGCATGCATTGTTAAACCCATTGAATATAACAGCACTGCAGTTCATTTTGTTAGATGGTTGTGAGCTTAGTGTCTGCTATAAGTTAACTCAATCTCTGCCCAAAGCTTGGGGGAACCCTGTCTAAGGTTTTGCAGCAAACAGATTTTTACCTTAATGCAACAGCATTAAAACAAAATAATGATAATGGGGAGCTCAGTATTCTGGGTTTTGTCAAGGTTTGACATAAACCCATAATCAAATCATTTTGCTTTGAATTTTTCTGTTTTCCATGGCTAAAATGAAGTAGAATACCTACCGGATGTTGGGGATTTATGTACATATAGGGGAGTATGTATCGTGTATTTTTTGTAATGGTTTGTAGGCTTTGATTAAAAAATTTTCTAATTGTGAAACCTACTTAGTATTTGGAGAATAACGATTCTTATTTTGACTTTAATGCATTCACTACTTTTAATGAAGTATTTTCAAATAACTTATTTGGTTTTCTTCCAGTTTGGTATTTTGGGTCAAATTCAGGTCTAAAGTGGACAGGTGCAGCACTACTGAATTGGTGTCTGTAGGCGGTTCCCCACCTTTGAATAGATGTCACTCTTTCATTTGGGAATGGAGTTACTATCTTCCCCCCTTATGTGTATGGAAGAATGGCATTGAAACAACACTTTATGAGTCATATTATGTAAACAGTAGTTGATAAACCTATTGGTGCTATATTTTACTACTGCATAGGAAAGCCAGGAATATTATTTTGATCCCAAATTGATTACATGTCCAAACGTGCTGCAAGAAGTTAACATTCCTCCTAAAGACACACAGACCATACACAGTGAAAGAACAACTTTATAGCTAATTGGAGGTTAGGTGGGCTCCTTTCTAAATTGGTTTTTCTCTGTTTTGCAGCGAATGGCTTTCCTCCTTACTGCGAATGACAAGATTTGCCATTCTCTTTTTTTTTCTATTCCAAGGTTATTGCCCTCTGCTTGGTGATTATGTTCTGGCCATGTATGTCTGGCCTTCTCCAATATGATACTTCTGTTGTGTCTGTAACTATAGAGTTCCCCTGCCAAAGAGGGCTAGCAATACAGATGTACATACATTACGGGAGTTTTCTGATACACGATGAATCCAGAGTGAAAACCTGTGAAAATTGTCATGAGAATTTGCTTCTGTAATTAATTCTGTAACTTGGGTTTGTTTAGGTGTTCTACTTATACTGAGGTTAGTATTTCTTAGAGTTCTTTAAAACTCATAAAACCCCTTAAATAAAAAGTCAAGGAAGCAAGCAAATGCTGGCATCTGATTCTTTGTCTTTGCAATTAGTACAAAATGAAAGGAAACATGGGATTAAGTTATTATTTTATGATGGAAGAAATATATTTTTTCTGTAGATTAATGGAATTTTATATTTATTAATGACATCATTTTGAATTTTTAGATTAAGATCACAGAAGAAAAGACTTGCCACAAAATTTGAATATAGAGGCTTGCAGCAAAGATCGTTGAAGAAACTTAATTTGCTTAACTGCATCATGACAATGGTAGTGGTTTTGGTTGGTAAACATCTTATAACTACATAACTACTTCTGGGACTGTTAGCTAGGCTGCCTGATGGGCACCCCACCCCTGTTCTCGAGGGTTCCCTGTAGAAAGAAGGGGTGGGGGGAAGGGGAAGAGAAGGCTGGAACATCTCTAATACTTAAAAACCCAGCACTTATTAGCTGGAGGAACAGTTCCATTCCATGTGTTGATTTTTGTAAAGCTTATTTTCTTGTCACTTCCATAATAGGCCTGTTACATTTTTGGGGTCATCTTTGCTTCTGTCTACAGTAGGTCCCAACATTTACTCTATTTCCAGCTGTCACTAAGGAAAAACTTTGCTTTTCATTGAGGTATTTGTTGGCTTGTTGCAGATGGTCACTGTGTGGGTTTGGTTTTTTTTCTGGTTTTGCGTTCTTTTTTTCCCCTTCCTTCCCCTCTCCATGCTTTTGTGCAGTTTTGCAGCATGTCTGGCACCCAGATTTTGGATCCATACTTTCTTTTGTCCTCAACAGACAATATTTTTTCATGTGTGAAAGAACACTTCTGGTACTTACGATGCATGTATGTAATTTGTTGCAGCCTTCTTGTGTATACAACGAAACCCCCTAGTTTCAAAGTTTGTCCTTAATTGAAGTCTGGCACAGCAGAATTTCTTGTTTTTCAATGGTTATTAAGCATGTTATCAAGATCTTGCAGAGACACCATCATAATCTTACCTGGCAGTATCCCTGAAGGCATTTTCCAAGCCTTCATTAGAAATTATTTTAATAACCACAGAATCTGGAAGTGCATATGTCTGTATATCGTGTTTATACTTTCCGTTAATGTTACATTAAATGATGTTTGTCAGATGGTACTGTGAAAAGCATTGATTTGGAGTATTGATAGAATATCAGTCCTTCACTCTGTTGCTGTGTATTGTTCTTATCCATCTAAATTTACTAATGTGTTTATTTCTTCTTTCTGTCCCCTGTGTGAATAACAAAAGTTGCCGCGTGCAATCTTAAACCCAGGTCACCATGTGCAATCTTAAGCCCAGGTCATATATCATGTGGTTTTGCAGTTGCATATTTGAGAAATAGATACTCATTTCAGAGCTCCTTTCACAACCACTTTCTCAATGAAATGTAATGCAACTTCAGATTTGGAGGGGAGGAGGACAGAGTGAAAATAAACCTAGGTAAATGCTTGACTTACTATGCTTACATTAATGAACTTGATTGAACTGGATTGACCTCAAGGGAGCAGATTTTTTTTTGTATGAATTTTACAGGGTGCTTTTTCTGGTGGGTTTCACTCACTACAGTGGTATATTTTTTAATGCTTCCGTATTTAGTCTTTCAGTTACTCTGAATCTGCTTGTGGCTTCCATTCCACATCAGGAAAGAATCCTATACAACAGTCAAAAAACTCTCATGTGTGAGGGTAGTATTTCTTTTCATCACTGTTAAAAGTAACTGATATACTTAGCTACTCATCTAAAATCAATAGAAGTTTTCTTGTAACCTAATGTTTCATGTAATCATAGAATAGTTTTGTTGAAAGAGACCTTAAAGATCCAACTTCTCTGCTGTGGCAGGGACACCTTCCACTAGACCAGGTTGCTCAAAGCCCCATCCAGCTTGGCCTTGTATTTTAAGCTGGAATTGTTTTTTGTTTAATTTTGTTTAATTATTTTTTTTTTTAATAATAGCTCAGTCAATGAAATTGCTCTTCTATAAACTTTCTTTTGATTTCAGAAGTATTTCTTTACTTTATATCATCTTAACGTCATGAAAGTGCAATAGCAGTTCCTAACTTAAAATAACTATGGATAGAGAAGTACTGGAAGAAAATCCTACTGTTCATATGCAGTCTGAGTTGGGAATAGAATTTTATCTAGAAATGCTTTGGTTTTGGTAAATATGTTAAGATATCCCTTAATACAGAGACAAGTTTTCAGGAATCCAAGGTCCCTGAGACCCAATGAAAAGTATGAAGCAGCAAAGTTTTCTCTTGGTGAAGAACAGTCGGGTTAGGGAACACTTGAAAAAAATCGGGCATCGGTAAGTCCATGGGGCATAATGGATTGCACCCATGAGTGCTATGGGATCTGTCTGATGTTGTTGCAAGGCAACTTGACTGTCTTTGAAAGGCTGTGGTAATCAGGATGTTTCTGAGGACTGTTACCGCTGACTTCAAGAAGGGGAATTACAGGTTGGTCAGCCTCAGGAGGTGAGGTGGTGTTGGAACAACTAATCCTGGAAACAGTTTCCAGAAATGTGAAGGACAAGAAGCTTATTTTAAGTATTCATTATGGTTTTATGAAGGGGAAACCATGCTTAACCAACCTGATAGTCTTCTGTAATGAGGTGACTGGTTTGATGAGTGAGAGGAGAGCAATGCATGATGTTTGCCTTATTCCAGTAAGATTTTTGATGCTATTTCTCACAATATTTTAATGAACAAGCAGGAAATATGAGTAAGCTAAGTGGACAGTGAGGTAGATTGAAAACTGACTGGCTGGGCCCAGAGAGTTGCATGAATTCCAGCTGGAGGCTGATTAATTCTTCTAGGTCAAAGCTATAAGCTGTAAATGGGCACATTTGGTAATCTGTTTTTTTTTTTTGTTTGTTTGTTCTCCTGCATTTATGATCAGCTTCACAAAGTCCCAGAGCTGTGTGTTTTCTTATCTACAGGTGTGAAGTAAAAGAAAGAGAGAAGGTGAATTTGGTCTTTTTGCTTCTTTTGGTTTGGTTAATGAGGTGTGGATCAGCTTTGTTCTGTTAACATCCCAGGTCACATTCATCTTGAAACTGCACCAAGTGGATTTAAGGAGGTGTTACATAAGAATGGTAAATAAAGCCTACATTTGGGTCAGAATTCATCATTACAGGTATTTATAGTTTCACTACCAATGCAGTCTTGCTACTGGAATATTTCAGGAACCCATTACCATCTAACCTAAACAAATCTGCTTTCTCTTAGCAACATTTTGTTAACAGATGTAGCCCAGAGACTGAACTTTGCAAATTGTGCATTGGAATTGAGGCGTTTCAGCTAAATTCAATAAATGTTAACAACAGTTAACTAATTGCACAAGAAAATTATCACCAAATTGTGAGGAAATAAAGTTCTCATTTATGATTGTGGTTTGTTTTTTTTTTGTTTTCTCTTTCAGCCTGGAGCATCTTGGGGTTGTTGATATTTTAGAAGGGAAGGTGATACCATTTGACTTTAATTTTAGCTATTCAAATCTACAGTTCTTCTAAATCTTGCTATAAAGGGCTGCAGAAAAGGCAGCACGCATACTTGAAGACAAAAATTGTTACCAAATAGACTCACTTGCTAACTTTATTTCCTCAAAATAACAATTTTTCAAAAGTGTAGTATTTGAATGAACATTAAACAAATAGGATAGAAAAGTTGAAACTTCATGTTAAAATTGCTCCACGCCGATGTAAATTATATATCCAGCATCTAAGTACTTAGCCTGTTCTCATTGACCTTGACAGCAATTACAGAGGTCGTATTTATCTATAGGGAACTGGAGTCTGAACAATTTATTTACTATATTAGAAGCAAGGAGACTTTACTTGTACATACACACAACTATGAGTTTTCCTTTTTAAAGTAAAATCTTCTGTGGAGATTGCAAATACAGTTTTCATTTATACTGAGATCTTGTGAGTCTTGTGAAAGAAAATGCATAAGCCAGGATGTATGTCTTTTGTCTTTTAACTCCATGAGCATGAATCATGTTGAAGGGTGCCCTTTCGCTGCGATGTACCAAGAACAGCATTCTGTCTTGTGCCATGCACTCTTCAGTGTGCTGAGCAAAGATAAACAGCTACACAGGTAACTAGTTCTACTGGGGAATGGGAAGAGTATTCCTAGAACAGCTACCTGAGTATTTAATGGCTGTTTTCAGGCAAGTATAATTGTAGTTCAGGAAATGCTTCTTTAATATGGAATCATTAGTGGTTAGATATGGTAAAGAAAGTGTAGAACCAACCAGGATTAATTTTTTTGTATTTGAACCATGTATCCAATTTGTATTGATGAACAATGATTTTTATATACAGATTGACTTAAACTACAGACTTTACCAATGCCCAAACTTAGTAATTAAAGAGGCCATGTAAATTGCGTTTTATTAAGCTTAGGCACTATCTTTCAGTAGTGCACTTTTGCTAATATTGAGTCTCTTTTTCTCTATTGCTCTTTCACTCCTCATTATTTCACTTTTTTTAATTGAAAGAACTTACTTTATTCTGTCCTTTTCATACAAAAAACATGAAGAAATGGTGACACGTTTTACAGAGGCCTCTTCTAACTTATTTTTGTGTAAGTACAGTGATGGATTGTTTTGAGTGCCAACGTACAAATTTTCATTAGGTCAGGTGAAAACAAAGACAATTCAAGTTTCCTTCATCTGTTGTAATCAGAGCATCTCCATTGCCAAAGGGGAATAGCTACCCAGTACAGTTTCCATAGCAGCAAGTTGAGCCAATAATGATTTTCAGTGTAGTGTGTCTAATTGTAGAAGGTGAAACTCAAAATGCATGAAGAGGACTTCCTTCTCTTTCTATAGGGCCCTTTGTATAGTTTCTTTCTTGAGAAGTGTCCGGACTTTTACTTCCAAATGGGTTGAAGGCTGTGGGCACTTCTCTCACTGACTCTCAGGGCATTTTTGAATATTCTATCAGAAGGGTTTCAGCTGGTATTGAGCATCTTACACCAGTCCTGCACAAAGAGCAGGATTTCTCCTAGACAATAATTTTTTTTTTCCTAACAATTTCTTTGCACTTTATTTTTTAATAAAATCATGAAGAAGAGATATGAGAACGTTTTCTTTTGGGAAATTAAGTCTCTACATCACTTGCAGTTCAGATAAAAAAAGAGCCTAATGTATTCAGGAAAAAAAACTTAAGTTTAAGTTATCCTTCTTTGAGATTGTAATCTGTAGGAAATACAGGAGATCAATAGTTAATTCCCACACATATGTAGTTCAGATCCTCTTTCTTTTCTCAGATTCTTCATGAAGATGCCAATTGCAGAGATTAGTTTCAGAGAGGTATCTGATGACAGCAAGGACTCAGCTACCAACTCCATGAAAGTTTTCACTCAAATTTATACACTTTGTGTAGCACTAGCAACTCAGAATGGATTTCTGCAGATACCCTGGAGACACACGGATCCTAGTTTCATTAGCATTCCTATGGTTTATTCATGATACATAGATGCCTTAGTTTGTCAAGGAGTAGCAAATGGGTATCAGCTCTTTTTTGCTATTATAATTTCAGTTGGCAGGTTAAACTATAATAGCTAGTAACTTTAGGTTTTTAATTTCTTTTATGTTGACCTGCCTAGGAAGTAGCATTTATTTTCTTTGATTAAAAAGAAGTAAAATGTAAGCTAGCGCTTCCTAATTAACTTTGTGCTGAAGAATAACTGCAAGTGACGAAGAAAGATTCTTAGAGACTTTTAGGATGGTAAAAATGTATTCCACAACTCATGTTCTGTATGGTATAGCATTCAGAAGAGATGAATTAGTCTGCTGAATTTTAGTGCCTTATACTGAAAAGAACTCACTATCCTGCAAATATTTCAGTAGTTTGTACAAAGTTAATGTAGGGCATGTATTTTTTATGACTTATAATAGTATAAATATTTATCGAGGATTTCAATTTTGTAGTATCACTTTAGTATAAACTGTTAAGCTCTTATTATACAAGATCAATATTTAAGAATTGGATTTAGATATTTGATTTTACAAGATACATAGCTTTACTAAATGTAAAAATATTCCTTTGGTGTATGTTTTTCACCTTTAAACTGAGTACAAGTTCATTGTCCCTTGGAAGAAAAAGTAACATCTTCATTTGTGATCACAGTGCTTTTCATAGGTTACAACTAAGTGCTTTTTGACAACTTAGGCATGTCTTTGGCAACCAAAACATTTTGGTTTAGAGCTTGAATTCAGTAAAATAGCAAAAACTTGAGTGAACACAGACATCTTATGTCTTCACCCTATAAACTGAATTTGAGTAGTTTTCCATTATTTTTAGTAGTGGTGAAGTATTGTTTAAATTTCCAGAAGTCTGATATCCAAGTTAAAAATAATCAGTTACCAGTACATTCAGTAGCAGAAGAAGGAAGCTGTCTATAGCAAATTGATTCTTTCACTGTCATGAGCAGATTGCCCAATCCCTAAAAGTTGTCTTTTGTTCTACTCCATTGACTGTGAGCTCTAACTTTGCTTCTGGAGATTTATTGCCACAGATAAGTTTTGTGGCAATAGCCTTTTGATCTCCTAGATCAAGATTGAATTATAATGCATACCAGACTCTTTCAAGTTTTGAATTTTCAGCTTTAGAGATGATTTTCTCTTTGGATAACTATTTTCAATGTATCTTTATTTTAAAATACCTTTTGCTTTGTATAATTTGCTCTAGTCTTCAAAGATATTTTGTACAACTTCTCAATAAATATTTACTCTTAATTAATAACGTGTAACAAAGTTATTTTGGGGTTAGACGTTCATAAAACTTCAAATGTTCAGTGTTACAGAACCAAATTTTTTCTAGCTTCTTAAGCATATTTCTCTTGTTTTATTTGTATGGGATTATTTTCACATACATGACAGATGGGTATATTGGCTAGAAAATCTTTATCAAGTAGCATACAAAAATATGTGGCAATGTACAGTGCCAGGATGATAGATGGTTTGGCAAAATGCTCATGACAGTATGTTTCAATCATATGTGGACTTAATTCTTCTCTTCAGAGCTCACTGTTGAATTGTATGAGCCTAAATGAGGTCTGAATGTTTTTTGCCCTTTCTGTCATGGAACAAACTAAATGATAGATAGTGCATAAAAGCAGGGTGATTGATAGCATGACATGGAAGACATCTTTGTTTTCAAACACTGCAAATGTGAATGCTGACGGAATTTTTTGCTTTTATTTCTTAGGCCTTGCGTTCGGACTGGTCAAGTGCCTGACTTGGATTGCCTTCTGGAACACAAACAAGCTGTGCCAAGATTTCACCATGATGGCAGGTATGTGATGTATCCTACATACCTATGAGAGAGCCAGTTCTGTTACAACTTCTTAGTGATATGCTGTTTTTAGAGATGCAGCATACCACCACAGTATCTGCCAGAAAGACAGTTTTTACTATTTTCTCAATCTGGCAGTCGTAGCAGTGTTTCTAGCTGAGCAGACCTCTGTGATTTTACACAGAGGTTATCACTAAAGTTTGAATGGCCTTTCTTATAGTTGCTGGGTTTATCTGGTTATATTCAGAACTTTTCTTGCTGAAACATATTAATTTCTCTTCAGAAAGATGTATTTAATTACTTAGAAGGGAATCTAGATTTTTTAAAAAGTAATAATATATTACAAGTTAATTCAACTGATACGGGAAATAAAAAAGAGAGAGGTTCCTCAAACACTTGTTTTATTTGTACAGAAAAAGGAGTCTGCACAGACTTGAGTAAATACAAATTTGAGCTAGCTGAAGGAATGATGTAACATTCATACATTTACAGATTTTTTTTTGTTACATTATTTTCTTTTACCTTTATTTTGAAATTCATGGCTTGTTGTGCCTTTTCCTCTAATTGTGCATCAGCTATTGATGGAATAGCAATCAAGTATGAGGAGGATCTTTTTTCTTTCTTTTTTAACGTCTCATTTAACAGAAATATTTCTCATGAAGCTTAATAAAAGATTTAACGTAATATAAAAATTCTGTCTTTCATGTGGTTCAGTTCATTTGCCTTGTAAAAAAGACATAAAGCATCTTTTTTACAGACTGCATTTTTCTCAGAACATTTTTAGTCATGTTTTTCTCCCAGTTGATTTTTTTTTCTGTGAATATCCCTTTCTAAAATTATGTGCCTGAAAAGCAAACCAAATAAATTTGATTACTCTAGAATATGTGCATTTTTTTTTTCCCAGACCCTCATGTACCTTTTAGTTCTCATTTTATCTTTTTTGTGTAGTTTAAAAATTATTTTTAATGTTAAGCAGGAATAAAATATACATAAATCAGTTAATTAAATGTTACTCATATTTTGTTACAAAAAAGGAGCCAGTGTTTCCTACTCCCAGGGAGTTCTGTAAAGAGCAATAGAAGCTAGTAATAAAAATATTTTCCATATTTTTGAATATTAAGATTTTTGAAGAAAGGCTGGGAATGTCATTCGAAGAGCCAGATTTCAGAATTTAGCCACCTCAGATATCCCAGATTTGATGTAGGTTTTCACTATCTTTGCAGTCATCTAAGTAAATTAGGATACTGAGAAGCAGTCATAGTAACAGAAACCTTAGATTTGTGTTGTGTAGTTTTAGTCATCTGAAATTTTGGTACCTCCCTCCGAAGGGGGAATGGTGACCCTGAAGTAGGTGCCCTCAACAGGCAGAATGAGTTTGCCCTTGGAAAGGCTGACTACAGAAAGAGGTGGAAAGACTGCCTTGGAATAGACGCCTACCTATAAAGGAGAGTTTATATGCCTAAGTTTTTGACTGATGCAGGTAATGAGGTGAATCCCACTTTGGCTATTTTTAGGTTCAGGCTGTGAGTTATGCTTTCATTTTTTTGTTTTAATAAGATGTTAATCTCAATGAAATTGTTTGTACTTACATCATATAATCTGAAAACAATATTGTCCCCCATTTTTTCCTATCTGAAAGCAATATTGTCCCCCATTTTTTCCTCTCTATTCTCATATTTTTCCTGATTTATACTTGTTCATTCACCCAGCTTTAAAAATACAAAATGCAGATTTCCTTGTACTTGAGAACTACATATGTATGCTTATAAGATAAAGTAAATGTTTGGACATGTTTCACACATCAGGAGTGCATAGTTTCCATGGTGATGTAATTCATATTGGTTGTATATTCATCTTGGTGGTACATATTCAACTCTGAAGTGTAGTCATGTCTATTGCATTCAAAATTACTGTAAGATTTAGCTTATTTCAAAGTTACATTCATACTATGGTGTTTCATTTATGCTGCTGGTTGGCATGAAGAGTTTCTTGGAGTGGTTAGAGGATCATACACTGATTCCATCATCAAGGATAAATTATACTTATTCCAAGAGAAGACAACAAAAAAAAAAAATCTTACAAAAGTAGGATGAGTGCTGTCTTGGTGCACAAGTGATATCACTGATAATAAAGCCGGTAGTATATGGTTCTTATTACTTGAACTGAGTAAATGAGGGAGCATTATGACCCCCTAAGTTCATGGGGTTTGTGCTGTTTGGGATTCTAGCTCAGTAACCAGGACATTGACAAGGGTTTAAAATACACCACACATCTGTTTGTAATTGCCTAATTTTGATGGTGTATTTCCTGAAGAGTAATGGTAATATAAAGAACTGTGAGAGGATTAAAAGGTTGTTGAAATTTCCAGCTATCTTCTCTTAGCGTATTTTCTTTTGGATTCACGCAGTCACTTGCTTTAAGGTCAGCTGGTTTTAAAGTACTTACAAGAACAGAATTTCTGAGTTACAAGTCTTCTGTATGACTCTCTATGTAAATAATCCACTTGTTTAGCATTGAATGATCAACATATACAAAGATTCCCAGGCTAGTCAACTAGCTAGAACACAGAAATGGATTAGCTTTTGTGACTTTAGAACAAATAACATAACACCAACACACAATTAATTACACATTTCAGCATTATAAAGTTGAAGAGATGTAGCTAATAGATTGCAGGACTGCTTGTTGATTTAATAAACATAGCAGGACTGTTGACACCTATGCACCAGTGAAGTGATAAATTGAAGATTATCTGCTTTTTCCCCAATCTCCTGTCATTTACTCAGCAATTATGGGTCTGATGCTGCTGTTACTAGGTTCTGCCTTTGTAGGAGAGGTGGTTTCCTGTTTGTTTTTTGTTTGTTTCCTTGTTTTTACAAGACAAGAGGAAGACTGGGAAGTGCTTCTGATGGCCTTTTTCCAGGCTGTCAATTAAATCTGATTGTAAGTTAGGAGGATAGCAGCTATGATGTTGATCCTGCCACTTATTGAGGGATTCTCTCTCTTATCTAGTGTATGTCATACTGACTGGCTCAAAGAACTTGGAGAATTCTTTTACAGCCAACGAGAAAACATGAAAAATAAATAATAGTAGAGGGAATAAAACTTTCATATTAGTAGGAAAACTGTAAACTTACCCTAATTTCTCTTTGCTGTGCTTTTTCAGATATCTTTGTCAGTGTTTTTTGCCAGTGTGTTCCCTTGTTTCCTCCCCCTGTCCTCCCTCTTGAATAACCTTCCCCTTCCTGAGGAGCTTTGTATTTTCTTTTTAGCACATTCATAATCATTTCCTTGTCTCATTCCTGTCTCCTTGCTTACATTCTTTCCCTGCTCCTGAGACCTTTAAACTCATTCTTTTATCAAAATTAGCTCCCTATTTTTTCCCTATTTCAAATGAACTCCAAGCCATTTGTTCTGTCCATCAGCCTGAAACTCACAGCTGTCTACTTTGCTGATGGCCAGTAGTGGTAACAGTTTGGGACTAGGGGGAAGGGTCAGGCCCTTGCACTAGTCAAGGGAATTAGCTTCAGCTTCTTTGTTGGAGGAGAATGAATGTGGGAGAGGACTCTTTATTGGTCTTTGTTTACTCAGGTGGCGTGGGCTTCATATTTTGACATCTTTCTATCTCACCTGTGAAAAAAGTATCATGGGCTGTATTCTTGAGGGACTAGGTGAATACCTGTAAAAGAATTCAACAATTAACAAAACTACTGTATCCTGTCTTGAGACATAAGTAATACAATAAAAGAATATTCCTATTAAATGATAGTGACCTCTATCTCAAAACAACCTGTAAAAAGGAACAACATGTGCAACAGCATCTTTCCAGCTGTGGTGCTGCACAGCATCTAGGAAAGTAAGCTTTATGCCAGACTAACTCTTGGAAAAGCAGGAGCTGATTTTAAGCTAAGAATCTAAGGGACTATTTTTGTAATGGCAGAAGATCCATTAAGATCTGCTGTAGCATAAATGTGTATACGTATAATATGACTCAGATTAAAGTCATTTATAATATGATGGATATTCTGGTCCAAAGAAATATACCTGCATTAAAGTAATCGATGGCAAATCCAAAGGTTGTGTTCATGATTCCAGCGAGTTACCTATTTTGCCTTGTTATTGCTAAAAATTTTTAAAGAGCCTCCCTCAGCTTAAGTTAGGTAACTGACATCTCTCTCAAAGAACACTAGGAAACACCAGTGTTGGTTCCTTTACCTTTTAGTACAAACTTTTGGCTTTAGTATAATCTTTTAGATGACCAGAATTTTTAACCAAGGATTCATTTTTGAGTGTGAGATCATGACGTTGTACTTGCTATTCTGAAAACCTTGTCCCTGGTGCTTAGGAAGTTCCAGATAATGGCATTTTTTGCCACCTGTATTTGGTTTTAACCTTTGATAAAATAGTGTGTGATTGTCACCGGACAAGGTAGACCTTTCTAATAATGCCTCCTGTCACTGTAAAGATAGTGTCTCACTGAAGCCTGTTAATGATGTTTTGTGTCCAGTTTTTCCTGCTCTTTGACATCATTCTGCACTATTGACTCCCATTACTTTCTATGAAAGTTTGGTTAAAAGGTTTTTGGTTTTTTTTTTTTTTTTTCAGTGTGATCCATTCAGTATATATTGTAGCCCTCAATTTCATGTTTGGAGGAAGTAAATTTCTTATCTGGGGCTTTAGAAAGAAGCTTCCAAGAGCTGCATTTTGAACAAACTAGGGAAGTAAAGAGAAGTTCAGCAGGGCTTCATACAACATTCTAGGCTCATGAGGACTGAAGAAAAAATCTGATTACCATTTCAGAGAAAGCTTATCACAGGGAGAGTTGACTGACTGCTGCTCCCTGTACTTCATTCTCATTGTAACCTTCTCTCTAAAAGAAGAAATTACACCTAGACTGAACTTGAATGACTGTTGTGAGTCCATTCGGATAAATTTTACAGGTAACAAAAAAATAAGACACTATTTGGCATTTTTCAAAAGACAGAATCAGGTTGTTGGTACCTCAGAGTGAATACTGATAATACTGCTGGCCCTGATCTAGAGTCTTGGAGAACACTGCTTTCATACATAAAGGCTATTCTAGGCTTTGCTGAGTTTTTCTCTTCCATAAAACACTCCCACCACGTAAGAGAAAGGTTGGACTCTGGAAGAATGACTGGGAGGGACCACAGTTCTAATCTGAAGCAAAAGGTCTACTTTTTTCAGTAGGCTTTTAACTCTTAAAGAAGTGGTACATATTTTGCCATGCTTTTTCTTCCTGCCTGGTTTTCTAGACAGACTGTGACTGAATTAAACCAGCATAGCTGTAGGAAAGAAAACATTCTAATAACTAAGTTAATGCATGGTATTCCTAAATAACTGCAGAGCAGCTCCAAATCTGCCACATGCCCCAAAGAAAAAGAAGTTTAGGATGGAGCCTGCAACGGCTGCCATCCTGTCTGCCTCTCTGGTAACAATTTCCTGTTTGCGCTAGCCCAGTTGCTGTCTACCACCAGCTGTCATATCTGAGAGTCAGTCTCACGGGTTTGTATGCTTGGTTTATGCTCATCTCAGCCACCAGAGAGACAGAATGGGAAATGAGAAGAACTTGGAGCTCATTCACAATCGTGAAGCTTCTTGTCTGTCTCTGGAATTACAGTGTTAGAAAGCCAAACCTCTGTTTTGGTGGTTCATTTCCTGTCTTTGATGTAAGAGCTGTAGAAAATCAGATCAGAAGGCTATTACTGACTTATTTTTATTTTTTTTTCCATCCCATCCCACCCTGCTGCCCCCCATGTGGGACAGCCCAGACTGGCAGAATTACACTTGTTTTCATATTTAGCTGTAATTGTCTTAAATCAGTACTTATCTTCATCAAAGCCCAAGAGCGCTCCCTTAGAAATGTCTCTGGAACATTGATAGTGGGAGTGAGGTGCTTACACATAACCACCTGGTGACATTTTTTATGGCCTTGGGAATGTGAGACATCAGCAGAGGGCTGGCAGATACGAAACAGATTTACAAGAGGTCTGGCAGGCCATACTGGGTTTTTAAAAATGGCAATAGACACTCATGTTTCATCACTTGAATCATGCTTCTCTTGCCACTCTGTCTGGTTCGTATGGTCTTCTCTGACACTTTTAAAAGTTAACCCAGAAATCTCTGCAGACATTAGTGGCGCTGCTAATGAGGCCCCTTTTAGCTTACGGTGTGCTTGAGTTCTCTATAACAGTAACGCCCCCAACCTCACACAGCCTAGCACAGACCCTGTGTAGTTTTGGTAGCAGGGTGTCCTGGTGTCAAGCCTTTAATGCACTTGCCATCCTTTTTCCATAATGCCATTATTGTCTTGCTATTATCTGTGACCACTTTTTATAAAATGGGTGGCAGATCTAGTTGGAGCTGGACTTAACTTTGGGCTCCCAGCCTTCTCCACTGCTGTAGCAGGTCTTGTATACAAGCATAGATGGCAGTTGGCACAGGGCAGATGGGCATCTGTGTTTCAGGGTTGGCCCTTCCTCCCTCCTGTTGCTGTACAAGACTGGCAGTGGAGCAGTTGGGTCTTCATCATTTCCCCACAGCAGCATCTAGGGACTGGTAAGGGTTTTTTTGATATAGTACCAGAAAGCCATAATAAATAAATAAATAAATGGTTTGAAAACAAATATCCACTTTGCTTAGTGTGTCATTGAAGAACAAGCTCAATATGAGTGAACAGTGTGCAGCTGCAACAAAGAAAGACAGCAACATGCTGGGTTACATCAATAAGGGCACCACCAGAAGAGATAAAGATGTCATTATCCCATTCTGCTCAGCACTTGTCAGGCCACACCAGGAATACTGTGCTCAGTTTTGCTCCTCACTATACAAAAATCTGTGGACAGGCTGGAGGGGGTCCACAGAAGGGCCACAAAGATGAGCAAAGGACTGGGAAGCCTGCCTATGAGGAAAGGCTGGGAGAGCTGGGTTTGTTCAGCTGGGAGAAAAGAAGGTTCAGGGGAGACCTTACCACCATGTTTCAATATTTAAGGGCTGGCTACAAAGGTGGAGTCTCTCTTTCCACAAGGAGCTGCATGGAAACGATGAGGGGTGATGGGCACAAGTTTCTCCTGGGGAGATTCCAACTGGACTCAAGGAAAATTTTTCACAATGAGAACAGCCAGCCCCTGGAATAATATCCCCAGGGAAGCAGTGGATTCCCCAGCACTGGACGTTTTTTAAGATTCAGCTGGACAGGGTGCTGGGACATCTAGTCTAGGTCATGCTTTGCCTAGAAGGGTTGGACCACGTGACCCTCAAAGTCCCTTCTAACCTGGTAGTTTATGATTCTGTGACAAATCTTTTGCTTCATTCTTCTTGTCCACCCAGAAAATTTCAGTGGCTTTTTGGGTTGCAATGATTTGACACTGACCACTCTAGGTCCTCAGGGAAAAGTCAGACTTTTTCTCAAGTCTGAGACTTTGGCATCTTTTTCTTTCTTTTTTATGCTACAGGCTATCGCGTGCTGCATTTCCCATACTCCCTCCTGTTTCACCTGCACTCTGCAGCCATTCTTCAGTTGAACAGTCTGTGCAACTCTCAGAAAATGAGAGGCACCTACCTTGCTGTTATTATGCCTGCTGCACAATTTGTGATTCTGTAAGTCATGAAACAGAAAGAAGAAAGATGACAGCTCTATGAGATATTGTGTAGATTTAGCCTGGCTTTTGTTTTTTCCTTTAGAGATGGTTCTCTGCCACGTTCTGGTTGCCTTTGTTAAAGACAATTTTTATTTATTTTTTTGGCAGTGTCAGCACTGTCAGTTCAAAAACTGACCTACCAGTAAATCAAGATGCTTTATATTTGAATGCTCTGCTGTCTTAAAAAAAAAACAAAACAGGAAGACTTCTTTCTCTTGAAAGAAGTCTCTTCTTTCTCTAATCTTACAAAGAACATTGGTGATCTTACTGAAGTAGCTCCAGTAAAAGGAAGTAGCACCACCTTTGTGCAGACAGACTTTGGTCAAGACGATTGCCTGTTCAAAAAGCAGAGGTGCCAATCATGCTGAGCTCTGCTGATTTACAGTCTGACAGAAGGGGCATGCCAAGCAGATAACTAGTAGTGCTGGTTTTTGCTCCTGCTAGAAACAAAATATTGTCAGATAAAGGCATATAAAGCTGGCTTGTACAGCACATGGACCTGCTTTTTTTTTTTTTCTGAATTCAGGTATAGGTTGGATGCAAGAAGATCTATGTTGTGTGATAGTAATGGATTCAGTGTTTACCCAGCAGTTTTGAGGCAAGAAGGCCAAAGTAGATATTTCCTTAGGGAAAAGGAGATTCTGTGTGTGTGTATGTACACATGAGAGAGAGTGCATCTGCAGTAACTATGTACTTTGATAAGCCCTCTTCTAACAGAAAGCATAAGACAGTTTCACTTGTTGCATTTGCCCTATTTCTTTCCCTGGTATCTTATGGGATATCTCTGTTACACACGATATTTTCTTCTGGTAGCATAAGTGGTCCAATAAATAAGAGGGCTGGGTATCTTGTCTGTGCTGTGATGTTCTTCAAGAGATGTATATGTTATGGGTTGCTGAGATGTGGCTTGAAGGATGTGATGATATGGGTTGTGGGATATGGATTTTTATGAGAATTCCAGGAATGGATATAGGAAACTCTACAAAGATGTTCCTGGTTTTTAGGTCACCGGAAAGGTCTTGGCAATTAGGTTAATCCTGTAACATCTTTTAAAGCCCAGTCCAAGAACTGGCGCTGATGGGATTGCAGGGGGTAGCTATTACTCTATTTGTAAGGCTGAACTAGTATGTAAGTTGCAGAGAGAAGAGCTGAATGAGTTTGGGGAAGTTGGTTCAGAGTCCTCAGGCTACAGAGCTCTGAAAATGTAAGGAGACAATGGATCTTATGGCAAAAAGTAATTAAAATTTTCCCAGGACAACAGTAGCTTTATGGCTTGTCTTAGAGGAGAATCTTTTTTACTAGGGCTTATCTACAATAGACATTGAGCTTAACATTTGGATAATATAATAGTTCTGAAACTAGATGCTAAACATCTGCTCTACACATCCATATGACTTAAAAGGTGAAGGATTATTTTAATTGATTAGGTGGGATTGTGAATTTCGTAAGAAGATATCTGCTTTTTTTTTGTTGTTTGTTTTTTTGTTTTGTTTTATTTGTTTGTCATGGCTGTTGACATTGATTAACCAACAGCTGGTCAATCTAAAGCTGCATTTAAAAATCCTTATTCATTATTAATAGATATTGTTAAATACTCACATTCAGTATTAAATTCAGTATTAGCTTTTATTTGACACTAAAACCCAACATCACATTTTCTTGCATATTTCAATGACTGATTTATCATGAATGAAATACAGTGTGGTTCTACATACATGCCACCAGTGGCAGCAGCTAGAGATCTTCTGAGCTGTGAGGTTATCTTGCAGAAGACAGAATGGTGACAACTCTGGCAAATATGTGGCACTAAGGAGAACTGCAAACTGAAGCCACTTTATTTCCTGTCATGTCACCTGATACAGCAGAATTATAAGTAGTTAATACTTCTGTCACAAAAGAGACACAATAGTCATTCAGTCAAAGTGAAACTAGTTTAGTTACATTAAACAATTAAAAACTTTATATATCCATTTTTTTATTTTTGGAGTGATACAAATATAGTTCTGATACAATTTATGAGCTGTGATACAGAAGAATAAATGTCAGTTTTGTAATGTTTCATTTTTATTTAGAAAGTTTAAAATATTAATGTTTCTAGGTTCATTTAAGGTTCCTAACTTCGTATAAAGACACAGTATATGAAGATCAAACAGCTAAGCCCTAAAGCTGAGAGCAAAACAAATGTAGCAGTTTACTTGTCCTAGAATGCAGCACAATGAATTAGAATTTCAAATGAAAGGAGAAACTGTAATGGGACAGAAAGAGTATATGGTTAATACATCTAAGGCCACGCAACTGAACTAACTAAATTAGGGTATTTAACATCTTGTCTTGGCATAATTCTAATGCCTGTTATGTGTTTTTGTGCAAATTGTTCATGTATATTAACTTTAAGTCTATTCTCCACTGTTGGAATATTCTGTAACTCTTCTGTTTAACCAAAGTTACATGTAAACACTAAACACAAAACTTGGAAAGACAGTTGTAATGGTATTTCTGGTGATTTAATAGACAGCACAACTATCAAATACTGATGCCCAAGGCTAGAATTTGCAACTAAATCTGCTAATTAGTTTAAGAGCTAAAATACCAGTAGGTGTCTATCTGCATCTTTAGGCACGTAAGTACTTTTAAAATATAGCCCCTTAGTCTCTCTTTCATTTGTAGAATGGCAATTATAATAATTCCTCACTTTGCAATTATAGTATGAAGTCAAAGATTGTGAGGTGCCTAAATACTGCTATAAAAAGGGGCCAACAAACAAGAGGATCCTTCCTAAGTCTCAATCTCTTTTATTCTTCATTAAGCCAGCCTGTCTTGCTGACATGATGGTGTTTGTACTAACAGCTCCATTACCAGTAAAAGACCACTTTTATCTTTTTTAAAGTATAATCCTTAAAGCAAGAAGTGTTGAAATTCAAACAAGGTGTACAGGGGAGTACACTGTATTCTGTGTTGCTTGTTCTTAAAACAGGATTTCTTACTGTCTCATAAGGCAACATTTTTAAATGAGGGGGAAAAATTTGCTCTTAAAACAGCTGTTGCTAGAAGTGGTTTTGGACTGTGCTGGTTGTCTAAGCAGATTTGGTATGGACATTCATTGGGATTTCATTGTGCTCTTAGTAATTCCACGATATCAGTGCTGGCTAGCATTGTGTTTTTTCTGCCGCATTACTTTTCACTGTCAAGAGATATAGGTTACATACATATAATAACTATTTGCATAAAGAAAGCTGTAAGGAATATCTCCTTTACATTTAACTCTTCTTTCGGAATGGCAGGATCTTTTCCACAGCAACTCATAAGCCTGTATGAAAGAAGTAAATAAACTAAGTGGATAAGTTCATGTAAATGTAGTAATAAGCAAAAAATGAGAGTAATCTCAAACGATGTCCTGAAGGATTTGTGTTTTCCAGTCTGTGGCTGATACTGGAGGATTGTTTTTATAAAAGAAATAAACTGCAGATTTTTATAATGACTGTATGAAATGAATGGGTTTTTTAAGGGGAAGTTAAATCAAATTCTCCTTGTTACACTGTTATAGATCTAGAATGATTAATGTAGAAGTATTGTTTCAAAGGTAGTATTTACCTCAGATTAATTCTAACATAATTAATCTATATCTGGAAACAAAATGTGGACAGTTGTTTCCACTATAGTAAATAATTCCATCACACACATGACGTGCCTACCCCTACCCCCCCAGTCATGGGGCATTTTCTCAAAGAAAGAAGTTATTTTCAGGATGCTACATTGTATCCTACATTTAATCAAACCATTTGAAGGTAGTCATTAGGTCCTGGCCATTTTATATACTGAAGGAACCAGTACAGACTCAGATAACTTTATGGAAGAACTAGTACTTATTTTAATTACAGCAGCTGCATTATAAGTTACAGTAAAGAGTTAGTGCACATTCCCTCACAGATTTACGTGCCCACATCTGCATTTTAGAACATATTTCTGCAAATGAATAGTTTGGCTATTAAAGGAATAAAAAAACAGACTCAAGATTTTAAAAGCTGATTTTAAGCTTCAGAGCAGAAGTTCTATGGTTGAAAGAAATACAAAGATTTTTAGTTTTGCAAAGTCCAAATGAAACTCTTAAATAAAAGAATTCTCCTATGTGGAAAAGTCACCATGATGACTTTTGTCTCCTTACATGCCCAGATAGAAAACTATTTCCCAAAGTTTTGCAGGTTTGGAAACTATTTGTGTTTGACATCTTCGTTGTACACGATGAACATGAAAAGTAGGATGGATTCCTGCATGATAGGCTCTACCTTTGAAATATGAAACAAGAAATCATTAAACTGATTAGCTGGTACAGCCTGGGAAGTGAATTAAAAAGTGCAAGTAAAGAAAAAAATGCAGTCTAGAAGTTATCCAAATAGGTTCTGAACTCAAGAGGTTTGATAGAGGGGGCAGTAGGCTAAGTAGAATTTAAACAATGAGATTATTCCCAAACACTGAAAAAGGAGGCAGATATGGAGAGTTGGGGCTGAGGCAGAAATAAGAAAAAACATAATTTTTTTTCATCAGGATTTTAAAGAAACATTCTAATATTGTTCTGTATGTTATTTCATTCATCTGATATGTGGTACTCTGTTATAGTACTTACTTTGTCAGAAAAGCTGCCTAGAAAAAGAAAATATTCATTTTGCAAACATAAAAATTAATTGGAAGTGCAGAGAAACTCATAAGTGAAGATATATAGGAAGGAAAGATAAAGGCTACATGAGAGAGGACATAACTGAGGAGATCCATAAGAATATAGAAAGTAGTGGTGTACAGATGATGGACTGGGAGTTTTTTTTCACCTGTCTTTGGTATACGAAGCAACATTCATACCACAATAAAATGTTATAGACAAACTATTGGGTTTTTCCTTTTTTCCGTTTAAACATAGTCTGCAGTTAAACTGATGATATTTTTGAATTTGGTGTGCAGACAGTATTGTTGAAACACAATGCAATTACAAAAATGTTGGTGGTTCACTGGGGTGCAATGTTATTTCTCTGTTTTCTGCAGCTTAAGGTCTGTCTCAGTGCTTAAACATGGAATTACTTAAGAAAACAAAGGCAACTGTATAGGATGCAGGCAGTATAAAAGTTCTGTACTGTAGGATTAAATCAGATTTAAAATCTCAAAGAAAAAAAAAATCTACTAATGGTAACAGATTATACCCTGTTTGGATATTGCTCTTTGCTCCAAAACAGTGTGTGACCAGTGTTGGAGATGACATTGGAATAGTAAGACAGTGCTACCCTTCCGTAACACAGTGCTGAGGCTGGTGACAGTTGCCTACACAGGGCTACGAAGTGTCAGGCTGTGGCCATGTCACAGGGGTGATGTGGCTGTGTAACATGCCTGCACCAGCCTGCCATGCCCCGTGGGACAATGGAGAGCAGTAGGTCACATCTGCTGCTCTGTTTGCAGCCCGCACCTTGCAGAAATAGCAGCTGCAGCTGAACGGAAGCCAGTTCCTACAGGGCAGGGTGAGCCTTTTGAATACATTTGTCTAATCATGCAGTCCATTTACTCGGGCTGTGAGCTTCTTCCCAGGATTGGATTCTGAGAGAAGTTTTGCCCTTTTGTTTTCACATGCAGTGTTTCACAGCCAATTCAGCTTTGGCTACTTCAAGGCCTCTAAAAAATCACTTGAATCTAACAATGGCCCTGGCAGAAAACCTCTCTCAGTCCACTTTTCCCCTCTGGTTCATGCAGTGTGAGGCTGCATGAGCCCCGCCTCTCAGTCTGTATTTGAGTTGTTCTTTGAGTTTTTTTGTTCTCACTAAAACGGAGGGAAGCAGGGCTTAAAATAAAAATTTCAAGGAGTATATGTCAGAATCAAGATCACAGTCAGCCTTCATGGAAATTACTATAACTCCATCGATTTCAGTGAGCAAGAGGCTCTCCTGGCTTGATCCTCTCTCTTCTTTGCTATGATGTGAAGCATATTTGCTATAATCTGTCTCTTTCTCCCCAGAGAGGATTTTCCCATACATACACACATGTGCCTGTACATAAATAAAATTAGTACTGATATCTTAAGTATCAAGTGACAGTATATATCTACCCGGTTCAAGATGTAACTACTTACAGCAGTGATTAAAGGTCAGTGTTTATAAAAAGTATTACCTGACTGTAACAAAATTGTTCTGGGAGATTTGCAGGGTGATGTCTGGTGGGTGACAGATCAGTGCAGGCTTGCTACATATTCTGAAATATGTGCTTGTTTCTGTGTGTGAATATCCTTAGAGAGAATAAAGGAACTTCCTTTGCAGGTAAAATGAAAAATAAAATAATTAAAAAAAAAATCAGTTAAAAAAATTGTAGCTTCCAGAGAATTCAGGGTGGGAAGAAATTTAAATCTGTCAGCACTGGTTGTGTTTGAAGATTTAACAAGCAATCCATAAAATAATGTTCATTAAGCTAGGGAGCAGCAATATCTGGTAAAGAACTTCCAGCTTGAGCTTTTAGAACTTTCACTGCCCTGCTTTTCTTTTCAAAGCATGCTTCTTAACACTGTGGCAAAACTTGAATATTATTCTAAAAGTATTTTTCCATTCTCCCTTTGCAGAGTATAGCAAAGTAGGAATATACAGAAAGTAGGAATGAAAGAGAGACCCCCAGATGTTATGTTGGCCACTCCTTTGCCCGGAGAGAGGATAAACTGTACTTACTTCATTCTCAACAGATGCCTGTCTAACCTGTTCATAAAAACTTCTAATGAGTGAGATCCTACAATCTCCCTGGAAAATCTATGACAATGCTTCACTCTGTTAATCCTTAATTTTACTTTTTTTCCTCCCCCTGAAGTAGCCTAAATCTCCATACATCATTCGTTTTATGTGATGATCTGGAAGGCAGTGCTATTTGCTTTTAGAAAACTGTATGAGCAACTTGGCTGCTAGATAATTGTTCAGTTACTTTGGCAGTCTCATACTTCAATTCTGCAATAGGAAAATCTTGCCAGTTCTTTGTGATTTTCATGTCTGTCTCATGATTCTTGGTGTTTTTCCTGAAGCTACAGTTACTGAGTCACGGATCTTCACTTTAATTTTGGAAAAAAAAAGTTCACGTTCCTCCCACCCTCTCCCCAAATCATGGCGAAGTCTTAAAAGAAAAAAATAAAAGGGGGGAGGGGGGAAAAGGGGAAGAGGATGCAAGCAAAGGAGTTGGCGTCCAATTTTTTCAAGTTTGCTGTATAAATTTTTAGGCTTCTTTAATGCATGGGCTGCTCATTATTAGGGGTTTTGATCCCACACTTACGTGAAGTTCTCCTAACTTGCTTAGGTTCTGTGCAAGAGCAGAAATAAGCTCACAGAAGTGAATCCTAAACCTTTGTAATTTATAAATGCAAAAATATCTTTGTGCTGCATGCAGAACCAGCATCGAGTTGAGCACTACACTGAATACTGCACTGTCCTATACAGCCTAAGATTAACAGTGAATAAACTGCATTTTATAAAAGTACGGGAAATGGTGTTTGCAATCAGTACCATAACAATATCAAATCATGATAGAGAGTGTAGTGTTTACTTTAAAAGGATTGAAGGTTGAAGTGGTTCAGAAAGTTTGGTAAACAGGGAAGGAAAAGAAAACAACTGAGATAAAGTGTTCAGGTGTGGCAGATCAATATGTCATTGTGTATTCACAATGTCATTGTGTATTCATTGTGTATTCATCAATATGTCAGTTTGTGTATTATTAACATATACCAGGTATCTCTTTTATAGGATAGGTTATGAGTTGCAACCAAATTAATTACAATAAAAAACTGGAACTTTTCAAGTTAAGTGAAATATTAAATGGTCTATGTATTTTGTCTGTATATCACTTGTGGGTTGCTATGATGCTCAAAATAGGTTTGGGTTGTTTTCTTCCTTTCTCTTTTACCCTTCTCCTGCCCCAAACTAAAATACATCTGGTGTTTGTTGGCTTTCTGCAGATGATGGCGGGGCTTAGTGGCTTTGACCCTATTTCATTGTGATTAAGCTTGTTCAGATTTTATGGTTTTAGTATCTGTTTTACGACATTTTCATTACTGTGTATTTTATTAAGGTTCAAGTGGTTTGTATTTTTATGGTTGCATCTGGTCTATATAAACCCTGCTTCAGTTTAAAAAGCTACTTGTCTCAATATGGACATGAGGGAATTTTGAAGTATAGTGGGATGTGTATGTGTCAATCGTATGTTAATTCCAAGAAAACCTTCTCATGGACTAGCTCGTAATAGTCTTACTACCTAAAGTATGGAAAAGGGGCTGTATCTGTGTTGTCTTTGTGTTTGTTCATGCTTGTGTGTCTAGGTCTTATGTTTCCACTTTTATATATTTTGCAATGTTTGCCTTGAAAGCAAGAATTGTTATTCTTGAAAGGTGGTTCAGAATGCCATTGGGTAAGTTATATAATACAAATATGCTGTTGGATTAATATATGCATTTTTAACAAGTATTTAACAAGAAATCCTGTCTATATCAAAGTCAAGGACTCTAAAGTTTAGTTTCCCATGGAGATAATACAGTGTTTTCCTCTTGGTAATCATATAAGTTACTGATTTGCTTTGGTATTCAACTGGCCACATGTTGTATAAGCTTCTCTTACGTACACTGATTTGATTTATGTTTAAAGGGGGGCGGGGGGGGCGGGGGGGAAGGGGGAGGTAGGGGAAGAAGATGCTCTCTTTAGTTCCACAGGTTATATTTCCAAAAAGTAAAATAGGAGAACTACAAATGTAAATTTATATAATACTGTATTAAATAACTAGTCTCTGAGACTGTAAATGCACTTTTCCCAAGCCTGTTTTGTTTTTATTATCATATCCTTTTTCAAGTGTTCATTCTAGAGCCCTGGGAATTTGACAGCAGTCTTTATCTTAACCAAGACCTGACTTTCTTCAGAGGTATTTGCTCTGTTAAGTGTTTGCTGAAGTACTGAAATACTTCTGATGCACCAGGATGGCAGTTTGCAGAAGTACACGCACGTTGAACAATATGAAACATTCGGCATACCTTCTTTAAACTCTTTTCTCTAAAATCTTGTAGCATACCTGAGGATGCAATCAAGACTTTGCTATGAGTTCTGATGTAGGCTCCTCATTAACTGCTGTTAACCTGAATTCTGCATCCTTAGTTGGCTCTACCCTGGCTGTTATCCATCAAAAATAGCCATTCTGCATTAGCTTTTCAAAAAGCAGACTGTTGAGATCTTGTTGCTGTTAAGTACTATTGAAAATTATAACTCTTGCTTTTAGCATACCTCACATCTCCGCCACAGTTTTTAGTTTAGTATATCATTGCCTTTTCGTTTTGCTTTTCTAGCACTAACTACCTGTCCATACAATTAGTCCTTCTCACTTTCTCCTACAAGACAAATTTTGTTAATGACTCCAGAGTAATCCAGGATGTCTTACATGTATAAACACATATGCAGGAACATATATTTTTTTGTGCATGCAGATGATCACACAAAGTTTTCACAAACTGTAAGATGGGAGCAAAATGTGTTCACTGGTGCTGGTGAAATTAGACTGACAAGGATCTGGTGTTTTTTTCTTTTTATTTTATTTTTGTAGGTCAGTCAATGCAGTCAAGGTTTGGAGGTAGCCTTTGTCACCAAAGTCTCTATCAGCCTCACAACTCAAAAAAGGCCCTTTGCCTTTTCTTTGTGTTTCTAGTGTTGAGGTGGCACAAACAATTCCATGAAGTCATATTGGTGTAGTTCAGCATGTATTAGGGGAAGAACTGATAGAATGGATAAATTTGAAAAAGTCACAGAATGTGTGTCTTGCTTTGGATATAGAGCTGTACAGATGCTCCATTTGTGTTAAGCTATTTTTGCATTGTTTCAGTTCTTTTGCATGAGAAGGTAAAACATAAGTAACAAAAGCTTTTGTGGATTTTAGACAGACAAAATTATACCTTAAGTACTGATGTGGTCCTTGGATTATGAGAGAGCTCAGTTTCTCATGTGCTTAGCCAAGTCACACTTAAAAAAGAGTAGTCCGGTGCCTTGAAACTGTGAGATTATTTTCACAGTACAAAGCATGGCTGTTCATTTATGTGCACTGCCATTTGTAAAGAGCAAGTTTATGTCTGCAAAGTTTAGAACTTGTTGTTGCAGGACACACCTAACAATAAAAAACCTAAATGAAAGCTAAATGAACACATGCAGGCTCCTGGAAGAACTCTGTCAGTGACAGATGTGCATACATTGAACTTAAGTTAGTGGTTATTGAAAAGGATATGGAAAAAGGGAACTACAACCCCTGTTTTCAAGAAGGGGAAAAATGGGAGACCCAAGAAACTCCAGACCAGTCAGTCTCACCTCTGTGCCTGGCAGGACCATGGAACAGATTCTCCTGGAAACCACAAGAAAAACAACGAAGTGGTTGTGACAGCCAATATGGCTTTACTAAGGGCAAATCATGCCTGACCATCTTGGTGGCCTCCTATGGTGGGGCTACAGAAACTGATGGACAGGGACAAAGCAGTTGATGTCATCTGCCTGGACTTGTGCAAAGTGTTCGACACTGTCCTGCACAACATCCTTGTCTCTAAATAGGAGAGACATCAATTTGATGGATGGACCACTCGGTGGATAAGGAATTGGCTGGATGGCGGCACACAAAGAGTTGTGGTCAACAGCTCAATGTCCCACCAGAGACATGTAATAAATGGTATCCCTCAGTGGTCGGTGTTGGGACTGATCCTGTTCAACATCTTTGTCGGTGACATGGACAGTGGGATTGAGTGCGCCCTCAGCAAGTTTGCCGATGACACCAAGCTGTGTGGTTCGGTTGATACCCTGGAGGGAAGGAATGCCATCCAGAGGGACCTTGACACACTTGTGAGGTGGGCTGATGCCAACCTCATGAAGTCCAGCAAAGTGAAGTGCAAGGTCCTACACCTGGACTGGGGCAATTCCAAGCACAGCTACAGGCTGGGCAGAGAAGAGATTCAGAGCAGCCCTGTGGAGAAGGGCTTGCGGGCATTGGCTGATGAGAAGATGAACATGAGCTGGCTTCAGTGTGTGCTTGCAGCCCAGAAAGCCAACCGTATCCTGGGCTGTATCAAAAGGAGTGTGACCAGCAGGTTGAAGGAGGTGATCCTGCCCCTCTACTCTGCTCTCGTAAGACTCCACATGCAGTACTCTGTGCAGTTATGGTATCCCCAACATAAGAAGGACATGGAACTGTTGGAACAAGTCCAGAGGAGGGCCATGAGGATGATCAGGGGGCTGGAGCACCTCCCGTATGAAGACAGGCTGAGAAAGTTGGGGCTGTTCAGCCTGGAGAAGAGGAGCTGTGAAGAGACCTCATAGCAGCCTTCCAATATCTGAAGGAAGCCTACAAGGGTGCCAGAAAGGGTCTCTTCATCAGAGACTGTAGCAATGGCAAAAGGCGTAATGGGTTTAAACGTAAACAGGAGAGATTCAGGTTAGGTATAAGGAAGAAGTTCTTTATGGTGAGGATGGTGAGGCACTGGAGCAGGTTGCCCAAAGAAATGGTGAATGCTCCATCCCTGGCAGTGTTCAAGGCCAGGTTGGACAGAGCCTTGGGTGACATGGTCTAGGGTGAGGTGGCCCTGCCCATGGCAGGGTGGTTGGAACTAGATGATCTTAAGGTCCTTTTCCAACCCAAACCATTCTATGATTCTATGAATATCTTGCTTTTATAGAAAAATTTAATATGTACGTCTGCAGGCAAGGGGACAAAACAAAGGCTGCCTGCATAAAACTTGAAGATATTCTTTATAATTTGTTTTGGTTTGTGATTATGAATGGAACTTGGGGAAAACCAGTCATGTCATGCCTTAGACTAGTGAGCTACATACAGCTGTAACCCAGAGGCTAGCCAGCATAACTTTTTGGTTTAAGATCAGTTAATTTTTCTTCTTAGAAAGTGCTTCTCTTAGTTTTAGAATGCAATTACTGTTTCAAAGAATTTGCCTACATACAACCATTTTCCTTTTTTTGCATTGCTTTATGCCTTACTTATTATATAAGTGTGGTATTTTATACTTCAGTGGACTGTAATGAGGCACTCATATTGCTTTCTTAAAGTAGAATGTTAATGAAAAACTAGTAAGCATAAAAGTACTGCACTTTGTGAACTTAACTTACTTTTTAAAAAAAAATTACATTATGCTGACTTTTATTTATTATGCTCTTAGGTCATGGGATAACATTTTACTGCTCTAGTGAATTTTATCAGAAAATGCACAAAAACCTCAAGAGGAAGTGGTTGCACATAAACTTCATGATACAGCATTGTACTTTGACAAGAAAGAATAAGAGATTCAGAAAGTTTTACTAGTGCTTGAAATGTTTTTATAGTTTCAATGATCTGGAAGAAATTGTACTTTTTAAAAGGATAGAGATATTCAATGCTGTATTGTTATGGACAGAATTTTAGAGGCACAATTTTTCCGGGCCGGCAAAAATCATGTTGATCAGTAACTACAGGCCGTTGATGCTGAAAATTTTTGACTTGGAAGTGTAACACTACCTGATTGGCTGGCCAAGATACATGGAAAATAAGGTTCATATTGTAACAGTGGTAAATGATGCAACAGTCAAATGCAGAATAAATTCGCTGCCAGCAGATGGCAGCAGAATGGAAAAAAAAAAAAAAAAAAAGGCACATAAATATGAGGTAGTGGACAAAAGAACTTAGATTTCTAACAGCTTACTTTCACTAGCTGATTTTGACTATGCAAGGTAAGTTAAGGTTTAATTAGAAAGGGGAAATGTCCAAGGCATGCCTACTTTTGAGATATAACCTTGGACTGCAAAGTATTGTACTGTACTTCTATAAACACTAATTTCTGGTAGAAGTTTTAAGGAAAGGTTATATCTGAATATATTTGCAGTAGTGTTTTTTTCTAAAACTTCTGATGTTTTGCTAGTCATATAATGTGAAGAATTAATTCTGATGTCCTGTTGAAAAAAAAACCTCATAGCAAAGTGGAGCGGTATTAGTTTTAACTGGGACTGTCAACTTACGTCCAGTTGAGAAAAGAAAGCCTTTAAACTGGTTCTCTCTGCACATATCTTAGTTAACATTTGATCACCCAGTGTGAGATATTACAAATAATTTGCAAGCTGTGAATATGTTGGTATTTCTTTTTCTTTGGTGATGTGTGTAGGGGGTTGTGTGTTCCCAGAAGAAGAACAAGGAGGAGTAAATGAGGTTTAATTTTCATTTTTATCTTAAAATCTGCTTTGGTACCATCTGCACTTTAGGGAGAATATGCAGCACTGTCCTTGTTCTGAGTGCTTTATGGTGTTCGCTACTACAAACTTTTATGCTTATTGAAGAAGACACAGGATTGAAACCATAAGTATGTGGCTTCTCATGGTGTGTGTATACAGTTATTTCTACTATATTTGTGATGTAAAGTGTTGCCAAGCATACCATTCTGAACTTACATTTAAGAAATGGTTTGTAAATAGGATTTGAGGCATAGACAAAAAATTAGCAGTGACCCATCAAAGGTGGAAAAGGTAAGGGGGAATGTTATTGCTTCTATTTTCTTTCTGAATTTGTTTTTTTTTTTGAATTTGTTCTGGGCTTGTTTGGGGTTTTGGTTTGGACTTTTTTTTTTTTAAAAAAACAAGAAGTATGCATTTAAAATTAAAAGAACTTTGTCAAAGGTAAACTGAAGATTCAGGAATTATTTTAAACCTCAACGTCTGCATTGTGTAGTTAGCTGGTGATTTATGTGTATTGCTTTGTGCAAAGAAACAGAGTAGGAAATTTTATATAGCTATTTATCTGTGTATATCTATAGCTCTGTGCAAGTTGTTTATGGATATCATGATTAATATGGCACAAGTTTATACCCTCTTGAATTTTTGCTAACTGAGAGTTCAGTTTTATGGCATTTTAGAAGCTTAGCGTAATATATTTGTGGGGTAAATAGTTTGAGGTAGATACCAAACCCACTCTGTTTTGCTCATCTTTTGCATGTGTTATATTAGCACTTGCATTGATTGTTCCACTGTTATTCTAATTATTTTAAAATGCGAGATTTTCTTTTTGACCGGTCAATTTCTATAGGACATATTTTTTCACAACTTCAGTTCTAAAGGTGTGCAATGAAGTTGCTTCATTTTGACTGACCCCAGAATCATTTTAAACAAGTTATTATCCTGTGTTTCAGACAGATTTTATTGTTTAAAGCACTTTTTAAAGGGAATAGCACTTGGTAATTAAAGACATTACTTGCAATCGTGCATCTGTCTTACTGATGTGGTGAAGCAGTAATGGCCTACCCTTACCATAATACAGTAAGCAAGGCACAAAGGGTATCGCACTGCAGTTTACCAGCCGTGGTGTAGATGAGCAGCACAAATCTGTGTTGCCTACAGTTTTTGTAGTGTTAATTTGAAATACTATCTATTAGTGTATTATCTATATGGAACTGGCACACTTTAAATCTAGAAGCAAAGACGCAAGTAATGGAAGTTGAGAAATTCCATCGACACAGTTAAATATAATTACAAGGTTAGAACTGGGGCCAGAATATTTGAGTCCTGCATGTAACATTTCACTGCTCAGCCCCTTTTGAATGGCATTACCTCATCTTGCATCCATTCAGGAAAAGAGTTGCAAATCCCACAAGAACAGATCTAAGTTATCCAAGGTCATTGTATGAACAGAATGTGGAGAATTCTTTTCATGTTTTCACTTATAAGGGGATGCTTGAAAATACATATGATGCACCATTTTACCTATTAATATTACTTTGGTTTAGGAAAAATGTATCTGTCAGATTTAATCCTTTTGCATTGTCTTTTCCACTTGTTTCATGTGTCAGGTGTGAGTCTGATCAGACTGTTAGGAGGAAGGAAAGTATAAATATACTAAGGTGCTTTGTAAAATAATGGCTTTATGTGAGCAAATGACATCAGTTGGAACAAATTACATACTGCTTCCAATGATGTAATCCAGAAAGTCTGAATTGCTTTTAATGCTCTCAGTCTGAATAAATTCCTTTTCTTTTGAGTTCTTCACAGTAATCAGCTTTTATATCGCAAGCAGCAGGCTCATTCTCTGTTTATTCCTTCAGTTTGAAAATTTTGTGATAGAAAAGGCAGGTAGAACACCCCCCCTATTCCACTGTATAGAAGTATTAGAAATCCAAAGTATTTGAAGGTTTAGATGTTTTTTTAGAACATTGCTGACTGAGGTGAAGCGGTGCTTGTAAATAGTCTGATAGTAAGCAAAATATACAATTGAGAAATTCAAGCCAGGAGAATATTTTGTTTTTTTTTTTAAATATGTTTTCATTTTTTTTCTGTATATAGATGTAAATATCAATGTAATGAAATGAGGTGCTGAAATAACATATTATGTAAAAATACAAATGAATGTACAAACACAGATTTTTAGTGTATGTAACAGGTGACAGCGTGATAAGAAATACAAAACAGAATTTTAAAGTGCTTGCTAAATATTAAACGGAAGCTTTGATCTTTCGTGGATATTTTTTAATGCTTGGAACAGTATTCATTGTCATTAACAAAATTTCATAACTGTGAGATCAGCATTTGGAAGACTCTGTTTCATTTAAGGCTTTTCTGAAAACCGTTACATTCTCCTGTTTATAAGTTTATTCCTGTAAAAGTCAACTACATCTGAGGCATTGTATCAATTTCTGGCACAACAGCTCTGTCTTTTGAACTGTTTTTATCTAGTAAGGGGGTTGAATGTAAGTGTTGATGAACTTTGTAATTTCTTGACATACACAGTAGAAAAGTATTGTTAAATTGCATCTAATTATTTAGATTGAAATAAAGTAAAATTCCCTATAAAGGCTGCTATTAACATTCCAAGGGCTTTTCCCTCACATCCAGAGAATCAGATAATTTACACATACTCATCTTGAGCAACATCTCACCTTAGAAGGCATTCCATTGACTCCACTAGAATATTTTGTGAAGAAGCTGGCGGAGTATTTACTACTTCAGAGATAGTATGTACTTTTAGAATTCAAAAGGAGAAGCTGTCACAACTTTCTTGTTATTTAATCTTAATTAATAAATATCTATATTTTAAACTAATTGAACCCTGTAATTTTTAAGGACTCAGTCAACTATTTTATTATTATTTTTTGTGTGTAATAGTCTCTGATGGCTTTTCCTAAAACTTGCTAATATTTTCATGGGTGTAACTGCTTGCTGAAATATAAAAGGTCTGTGAAATGTTTTCATTATACTTCTCATACCAAATATATATCCACTGAACATTCTCAATAGCTTCATTTTTCCTTGAGTGAGCTGAAGATGCATTTTCATTATTTTTATTGAGATAGAATGAGAAATTAAGTTGTTTATTCCTTTGTGTTTATCTTGAAGGCAATAAATAATAAAAAAACCATAAGCAATAAAAAAATACCTGTGTTTCTGCAGGTAGGTGTTATGAAGCGTATTTCTGAAATTACTTAAGCAGATAATGCTTTCCAGAGTATGTTCTATTCATATGGCTTATGAAGAAATTTATCTCGAACTTTTTTTCTGCAGACTATAGAAAAGCCTTCCAGTTTTTATTTTTTCAATATTTAGACAACTAGACTACTGGAAAAAGACAGGACTGATTGATGATACATACTGTTTAATGCCATTTAGATTTCCAATACAAGACCTTTTGTGGTAAAAGAGATAAAATGATTTGCTAGAAGACACTGGAAGACTCTTACATTTTTATCAGAGAGAAAGAGTGTTCCCTTGTACCCTAAAGAATGAAGTTGAGATTGAAAAGAGAGAACATTATCTTTAAAAGAAAATCAGCCTAAGGGTTGAATCCTGAAATTGAATTCCTGCTGACAGACCCTTTTTCCTGAATGGATACTTTTACAGGACTCTAATTTCTCAGTGTAATTGTGGCACTCAGGTGCTTAAGCTGGAGATGTCCCAGGGAAAGCAGACACTAAAAAGGTACTGCTTGATGTGGTGGTAGGACAGTAGTTTTGCAGAATTCTGTGTCTGTCAGTGAAGGCATGCACACATACATATGCATAGATAAAATCAAGCTGAATAAAGTTGTATTTCACCTTCTCGTTTTCTGTGAATTACAATTCATCACCCTAATATTTACTTTAAGATTTCAACTGTGAGTTTCAAACAGCTGCCACTGCAGAAGGGGTGGAAAGGGAAAAAACAATACTGAAATGTTTTATCCTCAGTGTAATGTGGAATTTCCTGCATTGTTCTTTGTGTGTCCATGGTCTGGGACAGGCAAAACTTGCATGTAGTTCAGTAACACCTTTTGCATAACTATTTATGTCAGAGTGTTAAAACCTTTTTCCCCTCCTCCTATTTCATTGATAGAAACAAATAAGAGCTTTGTATCACTGAAAAAAAACTACCATTGCTCAGTTCTCTTTGGTTAAAAAACCCACTTAGTATATTTTTATGTTATGTTTCAGCATAAAACATGACATTGTGTATCTCTATAACTTGTTTTTACATGTTACTAATTTTAATGTTTCTCCCTTCTGATCTGTGTTTGATCAAATCAGTTGTCCAAATTGCTCTGCTGTTGTCAGCAGAAACATTGGTATCTGCTATAATACACGTGGCTAGATAGGTGAAATGGCAAGTTCAAGTGAGCTACAGGGCTCGTTGCTTTAAATGTTGTAAGAATAGGCACACTTAAAAATCTAGTTATGCCATTTTAACTGCTTGTATTTGGCTACCAGTTCTGTAAACCAGCCTTTATCTGATTGGTAGTAGAAGTGGAGGTGTGGTAATGAACCGGTTTTCTGTGTCAGTAACATGCTCTTGTTAGTGTGCTGTTCCAGGTGGCAGGTATTATAATTATCATTTGATTTTCTGCACTGATTTGAATATGTCTCTCTCAGATAGAAAGTCTATAAGGATTGATTGTTTCCATTGTTCTGGTTTTCTGTGCTACTTCTGCTTTGTTTTGACTTTCCCCTTCTAGAAAGTTGTGGGGGAAACACTAAATGAAGGAAGTTGGTTATAGTTGTTTGGTAACTTCTTGCTGCCTAAATCTCAGTGACTTAGGCAATTGTTAATTACTGTTATCTATTAAAAAGGGGGGGTTTAAACTATATGGGCAAGACAATTTTGCAGAAAGAAGCTGAGCATACTTGGATTGAATTTAGGCCATGTTGTTATTCTAAGTTTTATGTTTCGGACCTAAACAAAACCAGATTAAAAAAATCTGAACATTTTTCAGGCTATTTCTGCCCCTTATTGCTCCCTGAGCAGTGTTTTCCTCTTTCTTCAAGTCTGTACTACATCTCAAGTAATATTGATCTCCTATCTATCTTTTCCTTCTACTTTGTTTCAGGCTGGCTCAGATACTTTGGCAATACTTTTCAAAGCTAGTAGCCAGTTACCATGTGTATGAATTTTCATTCAAATATAGTATTTGGGATTTGGTGTTACCTGATTCTTAGGCAGGATTCTTTTCCTCTCCATCAGTCTCCTAAGAGGTGCTACGGAAGGATACCTTATTCCTCAGCAATACACACACACAAATGCAATTGGAAATGTAGGCATAAAAGAATTTTCTTTGACTTACAGGTTTGTGCTCTTCCTAAGTCTCCAATTAGCTGTTCTTATTTGTAGTGTAGTCTTTATTTCTGATCCTTTCAATTTCCACATCTGGCAGTGAGGCCTGGTCAGCAAAGTAGATGACCTGGTTCTGATTCTGGCATTGTTGCTACCTCATTGAGTCACTTCTGTCTGCTTCCTTTTCCTCTTCCTTGTAATGGCATAATGATAATAACTTCCCATACTGAGTCTATGAATGAAATACCTGTCTATTAAGGATTTCTTTATTAAAAATTCGTAGTTTTGAAAACAAAATTTTTCAAAACACAAGAAGTCAAAACACAGAAAAAAATACTCTTTGTAAAACCTCACTTAATAGGACATGCCTCTGGTCACCTGGCAGCCTGTTTTATTTACCTACCAGATATGATTCTGGGTGATGGCCCACAGTTTCAGACGTAGAAATTTTTTTGCCTGGAGCTTTTCAGTCTACAGATGTTTACACTGCACTTCTGCCTCAGTGTCTCTAGTCTGGATGTAATCAGTGATCTCATTTGCACTTGAAGTCTCCAGAGAGGGGATAAACCATACTTTATGTCCTCATCCATCTGTGTCCTCAATGATGTAATCAAATTATTGGTTGAGTGCAGTCAAGTTCCACTGGTTGACTTGCATGGCATCAATATCAGTGCTAAATATGCTTCATTGCCACTGGTACGTTGGCATACCCCTATGGAAAGGTTTTGCAATGTATCCTGCGTTTTGTCAAGGGACCTGTGGATTGCACTTATGTCAGTTGTCAAGCTTACAGACATAGCCTCTGTGTTTTCCTCTACTTTCTGAAGATTATGGTTCTGTTTCGTAAACCATCTAATCTCTCTGTTACTGGCAATATGGTTTTTGATGTGCTGAAGTGTAGCTCTTAGTGGACAGTGTCTTGAGTAACTAGAAACTTCAATAAGTAGTGACTCAAATAACTAGTAAATACAGTTTCTGACAGGCAGATCTGTGTCCCCAAATCAGTCTTCCATAGCTGAATAGTCAGTATTGATGTCTGTCAACAGGCTTACACAATTTTTTGATGCAAAACTTCTCAATATAAACTGTGCATTCTGCTTCATAGTCTAGTCATATGAAGGTAATTTTTCATAACCATTCACTTTTACTATGTGGGAGAATTAAATGCTATAGAAGATCCATAACAGTGCATCATAGTACAATACACTGTTTTTAAAGTTCAGGAGTGGGAGATCATTTGGACAGAGAACTGTTCAGAATGCACCTGTGCCCTGATTGCCCTATTCAGGATTTACCTGAAGATCATAGATATTTCAAGGTAAAGTATCTGATCTTGTTGTGAGACAGCTAATAGTTATTAAAGACAAGCGATGGTCCATAGTCACACTGTCTTTTGTTCTCCTCTATTCAGGTAATGATTTCTGAGCTGGAACTTGCTGGTTTAGAAACACTTTTGAACTTCAGAGCAGGTATATTGTAGTTACTGCAGACAGCATGGCCAGGAAGGAAGGCATGCTGGCAAGTGTTCTTTTTCTCTTGACTCTTTGCTCAACCCCTGAAATGGCCATGTCAGTCTGGTACAAAGCAAGTAGGAAATACTGAAACAGTTTGAGTATATTAGAAAATGATAGACTATTAGTGGAACAGTATCTATTGAGTATGTATGTCAAAGTAATGTCAGCATAAAAGAACACCAAAAGGAACATTAAGGGAGAGATTAGCATTCAGTATCTCTCTAGATCTTGGGAGAACTTAGAAAGGTGGTCATGGGCTGGGGCCTCAGAATTAGGAGGTAAAAGCATAAATACTAATCTCGCGCTTATACTGCTTAAGTGGCTGTCATGTGGACGTGACTCCTAAACACAAATTGGAAATTTTGCCAAAACTTGGGAGGTGCCTCAATGCAATATTCACTCAGTCCTTTTATGCTTTAATAGCAACATTGCAAAATCTGCTCAGCTTTCTCATGGATTCATCAAGGTTGCAAACATCAGCCAGGTGTGGGACACCACAAAATTGTGTTACATTCTGTACTTTCATAAAGCAGACACAGTAAAATTCTCAGTTACATTAACTGTTTCAAGGTAGCAGCAGTTTGAAGACCTCTGTCCTAGTCTCTTATCATACTGTCAAGACTTTATCATAGTCGTATATAGGGAGATAATTTTCAGTTCGCTCAGCCAATTCATGTTACCATGTAAGATCTGTAGTGCTCAAATGAAAAAAGAAGTATGAAACTGGCAAGTTACGATCTTTGGTCAAAAGAAACATGTAATACAGAGAAAGGTTCCATGCAAAAAATGCAATAAATTATCTACTTTATGGGAGTATTGAGGACAAGATACTGAGATTGATATCTTCTACCCCCTCTCTAGAGAATTTTTATTAAAAAAACTCCCCAAAACCAAAAAATACCCACAGAGAAGAATTATTAACTGATTTAAAAGTACCTCTAAAAATATTAAACAGTTGAGTTTTGTGTGTTGTGGGGCAGGAGGCACAAAGTGGATGTGGGTTGTTCGGGGAGGGGGAAGTTGGTGAAACTTTGCCTTCACAAAGACTAAGGTAAATGCTGCCTTCTCCATATGGGAGAAGAACAGAAATTAGAGTTCTGCTCAGAATGCACCTGTGTAAATTCAGACACCAAATGAAGGGACTACCAGAGGCAAGAGTAGTAATTCTGAGATAGGGATTTTCCCATGATAGAATGTACCTTCTGTTTTATGGCATAGTCCTGGTTCAGAAAGACATGATGATATGTCAAGATTTTATCAACAGTGGTTTGAAATAACCTGTATGACTGCCTATGATTTTATCATTTGTGGGTAATATGAAAAGCCTGTTCTCATGCCAGGAAAACTTGTGTGGCACCACACAATGTCTTTTCTTCCTAATGCCTTGTTTCTAGAAAAGTAGTATTTAGTGATGTGCTGTGACTCAGCTTGATGACCTGAGATGGTGAGTGTCTGATGATAATGCTCTGTTTTCCTCCAAATACTGTGAAAACCCAAAGAAGCCAAAAGTTCCTAAAATCTCCAGGAAAAGAACAGCTTCCTTAAGAATTAGAAAAGATTTGTTAGAGCTTTTTTTCCTCCTTTTTATTCTCACCTTCTGTGTGTTACAACCACATGAGCACATTAGAAGTGTAGTTGGGGAAAGGAAGGAATGTGTTCCTATGGAGTATGTATCCATGGGGATATGCCAGTCAGCACATTTTCAAATTCTAGTGTAGATGAGGCATGTTGTCATTTAAACATCTTTTGTCATATGTCATTTAAACTATAGTTGGTGAAGATGAGGTAGAACGTAGCATACTTCCTACCTAGGTAATACTTCCTACCTAGGTAGAGGCACTTAAGCTAGAACTTGCTTGTATCATCAATGACAAGGAGTAAGCCCTATTAGGAGTTTACTCAGCTATTAAAAAGTGTGTCTTTGACTGTAGGGAATCATAGGGAGCCCACTGGGAATTATGCTCTTAGTTCAGAGGCCTTCTTTAGGTGGGATGATTGTGGGGTCCAAGGTTTGCTTTCTTCCTATTAATGCTTCTTAGACGCAAACTGTCTTGTTTGTGTTGAATTCTGATGCACCAGTTAACATGTTACTAAAAAGCATCCCTTTTTTTTTGGTATAGATGTGTTATTAAAAGTGCACCGGTTTATTTCTGCCGGCTATCCTCCACTCTTACTTGAACACAGAAAAGAAACTAACAATAGTTTGTAATACGTCCTCATGGAAACAGGAATTAGGTTTTTTTCTTGTTTTAATTTTCTGCTGATCCATAAATACAGTATATAATAGTTTAGCAGACAAAACATCAGCAATTTTAGGACTGCGTTTTCTTTTAAGTGAGTTAATCCAATCCATGTCTGTCTCAGACAGTAAACTACTTTCTTCTCTATTAGTATGGATTAAATGCAAACTAATGTCATTAAATTCATCAGAGTGGAGCAGAGGAGAAAAATTAACTGCGACATATTCTGTTTTTTTTCTCAGTCTTCCTAACTTACATAAATTTTAATATTTTCTGAACATCTAAATATGTGATTATACCATAAAATACTGATGGGTCATAATTTGGCAGCTGTGAGTTTGAAAATTTGCAAAGCAAGTTTTGGTTTGGGGAGTTTTTCCTAATATCTAGCAGGTTTACAGTGTGTTTGAGACACACTGTTTACTTGTGCAAGCTCCACATCCAGGAAGCAAATCAATCTTCTCTAACAGGCTTTAATAATTCAGCTCAGCAAAGTTGAGCAGAACTAGAGTGTTTAATAGAAGAAGTGTTTCTTGATTTTCTTCTTTAAATTGTACACTGTCTACAAACCATTGACACTGGGAATCCCATAGTATAGTGTGATACTCTGCCTTTTCAAAAATTTTACGGTCGCTATGTGACTTTGCACAGTATTCCTATGCTTATTTCAAACTCGTGGCAAGGGTATTGTAAGGATACAGAACATGCAAAATTAATAATTACATTTACAGTACCTTTTTCCTATTTGCTCAGAAGGTTCTTAGAATACTTTAAAAACCTCTCATTAGTGTCTTTAGAAAACTATAGTATATCACTTGTACATACAATTAGATTGAAGTGCACAATTCCTTTCACCTGCCGCTGAAACACAATGAATCTACAGTGATGTGGATCAGCTGTTTAAAATCACACAGCCTGTCTGCACAAACGGCACTCTCTGGGACAGAAGCCGAGCAGTGCAATATCCAGCTGAAATTGGATGGGAAGGGTTGGGGGATTTTACACTGGTACTTGGCCACAGCGCCACAGTGACTCATATACTCACTGGATCAAAGAGGATTGGAGGACTCCGCATTATCCAGCATATGAGTTTTCTAGATAGAAGAGCTATTGCCTAATGCCACCTTTTGGAGCCTCTCCAAGAATGAAAACAATTGATCCAGTGTTATATCCTTAATAGTCTGTAGCCATGACAGCTGCAGCACCTTGTGATTACCTGAGGCCAAGCACTGTGTTTTAAGAAGTAACTTCCCCTGAAGTGATTTGTTTAACAGTTTTCTAAAGTGCTGGCGTATATTCTTGGCAAAATCTGCATTAAAAGAGAATTAAAGTTGAGAATAGGTATCAATGCCTCCAGGCCACAAAATACTACAAAACTATTTTAAGTACAGAGCAGGATTTACACAACTGAGGGATTTTAGAATTGCAATGAAACTCCTGGGAAATCTGAGCAAAACAAAAAATAGATTAGTCGGTGAGATAGCCTCCTCTATCTCATATTGTTCTGTACATGTTCTTCTGAACACTGCACACAAGTTTCACAGCACAAGTACTTCAAAACCTTTATCCTTCCACTTTTCTTGACATATGTCGAGAAATGTTCTTTCCTCTGCACCATGGATTACTTTTCCACCTGTTGGCCGTATCCTCTTTTATTCTTTCTCTGTACTAGCGCTCCTATGTTTGAAGAATTGGTTTTCTTATTAAAGAACTTGGAATTGGAGTTATTTTGTCTTGATGATTTTTTTTTTTGTTTTGCTGGGGTTTGCCTTTGCTTAGAATGAAGCGCTTGAAATAATCCCTGAAATTCTTTGTACAAACAGTGATCTAAAATGCTGTCCATGTCATTTGACTGACTGGTGAGGTGGAGAGGGACACGGGGGACAAGTGATTGTTTATGGTCAGTTTGCCCCCCATTTCTGTTGTGACTAGGGAACTTAGCTTTAAAAAAATAATTTAATTGAAGGTAATTTCTTGATATCCTGGAAGTCCATAGAAGTAGCAGCTATTTCAATGGCTAGACAGTTTTAAAGGAAAGTCTCTAGGGAAGAAGAGTTCAGTTAAATGAGAAAAAAGACAGTTATTTTTAAAGAATAGTGTCAAAACTCACAAAGCCTGCGCATATAATTAGAGTAAAGCTTGTATATAAAATTTCAATGAGTTTTTACTTCAAAATAAGTCTAAAGAGTCTGCTTTGTTCTGCCAAGGGTCTTAGGACCAAGCATTGGATTTCTTCAAGTACCAATTTTATATTTACTTTAGTTTGTAGACAAATTAATTTACTTCTGAGAGGAAAAAATAAATGGCCTGGGGACATCAGTATTGCTTTCCTGTTCTAAGAGGGAAACTTAATTTAGTCATGGTTGGTGTTTTTAAATTCCTGAACTCTACAAAAAAAAAGCCCAAACAACGAGGTGCACCAGGGAAAAGGAAAAAACAGCCCTCTGAAGGAAATAATATCTAGAAATATCATCTTGACTCCTCCCACCTTCTGCTTTCACTGGGCATTAAGTATACATATACCTTACTCCTTGGAGATGTTATTAATCCTGTTTTATAAAAAAATCAATAATGTGAAAAATAATTATAAGCATAATATAGAAACATAATAATAGAATCATAGAATAGTTAGGGTTGGAAAGGACCTTAAGATCATCTAGTTCCAACCCCCCTGCCATGGGCAGGGACACCTCACACTAAACCATCTCACCCAAGGCTCTGTCCAACCTGGCCTTGAACACTGCCAGGGATGGAGCATTCACAACTTCTCTGGCCAACGCATTCCAGTGCCTCACCACTCTCACAGCAAAGAACTTCTTCCTTATATCCAATCTAAACTTCCCCTGTTTAACTTTTAATCTGTTACCTCTTGTCCTGTCACTACAGTCCCTAATGAATAGTCCAACCCAGCATCCCTATAAGGCCCCCTTCAGATACTGAAAGGCTGCTATGAGGTCTCCATGCAGCCTTCTCTTCTGCAGGCTGGACATCCCCAATAATTCCAAAATTCCACCACTTTATTAGGTAACTTGTTTTAGTGCATACCTTTTGTTATACTGAGCAAGTTTTCATACGAACTAACCAACCAAACATTCCTTTCCTGTAAATTAATACCATTAACCCCATAGTGTACAACCCTGTCATGTCCTGCCATACAGACGTGATAAAGTTGGACAACCACCATCTTAATACCCATTTTCAAATGTGTATGCGGTTGTGATAATGTCTGCTCAATCTTTTTTTCATAGAATTAAGATGCCCAGGTCACGGAATTTCACTTATTAAATCCTGTTTTGTCAAGTGCTTCTCATTCGTGTAATCTTTTGGATTCTCTTATTTGTCTCAATCTGTCACTGTATGCATTACCAGGCACAGCATTTCAGCTGAACTTTGCCAGCTTGGTTGAAGGAACCCTCCCAGTTTGATGAAGACAAAGTCTACTCAAGTTAAATTTGTTGTTTAAGAAACAGAACAGCAGCTCTCAATGTGGTTACTTAATTGCATCCATGCTCTACGTGATGAATAACATTTCCCATGTACAGAGCAAAATTAGTAGACAAATGCCCTTCTTCCTCCCAGTGTGGGGGTGGGGGAGAATGTAAAGATGTTATATCTGTAAAAACAGATGTGTTATTTATTTAAATGGTGCAAGCTAAACAAGGAACAGTTAAGGTTAGCTTGCTGCCATTTGACTTCTTAAAACCACATAAGAGAGCAAATGTCTTAGGCAGAAGGAACTGATTTAAGTTGTTACTTGCTAAGCTTGCCTGACTTAATGGAAAATAATTTGGTTGGTAGTTCCTTAAGGTGGTAGGTTTAAATAGATACCATGTCTTTTTTTATGCCATCTGTTGCTGTTTCTGTTTTCAGTGCAGCTCTTTTAAAATACAGATTCTTATTTGTATAAATACTGAAACAATCTACTAGAATCGCAAATGATCAAATCCTCTGAAAACTAGGCGCCATAAATAATGCCTTTTCTAGAAGAATCTCATCCAGTTGCAAGTCTTAATCCTGTTTACTTCCTGTAAGCTACAGGGTCTTCATTATCAAAGGGGGTTCTAGGATATGAACTCTTCCTGAATGTAGTATACCTGTAAATGTTAAAGCTTGAGTTTCAGAAGTTGTTCTTCCATTGGGGCAAAAATGACTGACAAGTATAACAAACAGTCTGCAAATTTATACTGATCTGCAAATCTTGTTCTTGAGGCATCCCCTCTGATTTTAAAGAAGTTAATAAGCTGGATGTCTTAGTGAAAATGCTTTTCATGTAAGTTATTGTCCACTAAATTCATGTGCCTCAGATGAATTACATTGGAGTTGAATGAGAAATGAGACATAAACTAACTTACCTTACTGGGCACTTCATATGGCAAAGAGTAGAAATTATTTTTGTTGCTACATTGTGCAAGGCTCTTCTGATGATGTGAATGTCTCTTTCCCTTCCATACCTCTGCTAAACTAATCAGCAAGAGACGTGTGGATGTAGAAGTTTGTTTTATGCAGAAAGGTGGTTTGCTGTGTTTGGGTTTGTTTTTTTTCTTCTGTGTATGGGAGATCCATTTCATATGTATGCACAGATGTGAAGATAACAAGTAATACGAACAAAGCTACTTGTTTACTTAAATGCTTACAAAATACCTTATCTGGTATATTGCTGTACATTTATGTATGTAGAAATGTTGTACTATCTTATAGAAGTAGTCCACATTCCAAGTTTCATGCTGCAAAGGCAAAATTGAGATGTGGAATTGAAACAACTGTGAAGCAAGGTCATTCAGTATGACAGCAGCATATAGGAACAGACCTAAAGTTATCCTGTCCATTGCTGTTCACTAAGAATAGCTACTTGTTCACCTTTAGCTTATGATACAGGGATTTAGCCTTGAAACAAATTTCCTAATAGTGCAATAAACTGCATGTAAAGTATTTATCTGTTTTTCTCCTTCAAGACTGGAACTTTACCTAGCAAAATTCTTTCCTTTATTTGTAGCAAAATACTATTTCACTATATGAATTTTACATTTCCCCCTTCTATTTAGCATATGAGAGATTTAAATGCATAATAAATACTTTGGTTGTTTTTTTTTTGTTTCAGTTCAACTCCAGTTTTCATGGAATACAGATAATAGATGTTTTTATTACAATACAGTAGCACGGGAAAAACGGTGGGGAAATCAACCACCAGAGAGAGCTTATTAAGTGTTCTGGAAAATATGGGAAATGTTTATAAATAAAGCTACAATTTAAAGCTAGAACTGTGAGTACATGTGTTAGTTGGTTTGTGAATAATGTTTGACAAACAGCTTTAGTTATACACAATTCCACAGAAGTAAAAAAGAGAAGAAGACAGAAGCTGCTAGGAAAAAGAAAAAACAAAAAAAAAACAATCCCAAAACCTGTTGATATTTTTATTTCATTCTGTATTTGACTCCCGGATTGCGAGGACCCTTAGATACCTGAGTTTTCAATTCATTTCCCAGGCAAAATTCTTGTCTATTTTACACTGACTTTTTATGATATAGTTAAGTGCCAAATTTTGAACATTGATAATACAGATGCACACTTGTATAGCCAGCATCTAGATTCATTCAATGAATATACAGTTCTCTCTTTTCCTTAGAAATACCTGTATATATTGGTATTCATTTTCTGTTTGAAAGATAAGCTTGAATACATAAACCAGCTAAAAATATTTTTCAAAAATTTCAAAAATGTTTTCAAAAATTTCAAAAATTAGTAAATTCCCTCTTACCTGCTGACAGCCCTGAAGCAGAAATTCTGAGAGTCATGAACCTAAATTTGTATCAAAATTGAGTTTAAAACCATGGGGCAAGTATTAAAAGCAAAATGTCTTAGCCCACCTAGCCATCATCTGACAGACAAAAGGAACCCAAAGATCTTTCTTAGTTTTCCTTTTCATGGATGAGGAAAAAGCTAGGAAATTGGTGAATTTCTGGCCTCAACCTTGAGGAGATATAAGAGGGAATTGATCTACTAGGTGGAAGGAGAAAGAAAAACTTATGTCCCTGTTGTTCCAGGTGGGTTTCTAGAGCTGTGGAGATTTGTTAGACCAAATGCGTGATGTGCCAAAGATTTGAGATTCCTTAATCTTGTGTGTTCTGCCTTGAATTAGGTCTCTGAAAGTGAGATTGCATGAGGCTTTGCTGTTCCAAAGTGGTGGTGCTGTGCAGTGTTTTGTGTGGCACCAGAGTGCAGAGGAGACTTCTATCCAAATTAAGCTTCAAGTTTTGGCATTTGAATTGTCTGAATACCTGTGTGTAAGAAGAAATTTCTGACAAAAATCTGAAGGAAGAGAAAATGTGGGATCTATCCATAAAGAGCTTGTTGGCCAAAGCATTCTGGCAGGTAAAGCCACATCTCTCACAGTGCAGATGAGTATACTAATGGCTGCCTTAGTTTTTGGTCTTGGGAATTACTCACTCTAGCTAGAAATTTTACCTGGTACATGAAAACCCTTCAGAGTGGCCTAGTATTTCCAACTGAGATAACATCACCAGAAAATTCCCGATCTTGTAGACTTCTGAATTGCATGAATGCACATGCCCTGAGACCCTTCATAATAAAATAGGTGGTATGCATTGTAAGATACTGTATTATCATATTAAGTTAAATCCTTAAAGTCCTTGTTCATGCTGAGTTCTCCTCAAGTCACTTCAACTTTACCTTAGAAATGACAAAGCTTTATGAGAGCACAAACTTCAGGTTATGGTCCATTATGTAGTCTGATTATAGTTTTATATTAAGTGTTTTGCACATACCAGAACTCAGTTTAATGCAATTTAACATTTTCTTTAGATTTATGGGAATCATGGCAAAGGAGTGGAACACTGAGTTCCTTGGCAAGTCTGCCAGCTTGTGCACTGAGGGAGAGAGCAGGGAAAAAGTTATATTTACTCCAGTGAGTATCATCCCTTGCCTTTTGTGATCTGGAAGAGAGGAGTGAAAATTCTTTTCCATGCAGTAGATTCTGCCTGAAGCAGCTTTAGTGACTTCAGCAATAGTTGGTTGTTTCGTTCAAATAACGCATCACATCAAATATTTCGGAGGGACTTTCCCTACCTGCTATTTTATTTGTATTCAGGAATCAGGGTTTCCTGACTGAGAAGTAGTCTCTTTCCTTCTCACTCCCTCTCACTTTCTTTCTCTTCCTCCCTTCTCCTCCCTGCAAAACTTTTCTGATTTTTCCCATCATGTACTTTGAAATAACTTCTGCCATAAAAGTTAGGTGATTTTGTGTGACAACTTTTAGTGTTTGACTATGATAATGCATGTTGTGCACGATGTCCCCTTTGAAGGGAGGAAGCCTTTAGTAAAATCATTGATGAGACCTTTGATAAAGAAAAGGCACTAGCAAGAAAGTATTCATTAAGGTCACTTATCTCTTAATCAATACTAATTGCATAATTGAAATCGGGGTTATGTTGTCAATGATTTGTCTTCCTGACTCTGAGTGTACATGAACCCTGAAAGACTGGTAAAATGAAGATGGACTGGACTTCATTCAGTATGCAGAAATATATTTTTCATCTTTACTTTCCTGTATATCGATGTAGTGTTGCATTTTGTCAGTGTGTGTTCTGTGAACTCAAAAGGTTTTCTTAGGAGGTAATCTCTCAATATGAGGAAAAGGCAGTAAGTCCTAGAATCATAGAATGGTTAGGGTTGGAAAGGACCTTAAGATCATCTAGTTCCAACCCCCCTGCCATGGGCAGGGACACCTCACATTAAACAAGGCCTCGTCCAACCTGGCCTTCAACACTGCCAGGGATGGAGCATTCACAACCTCCCTTGGCAACCCATTCCAGTGCCTCACCACCTTTACTGTAAAGAATTTCCTCCTTATATCCAATCTAAACTTCCTCTGTTTAAATTTTAACCCATCACCCCTTATCCTGTCACTACAGTCCCTAATGACAAGTCCCTCCCCAGCATCCCTATAGGCCCCCTTCAGATACTGGAAGGCTGCTATGAGGTCTCCACACAGCCTTCTCTTCTCCAGGCTGAACAGCCCCAACTTTCTCAGCCTGTCTTCATACGGGAGGTGCTCCAGTCCCCTGATCATCCTCGTGGCACTTCTCTGGCCTTGTTCCAAAAGTTCCATGTCCTTTTTATGCTGAGGACACCAGAACTGCACACAACACTCCAGGGGAGGTCTCACAAGAGCAGAGTAGAGGGGCAGGATCACCTCCTTCGACCTGCTGGTCACGCTCCTTTTGATGCAGCCCAGGATACGGTTGGCTTTCTGGGCTGCAAGCGCACACTGCCGCCTGCTCATGCTCATTTTCTCATCCACCAGCACCCCCAAGTCCTTCTCCGCAGGGCTGCTCTGAATCTCTTCTCTGCCCAACCTGTAGCTGTGCCTTGGATTGCTCCGACCCAGGTGTAGGACCTTGCACTTGGCATGGTTAAACTTCATGAGGTTGGCATCAGCCCACCTCACAAGTGTGTCAAGGTCCCTCTGGATGGCATTCCTTCCCTCCACGGTATCAACCGAACCACACAGCTTGGTGTCATCGGCAAACTTGCTGAGGGCGCACTCGATCCCACTGTCCATGTCAGCAATGAAGATGTTGAACAAGACCGGTCCCAACACGGATCCCTGAGGGACACCACTCATTACTGGTCTCCAGGTGGACATTAAGCCATTGACCACAACTCTTTGTGTACGGCCATCCAGCCAGTTCTTTATCCACCGAGTGGTCCATCCATCAAATTGATGTCTCTCCAATTTAGAGACAAGGATGTCATGTGGGACAGTGTCGAGCGCTTTACACAAGTCCAGGTAGATGACATCAACTGCTCTACCCCTGTCCATCAGTTCTGTAGCCCCATCATAGAAGGCCACCAAACCAGTCAGTCAGGAACTTCACCTGAATGCCATGATTTTTCAAATATGATGGCTAGATAATACTACTTTGTGTGGAATTCATGCAAAATGGCATCAGTCTTTCAGAGGCAGGGAAGATTATAAGTTTAAAAACTTGATGTGATAAATCTTGGACCACCAACACTAGGTTTATGGAATGCTTTAGAAAGAAGTTTGAAATGAGTCATTAGGTTAGCTTGCAGGTGAAACGAGCTTCAGCTTGTTTCACCCTCTTTCTTAATTTTCTTAAAGGAAATCTAAGGTGACTCATATTTGTCAGACTAAGCAAGAGATTGACGCAGTATACAATATCACTGTACTATCTGGAGGTCACAATCGTCGCAATCCTGCTGGCCAGTACAAGGGCAGGAGGTCAGAACTTTTTACAAGCTGGAAGTCAAAACACAGCACTGCACCAGTTAACACAAAGGAAAAACATGACTGCTACTGCTGAACCCAGGACAAGCCTCCTACATATAAACATGTTGATTATTGTGAAATGTTACTAGGCATAATTTGAAATATACTAAAAAGGATCAAGTAGAAGTGATCTAGCAAGTCCTTCTAATCAAATGAGATTATTTCCTACTTCATGTTCTAGATTTGTTCTTGGAAGAGATTTGATGTTTCTAACATGTATATATAGGAGAAAAGGAATCTGCATGTAGACTTAGATCATCCCAGTAGAGTAAGGCAAAAGTTGTTCAAAGAATACAGGGAAGGGAATTGCAAAATCACTTTTATTGCTTTGTCAGAGTGCTGAAATTTCTTGGCCTTTTGGGTGCTGTGAAAATTAGAAACAATTAGTTTCTACCTACTTATGGCAGTGGGTATGCAAGGAACCATATGGGTGTGAATGGACAGATTTCTGAGATATTTTGAGTACATAGGACTTGTGACAGGTGACATTTTGCACAGTTTTGTGTGGAGCCAGGCTTAATAATTTCATTTAATATGTATGAAGTCACTTAACTTCTTGGATAACTGAACTGAGCTAGAACAGGAAGAACAATATTGACTTGAAGTCAGACTCTGAATGGATCATTCTCATTAGTGCTGGAGTATTCTAGCTGATGGGTTGAATTTACAAAATGCTGGGAAAGCTGAAAGAAACTGGTAGCAACTCTGGCAACTCTCCACAAGTCATGTGCAGTTTTCAGTAAAAGGAAATTGTGTGATTTGTGTTTTAAAATAGTTGGCAATGTACCCCAAGAATACTCATGTCCTATACTACTTAAGGTATCTCACAGAAAATAGAGGTGAAGCAGATAGGAATGGTGAAGGGAAAGAGAAGAAGGACAAAGAATTAGGGGTATTTAAGGCTGGAGAAGTGCATGATAATAGCACGTAAAATGGCTATCTCCATGTAGCTTGTCACACTCGTATCTTGAAAATCCTGGTTTTCCTTTCCCCTGCTTTAAGAAAGAGGCATTATAAGTCTGAATGTGTATTATCTGATTAAACATTCATCAAAGGTTTTGTCAGTACTAATTTACTTATGTGTTCCCCCCTCAAAAACAAAAAACAAAAACCAACAAAAACCCCAAACACACAACAGGTAATTCCAAGACTTCTGTAACTGAACTCCTTAAAAACATTCCACATGAAATTTTCATTATATATATATATATAAATAAATATAACAAATGCTTTGCTAGAATCATTTTATGTCAGCTTATCTTATGTGAAAACAAAAGCTGTTATTACTGTGAGGTCATTGTGAAAGAGAGATTATGAGTGCAGCAAACTAGACATCAGCATCACATGGTATATCTAATGCTACTTGGTAGACAGAAGGCCTATTTATATGACAAGCAAAAGATAGGACAAAATGAAGGCATTCACTGAGTCTGATGGCAAAATAGATCACCAGACCACTAAATAGCTAAACTGTCTGATTCCTGAACAATTACGGTAATTCAGTAAGTTTGTGAGTTTTTGCATTTGCTTTGTAGAAAGCCGAAGTCGGGAGAGGACAAACAGATTTGTTTGTCTGACTCAAGAGGAGGAAGTTGAGCATCTGCCCAGGAATTTTTTGTTCTTATTCCTGAAAATGCTTTGGGGGGTTTCTTTACTGATAACTAATACCAAAACTATCTGCTTACAAATCTGTAAGTAGTAAGTAGCATTAGAAGAGAAATAGCAGTAGAACACTGAGTGCCATAATCCAGTGCCTATTTCAGATTTTTTATTTGGGTTTAAAATTTCATTTCAGTGGACTTGCCCCTTGTACTGTTACAATGCAGGTAAGGGACAGCAGAAAGCTAAACAATATTTGAAAGGATACCCACAGTTTGAGGAAAAATTTTCAAAGCATTTAGGCTCTTAAACCTTGATTTTAGCTCACTCCATGTGACAGCTTTTCAAGAGTATTGATCCTGATTTTCAAGAGTGCAGAGTGAAGTCCTTGTTCTTGATTAAATATGTATGTGTATTTACAGGATAGTAAAAGCCACAAAACAGTAAAGCATTTCTGCACAAAGATGATTTTTTTTTCCCTTTTTGAATATTAAACTTGAGAAGTCAGATAAGCTTTGTAAATAAATTGTTGGCTTCTGTTCCTTTTGCACCTTGGGTTTTCTTTCAGGGGCACTACTGCAGTGACACAGACAATTCAAGATACTGGCTAGGAAGTCACATATATGTGTTTACTTATAGACCAGCAGCATTTCTTCTGAAATGTAATTGTTCTATTATACTATACTCTGTTCCATAAGAAGATTCTTTTCTTGCCCGAAGCCAGGGAAGGTCTCAAGGCACTTTCTTCCTTTTCCATTCTTATTCCTCAGATGGAACTTGGGTGAAAATCAAATCCTTTGTACTAGGAATAATAAACTGCTGTGCTAGTGTCAGCAAATATTGTTGTGCTCTTCATTTTCGAACAACCTCTGGTTTGTTGAGTCATTATGGCTTTCTATTATGGCTTTTTTGTCAGTAACAGTTGGCATATTTAGCTGGTTTAGTCAAACTTCATATGGTGTTCGGGGGTGAAACTACTCTTTCAATTTTAGACTAACCTCTTTCATTCTGGCCTAAATATGATTCTGAGGTCTTATCCACAAAAGTGTGCTTGCCAGAATTGCTATACCAGTATAATTATATGACAATACAAAACAAATAGTTTAATGCTCTGTGTGTTCAATCTTAGATTAAAGGGCACCTTTTTGATACAGCTGAGTTCACTTACTTGATATAATCTAATCATAATAAGCGCAATTTTAACTATAACAAGACTATCCAGACAGATATTTGCAGGAATTTTACTACCAATGTTCAGAACAAACCTGAAGGAGTTAGTAGAATTGGAAGCATTGACAAACCTGCTTCCCTTTCCTTCTAGTCCCCGTGAATGGAAAGGCAAATCATCTGCTAACTTCAACAGGAGCTGGATTGAGTTTTGCATTGTATTTACTGACAGTAAGTGGGCATCCCACTTTGGTTATATTTCTGTCATTTTAATTTAACATTGAAGTAAGTGAATTTAAAGGACCAATCACAGCTAATTGTTTCAAGCTCTCTGATCTTTCTGTATGTTAATACTGATTTTCTGTGAATTTACTAAATACGGACTGTAAGGTAACAGTGAAAAATAGACACTGGTAAAGAAGGTGTATGTATTTGGGACACACTATCACCTAGACTTAAGACTTAGATCTCATGTTTCTGTTAGATTTTGTTTTCCTGTGCTTCTATTTACTATCTTTACAGCCTTGAATTGCAAAGAAGACTTGGTTTCATATTGAAAAATGAAGTACATTCTTAGGAGAACCACTTATATCTTTCCTTAACAAGAAGCAGAAATGTGCTGGATTAGAGACTGTGAAAAACACGAAAGCGCTTGCATCATATAATGTAGCTGAATAATTTTATGGCAACACATCATCAAACAGTTTAATTATAGGTCAAATGATAGTCATCTGTGGTAAGCTACCAAAAAGAGAAAAAAGGGAAGTGGGTAAGGAGAACTGTCAGCATTTTCTAAAACATTCAGCTAAGAAAACAGGCAAACTGGAAAAGAGAGTGAGTATTTTTTATTATGCTGGCCTGAATGTAATGTATACACATGTTCTTTTGGTTTATCCTTGTCTTTGTATCTCATGCAATGATGCTTTCATAATTCAGTACCAATAAATGAATTACTTGTTTAGATAGGAGAGACTCCACCTATTGGATGAAAAGGAAAGGCTGGGAGCAGGTAGTATGGCTGTGAGTTTTCATTTTAGATGTCACTGCTATTCTGACTTTTTTTAAATAGCTTTTGAAGGGGGTCAAAATAACTACTTTTTTCATATAAAAGTTTTAGTGAATGTGTTGTATACTTCCTGTTTCTTCTGTGCAAGCATTTGGACTGCAAAAATCCTCACAAAATCAGTATGACTCTGTCTATTTGTTGGCAGCCTAACAGCAGCTGAGCAGATACAGAGATTATATAAACCTATATAAACAACTTTGTGGTATTAAGCAACGAGTTCCATACTTCTGGATGAGTTGAGAGATGCTTCCCGATGGTCAGGTTTAAGAGATATAAATCAAAATATATTAATAGAATGGCTCTAGTATTACTCATATTTGAAATGGTTTAAGACTAGAACAGTTCTACTCACAAAATTCAGTACTAAATCCTGTTAGGGTTTTCTTTTTAAAAGAGAGGGAGGGAAAACTCCCTGTTTATATCTGTTTGAAAAGGTCCAAAAGGGAAAAAAATGTCTCAACTAGTATGGATACTTCTGTTTTCCACAGGCAAAATCTCTCTATTCAGGAGAGAGCAGTAAGAACAATGGCAAAGCCCCTCTCTCCACTGAGTTTAGAAAGTCTGGTGACTCTCAAGACTGTAGTTACTGTAGTAAACCGTGATGACAAGTACTGTCGTACCCAAGGCTGCATGGCTGTGATCTCTTGTTATGGCAACTAAGTACTACTGCCAGATAAATTGTAAACCACAACATTCCCCCACAGTCTCATTGTTTTTGCGCGTGTGGGTAAAACTTCCATTCTGGTTATTCCTTGGTTTTAGAATTTCCCATTCTAAAGTCAACATGAATATGCAAGAATTTTACTTTAGCCTTTGTCTTATGTGCAACTTTTGTACATCTTGATAGACCTAGTAAGATTCAGCAATGCAGTGGTTCAGTTCCTACTACAGTGCAGCCCCTGTAATACTTCACAGTTTATCTTCGTAATTATTTTTTCTTCTAGTAAAGCAACAGCTTAAGATCTGACATGTACTTCCTTTTCTCTGAGACTTCAGTGAGCTGCTATTCTCCAGAAAGGCAGTAACTATAAGGCTATTTCCCTGCCATGCGTATGAGTACTAATTCTTTCCAAAGTGTGTTAATAGTTGAAAGAATGACTAAACATGGCATCCTGGGAATTTTGTGTTTAATTCATTCCTTTCCCTGTGTCTTTGTTTCTTTCTCTCAATGACTTACAGATTCACTTTCTTGCAGGTCAGAGAAGGGTTCAATTTGAAAACCACTCTATGTGCTTTCAGTGCTGCATTCACTAACCCTAAGATTCCCCAGTTGGAATTTAGCTGACTGCGTGTGGGGAATGCACACATCAGAATACACTTCAAGTGCTTTCACAGTCTTACTGTTGATACTGTGTTAATGAATGAAATTTCAGGATTTATTAATTTTTTTTTTTTAGTTTTAAAATAAGCAGCTGTGCCTCAGAAATGCTTTAGGATTGTAAAGGCTAATTAGAAATATACCAATTTTATATACTCAGTCATCACATCTGAACAGGCATAGGTAGATCCTTCATAGGAAAATAGAGGCTCTTCTTTACTGCCCAGCTAACCAGGAGTATCCTTGAGACTTTTCTTGGAGGTGACAAGTCCCAAGTTCTTATGAAGCACCTATTCAAATAACCTTGTAATACAGATAGGAGGACATAAGTTTACACCTTTAGGTGGCATTGGGCTGTCTCAGTTTTTAGGAGATTGCAGAAGTGACTTCTCAAAAGCTCTGTTTTTACTTCAATAACCTCCCTTACTTACCCTCCTTCCATCTTCATGGCTCTGAGAGAGAGAGATGGTATTTGCTCTGTGTGAGGCACTTGTACATCCCCTGTAAGCCCTTCACTTTCTGCACAACAACCTCTGTTTTCACCTGAGAAAACCTGTTGGGTGTCTTGTGCATCTCAGAATATATAACTCAGGCAAGAACAGGGTAGCAGCCATACCCAAGTCATTTTCTCTTGAAAATGGGTCTACAGAGAGGTATTGTCCCTTGAACTGCGTTGGGTTTCCCTAAAGAAATACTTTTATTTTTTTTACCATTTCCCCTCTGAGACTTCATGGACCCTGTGAACCTCAGGATCTTAGTACGGATGACTCTGCACAATTCCCTGAGGGGCCTGTTTAGTATTCTGCTGGGCTGCTGTCACTGAACTCCCCACACTGCTGGTTCTCCAACACCAGCTTCCTCTCCTGTGCTGAGAAGCCAGGCACCGATATCCAATTGCATATGGAAAACAATGCTTACAGCTATCCTTGCAACCTAAATGGGGTCAAGATGTGGGTGACTCAGACACTGGATATTTATCCCATGCTTTTAGATTTTTTGTGTGCTCCCTGGCACAATTTTAGTCCATGCAATCTCTCTCCTAAACAATACTTGAGAACATTTATCCTTCTAAAGTTCAATCTGCTAGCTTTAAAACCATCTTGACTTTATGTAGGAGCTCACTGGAGCTCTTCTGCTGGCTGTTTTACAGAGTTCAGATCTGAAGGGCAACCTCATTTTCCCCATCCAGCAGGCCTTGTTGCTGCAGTTCTGAGTCTGTTTTTCTCTGAATTACAAAGCCTGTGGAAGATGGTGTTGGGGAAGGTACTGTTCCTCCCACCACTGGTATATCATGTCAGTCTTATTGCTGTCCACTTTACTTATTGCAAGCCTTCTGTTTAAGAAAAAAATTAATATTGTCAAGTATTTTGCATATAGTACTAGTACACAAAAGAAAGGGGAGAATTGCTGCCTATTTGCTTTTCATTCAGCTCTGCTTGGCCAATATGAATTATTGGGTTTAACTTCGGGGTTTTTTGTTCTTGTTGACTTTTGAGACCTTGGAAAATATTTGGGGCATACTAAAATTGCTTGAGATATGCTGAATTTGTCCTTAAGAACTAGCCCTCAAGAACCAGCATTATGCTCTAGTGTTATCTCTGAGTTTAGAAAACTCCGTCTTTGATACATGCTTGGTAAGTCTCCTAGTAGAGGTCAATCAGCAAGTGGCAATGACACCTATCACTAAGAAGTCCATTGAAGATGTTATCTGGGAAAACTAAGGGACTTTGCTGTTCCTTGCCTCTTTTGTTTTAAAGTATTATAAAATTTATAGGGAAGAAAATGAGTATGTCTTGTGGGACTGTTGCTTTATTAAATTTGGTGGTGTTTTTTCATTGTCTTTACAGGCAAAGTATTTAGGTTCACTCAGATCAGTTACGGTGCATTGGCTTAACCCCTAAAATAAGAATAGGAATGGTCAGCTGTCACACTTCATTTTTTGTGAGTTAATTCTCAAACTCAGAGAAATTCTTTCTTTGTCAAAGGCATTTAAATTTTTCTATATGCTTTTCCTTAGCTTGCATTTAGTCTTGGTCACTGCAGGAAAGTAAATTGCTTTCTGTATTTGTAGAAACTTTGGGGGAAAGAAGAGTTTTTAGCAAGGCAGCTCACAGTTTCTGTATGACTGCCTTCACAACTTAGCAGCAATAAAGCTTCAGTTTGTGTTTTCCAGTGATACAATTGGATTTAAAATGTATTCATGTAAATGGCAGCACAGCAAGTTTTAACAGGTGTTTTTCAGATGTCCTAGTCTTTATCCTCCTCTTCCTTTTACTTATATGCTACACTGGGAATAGTAAAAACAAACCTGGAAAGAATTGTCCACAGGTTGGATTTGAGGAATCCACTCAATGTTGAACATGTTGAAATCAGGTTAAATCTGATGAAGGACATCAGAGGGCCAATAAATTTCAGCAGTATATATAAGTATAATAAAAATACAAGACACACATCCCTATAGATACATGTGTAAAATAGAGCTTCCTGCAGGGCTTTGCAATATTAGTTTCACATCTCTGGGAACTGGTTTCAAATTCCTGTCCAAACTAGAATATATGCTTTTAACGAACCAAAACATAGTATTCCAGGCAGTGTGTGGAATAGTTGTAAAAGCTCGACTAGATACACAGGTGGAATTGAAATTCAGATCTAGTCATGGCCCAGCTCTTAGTTGAGAAAAATGCAAGAACCCATGACCACTTGCTACTAATGAAGTAATTTAAGAGAGCCCCTATTGATATTTTGAAAGCAAAGGTGTTATTTTTTTCCAGTATTCACATATATATAGCATCTTTGTATTGTGAACCCATTAGATAGCACGATATGGGCATATTATGATTGGGACAATAATTGAATGAAGGAGTTCTACATATATCAGCAGAGGATCATAGAATTAACTAGGTTGGAAAAGACCTTTAAGATCACCAAGTCCAACCATTACCCCAGGACTGCCAAGACCACCACTAAACCATGTCACAAAGGGCTTCATCTACACAGGTTTTGAACACTTTCAGGAACGGTGATTCCCTCACTTCCCTGGGCAGCCTGTTCCAATGCCTGAGCACCCTTTCAGTGAAGAAATGTTTCCTAACAGCCAATCTAAGCCTCCCGTTGAGCTTGAGGCCGTTACCTCTTGTCCTATTGCTTGTTACTTGGGAGAAAAGACAAACCCTCACCTCACTACAACCTCCTTTCAGGTAGCTGTAGAGAGTGATAAGGTCCCCCCTGAGCCTTGTCTTCTCCAGATTTGGCTGCTTGGCACAAGCTGGCTCATGTTCAGTGGCTGTCAGTCAGCACCCCCAGGTCCTTTTACACTGAGCAGCTTTCCTGTCACTCTTCTCCAAGCCTGGAGCATTGCGTGGGGTTGTTGTGGCCCAGGTGCAGGACCTGGCACTTTGCCTTGTTGAACCTTATGTCACTGTTCACAGCCCATTGACCCAGCCTGTGCAGATTCCTCTGCAGATCACTTCCTATCCTCCAATCCTCCAGCAGATCAACACTACCAGCCAACTTGGTGTTATCTGTGAATTTATGGAGGGTGCACTTAATCCTCTGACCCAAATCATCAATGAAGATATTAAACAACACTGTCCCTAACACAGCCCTGAGGGACACCACTAGTAACTGGTTGCCAACTGGATGTGATGCCATTTACCATCACTCTTTGGGCTCGACTATCCAGCCAGTTTCCCACCAGACAAAGAATCCTTCTATCCAGCATGTTTTTCATTATGTTGATGAGCATCTTACCATTATTTTAACCATATCAGTGGTGCTTTATCACATAAGCATGGTGATGGGGCATCTCATGACATGTGGAGCTCCTTGATATTTCTGTAGTTTAATAGCATGTGGATAAGTAAAGCTACAAAAGCAAGACTATTGCTACTGCAATAACCATCATCTTCTTTCTGCTTCTTGTTGCAGTCAAACTTGAATGGTTTCTGTGACATAAACTGTCTAACACCAAAGCAAATGTTACATATCACTTAGAATTTAACAGCATGAAGTGTGAGTTCAGAGACACCAAACTCACACCTACTAAAAACACAAATTATGTTAAGAACATAGATATTCATTCATCTGGTGTGACTGTATGAGCATATCTCACATGTATGTGTACTAATTTTTGAAAATTAGCATTTGTTATGTCAGATCTCAGTTTTTCTTTGATCTTAGTTGGACATTTGCTACTTGTTTTCAATGTGTCAGTACAGATGTTTGAGCGAAACAAATTTGTAACAGGAACTCTAATCGTGAATGCTGCTTCAGTATAGCTAAGACTGCTTGTCCATAGTTTCCACATCTGTCAAACCAGACGTAGGCCCTATCAAATTGTCTGTTTGGGCTCTGCTGTATATACATGAAGATGTGTTGAGAAAGAAGACCTCTGTGACTGCTTTCCAGTAGAGGCTGTATGGGTGATTCTTATATGTACAAGATTTCTGAAAGTTTAAATTCTTGGCTAACACTGGTAACGACTGCATGCTAATTCAGACAGAGGAGAGTGCTGGAAAAATGGAGAAACAATGATACCCTGGGGTTGCAGAGAGATGAGATCACTCATGGATATGTTGAATGCTAATATTATGTGACTGCCGATGACCACACCTTCCCAGGGGCAGAATCACTCACTCAGCTAAAGGGAAAAGTTTCTGGATACAACTTCTAAAGTTGCAAGAATAATTTGTCCAGGGACGGGTTCTTTCTTGTTTGACAGATTTTGTCAGTGCTCGGCTTGAAGAACAGGAGAATCAAGGAGGTTCAGTATTTAATAAAACAAAAGAATAAAAGTACATAAAAATGGAAAAAAAAACCAAACCCATCAAAACCAACAACAAAACAAAAACCAACCAAACCATGAAACTAAAGAAGACTGAGAACAGAACACAACTTAGTAGGCTTGTGAAACAGATGCTCCCCATACTTCACCTTTTTGCATTACGAGATACTTGCCTATACAGCGCTTCTTTTCTCCCCCTCCAAGACTGTAAGTTTATATACTGTTTTGTGACTTAGAGGCTATTTGAGATTTGCTTTTCCCAAATCACTGCAGGTGAAGTACAGAAATGGAGACTTCGGAAATCCTGTGGAACACTTCCCTGGTCATCAGTGGTAGAATGTCTGAACAAAAAGTGTTAGCTCCATGGGTGCTCCTAAAATCTCTTTTCTGTCATTTGCTGTAACATGTATTTTCTTCTTTGAGGATCCTCACTGTGCACAGAGAGATACACAATTGTTCCAGTTTAGTCTTCCTGGACAGCATTTCCCTCTTTTGTTTCCAGCATTAACTGTGTAGCTAGTAGCTCAGCACTTTGGATAGCTTAAAAGACTAAAAGAATTCTTAGTCTACAGCTTTCTTCTATGGATGACTTCTAGTCTCTTTTCTCTCTTAGATACAATATGATTGATTTGATTGAAAATGATGCTAAAATGCTAATAAATAAAGAGTGGATGACTGCTTATCAGTCTGGGCAGAGATTATGCTGTATTTGCTTTTAGTTTTAAAAGGATATTTCTTTCTAGATAAACCTTAATGGTCTTGTAGAGATGCAAATTGCAATGTATTATAGTTGCAAGTAGAAATGTCAGTAAAAAAATACCTTATATATAAATATCGCAAAAGGGATATTTGTAGGGAAAAGGATACATAATTTTGTCTTCCATTTACATGAGTAGCATAATAAAACACAAGCAAAAATTCCAATGTAGTTTTAAGAATTGAGACTTTGATTAAAGAGATGCCCTTATTTGACCCTCTGCTGAAGTTACTCAATGACTTGAACTCAAAACTAAATGTACATTGGGTCAGAAGATTGTGTAGAAAGCACTGAAATCTGAGTTGAGTGAAGGAAAAAAACCCTTTCACTGCTGTGTGCAAAGGGACTGCAATGCAGAAGCTGAGACACTATGTCATGATTTCCTAAAGGGCAATTTGATAAAACAGAAGCATGCATTGTTTAGCTTGTATTGATGCAGGTGAACTCACCACACTGAGTCATCCTTTACTGTATAGCAGTTACATGAGCATCCAGGGCGATATGGTGGAAAGACATTAAGTAATACACTATATCAGTAATATAGAAGGGAATGAAGACTGTAGGGGGAAGGTACGGAAAGCTACTGAAACAGAAAAATAAATATTAACAGGAATTGGGGCAGGAGATGTGAGTAGCTGAGGTATAAAGAAGGAAGAATGAAGTTAAGCATGTTGCTTAAATTTCATCATTATCAGAAGAGAAAGTTCAATGCAGAAATACAGGGAGAAAAATCTTTTTAGACATTCAAACAAAAAAATCTTTCAGATACCAAATAAGCGATTTTTAAATTATAAGAACAAATTGCTATTTGCTTTACTCTATTTAAAACCAAACTGCAGTAGCAGTTACATAAAGAGTGTAGGATATATTTCCTATAGATGCTAGTTCATCAAATTACCCTTATCTTTCAGCTGATGTGCAGAGACTCTTTGTTCCAACTAGTTTAGTTTTTAGTCATTTCTGAGGCATAAGCAGTAAAGGTTTTTCCCAAATGAATACATTCCTGCTTTGTACCAGTCCTTTAATATTTATTTAAAGAGCTATAGGCAGTACTTTTCTTGCATTAAATACAATTTATTGACTAGCTTGAAGAAAAAGTCCAACTTAGTCCCATGAAATGCGTTATTTGCCAGTTTCTGTCTCATTAAATACTCTGGCTTGTTTCATGGTAGCTTTAGCTGCTGAACTTTTGAAAGATAACATGAAAAATAACAGGAAGAAAGACTTTGCCCTTTCCCCCCCCCCCTTTTTTTTTCTTTTTTCTCAGAAGTGGAGTTTGTACTTCTCTTGCTCTGGTAAAGCGGTGTTTGCATGCGGAAATATAGGATTTAATGAACACAAAAGTCTATCCAGCTTCTTGTCCTCATGCAGTCTATGGGACTTGAATAACCACTCAGTTAAATACCATACTTAAGGAAAAGACAAGTGGGTATGTTTTTAAAAACAGAATATCTTTCATTTATTCCATGATTTTTTTTGCCAGATAATATAACATGTTTAGGGTAAGAAATGAAAAGATAACCTTATGGTTCATGTTTCACAAGAGTTTAGAACTCATTCTTATTCTGTACATTCTGCAATCCCAAACACATTTCCTATTTCATTTTCATTTTCTTAAGTTCTTGAATGATGGAATTAAACACCTACGTATGCAGAGAAGAGGTAAAGGTAGGAATGAGGACAAGAACTGCTAGGAGAATATCCGGTTGGAGTGCTTCTTATTCACTGTGCAGCAATCTCATGTTTTCATAGTAATCTCTTTACGTTTTTTTTTCCATGGATCTCGCTTCTCTCTCTGTATAGCAGGATGACCTCAATAACCTTCTCTTGGTATCATCCTGGTTAAAGCTTCTGTACTGGTAGGTACAATGTAGCCCAGTTAAAGCTGGGGAAGAGGACAGAAACTGCTTTGCAACTTTGTGTGCACATAGTTGCTAACAGAAAGATGCGTGGCACCACAGACCGTATTTGCTAGTGGTAATAAATACTCTACTCCTAGGTCTGAACCTCTAAATAATACCAAAAAGGAACTTTACACCCTGAGTGCTCTTTGTGGAATTGATATAAGTTATTCATAAAGATGTGAAGAAAACATCATACCAAAGGGTGAGAGAAAAAAATTGATCAATTCTACTCTCACATTATTGTAGGTATAGGTAATTCTGTAATACTTGCAGAAAATTAGTATGAATTTCTGAGACAGAAAATTGCTTCCGATATGGGATAACGTTCAAAATACATACTTTAACTGAGGTTTTAGAACTAATGCTATGGCTGAAGTTCCTTACATTGGCTGCCTGAAAACGTTTGAATATAGCAACGTAGAATAAAAACACTTCTGAAAAGACAAATGTAAAGCTCTTCACTTTTTACTTTTTGAAACAGTCCCTCTTGTTACTGAGGAAGTGACACTAAGAGGACCTAAGTGTGCAGAATTCTGGCGTGGAGTTAAAAAGCACTATTACTTTCAGCTGAACACATACTTTGCTGAAATACATAGTCCCTTCCTCCTAGATAATTGCATCCTGGCAGAATAGAATATTATATCTTTTGGAAATACACGAGTTGCTGGATAGGTATTACCAAAACTTGCTAGTGAAAACTTTCTGTGCAGGGCACTTAAAGTTTCCCTGCTCACTTGTGACAAATCTATGTGATTAGTAGTTCTGGTTCAAAGAGATGCAGAAGACTGCCAGTGGGGGAAGATACATGTTAAAGTATCTATCTGTACAGCATATATGGCATGTTGGAAACCAGCAATGGACTTAAACTCAGTTTATGTCAAACTCAGTGCTGTGATATTTTCAAATATTCTGTACTTTAAAATACTGAGATTGTAAATATGTATATTAGAATGTTCTTCAGTTTCACATTCAGACTTCATGCTGCATGTCATTAATTGTACATGATTACACTCAGAGCAGGCCTGAATTCTGATCAGTGAGAAGTTAGTTGAACTGCAGTCTCTTCTTTGTATACTGACACACTTTTTCTCCCATATTCAAAATTTTAGAGTTCCAGTTTTCAAAAATATTCAATCTATTCTTTATGCTGGCCGTTTCCACGTGAGAGACACAAGGGAAGCCACTATTTGAGCTGTCTCAAAAGGGGGAAGATTGTTTAATAACTAGTTTATATCCACTTGAACCTTGTGGCTGGATGTTCCTGGACAGTTTAGGATGAAGTTGCAGTATTAGATGGTGGTGCTATGTCTCTCCATGTCTCATTTGAATTCTCCATGAACAAAAAGGACTTTCACTGGACTTGCACTCTCTTCAACATTTACTCTACTGTTTCTAGGTATACGCAGGCAGTTTTCAGGATTTTATAATTAATTTACCTTCTGTTTTTTAAACTGTTAAATCCTACATGTAATTTTAATCTGGAATGTGTGTCCACATCTTTTGTGCTAAAACATATATTAGCATTTAAGGGGAAACGAAGTATTTGTTGTGTTAGAAAATATGAATTCACTTTAGGATATGATATAGTTGGAAGAGTAGGAGATGGACTATGACGTGTTAGAAGGTTTTAAAGCAGCGCTGGTAATTAATAAAGGCATGAAGCAAATTACTGCTTGTGAAAAATGTGAAATTTGGAATTTCATTTGGAATTGTAAGAATACTGACTATATTCAGTTGACGTAAATGTGGCCTGTGCATGATCCTTTCTTTATGGTAGATGGCTAAGAAGAATAGGCCTTCTAGTTGAGGGTGACTGAAGCCTACCTTAGGTTTCAAGCCTCTCACAATTAAATGTAATGGTATCTTAAGGCTAATATAAATTGTGCTTTGTCAACCTCATTAACCTCTTGTATGAGGCTAAAGCCAATTCTTAATCCAAAATCACTGCTGATCTCAAAACAGAATCCATTCAATAGCTTCATACTGTTTTCTTCAAAAAATGTGGTCTTGTCAAGACAAGCAGGGGGTTCTGCAAGGTCCCAGGAGTTGAACAGTATCTTGGCTTTCCCGGTGTGTGAGATTCCCATATAGCCATGGTTAAAAGGTTTGAAAACTCACTTAAGTGTGTTTCCTTCTCAGTGATCCTCTTATGACTCTGGTCAGTAAGCATACAGAGTCACTGAAATTGAGTTTCACAGGGATAAGGCATGATTTGAGCTATAAATAGATAAGCTCTCTTTAACCGAAGAATTCTACTGCATGCCAGTAAGTAAAAGTGAAGATCAGTACATCAGAAAGAGAAATTACAGTTCTAAGAGAGTGACAACATATTTCTTAATCTTGCACTATGTAATTGTAGTTACTTAATGGATACAGGTTTGGGTACTGTTGTAGCTGTCTGTAGTATTGTTCTCAGTCTTTCTGTTCTTCCTATGCATTGTTTTTCTTCACTGTTGCTCTTCTGTTGCTAATCCTTCTTTCTATCTCTTTATTCTATCACAGTGAAGTTTGTATTGTGCCTTTCACATACCTGTTTTATAGACTTATCTCTTCTGGCCAGATTACTTAAGACTTAAGAAAAGAGTAAAAATACCAGTTACTCAAAAACTCTGCTGGAAATAAGAAGTGTGCCTAAAAGCAGGGTTTCATTTTTTAAGAGATGTTTGACTTCAGAAAAGAAATATTTTTATGTAATAAGGCCTTGGCCATACTGCATGCTTTTAAAATTGAGAGCTGTGAGAATAGGCAACTAACTTTAGTGTGATACATTGCTCTGGAAGATGGCCAGGGAAGGGGGGTTAGAACTAGGTGATCTTAAGATCCCTTCCAACCCTAACTGTTCTATGATTCTATGGTCTTTTATAGCCATTTTAGACCTTCTCCTTTATTCTCAGCAAAGGGTGGGAGATGTTACTACAGGTTTCTGAAATTTTAATCAGGAAGGCTATCTGTGGAGACACTTGAGCAATTTGGGATCTCACAGACTGCCTCCACATTGGAATGCATGGCTTTTTTTTTTTTTTGGGGGGGGGGGGGGGGGGGGTTGGGGAGGTACGTAAGAAACTAATAAAAAATACTGATTGTTGAAATCGCATTATTTCATGAAAATAGAAGGATTCCAATTGAATCAGTTTTGAGCTTGTGTCATTTGAACTGTATTTTTAAAAAGAACCTAAATCCCATTTTCTTTCCCATTTTGAAGTTTCTCAAACATGACAAATGTTTTTAAAGCTTACAAACTGAAATACTTGATGTCATTTTTGAAGTAAAACTTTTTACTAGGGTCTGTTAACAATCAAGCTTCTCAAAGGCATTCTTGTCAAATCACAGTATTAAAAGTTTTCCTTAAAGTTATAGACAGAAAATACTGCTCCGTGATTTTTTTTTTCCTTCCAGATCTTCCTATCACAATTTTCTATGAAGTTAATGTCAACAGTAAAGGAGGGCTTCTGATAACAGAGTATGTTTAAATTGTACCCATTTTTCTAAATGCAGCTTTGTCTGGAGATAAGTTCTGAGTGATATAAGTGGAATTTAATAACATTTTATATATGAAAAAAAACGCAGCTGGAGAAACTGAGCAAATAACTGTTTATACTGCTATGTCTTATTCAGGTTCTGCATTAACTCTTTCAACCACTTCATATAAATTCCTTTATATCAACAGTGAACTATTTATTCTTTTAAGTGCAAAGGCAAACTAAAATTCGAAAATCAAACCACAGCCATTCATTAGGATGTAGCCAATGTCACCAGTGTATTTTAAATAAGGTAATACATGGTAGAAAAGGTAAAGTAGAAAGGTACAGTAAATTTCAGATCAGTCTTTTATAGGTTTGCAGCATCAAAAGTAATTAACATTTGTCTGTTTATCAATAGCTGCATTACTATAACTTGAGACAATTCGATCTCAGATATATTTTCCTTCAAGTCAGTAGAGCAGAAACTGTGGTCAAAGTCTCACGGAAATGCTTCTAATTTCCCCAGTATTTAAAGGTGCAAAATTTTGGATTTTCACAATTGTGATACAGTTATGAGAACGAATCATGTCAGTTATTTTTTCATCAATGCTACAGTGATTTTATAAAAAGGCAACCCAAACCCTACTGATAATATCAGACATTTGGAAGAACTTTGTGTGCCTAGTAAGGTGTTTTTCTCTTGCTTCATACTACATTTCTCATAGTATGGTCAGTTTATCACTTTTGGCAGCAGTTCTTATATCCTACTCAGATGTGGAATAGGGTCCTGCAGAGTTTTATGCTTCTGCCTAAGATTTCCATTATGTTTATGCTACTTCTAGATACTTCTCTGTACTTGTAAGCATGGTTTTCAATTACCATCTTTATGCTGTGACATCCAGGTGCTGGAAATTTATTTCTGCTCATGTGAAAGTAGCAGTCTTGGAAAACGCTTATCAGATGGTCTGTATTACAAATTTATGTAACACCTACCAGCGGAAACAAGAATGTAGTCTCAAAAGCATGCAGGTATGAGACTTGCTAAAAGAAAGTTGAACGTGTTATTTTTCATCTCAGGCAATATTCCTCTGTGGAAAAGGGCTGTAGAAATTCATTGTTATATTGAATAAATATGTGCTTTTCTACAGAAATTATTCTAAAAGCATATAACTTTCATTGCCATGCTTTTTTATTTCTGAGAGATCTAATTAATCTGTAATTCTGCAGCAGGACCACCACATCTAACTGCTGGTTGTTAACATCATATTAAATGCTGTAGAATATTTATGTGTTGCAATATGCAATTTTTTGAGTTGCAGTATGTATTGTAGTACATAGTATGCTACATGTTAGACTCAGTTATTAGTTTTTATTATTTTGGAAGCAATAAGAAATGGTTTATTTGCCTTACTTTTTTTTCAGTTAGGTTTCATAATGCAGGATTATTTTTAAGATACCTCAGCTAATCAGAGTTGACCAGCAGTATAAAAGGGACAAGAATCAATACTGAATCATGACAACTGAGGCTGAAAAATTACTGCTTTATCTTTATATACATCTCTATAAATACATGCATATACATATGTACATATGCATGCAAACGCATGCACACTCTTAGTTATGACTGAAGTTGAATGCTGTAGCAAACGGTGTGCAGCAAAGCTTTGTATGGTTCAAATGAACAGGCTTTGTTCACAATGTGTACAGGAGTAATAACATTTCTTGAAGAAACGTCTCTGCTGCTAGTTCCAGTGACAAAGCATGTGGGCTGGTAGCTTCTACATACCTATAGCTTATAGACAGTACTTTGGGGCACTGAGTAGATAATAAACATCAATGCATCATTTGGAGGGAAATGATAATGACTGGAAACAATCAGCATGGATTTACCAAGGTTTTACGGATTGCCTTCTATGATAAAACAGCTGGATGAGGCTGTGGATGAGGGAGAGCAGTAGATGTAATTTATCTTAACTTCAGCAAGATTTTTTGGATCATGCCTCCAAATATTCTTATGTACAATTTAGAATGTTATGATCTAGATGGGTGGACAAATAAGTGAATAAAAATGGTTGGATGATTGGGTTCAGAGGGTAGTGATTAATGGGTTGTACTCTAGTAGGAGATAGTGACAAGGAAAGCACCACAGGATTTCTGCTGGGACTTGTGCCATTGAACACTTTCAGTGATTGCATAAACATGCAGTCAGTCACTGAAGGAAGTGATTGATTGAATGTTTACAAAGTTTGCAGATGACATCAAACTGTGGGGATCAGTCTTGAGGGAGAAATATCATCCAGAATGACCTAGACAGGCTGGAGGAATGGGCCAACAGGAACCCTACGAAATTCAACAGCAATAAATGCAAAGTTGTGTACTTTGGAAGGAAGAATCCCCCTGCAGTGATACAGGCTGGGGGAGCAGCTCTGCTCAGGGGGTCTTGGCAGGCAGCAATGAGCATGAGCCAGTCCCTGTGCCCTGGTGGTGATGATGGCTAATGGCATCCTTGGCTATAGTAGCAGAAACACAGACCCAACAGTAGGTTGGGGGAAGAGATTGTTCCCTTTACATAATATTCTTTAGACCTCACTTAGAAAATTCCATCCAGTTTAGGGCCCTTCTCTGCGAGGAAGGCACTGAGGCACTGAGTCACTGTAGAGAGGTCAGTGAAGGGCCACCAGGATAGTCAGGGGCTACAGCTTTGTCTTTGAAGGGGAGGCTGAGGAAGCAGAGTCTGTTAAGTTCAGACAAGAGAAAGCTTCAAGAGGCAGAGGGCTCTAATAACAATCTTGCGGTATCCGCAGGGGAGATTATTGAGATGATGGAGTCCCAGCAATGATGAAGAGAGGACACAGATACAACAAATATAAATTGAAAAGAGAGGTTCAAGCTGGATGTAAGGAAAAAATTTTTCACTATGAGGTCATTCAAGGAATGGAACAGGTTGCTCAGACTAGTTGTGGAGTCCTCACATTTGGAGGAGTTCAAGACCCAGCTGAATGAAGCCCTGAGTAACTGGGTGCCTACATAGAGCAGGAGGTGGGACTTGAGACCTCCTGAGGTCGCTTGCAAACTTCTTAATTCTGTAATAACTGGTTGAAATATGCACAGCTGTGCACAGCTGGAGAGGAATTCTACTTTAACATTTCTTCTATGTGCTGGGGAGATGTTGCTTCTGAAGCCTTCTGAGTTGCTGCTTAATATGTGACCTTACTAAGAATGCCTTAACAATGAGGTTAAATATGGTAGAGAGTTAAAACCTGGAGCCTAGTTCTACACTGCCTTGCAAATTCAGTACAAATCCATGTCTCATCTTGGCGGCACACTTCAGCTTCTTTCTGATGGGGAAGGAAAATTGAGCCCATCTTACCATGAGGCAAAAGTGTAACCTTCCTTCCAGTAAGGGGATTGTGATCCAGTCTATCCTCAGCTATTCCATCTGTCCTCAGAACACTGTAAAATGCCTGAAACTGGGTTGAAGAGATAGGTTTTTTGAAGAGAGCTGACACTGTAAAAAGCACCAGCTAAGGCTGCATTTTCATGCTACCATGTTGTGATACAATCATAAGGAGCTGGGTCAAAGAGCATGTCAGCTTTTAAGTCATATCCTGTCAGGTTTTGATACCCGTATTGCTCTTCTGATTTGTATATTTTGACTCATGCTTCTTTTTCTAAATAAGCCTCTTCTAATAATGTTAAATTTTTCTAAATTTAGAAATTTGTATATATATATTTTGATGGCTAGAAAAATGTAGCAAGAAAGTGCCCTTTTGCCACAAAGAATGGAAAATGGCAGCATGTTTGGCATGTGAAATTGCTGTATCGATTCCAAAATCTAGTAATGTGTATAGAATTTGTTTTAGTTCAGATGTAGTTTCCTTAATTTTAAGTATATTTTTCCTGTATCTCTTTAAAATTGAAGGTACGCAGCTCTTCTGGGGTTCAGCTTCCACCTTTTTATTTGTTCAAGTGCATTGTTAAAGTGGCTTTCTGTAATGAAAAGTTTTTAGTGTGTTATTTAACACAGCTTCTCTTCTTTACAAGAAAAATACACCTCATATGTTTCTGGTTTGAAATGCCACTTTGGAAGGTTTCTAGCTCCTGATCCAAGGCTCACTGAAACCTCTGGAATTTATTTTTTTTTTATTGGCTTCAGTGACTATAAGCTCAGCAACCCAAGAATGAAGCACCTTCAATTTTTCTTCTGTGGGAAGAAACACAAAGTATTTTGTAGACATAAATCAGGATAGTTTTCATTTTTGTTACCTCAGAAAATGAAAGCAGCAGAAAGCAATCTGGTTGGGTTACTCAGGACAGTGTTGCCAAATGCTTAGCAGTCTTATGCTAGAGAATGGAAGTGGAACCGTGTCCAGGTGACTCATCACAGGCTCATCGCAAGCTGTAGGTGGCTGTCCAGGAAAGCATCTGATTGACTCTTTGGCAACACTGAGAGACTATTAAGCCCCATTTAGCATTTCTCCAGGTATCTGTATTATGGTTAGAAGAAGCCATGATCCCACCACAGTATCCATGTCATCTTTTCATCTGTGTGAGTCAGCCATTTAGAAGGGAATGGAAAGTGTGTGGAAATTTGTGGCAGTAAAAAAAGGAGATCTTTATTTTTTCCATATGTACAGCACTAGAGTACCTAAACATATGGCATAGGGTCATGAGAGAATATGTGATATATTGTAACTTCCTAGGTAGCAGACATGAAGCTGTTAATATTATGATTTGACCAATGGATTTTTTTTTCATTGCTTTTACTGAATTTACAGTAAAGCTCATACAATGCCAATTGCTTGTAATTTGGTTTCGGTCTGATTTCCTTTGCTTAAGAGCTTTTCCGAATGAGTCAATACAGTAGCACATATGTGAAGTTGTAAAGAAGGAGCAATTTTCACATTTTTATTGAACCTCTTTTTCTGTGTTGAACAGCAACTGTGATTTTCTGTCATAGGATTACTGGTTCTGTGCAAGCTTCTAGGTGACAGTGTTTGCTGATTCGAAAACATAATATTACATGTTCCTGCCTACTATTTTATTCTTTGTGCCAGGAATATTCAGGGTGAATTTCTAACATCTTAAGCATTAAAAGTTTGCCTTTTACAGTAGAAAGAGTCTTAAAAGTTCTTTTTACGCCATGTCTGTGAGCTACAACAGCAGAAATGCACCAAATCATACCCGAGGGTGCATTTTGAAGGAGTTACACACATTTAGGTAAACCCTAACACTGGTCTTTGAGAGACTTTGATGACTGAAGGACCAAAGTTTAAGGCAGTAAGACAAGGTAATTGCTTTCCCAGCTTTGTCACAGACCTCTGTGAGCATAACACTGATGAAATTACTTATCTGTTGATCACTTTCCTCATCTGTAAAACATGTATGAAGCCCTTGGTAACACATATAAGTATTTCGATGCAGAACTAAATCCTGTTCTGGAATCTGGGGGGCAGGGGTGTGGGGAGATGGGGAAGCCCTGTGAACTGCCATAGACTGATGAGGAGCTCTGGAGATTGGTACAGTCTCCATCACTACTCCCCAGTGTGGTTCATGCAGTCCCATACCTGCTGTCTCATACTCAGAGTGGGGCTAATCTACTTTTTGAAAGTGTATTACTTGCTTTGGTAAATACTTCCTCCAAATGAACACTGTTGAACATAAGCAGGACTTGGATGGTACCTGGCAAGGAAGAAGTAAGAATGGACAGAAATACTGTTAATGCTAATGCCAGTCTGCATTTGACCAGCATTTTCATAATGGTGATTTGTGAGATTTATAAGTCTTTGGCAACTAAAATACTTGTCAGGCAGAAGTAATTGTTGTTTTTTTTTTTGTGGGACTTCACATCTTGAATTAGGTTGTGACAGTCTCTTCTGGCTGCACTTAGTAAAAACAGTTGTGTCACAACATGTTTATGGACTTGAGATCAGTACCTATATCTAAGAAGAAAACCATATTCATATTTTAAAAGAGACTGGGTAGTATTTTGGTTGGAAACCTGTTTCTGATGTGTCTTTTCTAGTAATTTGAAGTAGAAATGAATGTAGTGTGATTCTTTAACACATGAAACATTTAAAGAAAATAAAAAGATGTGTTTAATTTGGAAGTATTTTGATACTTCAAGATAATGACAACAAACACATCCCTCTTGCAATGGAGTACAATGGTGAGATTTCAACACGGGAAAATCAAAACACCTATCTCAGCAGAGGGTGCTCAGGTTGTCTAGGAAATTGGGTGATAGAAAGAGTGAGGAAAAAGGAACCGGAAAGGAATTCTTCATTCTGTCCAGCCAACCTCCTCCCCTTACTCTCCCAGCAGTCCAGCTCCGTGAGTCTGCAACGGGGGAAAGCTGAGGTCTGTTGGAAGAACGCTTGACTTCTGCAGGCACTCAATCAGCTTGTTACGATTTTCCTGTTTCACCTGGCCAGCAGATTTCCCCAGGAAAGCCTGGCAGCACAGACTTCCATGTAACAGGCAGTGGAGGAAAAATCTGCTCTGGGCCTGTAGCAGTCCCTGGAAAGAGACTCTCTCTTGGAATGTGGGATCACCCTTACGCAAGGATTTAGAATCAAAATGTTAACATCCTGCATTAATGGAAGGTAGCAGGTTGCCAGGAAGAACTCTTAAAATGTCCTGATACTTTGCCTGCCTGTGTGACTTGGCTTGTGAGCATTTCTAAGCAGTAAACTGAACTGAAGAATCTCAAAAATGGGTGGGTCACACTTGTGAAAAATTTAAAATACTTCATATAATCAATTGCACTGAAGATATTTAAGAGAGACTGCTCTAATTTTTAGGATTTAGGGTTTTTTCCACCATTCTGTATGAAAAATGTTTCAGTGAAATAAAGACAAAAGAATAAAATGCCAAAATTTCTGAATTTTTAAAAGAAGAATTTTGTAGTTCACCTTCTGAAGTTTTCATTGCTAAAAGCATAGAGAGGTCTTATTTGCAAGATCCACAAATCAGTTTTACCTTTTGCTGGTAACTTCGTAACTTCGAAAATTAGTCCAAGAACCCCCTTCTGTGTATGCTTCCTTACACAGCAATGCCCTGTACTTAATCTGAGATTACAAATAACACGTGCTGAGTGTATGCAAAGGCTGGCTCAGGGACTGTTGCAGAAATGGGGTTTCTCTGAAGCCCATAAGGCTCACACTGAAATCAGCAGGAGCTCTGTATCTTTGGCCTCTTTTATGGTAATGAAATTGCTTCTTTTGTAGCTTTATGAATTTAGGAATTTATGCTTTTAATCCTCCCCACTTAATAGTTTAGAAGCAGGATGTGTTGTAGCTGCAAAACTAAATAGATGAAGTCATGAAACTGAACCTGTCAAGAAGCAGAGCTTTTGCAGTTTGATTCAGTTTCTTGAAAGAAAAATGTGCTTGTTATGAGTGTTAGGCTAGGTTTAAAAAGTATGTTTCAATATGTACCTCTTGTAAAAAGCTGTTCATCAGAAGGAAGAGGACAAGTGTGCTCCTTCCATTTTAATGCTTCCTTTGGGATTCAAAATGGGAAAAGAATCCTGTGTAAATCTTTCCAATAGACCTGTTTATTGTGAAACACAGGTTTAGCTCAAAATTTAAATTTGGATCAGATTTTTCTATATTTTATGCCTTTTTAAGCATTTGTGGTGATTTATTCTGTGCTCCAATTTGCATCTGCTTTCAGATGGCAAAGGAGGAACTTACTACAGCATCTGGAGGTCCATTTGAAAAAGGAATGTCCTTACCAGTCTAATTACTAGTGTACTATGTGGGACTAATTCATTTTCCTTTACTGTTTGGTCCAAGTACTAATAACGCCTTTGTCATTGAACAGCTAAAGAGTTCAAAGTTACTCAAGCAGTACGAGACAGCAGGTTCAGGCTCTGCTGACAGTTTTAGTCCTGATAAGTGTGTCATACCATGTTATTTTAACTTTCAAGTTGCTGTTGTAGGACTTGCAGGGAGTTCCAATATGGAACTTTTGTGCAGGGTGAAATGGAAGCTCTGGTAAATTATCTTTTTTCTTCCAGGGTTAGCTGGCTCTTTCAGTGCTTATGTTGGCACTGTCTGGTTAGGAAAGCTTCCAGTCAGAAAATTTTGTCTTTTTGCCTGCAAAAGTGAAGTTCATTTCAAGGTTAATTGAATCCTGTGTATGGATTGCTAAGGAAGGTATTTCACCTATTGTTACATAGAACTATGTTCCAGTTTGTGCTTTGTCTGTGTACTGCACATGACAGTAGCTATAGTACGTTCTCATGACATACATTTTTAATACGAAGAAACTAATAGAATGAAAGCTATTAAATATGGTAAAAACTCCAGTATGTATGCTAATGTTATAGAAGACTCTGAAACGTTTTATTTTTAAGGAGTCTAACATTATGTAATTGCACTTTCTTGAAAAAAGTCTTTAATCTTGCTCTCATCTTTTAAATGGACACCTTTTGTTGCTATAATAGTTAATACAGTTAATGCCAATTTTTGTAATGTCTGAGTTTTATCACTCATTGTAATAAAGATTATATCACAGTCTTAAAGAAGAGGGTGGGTTTTGTTTCGGTGCTAAAATACTCCTGGTAAATAAGAACACTGTGGTTCGAAGAATTTTTTTGTAAATGTGGATATAAAATTTTGTTTCCCCTACTTTTCAAATTGGAAACAAAAAATATCTACTAAGTAAGTATCTGGGGTGTTTCCTTGTCCCAGTATTAAACTCACTATTTCACTTTAGGGACACAATTTTTTTATTTTATGTCAGAGAATTTTCTGAAGCCTTTCAAGATTTTAAGAGGTATTTTTGTACTATCTGGCTTTCCAGAAAGTCATAATTTTCAACTTTAAACTTTGGATTCTATGCCTCCCCCCTCTTCATCACCCTCCTGATGTACCTTTTAATACTCCAATCTGTGGTAAATTCGTCAGAGCCTGTTTTGCGGAGATTGAAATCCTGACAAGCCTGGTGACACTGGATGTGCAATTGTCCCTGGGAGCTTACATCCAAGTTTGTTGTACTGAGCAGAGAATAGAACGTGGGAGAAGTTATTCTGAGTGTGTGTGCATGTGATTGCAGTTTCCAAGGAGACCACCTTCTTTGTCTGAACATGTCCAAAATGATTGCCTAATTGATCTCATCATGTGGGACACTCTGTCTGTCTTTCTGTCTGCTTCTCTTGTGCATTCTTTCCTCCACATTGTTAATCAAAAAGTAAAAAATGAAAAGTTAACGTTCTCAAAAAGAGCCAAACAAAGCCATTAGCCTGCCCAAACAACGAGTTCGGACTGTCCTTTAGTGAAACGCAATTGCTAGTGTGTCACCAGTATGGATGTGAAACATGTTGTTGCTAGTATTTCTCCCCAGTCTGTGCTATAACTCGTGCATAGATGATGCTAAGCGCTTCTTTGAAAGAGACAGCTGTTAATGCCACTACTGAATTTCCACTAATTATAAAATGAAAGGACTGGCTCTCTTTTCCTTCTCAAAGCTCAATAGTCTAGTTTCACTGATTAAAGAACCAACAACAAAAAATCCCCCAAAACACAAAAAGCTCAGGGAAGGAGAAGATGTCAGTTAGCGACAGTGCTGAAAAGCATGCTGATGTGCTTTTTTTGTTGCTTGTGGTTTTGTTGGTACTGATGATTTGCTAATGAAAGCTGAAGCTCTTTCAAATTTAGTCCCTCAACACTGGAACTGGAAATGAAGAGCTCAAGTTTAAAAACATTCTTGCTAAAGGGAGGAGAAGATTGCAGAAGGCAGTAAGAATAAGGTACTGAGGCAAAACTGGAGGTCACTGAATACTGCTGTTCATATCGCTCAGGAGTACAGGGGCTTAGGCCAATCCTCACTTTCTCGATAAGAATCCTACTAGCCTCAAGAAATTTAACCAGAACTATGGACACAGAACATTATTGAGACAGAAAGCAAAATTACATCACAATTCAGTATTTAAAAAGGCATATTAAAAAATCATTGAATAAATTTAGTAACTACTGAAAGAAATAATTTTTTAAAAATATTTTGTATCAGTCCTTTTCCCTGCAAATGTAGTCCCTAAAAAAGATGAACATCAGTTGCATAGCATGGTTCTGTTTGTTTATTTGTAATAAGTGTCTGTAATCAGTGTAAAACTGGGGAGAGGCCATAGTCTGTGTCAGTTTATCTATGATGTGTCACACTGGGGGTAAATACCAGCTGGTACATGAAAAAGGTCCAGGCAAATGTAAGCCAACAGAATTAAGCATGGACAGCTTGAGGAGCAGAGTCTGAGAAAATAAATGGATTTTGTGGCAGCCACAGCTCTCAACTTTGCTGGTGGCATTTGCTGGGTAGAATATGATTAATCTGCCTCTTCAAGAAAAGATCTCAATGAAAGTTAGAAGCCAGTCCCTCTATCCCTTTACTATAAACTAGAAAGAAGAGAATAGTTTCACAGGCCTTTGATCTTGCCAACTCTTACTCCTGCCTCACTTTACTCATATGAGTAGTCCTCTAGGGCTGCTGTGCACAGTTAAACAGGAATGAGCATCATCTGAGTCTTGGCAATTATACATGACCTTAGCATATGAGGATTTCAAAGTAGTAATTTGCAGGGTTTATAAATGGTTTTGATAGAGAATGTTTTCTCTGTGTTTCATAAAGATGAAAATTTGGGCAGTAAGCAGTTTGAGGACAACTAAAAGTACTAGGAAGTCCAGGGCAGTTATGGTCAGCACATGGCTTAATTTAAAGTAGCCTGTTTACAGAATATTGTGCTGATAGGAAGATACAGACTGTGGCTACAAGTCCTAAATGTCTCTTACAAGCTCTGTGGTCCTCCTCCCTCTACAACTCTGGGGAAATTCCTGAGCTGTATTTAATTAAAGCATGATAAATGGTGCATTTGAACAAATAAGTCCCTTTTCCCTCCTTCTGTCTCTCTCCTCAAGTTCTGGCCAAAGCCTGAGGCCACTTTGTATCTCTTGTGTTCTGGAAAAATTATATGAAGAGCTAGGAGAACTCACAACCTTTTAAATTTAATGTCTTATGTTTTAGCTAAGAGGGAAAACAAATTTGTAGCTACATTGGATTTTATTTTTTTTAACAATTCTTGTTTAACCTACTGTGTTTCGTGTAAACATGGTACTGCTGAACATGGTTCATCTGATAAAGGCTGAGCTGTGAGGCAGCACTTTAAGAAGTTTTTCAGGAAGAGCTGTTCCTTCTGTGAATCTGACAGCATGCAGCACAGCAGCTAAAAGGAGAGAACTTGCAGAGGAGCAGAGGTACTGCTCCCTCCTGAGAATGAAGCAAAGAAATAGCTCTCACATCCAGTGCATGCACCTGCACCTGCCTGACCTGAATGAACAAGCCTCCCAAATGACGCGTGCCTTTATTTGGAACATGGCACATTTGGAGAGCTGCACAAACAGAGCTGCTTTTATTTGACGTGATGGCAATTAAAGAAACATGCAAAATAAACTTTTCTGACTCGCTTGATATAATACATCTTTCTGAGTAAAAGGTTGAGAACCAACAATTGTCTTTTTAGTGCACTTTTGAAGAAACCTGGTTTAGTCTGTATGAGATTCACTTGGTTTTGAAACATGAAGGTAGTGTGTCACTGTATTATACAGACAACTGAGAAGTCACAGCAGCACATTGGCACAGCTACCCTGTTGCACAAAAATACTGAGCTCTCCAAACGTACCTGCCTGTCTTCTGCTCTTGTTTAGTAGCTACCAGAACAGACAGGCTTAAATTTTTCTTTTCTCCCATGCCCTCACCTTCCAGTCATTATCATCCTTTTCTTAGCTCCTTATGCAGCAAACTACAAAAAGATGTTGCACAAGGTCAAGCTCTGCAAGGGAGGTTCTGACTCATAGAAAATGTATTTATTCAACCAGAGTTCCCAATGAAATATCTTTACTTAATCTACCTCCTGGTGTTTCTATGCTTTCTGTCTTCCAGGTTCTTCAGCACAATATTCTATGCCAAACTTAGTCAGATCCAGTCTGGTAAAGCCTTTCCTGTGTGAGTGGTTATTAAACTGATGTTACTGAGAATAATCATCTAAATAAGAACTTTCACTGAAGGCAAATTATTTTTTATTGATACTTTTTAAGTTAACTATATTCTATAGGACTTTGACAAGCAAAAACATTTTAGGAATCTATTTAAAGTAAATAAAAGATTACAAAAGCTCCTTTTTTAACTTATGTAGAGCTTCTATATATATTTTGTATTTGGCACATATTTAACCTTTGCAGAGCATGATTTCTGTTGTGATGATAATCAAAAAGAGTCAATATATTTATTTTTCTTTCAGTATTAGGAAATGTTCTTTAATTTGATTATGACAGAAGAACAATTTATCACGGTATCAGGCAAGTCAGGAAATAAAAGCATTCACTTTTTCCATGATCTGATGCCTTCTAGAAGTAAAGCAAGCTGTGCACAAGCATATAATAAACACAAGACAGGAAGGCACAGAGGATTGTCACTTTTCCTTGTATACTTGTAACAGCGAATGCAGTGAATTCAGTTTAAATATGTAGTCCTAAGAGTATGTGGAGCTGAGAGAACATAGCAAATGCATTAGTTATTTTACTCTGTTTAAGTATTTTATCCACTTTTTGTCTCGTGTGTACCACCTTGTGTAGAATGTTGCTATTTTATTATATTTGACTATTAAAGGACTGCATTTTCAGACTCAGACAATATCACATATGTGCATTTAGACCTTTTTGGCCCTTCTTAAAGCTGTCTTCCACTGTTCTGAGTGTGTAAGTCCTAGGGCTAGGATGTTTTAAGCCACACTACTCAGGCACAGACAAGAATCAGTACATTAAGGCAGCTTTTTCTCACTCTGTTCTTAGTATATAAACTTTTCCAATCTCAAAATGGAGTCAAAGGGTATAACTTTTGCAAAACCAGAACTGTGTAAACTCTTTATAACAATAGAAGAATTCGGTTAGCCTTGTAGAGTATTAGGAGCCAGGGATGGGTTTTCTGAGACCTACTTGGAAAAAGAATTAGCACTGTATGATCTGTTCGTCTAACAAAAACCTACCATCCCTGACAGTGTTGATGAAAATTAATTTAACATCACCTACGGCATCATTTGTTAGACTGCCTTTGAAAATTAGGTGACAGTCATGCTATTTCATCGACATTTAAAAGTTAAAGTAAAAAATTATCAAAATTATTCCTTCTCCATTTCCCTCATGTTTTTCTACTTTAAAGATTTCTAAAAAAAAAACATAGGAAACAAAACCATTCATGCTGTTACCTGCATTCTCGATTTGCTACTCTGGTGATACTGCAGCCAAAGGTTCAGAAACAGGACTTTCTGTCTTAGTCCAATAGATGTTTCAGAGCTATTTCTATATTTGTCATACTGATAACTAGTCTTTATTTTATTGTGTTAGGCAGTGTACAAACTGAAAAATAGGTGATCACTGCTTTAAAACGTTTACATCTTTTTTTTCCTCTGATACTTGTCTAAATTTTGCAACAGATATGATGCTTATGGCAAATTCACATGGTATTCTGTGGCGATCATGATTTTGTCTCAATCTTCTTCTCATGTGTATAGGAGAAGAAACAAATTAGGTTGGTCTGACTAGCTCATTCAATCCTATGTGGAAGCAGTAGGTATGGGCATGGAGATGGTAAGAGTTAAGAAGTAAGTTGGAGATGTCTAGCACCACTGCAAACCGAGTCTGTTGTCAGATGCTGCCAACAGATCTCTGCAGGTTGTCTATTTAAGGGCAGATGTCCTTTGCCTTCTATCCCAGATTCTTAGTTCCCAGATGTATATTTTGCAAGCGTATTGATTGCTATAACCATAATACTGGCAGACACTGCCTTCCTTCTGGCATATAAAACCCTGGGCATGTAAGTGGAGAGGAAGCTGCACAGCACATCAGCAGTGTCCCTCAGGCTTGGATGATCAGAAAACTGGGGTTGTCCCTCACTATGGACTGAGTTTATGAAACTGACCAACTACATCTAGGAGTATTGCTCATGCTTTTAAATCTCAGCACTGCTGCTTTTTGGCAGCTAAAGCTCTTGGAGGATAACTCTCTTACTGAGTATCATCAGGCTTGCTTTGCCTCATAGTTAAGGCTTTCACTGTCAGGATAAGGAAGCACTTATTTCCTGAGCCATAGTGAAGGGATCGTCTATTTTTATTCAGTAGTTCTGGAATAATGGTGTATTCTCATGTGTGGGCATGTAATGTTCTCATGTACGTATGTACACATCTTTGGACAATACCCATAAATAAATCGTAATTTGTCATGGACCTTAGACTTTGTACCTGGTTCATCAATACATAATCTCCGGGAAGAGCTTTCATAATCTCTTCTAGTAACTCAAAGCTACTCTTAGCAAGACATGCACACACATATACCTTTACCAGGGAGCTATTTCATTTTTTCCCCCTTTGCATATGTGGAATTTCTCCCCAGAATTATTTTGGCCTTGTGCCCAGGAGTCCGCAACAGTCAATGGCTCAGTGGCATGTTTAAAATCTCCATGAAAAAAGTCTTTATGCTGTTGGAAAGGAGCAAGTCACAGTTTTTGGGACACATGGCACTTGTTATTAGTAATCTCTGGAGAAAAGGTCTTAAAATAATGAGTTTTGCACATTAAAAAAAAGCTATACTGGGTTATATTTAGTGATTTTTTAATATATTATTTCCATTTTTCCTTACACCTCTGAGGGTTTTAGAGGCAGACACATCATAATGTAGGAAACCAGAAAAAATAACAACTCTCTTGGTATTTTCATTGTACATGCACAAGATACAGTGATGTTGTGTGTGGTGTTAATGTTATATCAGCATTCATTTCTGATGATCTTTATTGCTCTTGGCTTTACAGTTTAGGGGTCTTGTGGTTAGGAGGATAATAGAGATAAAGCTGCTATACCGCAGCATTTCCATTCTGTGTAACTTCTGCAGTATATTTACAGTGTGTGGATAAAACTTCCTGTATAAATTATCTCTCTTCCATCTTTAAGCACAAAGAGCAATGAAAAAGATTTATTTATAAACTGGATTATAAATATGCACAACATTTTTCATGAAGGCAGCTTTTTTACCCACTTACTTGGAAGTAAGAGGATAAAAATTAATAACTGAAATATGGATGACAATTAACTGCAGATGGCAATTGTTTTCCTAAAAGCCCTAAGAAGTCAATTGTATGTGGAGTTTTGTACTAAGAAGGCAGGATTGAGAAAGCTTTTCTTGTAAGCATCTGTGTCTTGTAGCAGTTTTTCTTTGTGCTACACAGCAGAGGATTTTGACCCATGGAACTCTTTTTAGAAATGCTCTGGAAACTATTCCAAAGTTTTAATGGACAGTAAAGCACTCTGAAGTCTCTACCTTGAAAGGACAATTGTACAGTGCAAGGACTGCACAAATGTTACCTATATGAACAGAACTGCCACTAGAAAAGTAACAAACTTGGCATTTTATATTCAGCGAACTCTGTAGTGAAATAATCCTGTATTAAACTAGGAAGACTGTGAAACTAACTTTTCATTAAAGATAATGTGAAACAATGTTTTCCCCCATCCTCAGATGTCTGCATTTTAGAACTAGTGAGGGCAGCCTAAGAAGTGTGAGTGAAGGGACACTCATGAGGTGATACCTAAGAAGTGGCTGCTCAAGTGAAGGATCAGTATACAAATGTTGTTATATAAACACCAGAGTACATATACTGTGCCAGATAAGCTTGATACTTTTTGTTTTGTATATGAATTAGTTTAGAAGAGGCAATTTCAGAGGAATAAATATAAGGATTTTATCTTTTCTCATAAGAGTAAGTCATCTTCTTCTGAGATCCCACAAGTACTTGTACTACCTGAATTTTGTTATGCTTCTGTAAGGAAAGTAATGGACAGTAATGAACAGAAAGCCTGAATAGAAATTTCATATTAATACTCAATAACCCACCATGCACCAAATGTTTTTGGCATTTGATGGTGTCTTTTGCAAAACATTTTAAATGTTAAAAGTGTTTCAGTCATGAGATTTCTTTTCCAAGACAGAACAAATTTCAGTACATTCCAGTGACGTTAAATATGTTAATGATTGTTTCTTAAATATAGTGCAGGTATTTCTTGTGGTATCTCACAATAACTGGAACAGAAGTCACAGATTAATATAAATCCTTGAAACCTGCTTTATGACTTATGAAAAAAATAGTCTTTGTGTTAGAGTAATAAATCAAAAGAAGGATGCTGCTATATTTAATACAGTGCTCCCCTTTTCATCAGGCAAGGCAGAAGTTGCTCTTGGAGGATTTCACAGAAGCTGTAAATAATTTGTGCCACAACTATAGCTCATGGAGCATGTTAGTCTCTGTCTTTCAATGTGATATACCTGTATTCTTTAAACAAATGTGGGATGTATGCTCATCTGATAGTAATAGCTATACTCTTGACACTTTAGCTCACCATAGGGCTCAGTTCCTCAGGCTTTTTTCCACTAACGTGTATAGTCTCACATGATTGGTGCTCATCTACATTACGGCTTTCTGAACTTTGATGGCATTTGTATGCTAAAGCCAGAAATCTAGAGCTAAGTACCTAGTTTTCAGAACTGGGAGCTGGAGCAAGATTTGCAAAGCAGATCAGCACCCAGAAGCTCAGTGCTTTTAAAAACGTGGCCACTCTTCTTTGTATGTGCAAGAGCTGGCTGCTTCTGCAAAGCAGGCCTTGAGTAAGAAAGATGATCTCTTTCAAAAAATGTGACCCTAAAGGGCTTGGCAATATCTATTCCACTCATAGTGTAGAGCTACAAATTCTTGAGTTGTCTGTTCTTATGTTGGGAAACAGCCCCTCCTACCCAAGGGAGTGTGGCCTGACAGAAAGAGCATTCAGATAATAAAAATAGTGCATTCCATGATACAAAAAAGGGCAGATAGAAATATTTCTAGCATAAAGTAATGCTGTTCTTTGCTGGAAAAAATCATGCTGTAGAAGGATGTTAGACATCTACCTTGTTTGTGTTGCTTTTTCTCATCTGATTTAGAGCAAAGAATGAAGTTTACAAGTAGCATGATGTATATATATATATGTATGGAATATAGGGCTGTTACAATGCCTCCAGATAGAACCTGTAATTCACTAACAGAATATAATGAAACCATATTTGCCCTGTGACACACTTACTGTAATATTCTTATATGAGGTAAAGCTATCCATCCTCTTTCTCTCAGATCAATACCATGTGCATTTCAACACAAAGGATACTGCTGTGCATGAATGAAGGTAGAATATCGTGGCAGCTTATTATAAACACTCACACTTTCACAGTGAACAGAATTAGTTTTCCTTTCTGTAGGTTTTCGCTATTAAAATATTCTTATCAGTCTGTCTGATATGCACTCTAGATAAGTGAGAGAGACTACATCTGGAAAAATCTTACCAGTATGCATGGATCCAATATCTAGATGCAGTGATTTCAGATATATAAATAAAGAATCTGGTCCAAGGCCCATTTTGATGTTCCTGAAGCACAACTTTGAATAATCTCATATATCCTTGTGGTTTTTTATTTGTGCTACAAATGAAAACACGAGAAAACATAGAAGTAGTTGTATGAAATCAACACACAAAAAGCAGAATGGATAGTTAAAATAATCAGACCTCAGAGACATGCAATGCTGTGTTGCTATTATGTTACACAAAAATTAAGCAAGAAAGGATGAATAAACTTTCAAGAATAGAAAGTTGTTGGAGAGGATATGTTCACGTCAATGTAGAATGATTTTTGAGACTACTGCAGTTTTTGAGAGTATTTAACATAGAAGATCTCTGATATGAAGATAGGCTGAAAAAGTTGGAGATGTTCAGCCTGCAGAAGAGAAGGCTGTGTGGAGAACTCATAGCAACCTTCCAGTATCTGAAGAGGGCCTACAAGGATGCTGGAGAGGGACTCTTCATCAGGGACTGTAATGATAGGACAAGGAGTAATGGGTTCAAAATTAAACAGGGGAAGTTCAGGTTAGATATAAGGAAGAAGTTCTTTACTGTGAGGATGGTGAGGCACTAGAGCAGGTTGCCCAAAGAAGTGTTAAATGCTCCATTCCTGGCAGTGTTCAAGGCCAGGTTGGACACAGTCTCATACAACATGGTCTAGGGTGATGTGTCCCTGCCCATGGCAGTGCGGTTGGAGCTAGATGACGTTCAGGTCCTCTCCAACCCAAACCATTCTATGATTCTATGATCATTCCTGTGGTTCCCAGTTTAGATTTTTGGTTTTTTTTTAATGGTCTTAGTGCAGTATAGAGAAATAACAATTTAAAAGGCAGGCAGAAGTCATCAGTTAAAACTATGCAGAAGATTGTCTACAGCATGACCATATTAATTTCCCAAATAAAGGAAATAGATAGTAGGTAGATTCATTATTTGAATAACTAAGGGTATGAATGTCTGCAAGTCTGAATGTAAAACAATCAGGAAGTTTGTCTGGAGCATGAGCACATTATTGTGTTAGCTTCTTCCAGTGAAGGCAATAACTAAATAAATTAATTCTTGGAATAATTAAGGGTGTAACTCCATGTATTTACACAGGGATTCATTTTGAGACAGTATGTGAATTCTTTTTCTTTTCTACTGATTCAGTTGTTTATAGTGTGGTCTGCCATAGCCTCAGAGAAAGTGACTTAATTTATTCTGTATCACCACCTGCGAGTGAACAGCCTAAAAATGAAAATGCTTCTCTTAAATGTGAGATTAATTTACAGTATTTTGTTAAGGGACATCTCTGTCAGGGAAATGAGGCATATCCAGTGCACGTTCTCTGCCCCCTCTCCAGTAATGACATCTACAGTACACTGGGACAAACTGTAAGCTCAGAAGGATGGGGGACAACCTGGGTGATTTACCGCGGCCTAAAGCAGGCGTGGGAAATGCCTCCCACTTCACAGGCCTGCTGCAGACTGCCTCAGTGCAGAACAATTGATGTAATTGTATTGCTTGGCGGTTCAATTCAGCATTTGGAGACTTCCTAATGGCCCATTCCAAATGTTTTGGCCAGGCAACCCTTTTGTATAACTAGGTATATAACCTTGTGTGGCATCCTATTTTGTGGTGTTACAGATAGTATTCTTGTTTCACTGGTTTTAAATGTTGTTTCTATAATTAAGAGGGAGCAGTATTTTACTTCAATCATGAACTTACTTATGGGAATATTAGAGAAAGTGTCTGAACAGAAGAAAGCATCTTAAATTAAGAAAATGAATAATCAGAAAGACTTGTCTCCCTAGTCACACATATGCGAGTCTCATGCTAATTGCACAAACCTCTTAACATTTACCCATCAGTTCCTAAAGCTCTGTTCTATAATTCATAGCAAGCTGATTTACAGCAAAGACCAGAAATTAAGAGGATGGATCCTACTTTCATTGAAAGCAACAGCAAAACTTGAACCAGCTTGATTGTGGTAGGACAACAGCCTTTTTATTCCTCAAGATCCATCAGTATTTTCAGCATAAGCCATTTTTCACAAGTAGTGAACTGTAGTACTGGTTAACACCAGTGTAATATTGACAGTTAAATTCATTTTGGTAAGTTATTGTAGTAGGTCTGGGGCCTGCATGGATCTAGGTCCATCACTCACCAGTCTACACTGTAACATCATACAAATTGACCTTTGGGTTGACTAATCAAAGGTGCTTATGTTATATTTAGAGCAGAAGAAAGTATAGTCAAGAGGAAGATTCTGTAAAACTTTGGTGATCTGATTGAAGTGACATAGGATTTCTGTGCTGCTGCCCATGCTGCTGTGTTGAAAAGAAGAAAATGAGCTATAAAGTTGTTCTGGGGAGATGCAGCAATTTGGTTTTCTGAAGAATTGCATTGTCCCCTTTGCCCTGCAGAATGAGGACAAACAGCCTGAGAGAAACACGGTGTGTAATACTATGAAGAATAGACATAATCATAGAAAAAAATTAGCAAATGTAACTGGGTCAAGCATTTCTTGGAAATTTCCTAAACTAAAAACTGACCAATTTAATTTTTGACTCAGCAAAAGCCACAGAAGTTGCATCAAATGTAAAACAAAAAGAAGTCAAAATCTGACTTTTTACTAAAGTAGTGTTAGAGCTATCAAAGGATTAAGTTTTGATGATACAATCAGGACTGTCACCATCATTCCCCCTGCCCCTCCCCGAGTTTTATTGTTTAAATTAATTGGAAATTACTGCTTTTTAGTGAGGTGCACCTGATAAACATCTGTTTTTTATATCTAGATCCATGTTTTTATGTCTATAACCATGTGTGAATTTATCTGACAGAACTTCATGGACATTGCTTGTTCAAGGATGCCTTCACATCCCAAATCCTGTATCAAAAGGCTTCTGTGGCACTCATCCTGAAAGAATACCTTCTCTCGCTATCCTTTTAAAATTAATCGGTCACCTCTTCTATCAGCTGTTTGTTTACAACATCCTGAAAACCATAGTGTCGATACGAATTGTCCCTTTCATGCAAAAGATTTACTAAATGTATACAATTTTGCATAGGGAGGTAACCACTCTCCAGGATGAAACCAAACCAACTCAGTGCTAACAACCCAATCAAAAGCATCCTCTGCAAATTCTGGTTGATTTCTGGGGCTGAGTTTGGATGAAATTCTCTCTGCAGTCCTTGTTTATTTGTTTTACTTGTTCTTTATACCTTGTCTCAACAAGCTTGTCTGCATAGACTTAGATGCAGGATTCAAATCTTGCTTGAATTTATCTTACTATTTGAACATTTAATCTTGGAGCAAAATATTGCGTTAAGAGCAAGATTTGCTCTTTCTTTCCCGATGTGGGATAATGCTCCTCTGTTCAAACAAGGATGAGTTAAACTGAAACTGATCAGTGTATGAGAAAATTTGCAGCTCACAGGAATACAAGTACAGGGATATTTTCTCGTGTTATCTAATCAGGCATACTAAAGTTGTCTAGCAGTGATAACTTTCTTTATAAAGAAAGGATGCTTCCAAACCTACAGCACAGAAAATTCTAAAAGGAAATATCAGCACATACCTACCACGTATCAGGTATTACTTTAATGATGTAAGAAAGGCTAGATAAAAAAATACAAAGTAAGGGATGAGGAGGTGGGCTGTTTAAAACAAGTTTGTGTTTTATCTGTCTTAATCCTGGTTATACTAAGGCACAAAACCTAGTGCTCAATAAAATGCATAATAAGGGCTAAATTCTGCAGGTATTTTATGGAGATTACAGTGAAACATTTTGCCATCATCTTGCTTATGTGTAATCTGCCTTGGCAACAGAGATCACACAGCATTCTTCAGCCTTACTGGTACAGACTGTGATTGCCTAGGAGAGGTTAAAGGCTATGGAGCCACAGAGATGTAAGTAGCCCCTGAAGTTATTCAGCTGTGCATGTGCTCCTCTTGCTTCAGAGTATCTGAAGAACCTCTCCCACTTAGCAGTACAGTTTGGAGGTCTAGCCCTCCAACTCTTTACTTTGAGCCTCTGACAAGTGGGTGTTTAACTGGTATATCTGGATCCACAGGAACATCATTGCACCTCTAATTGCATAACGGCAGAGCCAGCTCTAGTCAGGACGCATTTTAGGTGGTACAACTGTCTATGCACTGAGAGACCATTATATACTGGAGTCAGTGTCAATGAACAAGCTTGGAAAATGGAAGCAGCAACACCCTCATTTCAGATTTTAGGAAGAGTTAACCTGGTTTTCAATGATCATGCACTTGATCTGAATCAAGGCTGTGAACTGAATGAAGGTCTTAGAGTCTGTTCTATTGTCTTTAACCAATAAATTGTAGTATCGCTGTAGCTGTGAAGCCAGGAAAAGAGCTTACATGCAAGAAAGCTTGTGGTTTTGTTTTTTTCCCTGTTAATTGTTTGGTATATTAGTCCCAATCAATCTTGCCCTGCCTTGCCAAGAACAAACTTCATTCTCCAGAGATTTTCTTATTCAAGCCTTTGTCCTTTAGCATTTATAACATGAAGTGCTTACCAGGAAAGCGGCAACTGGTGCTACTGTAATGATTCTGACCCGTTTCAGGGTTGGAGAACATTGCACTAGGGAGCTGGCTGAAGCAAACCCTGTGCCATTTTCATATACCTATGGGTGTAAAATCAGTGCTGCTTTTGTGATTGAAGAGGCAACAGCCTGCTACAAATAGAAGATCACTGACCAAAAATGTCAGGACATAAAAGGCAGGCTTTCTGAATTCATTCTTAAGCTTATAGGGTATGTAAGCTCACCTTTTACATGAGTATCCTTCTGCAAGTGCTCTATTTTTTTCTTTTGTCTCATCTGTGGGCTTCTCTGATTGCTAAGGTTTTAATAGCATTCAAAGTATCCCAATTAATACCTTTTGATATTATATCTAATCTCTGCTGTTGCTGATTTTTCCATCTGATATGAAGAAGTTTCTTTCAATAACTCCTGGGCTGAAAAGGCCATTTAGTCTGAATTCAAAGATGAGACATCTACTCAACTATTCTTCTTGCAGAAGGGCAAATGGGATCACTGAAAAAATCTGCTGTTTCCAAAACTGCTATGAAACTCTTTTTTTTCCCCTCTCTTAAGTTTCATGTAAGATGTGATGTATGTATGAACTGTCATGTAAGTTGTACTCCTCTGGCTGGAGGTTCTTAGTTCCACTGTGGGCTCACCAGTCATGAAAGCCCATATGGATGTGTCATATATTTCTTTACCAGCCGTAGGAATATACAGTGCTCTTTAAAAAGAACAAGCAAAAGAAAAATAGAGTGAAGAGAATTGTGTTGTTTACAACTACAAAATTAGCAGGTTTAGTTGTAATTAGCTGGGTGATGGAGCTCTTAAATGTAGCAGACCTTTTTGAAAATACATTGTATGCAACAGCCTATAGTAAACTATAAAATGAATAAACAGCTGGAGTTTATGTGAACCTAAAAGTAAGGCTGCATGTTACATTAACTGAGCAGTACCCTGAACTAAGGAAAACCAACACGGGCTTTTCTGTATCCGATTCGATTGTTTTAGCTAGAGAGTGTCTATGTATTTACAATAGGCATTTAACAAATGTGCGAGACATCATACAGCTCTTTGTACCAGGGCAATATCACAGGTAGAGACCAGAGTTGGAGCTCAGCTCTCAGTTATGTACATGATTTCCATCCTTTAACATTCTTAGAGTTTAACAGGATGAGATGGAGGTTTTAGAGAAGATTCAAAAACCCATCTGACCCTTTATATTCTTGAAGTTTAGCAGGAAAGGATTAAAAAAAACCCAAACCACTGTTGTTTTTCACATTGAAACAAGTCCATAATATTTGTCTCTGTGTGTCTTAATGTACACTTTAAAGGTAAACTTCTTTTACTCCATAGAACATATTTACTGCATTATACTAACTTTAAAAGAGACCTTTTATAGACCTTTATGATACTGCAGAACTGTCTGTTAGAAGTTTCTAAGCTAGAATATTGGTAATTTGGCTTCATTCTTCATTCTTGATTCTATCACAAGGCAGAATATTGCCGACCCTCTGCACCGCTAACACCTTTAGCAAACATTGATCTAAAAAAGCCGAAGGAAGATAGTCAGTGTCTTTCCAGTTCTCATGTTTGGGCTTCTACATGCTTTAGCCCCACAGTGACTATACACATGGCAAAGCCAGACACATTAAAATCACTACTAATGCCACTGGAAAAAAAGTGTTTAAAACAAAAATAAAATTAGAAGATACAAAATTTATGCAGAAGTGCAATGAAGAAGTGAATATCAGTGAGTTTTAATGAAATACCTTTTTGTATTAATGAAATACATGCTTTATTTAACCATTTTCAATTTCAGCATAGTGAAATTTAATTTACTTTTGGAATGCATTGTTGCTTTATAACAGAAGACTAAGGATAGAAAACTTCAGTCCCTAAATCTTAAATGTCTTGTCTCTTGAACTCATCAAGGATCCTCTTGTAGTAACTGTAGAGGTAGAGAATGCCCCTGTCACCTCAGAAGACAACTCCTGTCATCTTGCCTTGCTCTGCTGGCTGTACATGCAGCCCAAAAGGCAAATCACACTTGGTACTAACACAGGCAGCTGCAATATGTGGGATTAATTCCCTCCTAAATACCCTGTAGGCTGGTGCAGACCCAAATCTCCCAAATCTCCAAGAGAGTTGAGGGTATATTATCTCTTTTCTTAAAGAACATGGCATAATGGCAGATTTTTAGTTCATCACTGGGAATTCCTCACAGATATGTTGCTTTTTGGGGGCATTTTTTTTCCATCTGTCACTGCATATGAATCAGTTATTCTGAAGTGGTTCTACAGGTAGCTAAACCGCATTTTAAACCTCCTAGTATATGCTTACACAGCAATCTGGTCCAGAAGGGACTTGCCCCTTCCAGTTGAAATTCAGTAGCCTCTTACAAGGGTTATGCCTTACCTTTTGCTATTGGGTGGTAGAAATGCAGACTTGTCTTTTGCGCTCTCTTTTAAACTATTCCTGGTGCTGGTTGTCTCTGCATTTTTTATGAACATGGGGGAATGTTTATGAAATGGTTGTATATCATACACGCTTTAATGGAAACTTGAGACAAATCTTCTCAGCTTTCCTTGACACTGTTCTTAAAGGCCAGATGTTGAAAAGGTTTCAAAAATGTGTCTTTCTGCCATGCTTAGAATCTAAGAATTTACACACAATCCATTCTATACACACAAGAAGTTTGCTGAATGAAACAAGACTAATAGCAGCTGCTTGTAGGACTGGTGCTCTGGCCTGGATTCTTTCTGCTTTAGGGAGATTAGATCTGGGGACTAAATTAAAGTACCAGATTAGAAGTTTGCTCAGACTGGGCTTCCAACAGAGTCAGTAATCTGAATGCTCATCAGAAAGTGCCCCTTTTTCTTCACTGCTTACACACACAGCTTCAGAAAATTAGATGTCTGGCTACCTAAATTTAGGTGTGATAAATCAGATACCTGCATTTATCTGACAGTGTTAAAATGAAAATGATTTGGCTTACCTAATGAATGTTCAAGCATTGCAAGCACAGGATGAAGTGTAGGGTCAGACAATCACTAATGACTCTGCCTAGCAAACAGCAGGAGCACTGAGACAGCACCACAGTTTTCCCTATGTTGCTTTGCTCTTGTTCATCCCTTTCTTTCTGCACAGGGAGTGGGGCTGCTTTAATTGGTGTTTGATGGAAGGAGACCAAGGGATGGCTACCTGGGCCCATTCAGTCACAGGCCTATGCAGAGTCAAATAAAAGGATAGTGAGGGCATGCTCATACTCAAGAAAAGAGCCATCCACTTCACTATTTTAATTCCCTCACAAAAAACAAATACGTTTCACTGAATAAATGCTGTACAGCGGTGCCTTACTTTCTGTCTCTAATGGAAAAGGATTTTGCTGAATTACTATACGAGTTTGACCTTCCTCATCTGTAGCTATCTTTCAGGCCATATGAAAGCTGGAGAGGTCAGTACCTTCGGATACCTCCCTTTCCCAAGTAAAAATGCAAGAGTAGTGATCATTCAAAGAGAAATGTAATCCAGGGATTTCTGTAGTTGAGCATACCTTTTACTCTTAAACACTCTTTGAGAAAGCATTACTTAGGTCAGTGCTAGTGATCTGTTAGCACACAGCCATTTTTAAGATAGTGTTATTTACTGTAGGTTTGCTTTCATGGCATGAAATTTGATGGCTGAAACCCAATCTGACATGAGATGATGCAGTCCTCGAGTTTTTCAGTTGTTAATTCCTTGCCTGTTTTGAAAATGGTGCATTCTTCATTTTAATAGATGATTTTACTCCCAATTACTTGTTTATTATTGCTTTTTAGAGGAAGAAGTAGGAAGCAAGATGGCTTTTTTTTTTTTTTCTGGCGTGGTCTGCGTTTTATGTCTCCGTCAAGTGCTTTTCTAAAGCTGTTTTTCCCAGACTTTGTGTTTTGCATGGGTGGGACAGTGGGTTATTGTTAGCCTGTTAGACACAACTCGGTTTGAATACCCTTCAGTAGTTTGTGAGGCAAGTCAGCTCTATTTGCATTTGTTCCAGTCACAAAGGTTTATAGGTCAGCAAAGGCTGGCTGGAAAAATTCAACATGCCAATGCACTATTCTTCTATGGTTGTCAGGAATTCAAACGTGCTGGTTTTTATATTTCTTCTTGGTCATGAATATATGATAGCACAGTCTGAAGTCGCTTTGTTTCTTTGGAGCTTGGTACCAGCTGGGACTAAGATGGAGGACGTGACTTGATGCCAGGTTTTCCCACCCCCCCTCTTCTTCTGCCCATACTAATCAGCAGCAAATCAAATGTCAGTACATCTGGAGGCAGTGAGAGGGCAGTGCTCACCAGTGCACTGTATTGCTGCTATTTTTTTCTCTTCTATGAAAAAAGAGCCCAGCTGAATAAAAGATGGCATTTGTCCTTTCATAGAAAACATTGTGTTAGCTTAATCTCCCTTCTGGTTTGGGTTTGGGTTTTCTTTTTTTCCTGTTTTTATTTGGATATATTTGAGTTACACCCTGAAATGCTTCCTCCTTAGCTACATGCAAAGCTGTGTGGGTATCTTCCTTTATGCATGGACTGACAAAGAATAGGCATCTTTTAGAATTTAAGACTTCAGAAGCCATTCATATAGCTTTAACGGTCACACATAAAAATGTATCTAATAAAACCCATCTTGGGATATCCCCAATAACTTGATCTTTTGACAACTTGCATGTAAAGCTTAAAATATAAGAAAGAATGCCTTCCCCAAAGAAAGAACTTCCTTAGCTTTGTTTTACACCTTCCAGTTTGAGAAGCGGTTTGGCCTTTTGCAGTTCTTAAAATGAAATATAGATTTATCTGCTGTAATTTGATTCCTTGCAAATTGCATTTTGAATTTTAAATGGTGTGTCTGAATATATCGTGAGGGATCCTATTGCAGGTTTGTTAGGAGCTGACATCTCCATTCCAGGCTGGTTTACTGTACCCCATTACTCTGAAACCAGTAAGCCCTGCTTGAGTTTGATTTATTTAAAACTCAGTTAAAAAACTGTTTGTCCTTATAGTTGTACCTTGAGATCTGAGATTTTTTTGTATAAAAGTAATAAAATATGCCAGATCTCCTTTTAACATGCTCATTGAAATGCAAACTGTGACCTTTCTTGGTCTGTTTTAAAGAGACTTTCTGCAAAATATGGACGGTTTTGAGTAAAACGTGACATAGGCAAGGAAGGTTGCATCTGTAAACTAGAGAGGCAGCAGCTAAACCTCATATTGATGCCTCCATTTGAAGCAGCCAGGGAGACCCGTTTACTTTTGAATGCACGATTCGCTGCCAAGTTGGCACCATTTTTCATGTTTATAGATTTAAATTCAGCACATGGCTTTAACTCTTCAGCTGCACTAGCTGCAAACAATTACCCCAAAACAAATGCTTAGGTATAATCAGTTCATTGTCTTACCCATGCCAAGTTGCATCTGACCCTTAGAAATACAGTTGAGAATGTTATTTTAAAATGCCATATTGGGTAAGACACATGTAAATAGCAAAAGCATGTTTTAAATGGAAATGTTTACAAATATTAAACCTTACCGTGAAAAAGCACCTCATAAAATAAACATTTAAAGAATCACGTAATGTATTAATGGGAAGATACAGTGTTTAACAGATGAATCATTGAAAAAGGTTCCACAGTTAGAATACTAATAAGCACCAAAAAAGAAAGTTGTGTATGAACCTCCTTTCTTAGTCTATACAACTACTGATATGGTGCAAACAGCCTGAAATTTTCAGATGTTGGAAATGCATCTGAGAATAGCATTTCAGAATTTGATTTTTATTTTTAGCTCTTGAAAAATTCAGTTCTGTCACAAGATTGCTTTTTTAAATAAGTATTTCAGTCAGTTTGGATTATTTTAATGGGCAAAATCTTTTACCACACATAGAAATTATTTTTTAAAACACAATCATGATTGACTTATTAAGAATGTTTTCAGCAATTAGATATGTATTTCTTTGTGGTTTTAATATTTAGGAAAGGAGCAATAATAAACTAGCCACAAATGTAGTCATGCGCTGAAATCAGATTTGAATCTTGGCTTCAAAATGAACAAATAAACATTTAATACAGTTATGTGGGTGACTACCATCCACACAGTGAAAGCATAGGCTGAATCCCACCAACTCCAATCACTGCTAAAGTCTGGGTATGGACAAAGAATCAAGTGACTGCAGTTCGGAAGTTTTTATCTGCAGCTCCTTATCCTGGTCAAACATTTTTTCTAACTTGCTTGTATGCTTCATACTTACAAGAACCCAGTAATGCCTCTGTTGGATGCATAGATAGTATGTTTGTTGGTAGCTGTATTAAATCATATTGTAATTATAACAGTAATATTTTTTTTGTTAGTACACTTATCTCTTTTTTCCCAACAATCTGCAAGGCATAAAGCATTTTGCATGTGACAAAACAGTTCTTTCATTCACTAATTGTTTCATTTAGCATTAACTTCTGAACGCATGCAAGTAGTGACCTATCTGTAAAGCATTCAGTGTAATCAGAAGGCAATTTGAAAGTCAGAAAGCATGTCTGCACAGTCATATATCCTTTCTGTGGTTTTAAATATTTTCATAATCATGGATGCAGTTGAGCATGTGGTAAGCTCTTTGCAGCTACCTCTGAAAACAGAGGGAGATCAACAAAGCATCTAGACTACATTATGAACGTAAGAATATATTCTCCTTTTAGGTTAAGAAAAATGTACCTTCTATTTTTCTCTCAAATCCTGTTGAGTTGTACCAGTACAGAATACGCTTTCAGAGTCACTTTCTTTTCGGCAGTTATTTTACTCTCCAAACTCAGTAATTCTTTCATAGTGCATCAGGTTTACCAAACCAATTATTTCTTGGCATTATTTTTTTAATACACATGTGTGTGAGTGCACGTGTGTACACATACATATGTGCTCTTTCATTGTTTCTGGAATTTTAAGGAGGTGAGAAGCACACAGACTGAATAGTTTTATATTCCGCAATGGTTCACTCACTGTGGAATTGAGACTTGTTTTATGACAATTCGCACTGCTTTCTGACCTAATGTGAAAGGTACTTTATTTGTACAAACACTCATGTAGAAAAAGCAGCTGTTATGTTAGTTCATGCTTTTATTCAGGTCAGTTCCATCAGCTCCTATACTCCCTGGATTACTTGCAAGTGAAAGCAAAAGCTGCAGGCACATTTTGGATCCCATTGGGCAGCCTGGACTGAAGTGGATTCTTTGAGGGTTGCAGCCTTGACCAGTAAAGGGATATTTGTTTGTTTGTTTTTATGGACTTGGTTTTGAACAGGGAGGGAAAAGGCAGAAGGTGGTTATTGAGCTCTCTGTGCCGTGGAGAAAGGGCGACAAGAATACTGACATATCACAGTAATGTTGGATGAAAACAAAAACTTTAATTAAGGTGTGTGCAGTGTGAGGACATTTGTAGAGATCCCATAGCTAAAGCTGCTGTGAGCTTTCAGTTTTCCAGAGAGAAAAAAATAAATCTTAATAAGTCAACTTTTTAGAGTTGCTTTATACTGGGAGGGGGGCAGGGGGAAAGAAGAGATGATGGGATTTTCTAATCTGGTTCTTTGTTTTCTTCTACTTGCTCTCTTTCTTTTCCTTTTTTTTTTTTTTTCCTAATACTTATTTTATCTCTGAGAATCTCTCACCTTGTGGTTTGTTTGGTTTTTTCCTCCTGCTAGCTCTACAGTGAGATTGATGGCTGTGTTCAGACTCCGGAAATACACATACCCTTGCTTTGAAGAGGTAGGATGCTTTTAATATTTTACCATTAGAACAAATGGCTGTTTTCCTCATTGTGTCATAATGCAATTCATAGACATTAAGAAAAGCTCGTGAACATGACAAGTATTTACATGCCATGATACTGCCAACAGCCTACTGAGCTTCATTTTCTCCAGGCATGTTTCCCCTGTCTCAGGAGAGTTCCCCCATCACCAGCATAGCCTGCCCTGCTTCCTCAGCTGTTGTGCGACCCCTCCCCAGTTTCCCTATAGAGCTGTGACAGCCTGTCATTGTCTGCCTCTCTGGATATTACAGTGGCAATTTGCTCACACAGATGCTGACTGATCCCAAGATCTCTTTTTTACTCTGTTTTCTCTGCATTTCTTCCCCAGCACAAGCCCAAAACTGAACAGTATGGTATGGACCAGGAACTAGAGTTTGCAAAGGCTGGTCATGCTAGGATGTTTCTGTGGTGGATGGTAGAGGACCTAATGGCAGATTTTAGTGCTCAGTTCTTAGAGGAACTGTCAGGAAATCCCATCTTCTCTGTTCACTTCTCACTATGACTAAGGCACAGTGGGAAACTTAAAGGACAAATTCAGTTGACAAACAGAACTGTTATCCCTGCAAAGGAGACATATTCTCCTCCTGTCAAACCCTTGAAAGATCAGAAAAAACTCTTGCTCTGCTTAATTTTAGTGAACCTTCTTGCACCTCCTGCTTTGGGATACACTGAAAGTAATCCTTTTTAATCATACTAGGAAAATGATGTTGAGTAAGCAAGGAAGTTAAAGAAGATTCTAGGTTTGAAGGTGACCATTTTTCATGATGAAAAGTTGTGGTTATGCTTTCTGTGTATGTGGGCCTCAGCACAAAAAATGCACAGTACAGTTAAGCATAGTTTTACTCTTCATCCATACACTATTATTTTATCTCAGTATTTTTTTCCTTGAGCTATTAAAATAGGAAATACTCCTGAACACTTGCTCTCATTGAATTCAAATTCTCAAGGAAGTGGATATTAATTATATTTTTTTGCAATTAAAAGTTTTTAAGAAAATAATTATGTTAAAAATGGAACTATTTTTACAAAGCATTAATCTAAATATTTAGCAATCTAAGCCCTAAATTTTTGTAGAATTCTTTATAGTACTTTACATTTGGAGCATGTCTATGTGGCCCTCTTGCAGAATGAAATGCAGCCTCTAAGTAGATACAGTATTCTGCACAACTCAATGCTACTTTAAACATATTTAGTTACTTTAAAGCAGTAATCATGGCACTGCTTGATCACCCTTTTTTATTTCGCTACATACAGTAGAAGTTTAACAATATTTCTTGTGTATATACAAGTAATTAAATGCAAAGGTTCTTTGAGGAACTGTTGTGGAGAAGAGTCTCCTTTTGATTGCTCGTATGTGAAACCTCCATTTGTTTGTCCATTTTTATGAAGTTCAAGTCTAAAGCCATATATAATAACAGTTAAAAATCTGGAAAAGGGTATTTTGAATTACCTGGCTATAAAAGAGGTAATGAAACGCAGGAATTCTGAGCCTGTCCCATATAAGAAATTCTTCCCTTTATGGTATTACTTCACACCAAATTTCCTCCTGTAACAAGGAGATGTGTTACATAGTTAACATACAAAAAAGTTAAATATATTGCGTTTTAATCGTGAAGATGGTCCTCCTGTTCCAATGCACTGCTGGTAGCACTCAGATCTGAATGGGGGCAGGATTGTGTGCAAGAGCTGGAAGCCACTGCGGAGTGGATGGGCTCGCTTAGTCAATGCTAAGGCATGGAGAGGAACCCATGGTAGAAAATGGGTGAGGCAGAGTTAAAAATTGCTGCTTTCCTTGTATCAATGTCTGTATCAGCCTGATCCCTCCTTGTCCTTCCTGTTGTCACCATGTTAATACCAACTTCGATACTTTTAACTTGCCTGAGAGAAGGTGCAACCACAGACTAAGTAAATAAAAATGTGGTACAGAAGTAGGCTGAGAAGTCAGCGACGGCATTGTCAGCCATACACATTTAATTTCTTTTTCTTACAAAAAGAGGGATTTGCACTTGTTGCATTTATCACAGGCTTGTGTTTGCCAGACACAAAACTAAGTATTGTATATAGTACCTCTGGGATTTTGTTCGACATAACCAAAGGATTTTCACTTTACAGGGAATGTTGGCTTGGAATGTGGCCAGTTCTGACCGCTTTGTGTAAATTTTGGGTGTCTGTGAAAGGGAAGATGCAGTTCTTGGTTGGGGCTCCTTCTGGCAGGCCTTGCAAGGAGCGCTTTTCTTCCCTTGGTGGGGTAAGAGTGCTGTTGCTGGAAGGGAAGATCTAGCTATCCGCTTTTTATAATTTGGAGGGGCTATTAAGACAATAATTACCACTAAAGACTGAGTTTTCATTAATGATGGTGAGTTTAATTCTGCAGCCATTTTCTTTCTGTGTATGCATTAATTGCTAGAAAATCATAAATAGCACAAGAGATATAGGCAACCTTTTTATCCTCAAAGGCATTTTATAATATTTCACCTAAAATAGTGTACTTCTAAGCAGTGAGAAAATGAACAAAAAGACCCAGAAACAAATGCAGTTGGCTCCTTTCTGCTGAATGTGATATTTTATGTATAAAGTAGATAAGCTTCCAGGTATGTGTATTGGTGCTATATGCATGCCATGGATTCACTGTTACTGTCCTATCTAGCAATATGGTGACACTGAGCAGATAAACTGCTTTTCATGCATTTTTATCATTAATCTAGGTCTTTTGTGACTTTCCCTAACATGTAAAATTTTCTGTAACCTCAGTAAGGCAGAAATCTAACAGAAAAAAATCATTATCTATCACAGATATGTTATTTATTCCCTAAATAAAAAAGGTACCTCAAGAAAGAATTACAGTAGTTGCAGTATTCAGTCTCAGGTCAGCGGCACACTTTTAGGATACAGTTGTTTGGAAGAATAGAAACAGGGAGTTTTATTCCTCAAGTGGCATTTATTTGAGTGCAAATTAAGACTTCAAGCCCACAAAAGTCTCAAGATATCAGACTTTGGACAATTGTAGCATCCCACTGTATAAGAAACATTTAAAATATTCTTAGAGAGTTTAACACCAGCATTTTGGTCATTGCACAGCAAAACTTCTGGTAACTAAAGTAACTGGTTTTAAAATGCAGAGACTAACATAGTACCCAGTAAAAATGGTGGACGCCCTAATGGATTCTTAAAATAAGTTTCTTTCTGCATATAGGAAGATAGGGGTTTATGTTGGTTTGTATCTGCATGCCCATCAGCCTTCCACGACTTTCTTAAGGAAACTCATATCCATAAATTTGGTTATGCCACAAATGTCTTGTAGTTAAATATCCTGTGCTTTTAAGTATCTGAAAGATTATTTCACAGGTATAACTCCCACTGACAGTCATGAAGGGCAAGTTGCCTGGTGCTTCCTGGTTACACACCTGAAATTCCTCTGTTTAATTTGCATTCCTGGTATCAAGAAGGGAAAACTGTGAGGACTGTGCAATTCTACTTCTGCAAGGAAGTTCTTTGCCTGCCTCTACAGCCCAGCATTTCAATCTGATGCAGTTCCTGATTGCAGGGAAATACTGTCTAATCGTGCAGCATCGTCTGGTGATAGATGCTATCACACTTCACTTGAGCATGTCATATGTCCAAACATTTGTCTGAGTAATATTGTTAAAGATTCCATTGTTATTGTAGTTTTTTTCATTTCTTGAAAGGATTTTAAAACAGAAAAATGAATTTACTTGCTAACTGCTAACACATTCTCTGAGCACTTCTGAATAGCTGCTGGCTACTCTCTTTGTATATAATAATATATTGGAGTTCAGGCAAACTCACCAATGACTGTATTGGAAATGTCTGTACTATAAATCTTTATGGATTTATAAAGATCATCTTTATAGAAGGACTGGACTCTGCTTATGGTGTGTACTGGCCTTCGCAGCTTTCTAAAGGAAGAAGATACTCCAGTATGTCATTTCCCAGAAAATGCACACAATAAAACATCCTTTGGCACTTCAGAATTGGCAAATCACTCCGCTGTATGAAAAGTTATAAATAAGTGGTATGCTTTTAGCCTTCTGATGGGCCTTAAAACTCCTGTATCTTGGCTAATTTCTGCCTTCCAACTGGTAGCTGGCAGGGAGGACTCAGAGCCTAAGTCTCTTCAGATGGAATGCTTCACTAGCAGGATGCTCTGCAAAAACTTTCTGGCCATCCTTCAGTATGATTGAGTTCTGCTTAGTAAATGACAAGTGGAAAATCAGTTTAAAATGGCTCATCTATAGAGGCATCCCACCTTGTTCAGCCTCCAAATACAACAAAGAAACCTGCAGAACTCTGTTTTGTGGAGTTTAGGGCCATCTCAGCAGGGGCTCTTCTGTGGCAAAATTATGCAGATAAACACTGTAGGTAGGTTATAACCTAGATAAGACATAACACATGTTAGGCTAATGAGTGACAGTATTTGAACAGAAGGACCAGCATAAAATTTGACTTTAGTTCCATAGTTTTGAGTGCATCTGAGAGCAAAGAGAATGAGTCTCAACTGACCAAAAAGTGAAATGCGAGCAAAGCTTAACTAGTAGTCAGGTGGTGCAGGTGGAAATCAGACTTTTCCAGAGAGACATCATATAACATTATTATCAGGGTAAAGCATTTTATGCCAACAGCCTAGTTCTTCTGGCTGAAGATAGTCTTTGGCAAGGTCGCCTGAGCTGACATGGTCCTGAGGAAGTGGGGAAAGAGTCAGGATAGATCTTCTACATAACATATTTATAGGCAGAAGATGGAGATGTTTGCAGGTTCAACATCATCACTTTCTTGTGTGGAATACAACTTGTTTATTTACTGTCTTGTATTTTGGAGAGGGGATGCTTGAGGCACAATGCATTTCTTTCAGAGGCATTCTGTCACTTGGAAAATACTGTAATATCTTTCAAAAGCTATTTTTGTCCACTTATAAATTGTTATATTCAGCCCTTAAACATAACGAAATAGTCTGCCGGATGAAGGAAAACACTGTGCTGTATTTTCCTTTGTAAATAACAGATGAACATTCATAGATAAATAGCCCCTCTCATTAGTTAAATAATAAATAAAGAGTTGCATGAGTTTTCTTTCAAATGAAACATTTTTAGTTGCTCCTGATCATCCCAGACAAACTCAGTTGCTGTGGTGATGGTTGCGGATCTCAATATACATCCCTTGACCTCACACAATCAATATGAAAGGGCATTACTTGCCCAACTGATGTGGGCAAGCTGAAAGTGCCATATGTCATGGTCTCATGTTCTGAATTAAATTTCAATCAGAAGAGGCACCACTTGTTGGAGGAATACTCTTTTGATTAGCTGCATGTTTTTATAGCTCTGTTCTCCCTCCTCCCCCTTTTTTATTTATATTTATCAATATTTGGCTACCTCAAGGTTGATATAACAACAGATGACACTAAATCATTATGTGGAGACCTCATAGCAGCCTTCCAGTATCGGAAGGGAGCCTACAAGGATGCCAGAGAAGGGACTCTTCATCAGGGACTGTAGTGATAGGACAAGGGGAAAAGGGTTTAAACTTAAACACGGGAAGTTCAAGTTAGATATAAGGAAGAAGTTCTTTACTGTGAGGGTGGTGAGGCACTGGAGCAGGTTGCCCAAAGAGGTGTTAAATGCTCCATCCCTGTCAGTGCTCAAGGCCAGGCTGCACAGAGCCTTGGGTGACATGGTCTAGTGTGAGGTGTCCCTGCCCATGGCAAGGGGGTTGGAACTAGATGATCTTAAGGTCCTTTCCAACCCAAACCATTCTATGATTCTACGACTACATATGGGTCTGGAATTAAAGGGACCTCTGAAGCCAAAGATACTACTTCATTTCCATAATAAAGCATAAATAAAGCTGCTGAACTACTGAATTTAATTTTAAAAACAGCATTTTAATTTGTTTACTTCTTAGTCTCTCCTTTTTCCCCGTTTTGCTTGTGAAAGATGATTGAATCTGTATGATCACGCAGCCCTTAGTCACATCCCTAATTCAGTCTTGTCATCATTAATCAGGCTGTCATCCCTGGTATTAACTAGTGAGTGCATGAAAAAATATGGATGCAAAACTGCAGAAGTAACCCAGATGAAGAAATACAATAAATTGGATCTACGTGTAAACATCAACCCAACTGGACAGGTATCGCTCCATCACAGCAAAAGCAGTTGTACCCCTCTGCCCTATTATGTTCATTGGCACTTAATGTGCTCTGAGAAAAAAAGAGGTAAGATTACTAGCTGTCTGCAAAGCTTTACTGAACACATACACAGATGGGTAGCACTGGATGAACATGTTCTTGATCTCACAAACAGAACTACTGACAACAGTAGTGGGCAAGTAGATGGGTAAGTTTTCCAGTTTGACCTCCGCATACAGCTCCCCCACCTTCCCATCAGCTCCTACACAGAGGTGGTAAAGTCACAGCAAATTGTGACTGTGCTTTTTGGTATCTCTGCGAACACCTTTCATATGGGTCCTGCTTTGAGAATTAATGGATTACATTATTTGACCTAATGCACAATGACAATTCAGTTTTCCTCTCCTCTTTTCACTCCCACTCTGTACCCCTCAGGGACAGGGTTACAATCCCACATGCTGCTGTTAGTGCATCCTGGACCATGGACTGCGACACATCTCCAAAGCACTGTTCTTGCTCCCAGTCTTACCCTGCATTATATTCTCCTCATTACTATCTATATTAATCCCATCAGCTTTCCAAAGCATACGCTACCACAGCAGTGCCCTAAAATTAAGAAGGGATCTGAAATACTACCGTAGTGCTAATAAATATCAATAGTAAATTCTGGAGAGCAGGTAACAAATAATGCCAAGTAAACCCCAGTTTTTTAATGTGACTGAAAAGCTCTATAATGTACTGTACTTTACAGTCCTGTCATTCATACCTTGACCATACCTTGTTTTTTGTTTATAAACAGGTATACAATCTGAAAACATTTAACTTACAATTAATGCCCACAGATTTTTTTCATTAAATAGTTCCCCTTCTTTTGTGAAAGTCTGTGTAAGTGCACAGATACTCATCACAGAACTTAAATATAGGTATTAGCCAGAGATGATTTAGAAACAAGTATGATCTTGCATTCCTGAACCACATGCTCTGCTCTTCCATACCAGATGACTAAACTGAATGATATCTTGAGCCCAGATACCATCTTTCTCCAGCAAGGTAACTGAACCACATCAGAGCTGCCCTCACAGTGATATTTGCCTTCAGCCTTGTCCGTGCCTAGCCCAGGTCCCAGGCTGATGCGAACTGATCTTGTTCTGGTTTAGTTGCAGGTTTTTACACCAGCCAAGCAAAGGGTCTCCTCTGAAGTCTGGAAAGAAAAGAGTGGGAATGTTGTTTTCATAGAATCACAGAATATTTGGGTTGGAAGGGACCTTACAGCTCATCTAGGTCCACATCCCTGCCATGGGCAGGGGCACCTTCCACTGGACCAGGTTGCTCCAAACCCCATCCCCGACCTTGAACACTGCCAGGCATGGGACAGCCGCAGCCTCTCTGGGCAACCTGTGGCAGTGCCTCACCACCCTCACAGTAAAGAATTTCTTCATAATGTCTAATCTCAATCTCCCCTGTTTAATCTTAAAGCCATTCCCCTTTTCCTATCACTACATGGCCTTGTAAGAAGTCCCGCTCCAGTACCCCTTTAGGTACTGAAACACTGTTATAAGGTCTCTCTGGAGCCTTCTCTTCTCCAGTCTGAAGAAGCTCAATTCTCTCCACCTGACTCCATAGGAGAGGTGCTCCAGCCTTCTGATCATCTCTGTGGTCTCCTCTGGACCTGCTCCAACAGGTCCACATCCCTCTGGTGTTGTTGCCCCCCCAGAAATGGATGCAGAACTGCAAGTAGGGTTTCATGAGAGCAGAGGGGCAGGATCACCTCCTTCGACCTGCTGGTCACACTCCTGTTGATGCAGCCCAGGATACGGTTGGTTTCTGGGCTGCAAGCACACACTGAAGCCAGCTCATGTTCATCTTCTCATCAATCAACACCCCTAAATCCTCCTCCGCAGGGCTGCTCTGAATCTCTTCTCTGGCCAGCCTCTAGGTGTGCCTGGGATTACCCCGACCCAGGTGCAGGTCCTTGCACTTAGCTTGGTTGAATTTCATGAGGTTGGCACTGACCCACCTCTCCTCTCAAGCACGTCAAGGGCCCTCTGGATGGTACCTGCATTGGGGAACACCACTTGTCACTCATCTCCACTTGGACATTGAGCTGTTTTCGGTAGTTTGCTTCATATGGGTTCTGCTTTGTTGTCTTAGTTATCTTTCCCTTTACACTTGAACGAGTGTTTGAATGTGTGAAAACCTGTCATGGTTTAATATCAGCCAGCAACTAAGCACCACAAAGCTGCTTGCTCATTTCCCTCCAGTGAGATGGGGAGAGAATCAGAAGACTAAAAGTGAGAAAATTCATTGGTTTAGATAAAGGCAGTTTATTAGGTAAAGTGAAAGCCGCATGCCACAAGCAAATCAAAACAAGGAATTTGTAGAATTATAGAATGGTTTGGGTTGGAAAAGGACCTTAAGATCATCTACTTATAACCCCTCTGCCATGGGCAGGGAGGCCTCACACCAGATCATGTCACCCAAGACCTCATCCAACCTGGCCTTGAACACTGCCAAGGATGGAGCATTCACCACTTCTTTGGGCAACCTGTTCCAGTGCCTCAGCACCCTCACAATAAAGAACTTCCTTATATCTAACCTGAACTTCCCCTGTTTTAGTGTAAACCCATTGCCCCTTGTGCTGTCACACTTCCCATCACATGCAGCTGTTCAGCCATCCCCAGGACAGCAGGGCTCCATCATGTGTAACGGTTACTTGGGATGACAAATGCCATCACTATGAGCGTTCCTCTCTTGTGTTCTTCCCCCAGCTTTGTATGCTGAGCATGATGTGATATGGTGTGGGATATCCCTTGGGTCAGTTGGGGTCCAGCTGTCCCAGCTGTGTCCCCTTCCAGCTTCTTGTGCGCCCCCAGCCCATTAGCTGGTGGGGTGAGGTGAGGAAAGGCCTTGGCTCTGTGCAAGCACTGCTCAGCAGTAACTGAAACATCCCTGTGCTGTCAATACTGTTTCCAGTGCAAACCGAAAGCATGGCCTCATACAAGCTACTATGAAGAAAATTAATTCTATCCCAGTCCAAATCAGCACAAATGGTGAGTCCTTTCAAGTCCTGAGGTGTAAGGCCACTGACTGGAGAGGAGAATTGTACCTGTAATCCTGTGACAGTTACATAGTGATATACATTTGTTTGTATCCCATTTGCAACCTTCAGTATTCTCCTAAGCCTCAGCAGATAAATGGTCTGTGCTGTGTCCTCTAAGGTTAGCTACTTCTGGCTGAGTGTTTTGGCTGTTTTGGCAGGAGGCCTCCTCATGGAGAGCTCAGTGCCAGCACCTCTCTCCTCTGCTAGAAGACTGAGCTTTCACACCCCCACTCCCTGGTGCTGGCGTGGTGTGGCAGAGGGAGCAATTTCTCAAGGGCTGCTTAAGCCATTTAACTCACTTCAGGTGAAAGAAAATATTTTAAACGACATACATACACCATGCAGTAGCTAGTGCTGGTGAGAGAGAGAATCCCAGTGAGGCTTACAGTAGAAAAGGAAGCTATATGAAACTCCCATGTGGGTCATGCACTCATCATCTACATACGGTTTTCCCATGCATTTTACTGGGGAGGGTACTGGAGGAGAATGGAAAATGTTTTAGAGACATTTTTCATTTTGAATTTCTTTAAGGCTGTTTTTTTCCCATGTATAACTTTCCACCTTTTTGTAATAAAGCGTACATGAACAGCAGATCAGATGAAAAAGTGATTACGCTCTGTTGTAATGTTGAAAATATGCTTATTCAGCTAAACATGTTTTGAAATACTGGCAAAAAAGCAGCCTGCTAAGTTCAGGCTGGAAGCAGTTTACATAGTTTCTGAGACTATTTCCTCTACTGTTCAATACATCAAGAGCTTATAGTGCTGCAGCAGCTAATACTTTTTTCCTCTAAAATATATATCAAGAACAAAAGCTATTGTTTTAAAGTAACATGAACTTGTTCCCCATCTACACATACAAAGAATAACTTTGCAATAACTGGCTTGTATTCTTGTAAACAAACCTCTCACAAGGATTTTAATCTTGAACTTTTTCTGTTTAACGAATGCGAAACTAAATATGGTGTGAAAACACAAAATACGAGAACCAAACTGCAGTATCTTGTTCTTTTTAATTTTCTGCAGTTACTACGGTAAGAAAACATATTTTTAAATAATTTTAACTTTTAACATTTTTGTTGCAGAAAAAGCATATTTTTCATTAAAAAAGAGTCATGTCCTAACTCAGAATCTGGGGACTTTTTTCAGAGCAAACTACTATATATATATTAAAAATTGAAGATATTTAATTTAGCGAATAAGCAGTCAACACAGTCAGGCCAAAAGTTATAGTCCCTGTATAGTACTGCAACCTAAATATTCAGTATTTCTGATACCTTCAAAATGTACAATAGACTCCAGCTTCCTTAAATAACAACCAGAATAACTTCTTAAGAGTTTTTAAATGGGGAGTGGTGTTGTATATTAAGTGAACAGAAAGTACTGGATATAAAAGCTTCAACCGACTTTTTTGAAATAATTGCCCTGGTCTTTCCCAAATAATTACAATTTTCTGTTCATTTTCTGTTAATTGCATGTGCAGACAGATTCAGGCAAAACATCTGTGGTGGCTCTAAATAAGAGAATTTCCTACAAAGCAGTCAAGCTCTAGATGAGTTTTGTCCTGTTTTAAGCTCCCTTCCACTCTGAGATTTGAATCCCTGCTAGCACCTTTCTACAGAAACAATGCAGCATTTTGTAAGTTCTTCCCATAGTACAAGAATACATGAATGTAAGAAAGCTCTGAGGCTTTCTGCTGTGAAGTACAAGCTGAACATATATCAGTGTGTCTTCTATTATTTTTGCTCAGTGAAGAAAAAAAATCCCTCATATTTTGTAGCTTTAAATCTTGATCTGATAAAATTTAAAGGTGGGTAAGACATTTTTGTGTTATGCTGTGCTGTGGTTGGTTCATTCCCTCTGACTGCACCGTGAAAGATCCATAATTCTCACTAATCTTCACTCAATGAGATTTCACCATAGAAATTCTAAGTAGGTTTAGGTAGGATGGCAGATTTTGGATTAAAGATAATACATCTTAAAATAGCAAAGCGGAAATACAAAAGCAAATCTACAAAAGCCAATAAGGTGCAAAGCATTCAATGAAATAAGATCTAATGGCAGAAGTGTACTATGATAGAGTTAAAGTAATCTTTGATGTATTTTTTTTTCATCACCTGTTAGGTTTTGTGTATAAATTCAAGAAGTTACAGCTCCTGGAAACAGATTTTGATTTGCTAGATTTCTATCTGCATGTGAGAGCTTTAGTCACAAATATATTTAGATTGGGAGCAGACCAATCCAGATTTATTTTACAACACACACAATACTAGGAGTCCCATACAAGCTTGTGTGTGAATTTCTGACAGATGTATCTGTATAAAAACAAGCAGGCAGAATGTTTTTGGCCATTTTTTCAAATGTCAGAATATGCTTAAAAATGCAATTGAATTCACATTGATTGCATTACTCCACCCCATTTTTCATTATCTATTTTATTTTAAAAGAATTCCAAAATTAATCTATTTAGACTAAAAAAGTGGAAGTATCTTTTTGTGTCAGCACGCATAGTTAATGTGAAAGAAACTAATGACATATGACAAAATGCATAAACATTGCTTGTCAAGCAGTTCTATGCTAGAAGTAAATTCATAAACAAAAAGCAGTGTTTCAATAACACTGAACTCTGTGAGAAAAAGAAACACAAGCTAGGAAATAGCACTTAACTAGATTGCCTTAAATTCCTGGTTGGTTGATTTTGACTTTTTCATTTCATTGAACAGAGGACTGTTTGGGTTTGTTGTTTTTTTTTTTTCCATTTCTTCCACTGTTTTTCTACTTAGGTATCAGCCTTACTTCCCAGGAGTGTATGTCTTGCTCCAGAATATGTTGCACTTGTACTCTGAGTACAAACCACAGTTGAGTGTTGCGGAACCACATTAAGAAGGAAGCCCCAGTACTTTCTCATCTCTTACGCACTTTTTTTTCACTTGCCTTTTTACCTTTCCAAATTAATAGTGAGTATGGTAAGCATAGCAACTTTAACTCTTAGTTTTCCTATTTTTTCTTCATTAGACCAGATTAATTTTCCCCAGTTATGAGAGTGCAGTGAGGTAAGTTGTACCTTTTCCAAAGAAACATTTTTAAAAATGAAAAGTAACCTTTCTGTAAGAAATGCTCTGTAACATTCCACAAGTAAATGGAAGAGCTGCTCTCACATGCAAGCGGTTTGAGGATTTTTTCATTTAAAATGTTCACAGACTAGCCAACAATTCAAGTTAGTTTGGGACATTTCTTCCATGTAGATCATCTAGGATTCCAGAATGTGAGTGGATTTTTTGAGAAGTTGTAGAGAAGTCCTAGCATACAACAAGAATGAGCAAACTAATTTGTAAGGAAGAACATGAATTTTCATTTATCCAGATCATAGATCAGAAGAGTGCCTTCAAAATTATGCTTCAGTTCTTTAAAAATTCTGTTTGGACTATTTGAATTGTTTCTAGGAGTAATTTCTTCAGCCTTGGTCAAGCTTGCCCTGAGCAAGGTTGTTTTCACACTATAGCACCGTACTAAGAACATTTCACCCCAAATGGTCATTACTATTCCATTGAGAAGATGCTGCTCCTTCTACCGGAAATCATGTTACCAACATTTTGCCTATTGTCATCATGCTTGGAGAGTAATTTGAATCTAGCATATCCTTAGGCAACTGTTTGCTGCTTCCCTAAAGCATACCATGTCTCCTATTGGAAACTGTCATCTGACCACACTTCAGTTCAAAGATCTTTGCTGTCTGCATCTTTATGCTATGGATGATTATTATTATGATGTAGAAGCTTATTCTTCCAAAGACCCAGCCTGTCTTTTGGTGCTCAAGGTTTCCTGTTGCTACCAAGACGGTTAGATCTCTTTGCAATGAGTTCTTACAAAATCACTCACCTTGAAAACACATTTTTCTTTTCAAATGCTCTCACATTTAACTTCACAACTCATGTTTTCCATGATTTTTGGATTTGTCCCATTTTGAGTTTTGCTTCCATAGCTAGGTTAAAGCAGTACTGCAAGCAGAGTGTTTCAAAGATGCCTGTAAAAGTTAACGTTGGCATTCATGTTCATACAGGTTTCTTTGAGTAACGATTTTCAGCTCTAGGCACTCTTCAAAATGCTTAAAATATTCAAGAAAAAAGGATGAAAACTGAGAAGATGCAGAACAAATTGAGCAAAGTGCTGCTGGAATAATAGTCATCAAAAATAACCACAAACTCCGATATCAGCAGACTTTCCAGTAAGAGCACTATGGTCTTCCCCTGGCTGCTCTGACCATGCATCCTCCCACTTCTATTAATGGAAAAGAAATGTGCATTCTCTGTACTCTTCCAATCTTCTTTTTGTGAAAAATAAGGAGGGAAGTTGATGTCTTTTTGGCCTGGCAAATATTATTTGTGGGCACTTGGTGCTGTGAGTATTTGCCCTTGGTTCAGAACACCTGAGTCAGTCCATGTGGACCACTGAGCAGTCATCAGTTACAGCAACCATGAATCATAACCCATGTGTACTGCAATTCACTTGAACACAAAAAAGGAAAGGCTCAGCAACCCATTACACCTCCCCCTAAGGCATTACTTGTATTGCCAACTCCTCAACTTATGAGTCACTCCTCCCCCAAATCTCAATATTTGCCTAAAAAAAAGATATTAAAGGATAGAAAATAGTTTTTAAAACTTATTTTATATTGTGTTCCAACACCGTAATGCTGAGAAAACAAGTTTTATTGAACTGGGGTAATGGGAAATGTTACATAACCCCCTAACGCATGGTAGTACTTGCTTTAAAACTTTGCCTTGTAAAGGAGGTGTGTGGATTTGGCAGAAACACATTAGATCAAGTATTCTACTTTTGTTTTTTAACACTCTCAAATTATAAGTCTGTTAATTTTGGTTCCTTGTATTCTTATTTGGTTGTGAACTATGGCAAGCATTTGACACTGCCAGTGAAATCTAGGGGAAAGGTGCTTTCAACAAGCAGTGCCAATGTATGTATGTGGTACTTTATAAAAGCCAAATAACTTGAAAAGCCAAGTTCTTCATCTCTCAGTTTGGGCTTCCAGAATAGAGGGGCTACTTGTGCCAGATTCTTACTGTGAGGTGTGGGTAGTATCTCTCCTTAGTTCACAGAATCTCCATGAAGATCAATTAGTGGATCTCTGAGAAGCATTCAAGGACTACAGTGGTAAGAACTGCCACAGGAAAACCTTGTAATTCAGGTGCCAGTGGGTAGTTTGAGACGCATCCAGTAAGTAAAACATGGGGCTGCACCTTGTTCATAGGGGAGAATACAAAATAGAGTAGCTGGTAATATTGGCATTGTTTTGTTCCATTCACTTACTGAAGCTGTGACCCAGCACGAAACACGGCATCCAGGCTTGTGAGGGAGAACTGTATCATGCAAGGGCCGTATAGTAGAAATGCTGCTGCACAGTAGATTTTACTCCTCTTTTTTTTTTCATGATTCTATACTCCTTAATCCTGTGTGAACAAGATTAACAGTTGTTTTAAAACACGTATGCATATCTGTGTGTGTGTGTGAGGGCACGTGCTTGTGTATGTCATTACTCTTTTTTTTTTTCTTGATTCTATACTCCTTAATCCTGTGTGAACAAGATTAACAGTTGTTTTAAAACACGTATGCATATCTGTGTGTGTGTGTGAGGGCACGTGCTTGTGTATGTCATTTTTTTGCAGGATGGGGGAGTTTAAAAGCAAATTGTATCTACAGAGATATTATCTTGTAGCAGTCTACTAACATCCAAATGAGTCATTAGAAGGATTGGAATATTCTGAGCTGCCCCACAGTGCCCAGCTACTTGGGCCAACTGATGGCAATAAGCAGATAATTGCCTATTTAAAGCACATCTATAGAGAAACAACACAGAGTTGTTGGTGATTCCCTCTTTTCTCTTGACAACATCCTGGCTTCTAAGCACTGCCTTTTATTCTGCCTGCTCCCATTTGCTTCCCCAGCCAAGAAGTCCAATTTCTTTTGGAAAATAGTTTTAGCTTGCCTGCTCAGACTGAGAGCCTGCTCCCATCTTCTGCACCCAACCTGCTTCCTTCACCCTTCTTTTTATTCTATTTTGGTCTGATATCATTAATTCTTCCATACTGAAACCAAACAACTTCCACTAGACTGTCTGGATGCAAGCAGGAGAAATAAGAAAAGCCAAAAATGCTTGCTTTGTGGTACCTGCATTGGTTCTTCTGATTGAGCCTAGTTCAGCCATTACAGGGTTGAATTACACAGTTCCAGTGCAGAACACGTGGTAGGCTTATGTACCGTCTCATCAACCTGGACAGCTCTGAGGAAACAGCACGTTTAGTGAAAGTGGTGGGATCTTTGGGAATTTTTCCTATTGAACTTCAGCAAGGCCCTAGCAAATATACACAAAGCTTTCAAATGCTTAAAGCCTGGCTGGAGTGAGGCAGCAAAACTTACTTCCTTAACAGGTTACCTTCCATCCTAATCTCTACCCAAACACGACGGTGCAGGAGCTTCTCAAAGAAAAGGTTTCTGTAATTTGCCAGCATGGACCCAACAATCGATGCTTGGGTAGGCTTGTTCTTGGAAAGGTCTAAGCTGTTTGGCTGCAGATTTTCAAATAAGTTATCCCTGAGGCATACACCTGGTGAGGGAAATTTTCAGCCAAACAGTTTAGGTTTAGCAAAGTCTTTAAGCAACTGAAAATGCAGTCTTATAACAGGAGGTATGTGGCAATCATAACGGTTGGCAGTTGTGCTAGCTAGCCCCACCTATCATATTTTTGGATCATTTAATAATGTAGTGAAGATTTTTTAAGGGAGTATTTTTTCCATTAGAATTTAATAAGAGAAGGCTGTGCAGCTTCCCTATACTCCTTTCAACTACAAAGCACAGAGATCATTTTAAGCCAGCATGTTCGGTTTGGAATCACTAGCCAGTTCCCATATAAGCTTCATAATACTGGGAAGTCTGTAATTGAACATATATGTATGAAATGAGAAAAAAACTTACTAAAATTGTTACTGACTTTTCCAGTTTTAACACCCTCATTATACCTTTAATTCTTTTAAAAACACATTTTTACATGGTCTGAAAATTACTTTAAAAATAAGAAATCAAAGTCTTACTGATGTTTTATCCATGCATCTTTAACTATTTAGTTAATATTAGCTGCAACAGTATCATGCTACTTTAAACAGGAGAAAACTAGTAAATACACATGGACACTGAGAGCAGAGAACATTTTGGTATATGCAGCGTTTCACTTGCTGTAACAAAATATTTGGTATTTACTCTTGTGACTACATTTAGCAAACTTCCTAAGAAAGAATTGCAAGCTTTTTGTTCATTTCAGACCAAGTATTTATCAGCATTTTTATAGCTAAAAGATTATGTCCTCCAAAGAATTCTGTAGCCTCTAAAACCAAATACCTATCTCAATAGTTTGGCCCTGCCTTCCTAAGTCTAAATCTAAAGGCTAGGATTTTCTCAGCATGCATTGTGTTTGATTGTTTACTTTTGGATGCCAACTCAAATGCAAAACATTTGGGTATAGCAAGTTGCTCTTCATATTGCACAGCAGAATATACTTTATTCTGATCTGCAAACGGGAAGAAAATGTTCTTGGTAGTGGTAGTTACAGGTTTTGGTAAGCTGCTCAGTGTGGCTTCAGGTATTACAAAGATAAACAGATTACACCCAGTAACAACTTTCATAGAATGCTGTTAGCAGGAAGAAAACATAAAAATTTGCCATCCCTGATCAGACCACTGGTATCTCACCTCTCTCCTATTGTTGGAGCAGTTACCAAATGCATTAGAAGTAGTTCAGGTCTTCACTAGGCATGCATTTATGAATATGTAGAAGGGGAAAATTTCTTTCTAATACCAAGCATCTGTGGATTAGGGTCCTAAACTGGGGCCCTATAGGTGCATTTGTTTCACTTTGTAGCCTCTCCCTTTCATCTTTGTTAGAATGTTAATTTATATGCTGAATAATATCAATGGAATTACAGCTTCTCAGGACAAACTTGGTACTGAGCTGCAAACTGACCATACGAAGAAGATGAAGCGTAACTAGCTCCATCCAATACTTCATCCCATCCAATCATGCCTGGATAAACTCAGGTTGTTTGAAGCATAGAATCGTACACTATCAGGTTGGAAGGGACCTCAAGGATCATCTGGTCCAACCCTTCTAAGCAAAGCATGACCTAGACTAGATGCCCCAGCACCCTGTCCATCCAAAGCCTAGAAATGTACAGTGCTGGGGAATCCATCACTTCCCTGGAGAGATTATTCCAGTGGAATAATTGGAGCCACCTGGCAAGTAATAGCCACGATTTATATTCTGCAAAGGCTCTTAGTAAGTCATATAAATACGTCCTTGGCTTAACAAAAGAAGATGGCTTCAGTTTGGCGCACAGTTCATCTATTTTGCAAACCCTCCAGCCAAATTAAGTACTTGTCTGCTGTGCAGGACTAAACATTAACCAAGGAAATTAAAGGTTAAATGGGGATAAACCACTAAACAGTTACAGGTGAGATTCTGGAATAACTGGACATCAGAGTATGGAGAGATTGCAAAAATCAAACAGTTAAGATGCCAAGCATGGGGCAGTGAATAAGAGGCAAGGGCAGGTGCAGGGGTGGCAGCAGGAAGGTCAGAAATACAGCCTGCCTCTCCGAGGAATAAAAATAATAAAAAATAATAAAAAATAATAAAAATCTGGCATCTGTTACACTTAGATCTGAAAACCAAGTGCTTGGGGAAACAGAATAATCTGAAGTTTAAGCTCGCTGATAAATTATCATTAAATATTTTGATTACTGTATACAGCATCCTTATTACTCATCCTCATTTATGTCTGAGGAGCTGGGATCCTGCATACAAGCTAATCACAGCGTTTCGCCGTGAAGTATTTCCTTAGTTCGGAGCGCTCCAATGAGTTTAAATTACACATTTTACTGGATTTTAATTGCAGCATTTCTTTGTAGAAGTAACTTTGTAAATATTCCTTTAACCTCACTGAAAGAAAATACGCCCATTTACAACCGTGCTAAAATTCATAAACCATTTTTTTATTGTATTTCTCCCCCTTTTCTCCCCGATGAAAAGCCTAATGACAAGTGGATCTGCGGCGAATTCTCCTCATTAGTTCAAGGCTATTCAGAGCCTCACGTGGTCGCTCACCCACACAAAAATAGCGGAATTAATATTCCCCGCGAGTTCCCAGGCCGCGGCCGCGGCCGAGGCGGGGGTAGGGTATTGAGGGCGGCCTGCGCGCCCCTCACCGTGCCGCCCGGGCGGGAAGGAGTTAACGCGGGCGGGCCTTGCCTCCTGCGCCTTGTGGGGTTATTTTTCCTCTCTCCCCCCCCCCCTCCTCCCCCCCCTTAATTAATCATCCGCCGCTTCGCGATTTAAATATGGAGATGGCGAGCCGTTTGCAATTATTAATGAGCCCCGCGGCCGTCCCGCGGCGTTCACAGACGGGCCGCGTCCAGCCCGCGGAACGCAGCGCGGCGCCTCCCTTCTGATGTGCGTGAAGCCAGCGCGCACAAAGGCTCCTCCTCGGCCGTGCGCGGGCTCAAATACATAAATAAAGGCTTTTGTTCGCCCGGCTCCGCGCACATGCCTGTTTTGGCTAAAGCTCGCCGCGTTATTTGTACTTCACGGTGCCTAGAGAGAATGAAGCTGGGGGGGAGAGGAGGAGGAAAAAGGAGAGAAGGCTGCGGGGTGAGGGGCGAAGCCGGTGCTACCTGCTGCCGCGCGGGCGCTCCTCAGCCGTCGGACCCGGTCGCTGACAGGCTGAGATGGGGGGGGGGGGGGGGGCACCTCATAACAAGGGAAAATAAATAAGAAATAACAGGGCACCACCACCTCACGAGATACAAACGCCACCGCTGAACAATAAACTTTGCCCTCGCCTGACACCGGCCTGGCGACCGGCGGCTTGGCAAGCCGCCAGTTCCTTCTTCACCCGATAAGACTGGGCAGGAGGAGGCGGCGTGGACACAACATGGCCGATGTTTAGTCTCCGCTCCCCGGCCCGTGGCGGGATGGAGCGGAGAGGAGCGGCTCCCCTCGCCTCTCCTCTCCTCCGTAGTACCGGCTCTTAGCCGGAGGGGATGGCTCGGAGGATTCAAGCGGCAGCATCCCCCTCTATTTGTTGTTTTTTTTTTCATAACCCCCTCTTTTCATCTTTTTCTGCCGGTATGTCAACTGTCCATGCAATGCAGTGTACGGCTAGGTAACAACCAGTAACGGGCAACTAGTTTAATTAGCCTGGGTTTGTTTGGCTTTATATATTATTTTAGAGCCTTTATAAATGAGGAGCAGACCAAGGTGGGAGGAGGAAGCGAGGAGCGGAAGGGACAGGGAATGGGGATGGATGGTGAGGGATAACAAAGAGTCAGGTGCAGTGCTGTGCGTGCCTCCTTACGGCTGCTTGTCGATCCGATTTATCGTCTTAAACGCTCCCGTAGCAATTAAAATAAGAAATTGGGAAAGCTGTGGAAGCCGAAGGCAGCTCTGTGACGGGAGCGACAGGCTCTGAGAGAAGCGTGTGCATGGTGTCAAGAGGAGACCGTGCCTGTAGTGATGGAGAAGAGCGTACCCTCCAGTGCTGTGGGACAGCAGCACCTAAAGATACGCCTGACTTTGGTTTTTCCCGCTCCAAAATAGTCCGCAGCTTCACTGGGTGAAGGTAAAATCCCTGTAACGCGTTTTTGTAAGTTTGCCTTGTTAGATAAGAGTGTGACTTTGATGTCTTGATGGAGTTGCAAAGTGAAACCGGGGCAAAGGCAGGGATTTCAGCTACGGCGAGGGGGGAATGAAGGGGGGGTGGGGGAATAAAGAAGATCGGGTTATGATAGACACCACCGAAAAATGGCAGGAGAATGTTTACTTTTGAATATATGGCGTGCTGCCAGGTTGGCGCTGGTTTTTAGGTTAGCAGAGGTTGGAGGAAGGGCCAGACTGAGGCGTGGCTAGCTGCTGTCAAGGAAAAAAAAAGAGCTGCAAATTGCTGTTCTCAGCTTTTTTTCCTCTCCTCCACACCCCCCCTCCCCCGAAAAAAAGGCAGTGCTTTCTCTTAAGGCTATTAAAAATGATGCAGAATTTTAACCATCTGCTGAACTGGGTACTCTTCGCTGGTGCTGCAAAGCTTTATGTTTGCAAAGGGAGGAAGGAGGAAATTGCCAAACCTTCCAAATAGAAAACTAATGTATTTTTTTAGCATTTAAATATTTCAGGAAACAGGGTCTTTTAAAGAAAGATTCCTTTTATTTGCGAATTGAGAAATGGGTATTAACAGAATCAAAGGTTTTTAGCCTATTGTAATGGGTTGCTAGAAGAGACACAGGTGTACCGCTACAGCACAGTGCGCTACTGCTTTACAAATGCAGTGTGAGCAATATAATGCTCAAGAAATAGACGGTGATATTTTTTGTAGCATTGTGATTTTTCTTTTCTAAAGCTTGCAGTGGAAGTGTGTGAGATGTACCTGAAAGCAGCAGTTTCTTTATACTTGATGTGTATGTACATATTGGAGTAAAATTATTTAATAAGGAGCATGGGGACTGGCAAAGGAATCGTGTCGCTGATACACAGTCTCCTGAACTACAGTAGTATGTCCAGTGCACAGAGGAAGACTGTTTCTAAATAATAATAGATAGGAAAAATGCTTTTGAAGTGGTGAAGCTTAAAGGAGGAAATAGAAGGTATCTTTAATGTGGGATTCTTACTCCTCAGAAATTAGATTAACTGTTGAAGTGCCACGAACAGCAAATTAAATATTTCAGATATTCATAAATCAGAGTATAATGTCTGTCTCGAGTAAGAGGTAGGAAAATTGGAGGTTGTTGCCTCATAATTCACCTACGTATTTAAGATCAATTAGCAAATTATAGGAAAAAGAGATTATAGTGGAGTATCTAAGGCAGGCAGTTTCTTTGAAAATGCAGTTTGGCTTTTCTGTTTTAAGGTCTGTCAATACTACATTGTTACCTAAAGCCACTGGTTATTATTTGTAACTGGGAGGGCTGTATCTTCTTTTAATGAAACATTTACAAATTAATGTTAAGAAAGGCATTTACTTTCTGAAGCCAATTGTAGAGGCCCGGTTAGACCTCTTCATTCAATTTTAATTAAGTGCACACACACACACACACACACACAAACACACACACCCCGGTATATTATCTGTGTCTTGCAGATTAGGTGTATTTTCTCATTGTTAAAGTTGAAGATTGAGGGCTGTATTTTGTCACCTGTTGCTTACCACAGACAGCAAAGGGCGGGAGGGGGAGCATATAGGGATCATGCAAGGTTTTGCTCAGAACTTGCTGTTTGCCATTTCATTACCGTTTGGTACAAAAAATAGCTGGTTTTTTTCCCTCCGCTTTCAGGTGCCACATAAAATTATACAATATGGTTGCTTCAGGCAGTGCCAGAGAAGCATAATGAGGTGTTTAGTCACAGTTTGGATTTGGTATTGGTAGAAAACAGTGCAGGAACTGTGGGCTAGATTTTCAAGTAATCCAAGGCTGCCTAAATCCCAAACTGGTATCCAGGCAATACAGAGACACTAAATTCTCTGTTTGATTTTGTTAGGCTGTTATGTGATGAACATTTTCCTTTTCTTGCAAGGTCTCAGTATGGCTGGGGATATTGGTGGTGTGGTTTGTTGTTTTGTTTTGTTTTTCTCCTTCTGTTAACCCTTGGATTTCTGTTTGCTCCTTTTCTTGCAGAGCACCTTCGTAAATATGAATGCAGTCCTGAGTAAGTGTGCTTTTCTTATCTGGAATAGGTGGATGGGAGGATTTTGCAGGGTGAATCTTTATAGACCAGTAAAATACTAATGTGCTAACATTATTCCCTACTTTGGAGATCTGGATTTAAAAGTCAGTGCTGCTGTGTTTGGGAGCACTCGAGTATGATGAGAGGTGCACGTATCACCTAATATTCTGCAGTTCAGAGAAAAAAGATTTCTGCTTGAATAAACATGTCTACAAATACTGTAGTACTAATATAATTCTGTAAGTTAATTAGTTTTTACTGTTGTGCAAAATGCAGCATTATGCAGGCCTTGAGATTTCAATACTGTATATTGGAAGCCTGTTGGGACTATACGAACTATACGTAGGACTATATGAAACTGAACAATCTTTAGTCATAGAAAAGTGTATCATTTGTTTATAAAAATGTTCTTCTGTGGGTATGGAATTGTACACTAATAAATATGTCGTAGGTGCTGGGATTACAAATTTTGGACTTGCGTTATTTAATATGCTACCTGTAAGATGTGCTATCCCCTAACACACATTTCTATAACATTAACATTTTTATTTTAATACTGGTTTGCTCTTTCAGCAGACACAATAGCATGGAGCTGTGGATTCAGGTTACATATTTAGTTTTACATTTACATAAACAAGCAGCTTATTTTAATACTAATTTCACAGCCCTACTGATAGCTGAACAATAATTGTGCAGTTGTTTGTAAAAAAAAAAAAAAAAAAGCTTAAGCTGCTGAACCCTAAATACTGTATTTTTTCTTTGTTGTTGAATGCTGGAGCTGCTTATTTGAAAATAAGTGGGTGTTTTTTGAGATTCTGGAAAAACTTGCTTTTATCACTTTGTATTCATATTAAATATTCTCTGGTTAAATAGAATATGAAATGTAGTGCAATTACAGTGTCAATTAACTAATGGATTAAAGCCAGCAGATGATACAATATGCAAAACTGTTTATAGCAACAATCAATTTCCAAGTAGTTCTGTGCACTGCTGAATTACTGATAAAATAAATTGCATGAGATATAATAAGAGTAAGGACATGTTGGGTGATACTTGCTATGCAGTATCATTGTTAACTATGGTAAAGATACTATGATTCAAATAATATGATAACCTGGGTGAGTTTATAAGTGACGCATAACACAGGAAAGTTTTACTCAAATACTATTTAAAAAAAAATGTATTATTTTTTAAATAAAGTCAGAATTAACAGATTTGCCTGAGTTTCAAATCCATTGAATATAGTTTCAAATCCACAGAACAGGCTGAAGAGTCAACCTCTGGAAGGTCTTTCTAAGCTTGTCTGTTGCTATTACAAAATACATAGGCTTGCCTGGAGATACTCTGAAAAGCCTCTGATTTGAGAATATTTCCGTTACCAATAGAAAACATGTTATATTAAATTCTGAAAAGAGATAGAGGGCTTGATTCTGCTGTCAGCATAGAACACTAATTCTGTTTCCTGTGATAGGAACAGAGAGACAAATCGGGCCTACCAAATTTGTTTCAAATGAAACAGAAAATGCAAATGTATGTGCACAGATATATTGATTTGTTTCTAATCTGCCTAATTAAATCATCAATGTGGTATCTGGTGTCCATTAAAAATGTGTTGGGTTTGTGTTTTGTTTTTTTTTTCTTTCCAGGGCCTGGCTTAGAAAGTTATTCCATGGTCAGTGGAAAAAAATGAGGAAGAGGAGGGTGTGGCTGCTGCTCAGAGTATCTGGCCCTGCAAACGGGCACTAACTTGTGAAGACGCGGTCCTTCATCGTGACAAAGTGAGGCTTCTTCCAGGTAAAACAGAATTTATTTACACATTTTTTTAAATCAGAAATCAAGAAAGCACACAATCGTTTTATTTCTTAATGCATATTTCTGAAGGAATGTCAGCTGTCATCACCTGAGTTTGGTAGCTTTATTCGCATCTTGTTTTGCCCCGGATTTTTCAATTCTTTCACTAGTCATGACAAAACCCAACAAAAACTAGTTTGAACTTTTATAGAGTAATGAGGAAGGTGGTTTGATATGTTGTTTATTCTGGATATCCAACAAGGGACCGATCTGGTAGACTCTAGAATATATCTGTACCCATTTTAATTTTTATTTCCATGCAGCAGTATGCTGCACCATTAGCCCCTGAGCTGGCACATATACATACAGATAATTTTGTCTATAGTTCTTTATATTATGATGGCAATTACAGGATCACAAAAGTTTGGAATGAGACTTTGAGATTATTTTCAGGTAACAATTCCTGTGCAATGGGACTTTGACAGTGTTTCCAGTTTATTATATTTCTAAAGACATACTCCACACTTGTTACAAGGGCTATTTGTTAATAATTCTTATTTACCATTTGTGTTCTGTGTAATTGATGTAAAAGCAATTTTTTTGCAGTGGCATGGTTTTTTCACTCATTTTTTGTCTCTGCTGCTGCAAATGTTGTGCAGCAAATGTATTTTGAAAATGTGTGACTCTTAATGATGCCATGAAGATGGAGCTGAAGAAACTTCTTCAATAGCATAACCACTCACAGGTGTGGTTGCAGAATCTGCTCCCACATCTCTTGTCTTGAATTTGAGCTCATCATCTCATAATTACGTATCCTTGTTTTCCTTTGAAGAGCAGCAGTGTGTGGCTTGTGGTGAGGCTTTTTCACAGTTTGGGTGAATTGTTACCCACAAGACTGAAGGCTAAGTGTAGCAAACCACCATGCGAGTGGCAGTATCCCAGGATCTGACACACATCTTGGAATGTCTTGTAATTATTAAATGTTTTTTGCAAATAATTATGTGTGGATGGGGAAAAAGATAATAAAACAAACAAGGAAACATGTATAGTAAAACAATATCTTATAATTTAGGCTCTTACTGATTATTTGTGGTGAGGGGAGCAGCAGGTGGCAAAGTAAACGTACGTGTGTTGAAGTATTTTTGTGAAGTTTGAGCAATGCATTGATGGCATTGTTACCAGGCACACAGTAGCTAGCTCAGAGGATGAATAATCTCTCTTTAACAGTGAACTTGTCTATTTTTTTTTTTTGCCATTGCTTTTGGCCATAGGAAACAAAAGTAGAAATTACTGCTTTGGATCAGATCCACAGTCTAATTAATGCTAAGTCTACCCTGACAGTTCCTACAATAGGGTGATTGGTAAGAGAATGGAGAGTGAAGACAACCAACATTTGATCCTTTTGGAATACCCTCTCCTTGTCAGAAAGTGGGCCAGCTAGATCCCTTGGCCCATGGCTTTATCGTGGCGTTGCACAAAGGTCTTTATGGTCTTTCCAGCAAACAATCCCATTTAACACTATATTTTTCTAGGCCATGAATAGAACTGTATTTTTTCAGAGTCCCACTGATGTCCCTTAACGACTGATTGTGGTGCTGATTTTCACATTCTCAGCCTGCACTTTGTAAAATAATTTATTTCCATAGTTTGAATTTACTGCTTATTTAATTTAACTGAATAATCTCCCATTCTGGAAGACTGGAAGTAGGTGAGAAAGTCAGGCTACAATTCCTGACTTTCAAAGTGTGTATCTGTTGTTTATGCTGTTGCTCATGTGCTCACTAACATGAAGAGTTTAATAGCTTTATGTCTTCATATATGGCAGTCTTTTTGTAAATCAAATCATTTTAGTCATCTGCCATTGCACTTCTGTTACTTCTGTAGCTTTAATGAGGTAAGGTAAAAAGAACTGTAGATGGCATTCTCCATGAAGTTATTTCCCTGGCAGGCATATATTAGAAGGGTAATATTTTCAATACAGTATTCCATGCTTTTTTGTGTGCATCGTGAAACTTGGCTTATTTGACACTGTTTCATGTACATAAAAGCTTTTGTCAACCTGGTATGATGGCACCTGGTTCTTTTCTCTTTGTCAAGAATGTTGCAGTATGATTTCCTTAGCAATTATGAAAAACATATTTTCCGTGTTTCACATCCACTCAACTTTACTAAACCCTTCAGCAACCCAAAACCACTCCTGTCAGTTGTCAGTTTTGCCATTCTGTTTTACAGCTGATCTTCCCAGAGTGCTAACTAAAGTTAAAAGCTGGTACCAGTGTGGCCTCTTCATGCAACGACTATTAACCTTTCTTCTTCTTAAAATGTCTTTTTATTCCTACATTTTACCTTTGGCTTCTTAGCTCATTTTTAATCATGACTCCAACTTTCAGTCATGATTGCTTTGTTTTCTTTATGGTCTTTATGAGAAACATTATCAAAGCCCTTTTGAAAGGCCAAATACATAATAATTTCTTGTGCGGAAGCACTCCTAGGAAAGACATATTTTTCATTATGTTAGCAATGTTGTTTTTTCTCTCACTATGTAATCTTTGCTTAGGCATGAAAGTTATAATCTTTCAAATGTAGCCTTGCAGACAGTTTACCAAATGCTAAAACTCATTGGCATGTAATCTAGATCATCATTTGTGGCTTTTTTTTAAGGAATGCTACCCTTTCATTCCTGATAGGAGAGTGCATATTTTTGTTGGAAACCCTGCCTCCAACTTTGAGCTGCTTCAGACTCTAGTGTATATATCTAGTCCTGAGAATGGCTTGCCTTTTAATTTATCCAGTTATTTAGCACTTTCTGTTCTGGTATCTGCTGCTCCTTTACCCTTTACTTGCAAAAGAATTGATTAATGGGCTTTGCTGTCTGGAGGGAAAAGAGAAGAGAATTTGATCACTTGAACATCATAGGTTTTTCCACCTATATTAATACAAATAACTTCTTTCTAAGCTGAAAAATACCTTTGGGTCAGTCTGTATTTCTGGGCATCAGGAGAAGAAGAGCTGTATCCAGGAAGTTGAGGTAAGTTCAGTATTGCTCCACCTGCTCGAAAAATGGACTACGCAAGAATTTTGTGTTACAAAGTCATGTTTTTTCTGGTTTTCTGATCAAGAAAGGGGCACCTTATTTCTGTAACTTGTTAGAGTGTGGGTTTTACCATCTTGGAGGGACGGTGCTCTTGGCTGGTATGAAGGTTAAAGAGAACTGGAAAATGAAAGACTAGGAGGTATAATGTTGAGTTTGAACTGGAAGAAGTAGTGGGTGTACAGCTTTGGTTTTGCCCTTTTGTTTTTTTAAATACCTCAGATCAAGAACACAGCTAACAAGAAATGCTAGTATGGCCATACAGGGTGAGAAAGGGTGAGTTTACTTTTTTTGCATCACTAAATATCTCAAAGTCATAATCAGCTGTTATCTTTTCTGCAGTGTTTTGCCTCCTCTTTATTCACTCCCTTTGTTTCCCAGTACTATTTCAAACTTGCCAGACAACTGTTGTGCAGTAAATGTATGTCAGTAAATTGTCCTTATGTCTTTGGTTCAGTCCTTATGCTCCTAATCTCCATTTTTAAGTATTACTTTCTAAGTAAATTCTTTGTTCTAGTTCTTTCAGTTCAGTGCTTTTGTTTTTTGAAAAGCAGACCTCTCTGCCTCAACCTATTACAAAGCTTTGCTCACTACTCACATTGCCCTTGTCCACCTACTTCTTCTGCGGCTAGAGATTTTGTTACCCTTTGTTTTATTTTGGGTTGTTTTTTTTTTTTTTTTGTGGTGGTTATGCTATGCCTGCATAATCTTTCATGCATAAAAGCCAAGTGTTCCCATTGAAGTCAATGGCAAGATCTGGCAAACATTAAACATACGATGTGGCAATATGGTACTGTATTTCCAGGTAGTTTACTTTAAATACCTGCTATACATCTTTCTTTTTCACTATGTACTTGTTTTCTTCTGGCCACAAGCTTTTCCAACTTTGTTTTCTGTCAAGGCTTTCTGACTCTACCGTTATTTTTTCAACTCCTGGTATATAATAAAAAGCTCAAGACTTTTATATTAGATTTCAGGGAACAGCAATCACTGGAAACAGTATTATGTGGTTTCTCCAGGCACAGAAGTGGACAGGTCAGAAAACATAGAAGGGAGTCTTGAGTGCCAGTCTTTCACCTACCTGCAGTGGGAATACTGCCCATCATGGTTCAAACACATGGCTTGGAAGTTTCTTCTTTATGCTTGGCCATGTTGGAATCTGTTGTGAGCCATCTGGGCTAAACCCTGTGCTTCCCAGTGGGATGTGTATGCTAAGAAGGCTTTCTCCTTTTGGTTTTCCTCATGACAGTAAGTTACCCTCTCTTCCTGCTGGGGTGAGAAAAGATCTGAAACTATAAGAGCAAGGAACAGCAGTGGTGGGTGAAGAACGAAGTGATATTTTCACGAACAGAACATTATAAGGCAAACGTTATGTTACTTTTATTAGTTTCTTGATTTCCTTTATCTGTTCATATCCATTTAAAAACATTTTAAATGCACAGGTTCCTGCTATAAAGAAGCCTGCAAACAGGGAAAGTGACTAAATGTCTTGGAGAGGAGTGCAAAGAATCTTCCTTCCTCATCCTGTCTTGTGGTTGAGGATGCAGGGCTAAACAGAAAAGATGGGAAGGGGCAGAACATACCAGTGTGAATGCAGGCTGGGTATAATGAGACCCCAGCTTGCCACTCTTCATGCATTAATTCATGTTATGAGAGACTAGAAAGCTGCATGTATTATTGTGGGTTCAAAACCAGCTATTTTGCACAGAGTATCTGAGAACTGAAGGACATGCTCTCACCCCTTCCCCCATACAATCCAAGCAGCAGTACTGTGCTGCTCTTAGTTTTTGGAGGACCTTAGTTTTTGGAGTCTGGCACTCCTTGTTCTCCTTTTGAAGTTGCTGGCATAATGGGTGATCCAGTACTGATTTCAGCTGCATTTAGCCCCTGTGGGGTCTGTCTGTGGTGCTGAGCTCCCAGTGCCAAAGACTTTGATCAGCCTGGACCCCCTGCCAGGCCTTATTCCTATTATTTTCTTCTGGAACCTCTAGCAATGTTCAGCTTCATCAGAAGTGCTTCTGCCTGAGGGTAGAGAAGGGAAATATCTGATTCTAGACCACTCCTTTCCACATGCTCTTTTTCTCCCATTCTGGCGGAGTAACTGATAGTAACATCTGCAATCCCAGTGAGTGATACTGCCGCAGATGAGGGAACCAAAGCACAAAGCAAAGGTTGAGATCATCCAGCAGGCCAGTGGATTAGAGGGGAGAATGGAAAAGAGACAATGCAGCATGCTATCTAATTGGCCATGTTGCCTCCCATATGTTACCAATGCAGCGTTCATTTTGCTGTTTCAAGAGATGCTTCTGTTAATATATTTCGGATTAATAATAGTGTTCTAAGATACTATAAAAAAGTTGATAACAGAAAGCTTAACAGCCAAAAGAAGTGCTTCTTTAGCCTGATGAAGCCTAGCTATCGACATATGTGAATTCTCATAAGCAGCATATTTTCTATTTTCCTTGGTTTCTTCTTTTCAAGTGAACCACCCTGGAGTTTGCAATTGCCAACAGCTACAGGCAACTTTTCTGCCTATCCACATACTACGGGATGTTTTAAGATTCTCATTGATAATAGCTACAAAAGATTACACTTTTAAACAACCATTTTAAGACCCAAATAATTTTATAAATCAACTCAGAACTTTTTGAAAGGAAATATAAAAGACAAAAATAATTGCATTGAGGCGATGATAGTTTTCACTTAAAATGCTTCAGTAACTTTAAAAATAACTTAAACCAGCTGGCTAGCTGTGCAGAAATTAACCTGGTTTTGGAAGGAAGGCCACATGAAGTTTGTACAGACTTTTGCTCTGGAAATAATTGTCCCATTGAGCCTTGGCAGCTTAAGGTGTCTCTATTTTGAAGGGGGGGTTAAGGGGGAAGTCAAATGATTTAGTGACTGAAGAGAGTTGCCACTTGCCTGAGCTCCATCCCTAGGGATATGACCTTTTTAATCCTCTTTAGTTAATGTATTGGTGATCTTTACTTAGGCAGAGTAAACAGTGCTGTTCTGAACAAAGGGGAGGTCATGCTTCCTACATTACACTCTGACCCTGGGGTCACGGCCTTTGTTCCCTTCTCAATGGGAATTGCTCTCAGAGGGCCACCACAAAATGGAGAACTAATTTAGGCACGTGCTGGCAGAGAATGGCAGAGTATCAGGTTTGCCTCACCCGAACCTCCGAGTGTGCAGCAGCCACCGCGGGAGGAAAAAGTCAAACTATTTCAAAGAGGACGTATTAGCTCTTTAATTATCAATGGCCATGGCACTTAATCCCTCGTTGAGCTAAATATATTGCTTAGGTCTTCCCCCCTGTGCCAATGCAGTTTCACTGTTTTCAGCCTCTAAACTTCTCTTTTTTTTCTCCCCACTGGACTCTTCCAAATGAAGCAGCATAGACTAGTGAAAATTAGACTTTGTTTCTCTTAAAAGAAAGAGAGAAACTTCATGGTAGTTACAGCAATAAACTTGGGCCTCTGAGGTCTCAAAATCAGCGTTATTTCTCGTCCCTAAAAGAAATGTGATGCTGTGTCCCAGAAGATTGTATTCATCACCTTTTTCATAACGTTTTCTTTGTATTGCACCAAGTAAATACACACACATGTAATGCAGAGCTCTCTGAAGCTGACCATTGTAAGCATGGGGTACTAAGCCAAAGCGAGCTAGGACTTTGTCATATTTATCACTAATTTTATTCAAAATGCTGATTTTACTTTTTTCTTCTTTCAGAAGCAACTGGTGGCAGAATGCGATGCAGCTCATTTTTAGTTGTCGTGGCCAGGGAACATATATAAACATGGAAGCAGAGATAAATTATCTGGAAGGGTTGTATAGAGAAAACCATCACCTTTCACTGAAAGATGTTTATTATTTTTTATCTATATGCCGTTCTTTGCTCAACAATAAAATCTGTGAAATACAATGATAGATCATAAAATAATTAAACTGTAAACACATACAGTCAGTTAAAACTGCTTTTTCATACTTCTTCCTTCTAAGAAAGAAAAAAAGCTCATAATTTTCAATGACGGCTAAATTGTGTAAAACACAGCAGGGTTAGAACTGAGCACAAGAGATAAGTTTGTGTTGGGGGAGCTTATAATGTTACCATCACAAAAAAGTAAGTATTGCTACGATAGTATGTTTCAAGGCTTCTGTGGCTGTCAACATGAATAAAGTCAAGGTAAAAATGTGCATGACCAAATTTTAGTGCTCAGACTTGGATATTTCTGGGCTAACTTCATTTTTTTATTCTTTTTTTCCTTCTCTCCCTCATGTTTTATATTGCTGTAAATCCCTGGAAGACTACCATGTTGGCATAATGGAGTACAGGGTGGGTTCACCCAATGTTCCTAATGGTTTAAGGTACAATCCTGGAAATGCTAGTTTGCAGTTGTGTTTCTCTTTCTTGACTCCTTTTAGACTGTTCTAGTAGTAAGCAGTAAGCCATCCTATAGATACTTCTTGATCTGTCTTATGTTCAGTTGTGGGCACCTCTCGTGTTCAGTCCACCCTTGTGGAGCAGGAGGCTTAAACATGCTGGAAGTGGCTCAGTCCTGCTCAAAAGGCTGGGAGGAATTCACAGGCAGGAGGTCTACAGCACCTCTGCCTTGCCCACAGCATCCATTTCCCGAGGCTTTTCCCAGGCACAGGGCAGGGCTGGACAGAGAGCCTGAGGTGGTGCTGCTGCATTTGCTACACAGATTTGCCTTCCGTACGAGACTCTCCTTTCTAGAGAAGAGAGCATGCAACTTTTTCAGACTGTTGCAGACTTCCAAGTCTTCTTTTTCCTCCTTCAGATTATGTGCCATAACATGGATTTGCCCGATATACTGTAACTCTCTTTCATGCAAGATACCAAAATTTTATCTCAATTCTTTCTCTTCCCCTTTTAATTTGTTTTCTTTGCATTCAAGACATTTCAAATAGAACGTTTTGTCTTTCCTTTTGGTTTTCTTGAAGTTGTTTTATTTAAACAAACACTTCTCATAATCTACTCTTAGATTTAAAATTGAATTCTGTAATACAGCAAAATAAGCTCTTTAAACAAAAGAAGTGGCCAAGCACCTGAATCATGTTGCCCTTTTAATGGAAAGCTGCATTCAAAGAGAAGCCAAACGTGAACTGCAGAGTTATTACATGAGCAGCAAGTGACTCTGACTACAGCGCTACTGAAACTAAACATTCTGTATCCTTTATTCTTACTTGAAATTCCCAAAGTCCACTAGCTTTAGCTGTAACGGAAAGCAGAGGGGAAAGGAGGGAGAACTACCATATCCGTTATCCAAGAAAAATACTATTATCAGGTTAGCATGCATATATTCCTCACTTGTGTTACCTAGTTATAGTTAGTGTGTTTCCTAACGATAATACAAAGTCCATCCCCTTTCACCATGTATTTTTCAGTACTAATACTGCTTTTCTGTTATGTCCAGGATTTAAACACTAAAGAGAGTGTCAAGGCAATGTCAGTTGCATTTATTTTGGTTTTGTTTTTTTTTTCCTCTTAAAGTATTGATACGGTTGTGCTTTGTTTGGAGGTAATGAGCTGTAGAATTTTAAAATGTGGGTAGCTGCTTAGAGTAGAAAAAAAAAGAAAGATCAAATTTAAAAATACTTACTTTTCCTCAAAAAGATATTGCAACCTTACAATAACTATATAAAGTGCCCGGTTCGATGGAATACTGATTTTTCTCAGTGTGTATAACTATTTTGACATGCAATATGATAATCTGTCATAGTAAAAACGCTTTTTCCAAAAGCTTCTTACGGAGTGGAGCCTTTTGGAAATCTTTTGCTTTGAATGTTTTTGACCAAAACCTCTCAGGAGTTGAGGTTATTTTCCTAACTGTTTAAAAAAGAGCTTTATCCCTGGCAAAGTTTGGTTAATAGAATGGGCAGTGAATAGAACTTGATTCCTCAGCATTGTTCTTTCTGACAGTTGTTTCTCCAGCTAGTGTACCTCGTAAAGCTTAATGGTGGAGAAGACTTTTCTCATTTCCTAGACAAAGGTGTTACTGAAACTAGAAATACAAACTTTAAAATTATTTTTCTGAATATGCTTATCAAAGTTGTTTCCAAATCTGACCCCTGTAGTGAAAATTAAGTAAGAACCATTCACATGCAAAAGCTTCCTCTGTTAAGCACCTGTTGTACACTTGTCTATTCCACTTTTAATATTAAGCCATTTCTATTACTCCATTGATTTCCTTCATCCTTTGGACAATGATTTGCAATACATTAGTTCATGTGAGGAGAGAAAAAATAAAAAAAATGAAAGAAGGTCCTCTAGACCATGGGTTTGGTCAGGCTTCAATTGTACTATGGAAAATATTGAGTGTTACTTTTTGAAGATAAATGTTTTTCTGAACACTGGTCTGCCAGATATATATTTAGGCTCGCTATAACTCAGCAAAATTTATTTGCAGTAAATGCTTATTTGCCTGATTTGTGTTCCAGTGGAATCTCTTCTTCTGCATCTTTCCTTTGAATACTTGATTAAAAAGAAATGTGTGAAAGTTTCAAAATGCTACGTGGGTACAGATAGCTGCACATCTTACACTTGGGTGTGTGGTTTTTAGATCAGGAAGAGCAGAAAATCCAAGACAGACTTCAGCTGCACCTGTAAAAATAAAAATGTTACTTCCCTATGAAACTGCACTGCTGTATTTTTCTGTGGTAAGAGGATCCCATCCTCTTATGCTTTCCGCTGGCATTATCCACTCTGGAGAGAAAAATGCATGACAGCCTCAAAATGGCGTTCTCTGTGAGGGAAAGGCAAAGACGAAAGCCAGAACAACATAGCAGTTCCAGCACAAAATGGCCTTTTCCTATAAATTTCTTAGACTGATCAAGGTTTTGGCCATTAGCTGGCCAGTAAAAGCTGAACAGTAATACAGTAAATCTGATATTCCTATAAAATCTTTCCCTGTATGTATGGGATACCCATTTGACATATGAGCATGTGTATAAGTACAGTATTAAAGCAAAATTGTGTTTTGCAAGTCCCCACAATGCTTTCCGCTCTGTGCTGAAAACTCATAGCACTGCCAGCTGAATGCTGGAACAATGTTTTGGTCTGTGTGTGAAGTGCTTCATTAGAGGAAATCCCTAATCTTCATGTGAGTCTCCATACTTGTTTCAGGTCTAGTACAGAAACAAGCTCTTACACTCAGGTAGTCACAGAGCAGTTAGTTGTAGGTGTCCTCCGAATGTTACCGATGAGTTGTTACGATGCTGTTGAAGGGATAAATTACTGCTGATGTAGTGTTGTTATGATCAACTTCTTTCATTTAGTTTATGCTGTATTTTAGATATATTAATATTTTTAAAAGACATGTTTATTTGCATAGCTAGGGAAAAAAAAAGTCAGTCCTGAACCATGTCTTCAGTGATTTTCCTGTTAGGATTCAAATGTAACCCTTTGTTAGTAATCTTTAGGCTGCATTATTGTGATTTCTATTGAACAGTATTAATATAAAATTAAAATTAATTTACAGTCTTATAGTATTCATACTTAGCTGGCTGTTCTAACATGAGGCCATAAATGCATACATACACATACATATCTATCTTGAGTATAGGTCTAGCATATTGCACACAGCACACATGCAGAAGAGATGAAGTACGAGATTTTGTTAAAATGGTTGTTGAGGGAAGGGGGAATCGTTTTAATTTTATTACAAATAAATGGAGGAAGGCCTTGGATGACAACTCTGATTTTGGTATTTGGCTTCAAAAGTCAGGGAGGGTTCCCTATTTCAGCCCAAGTCTCACTGTCCTGTTGCCACGAGGAAAAAAAAATCTCTGTCTTTTTTCCCCTGCGCAGTTTTCTGATTAAGTTACTTGTTTGCACTAGAAAAAAACACTGTGCAGTTCTCTTGAAATTTTTGGTGAACCAATGAAAATTTATTGCATTACATTTCTGTTGATAACATTTTCTGGAATTACAAATTTAAGCGTTGACCTTTTAACATTTCAGTGTTTTGATCATCCATCTAACGTCTCCAGAAAAACACATTTATGCCCTAGGAAAAAATGGTTAAATTTGAAACTTGAAATTTCCATGGCTTAGTCACTGATATCCCCTGGGAATTTTTAGTATTCTGAAAAGGAAATGTTTTTAAACAACTGAAAACCATAGTTCACTGAATAAATCTTGAAGCAGTTTTTCATGACTCCCCCCCCCCCCCCGCCTTTTTTTTTGTGATGCCAGTGTTACCATTCACATTGTACTTTAATAAGTGTAGACAGCATAGTAAAAGCTCCTTTGAATGTTTTCTTTATAACAGTATTTGTATTGGTTTTGTCAGGTTGTAATAAATGTCATTAAAATAACCTTTATTAAATTACAGCATGCATTTTATCTGCATAGATGCTGATTCGTCTTTTGAAAAGCTGAACGGGAAATTATAAAAACAAGATTTTTGCAGTAGACTTATGATTTGCTAGCAACACTGAAATGACTCTGTCTTTAAAAACATTTTACATGCCATGTAATGTAAAGGCAATAAGACTCAAAGGTCTCTCCTTTCAGAAACGATTCCTTTCAGAGCACAATGCTCTGAGTTTCGGCCTTGCTGGTGCTGCTGCTTCTACTTCGGAATCCCAAAGCTTATCCCCACCACTGCAGCTGCTGGTATTGGAGTGAGTTTAAACTTCTGATGCATGCTACTTAATGCCGTGCCTAGTTTGCAGCCTGTATTTGGAAATGGGGCAGTTGTCCCTTCAAATTTGCTAGCATCCTTTCTGCGTATTCTGTCATTTCTGTCAAATGTGAAATGTGTATGTATAGAACATGGAATGCTTAAATATATCTCTCTGTAGGAATACATCTTTTTGGACAAAGGAAATGCGGAATCATGTGTGTGTGACATTTTGTTTACTAAAACTGAAAAGTAGCAGAATACTGTTAAAGCTGAATATGTAAATTTAGACATCCCTTCAAAATGTAAGAAATTTAATAATGCAAGTCTGACAACTTTAGTAAGTATGACAGACAGAAAGAAAAAACTCAAATGATTCCCTGGAAGACAGTTCATGGAACACAGATTCTTTGAAGTACTAAACTGAAGATGGTGTTCTTTTTTTCACAACTGCAACTGATACAAAGAATGTAGAAGCCTGTATTATCTGTCCAGATAAATAAATGTATACTTTCAGTAGGTTCGTTATTCTCTTGACATTATACTTTAGGATAATAAAAACGGTGTGTCAATATTGTTCATGTTAGGTTGGTTGGTTGTTTTGGGGATTTTTTTTTTCAGGAAGAGAGAGTTGAATTTGCCAATATACTCTGTGACAGGCTGAGATTCCAGTGATATTTTAGATAGCCAAGTTAGATTGACCAATCTAAGATGCACCTTATAAACTACGTATTTTAGCTTTAATGGGATAAAAATAAATACTAACTTGAACTGTAAAATGGAAGTTGGCAACATAAAATAGATATGATACTAATATTCAGCTCATAAACAGATTGTGTGTCTGTGAATTCTGTATCTATAACCATTTTGGGTTAAGTCTGAGTGTGTAATTGCAACTATGCTGCGACAGTTACTGTGATGGAGATCCCTTTTTGTTTTCTTAGAATTTATCCAAACTTTTTTTTTTGCCTTTACTAACATTTCACTACCAAAAAAAATCACTAAGGAATTTCTGTCGTATTCCCCCCCACACACACACCCCTTGAAATTAACTTTGTTCAGGATCATAGTGCTCTGCTGTAGTTAAAAAAATAGATGCTTTTAATACCAGAGAACTTGGCCACTGAACAACTCTTGACCAGTTTAAAAGCCTTTAAGTAATTCACAATATAAAGGTATTTTAGTCCCCTTTTAGACCTAAGAAATGTTAAGTTTTCATTACAGGTTTCATCGTGTATATTTGCTTGATTTTTGCAGCTTAGCATTCTCTAAAAATGCATTTTTTTTTTCCCAGTGTAGTATTTACCTTTTTAGATTATTTTTTTTTTACATCTTCCTCTTCTATAATTTTTCCCTTCCAGTAGCTATTTCTGCGAGGCATCCCATTTTAACTAGACGTGCACACTGAAATAAGGGGAGGGCTGTGTTTTAAAATCCAGTGGCTTGTTTTAACTCAGTGCTCTAGTGATACCCGGAGAAAAGTACTGCCAGAGGAGAGTATTTACAGCAGGAGAACTAGAAATGCCAGTCACTGCTGAAGGTACAGAAATACGGGATGGTAAAAATGTCTCTGATGTTTTAGCTTTAGTGAGCCTTGCCGGTAACTACCCAGCGTCTCCCCCGCTCCTAGGCAGGGGTGGACGTGCTGCTGAGGGGAAAGGCAGCAGCTTCTCCTCTTCTCTGGTCGTTATGAAACTGTTGCTGCCACTTTCCTGACTGTTCGGCGAGCTGGTGGCTGCCGCAGCCAAGAGCTGGCTCCAGCAGGGAGGACTGAGGCTGGTGGGGCCGCCGCTCACCTGCAGCTGGTAGGAGCGGGGCCGGGGCGAGGCCGAGACCGAGGCCGAGGCCGGGGCGGTGGCACCTGTGGCGGGCAGGGCCTGGCCGGTCCGGGCGGTGAAGGGGTAAGCGGCTTGTCGTGGGCTAGCAGGGAAGAACGAGAGACAGTGCTCCAGTGTGGAGCTGCATTGTCTGTTCTCAGCGTGAGAAATAAATTACAGTCTGTCAGAGCATGACTTAACAGTGCCAGGGGAAACTGGCTGCATGGTAAAGTTTAGTTGCGTTTTCACTAAAATGAAACGGTGGTGTTTTAGCAGCGGAGGAAAGATTGATTTTCATCTGGCCGTAAAACCAGACGTGAGTATTGCTTAGTTTCCAGCTTGCACCTCCTTCACAAATACGTATTTGCAGTTCAGTTATTCTCCAGGAACTTTGCAGTGTATTTGTGATAAATAAGTAAAGCCAGTAAATAAGATCCTGTCTTGGGCTTTGATTTGCTGCTGGTACTGATGCAAATTTTAATCAGTAAGCGTGGTACAGAAGCAAAATATTAATACCATCAGTTTGAAATGTACAGCTCTGTACAGTGAAAAAAGGGAAGAAAAACAGTTGCAAGATAAATAAAACAGTATCAGTGCACCCTTAAAAAGCCTGCTAATGCAGTGCACTGTTTAATCCTACTTTCTTAATAAAAAAAATAATTGTAAAACAAAACACTTATGCTACTGCAGTTTCATTTGTTGATGCCAGTTCAATGCCAAGTTTGCTATAAAGCATTACAGTTAAAATACAGTGTACTGAAGGAATTGGTTTTGAAAAATGCTTCATTATGTTTTCAGAGGAAGAATGTGGAAATATATCCTTGGTCAGCTTGCCTTTACAGTTCAAATCACTTCAAAATTGTCTTTATTTGATATTTAAATCTTCCCCCCCCCCCCCCCCCCCAATTTAATATGACACTGATCCATCAGAATTAATGTTATTCAACAGAATAGGACTTTTCCGAGTAAGCTGTGCAATGCGCAGTTACTATCCTTCCTATGAAATATACACCAGCTATAATCCCACAGAGCACCTTTGGTCCCTTTAGGGAACGACAGATGAGACTGCTTTGCTTTTTATATATATATATTATATATATATATATATATATATATATGTTTAATTATTACTATTTTTAATCCCTGGAGAGTGGCTTTAAAAAGAAATGCTCTCTATGTTAAGTAAAGCTATTCTTGGTGATCTTTCTTATAGCATATACTGGAATTATTTTAATGATACAATTAAAAAAAAAAATCCCAAAATATGATTTAAAACTTTTCTGGATACCTTAAACCCAAAAAAAAGAAATATAAATTATTGGATTATTTTTTAATTTTTTAAATCTGTACCAAATCTTTTTTCATTAAACATTTCTGGCTGATGTTAGATTAGAAACCATCCCTTATTGAAAACTTGTATTATTTAGACAGAAAAAAATTGCTATCTGTTTAGAGCTGACCTCAGTGTTGATGTCAGTACCGCACAAAACTGAGAGGAAAGAACAAGAGATACCACTTTGAGTTAAAATACAAGCAAATAAATTAGTGTATAGTAGGAGTATCTGTAATGAGTTTCCAATAGACAGAACTTGTGATAAGGGGAAAGAGAGAGGTTGTAAAATTATGTAATAGTGTAAACTGTGGTGTGAAAATATTGGCTTACTACTATGTACATGATTTGACTTATTCAGGCATGATGAATCTTAAAATAATTCCTCCACTTCCCTTTTTGGAATTCTATTTCTATTACATGAAGCTTACAAGTTGGGCTTCATGTAATTGTATTCCTCTTTCCTGAATCCGTATTTTTTAGTACTGTGGTAACCTAAAGTTAGATGACTTTAAATCTTATTTTACGAGTATGGTGACAGATATAATGCATTTATATATCTCTCCAAAGAAAGATAATTTTCATTGCATGAATCTAAGCCATTATTCTGTAAAGGCAATGCACTTTTAACCCTCCAAATGCACCAGAATTAGCCCACTTATGAAACAGGCAAAAGCAGAGTTGAGAGTCAGCTGCTTCCACATCTACACAAAAAGTGAGAAAGGAAAGGATAAGTATGGAGAGTAAAGAACAAGAAGGTCTGTATTTTTATATAGAAAGTACAAAAATAAATAAGGAGCTAAAAATAGTGGCTGAAAAAAAGGAGGGAAAGTCATTCAGAAAACAGATTAAATGCAAGTAAAACACTATCAACTAAACTATTCATATACTTGAATCTGATCCTTTCCTAAAAAAAACAGGTCTTTTATATTATATGGGCATTAAAGTTGTTGAATGCGTTACTGCATATAATCTTTTTTTTTTTTTTTTTTTTAATCTCCAGTGTAGGGTAAACATTCTCATCTGTGCATGTTCTGTTAAAATAAATACTATCGGGAATGTCATGCCATTATTTTTAAACAAAAATGGTGAGAGTTTTAACTGGACATTATGGCTGTCTGCTGCAAAGTATGTTATCCAGAAACTGCAAAATTGCTTTTACTTTTTAACCACCCACAATTTATGCACACACATCCTCTGCATCCAACAGTCTGTATGCAAGAGATACCAGAGTTATTAGAAGAGGTCAGAATTACTTGCTGTCATTTTACCGAAATAAAAATTTGTGGGAAAGATACAGTTTAAATATCTTGTCAGCTATGTCCTGGTAATCTCTAATGTGCTTTTACTACAACTCCCTAAAAATAAATATTAAAAACATTTTGTGGTTTCACACCATTAAAAAAAAAAAAAAAAGTTGGTAGGGGTAAACCATAAAACATATATTTGGCTTACACAAGAAATGTTTATTCTCCTCAGAATGCCAGTGGTTGAGCATTTTCTTGCGATTTGAGGCTGGGTAAAATGTGTAACAGAGGTTCCTTAAATATGCCACTGCAGCAGTCATTCACGATGTGGCACAGCCAGCCAGTTCTGAGAAACCCACATGTGCCGCCCTGTACTTTCTAGACTTGGCTAATATTGTGCATTTTAATAGAGCAAATGTGATTAAAGTCAGGCCTGAAAACGGAGATGGGTTTTCATATACTCGGTAGAAAGTATGTTCCATCCAGTACAGTATATACTATTCTTGATAGTGCTTGCTTTTGCCAGTCTTACCAGTTAGGCAGAGTACATACAGCTCCTGGAACAGCTGTACTACAAGCTATAATGTAAATAGTATGAAGTCTTTGTCACAATCATAACCACAGCAGATTGTTTAAATACTGCCTTCAAAAAATCGTGTGAGTTTGTGAGAGAAGGAAATACATCTTGGAAAAAAATCTGTGACTCTGAAGACCCCTGCTCCATTTTGCAGGATAGTGTATTTTTAAGCTGAAGGTTGGAGAGCAGCCTCTTTGGATGGGATCTGAGAGTTGCAAGGGATAGAAACTCACAAATACCAGTTTTCTTTTTCCATTGCAATTTTTTTCCTATCAGCCCATGATCAATATTTAGAGGAATAAGATATCAATTTGTATCCTTTTTTCTTTTATTTTTTTGTCCTGAAGAGTATTTTACAAAGTCTTAGAAACACACAGTGTTGACTTTTCCAGTTAGTTGAAACTGCCTAGCTGCTTTAAAAATACATCAGGAAAGCAGTGATAGCATAAGCAAAATAAATATTAAATGAGAGAGACAACTATCACTTTCCTTAAGTATCCACGTAATCCTTTTTTTCTTATGGTAACATATTTTCCACAAAGAAGACTCTTCAAGGTTGGATCCTGTACAGTCTCCTTCCCCCCCCCCCCCCCCCCTTCTCTTTCCCTTCCCTCCCCATGTAGGGCAAATCAAATGCTTGACAACGTTTTTTGTTAGGAAAGCACATTAAAAAAAAATTTTTGAATATACCAATAACAGAAAAAGTATATATATTTTTATTGCAAGAAGGAGATTTCATTGGTTGAATGAAATGGCGAGATGTGACGCAAAAGGACACTTGGACGGGTAGAAATGCTGATGTATGCCAAAGCAGGCGTACCAAGAAATGCTGTTGCTATGAGAGAAACAGAGGGAGAGAGAGGGAGAGGGAGAGAGAGATCGTGAGAGAGCAAGTTGTGGAGGCCTTATTTTTTTCCTCTTTAGCTTCTAGCAGTGAGACTGCAACATCTTCCCTTTCTAGCAGGGAGGGTTTAGAGCCTTTCAGTGGGTATTTTCATTAGACCAAGCATGTAGAAGAGGGGAGGAAGGCGAGAGAGATGCAGGTCACCTTAGAGTACAAAAGCAATTGGAAAGTAGGAGGCTGCATATACTAAGCCAATGATCTGTGCTATGATAGATATACAAATTAGTACGACAGATGAAGCGGCTTAGCTCATTATCCACCTGATGGTATTACGACTTACAGTTCAAAATTACAAAATTAAAATGCACATGCACACAGACACAGACAGACATATATTTATAATGACCCCACCTTTTCAGCTTATGAATTATCCAGCTGGGATACCGACGTCTCTTGTGTAACATTCTTAAAGAGCTGCAATAAATTCACCTTGTGAGTCCATTAGCCAGAGAATGGAGGGGGAAATAATTTGCAGGGATTTTTTTTTTTTTTGTCTCTCTTCTTCGGCAAGGGGGAAAAAAGTTTGTGCTATGAACTTAGCCTAGCAGCTTCTGGAACGTGAGCCAAAAGGGGCAGGAAGTTGTTTTACAATAGCGTTACAGTGATCTGCCACAAATGGAAAAAGCCAAATGTTAGAGTCGGCAAAGAGAAAAAACATCCTTCTCCCCCTCATTTCCCTCCTTTTGCCCCTGAAGAGAGAAAAAGAGAAAGGAGCATCGAGCTAGAAGTTCTTTTTCTTTTTTAATTACTTCTTGTAAGTAATGGAAAGATTATCTTACTTGCATATTCCATGGCAAGCATGAGAGAAAGAAGTATCAAAGGGACGTTTGAAAAAATGCACTTGGTAACTAGCAACGGGACTTTTGGCACAATTCCTTGAGTTTGCTTGAGGTTATGGAGGGGGATGGGAAGAAGAAAAGCAAGTCTACACAGTACGTTTTCTTTAAAAGAGGGGAGGGGGAACAGAGGAGAAACTATATAAAAACTTTTTTTTTTTTAAAAAAAAAGGAAATGTGTGTTGATCCTCTGAAGCTGAATCCTCAGGCATTTGTGGCCCGTCTTTGCAGCCCGATATGTTTTTTTGTGAGTGTGTGTAAGCGCTCTCAATCAAACAGCAATCATGGCAGCTGTTTTTCTTCCAGCACAGCAGTTGAGCTGTCTCGCCCAAATGCTTATCAGCTTTTGACTCGGTGCCAAGATAGTTATAAGGGCCAAGCAGCCTGAGCTTGGCTGTGCAGCTGGTTTAGAAGTAAGGGCATGAGAAAACAAAATCACCGAGGTTTTTTGTCACATGCAGTATTTACTTTTTCAAAGATCCATTTGCTGCTCTGTGGGTTTGGGGTTGTGTGGTTGGTTTGGGGTTTTGTGTGTGTGTGCACTGCAGTTCCGTGGTCCTTGTGGACTGCTTCACTACAGAGAGGGGTCTAGGTGCGTATACATATAAAGGGGAGCTCTTCTGTCTGTTTTAATCCCGGAAGATATTTCCGTTGGACGTGTCCGTCCCGTGTCCGTCCCCCCCCCCAGTTAAAAGTTCCATTAGCCGCACTGCGCTGTCAACCGTGCTGCCATTGCGTGGGTGCATTGACATTCCAGCGCAGCCCCTTTCCTCCCAGTTGCTCTTTTCCTCCCTGGGTCTCATCCTAAACTCCGGGGGAGGGAAGGGAGGTGGTGCCCCTGCATGGGCGCTCGGTTCCCTCCGCTGTGCTTGCCTCCCTCTGTGCCTGCTGCGTATGATGGAAACGAGCCTGCTCACGCAGGGCCGTGCCTCTCTTTCATCATCAGCTCTAGCCCTCTGCGTTTAGCTAGCTCACGTCCTCCTCCTCCTCTTCCTTAGCCAGATTGCTCCAGTCGCTCACAAGGGGGAGGCTGGGCTCTGGAAAGGGGAAAAAAAAAAAAGAAGGTTGCTGCTGCTGCTCGCATTCCTGCTGCAAGGGCCTCCCCTTCAGACGGCCTTTGCCAGAGCACAACTTTTGAAAACACTGCGAATAGGAGCGCCTTTTTTTTTTTTTTTTTATTTCCCCTCTTCTTTATTTAACCCTCCTCTTCCACCGTTTTAGAATGGAGCTCGTTTTCCGTCTCTCCTGCGCTGTGCTCGGCTCCACTGTATATCGCAATGCTGAGGTTAAAGCGCCAAGTATTTTCCCCTCCGCTGATCCTTTTTTCTGTTTCCCCTCTCTCTCTCTTCCCTCCGTTAAAGGAATTGATTTCTTTGACCGAGCAATGAATCGGGCTTTGCTAGTTTGTATGCTGCGAGAATGAAGGCTTTTATTTGTGATTTTCCTCCCCCGAGTATCAGTGCACAGTGCTGCTTATGGTACAAGCCTCTCACTGTGGCTGGCTTTCTCTTTAATACAAATATTTTTAATGGCTTTAGGTATCTGCGCCATGTGAAATAGTGTGGATGATATCCCTCCAAACCCCTTGTAATCTGACCATGTCTGAAATGGAAATGGGGGGGGGGGGGGGATAGGGTTGTTTCGTCCTTGCAAACCTCTCCCCCCTCTTTCTCTGCTGAGGAGGGAAAAGGGGATGTGCAGTAAAATGCCGTCTCTGGGACAGGTGCCAGCTCCTAGACAAAAGAAGTAAAATAGGCGGTAAAGGGGGAGTCGGGGGGGGGGGGGGGGGGGGGGGGGAATTAATAGCCAACGAAAATAGGAATTGAAAGTCTCCGAGAGGCTGCGCTGGCGAAAGTGATGGTGCCTGACTGGCCTTTTTGCTGAATATTTGCTTAGCGATGGGTGGAAAGGAGAAAGTTGCGGCATACTTTTTATTCTCGTCTTCTCTGCAGGCGTTCGGCAGCGTGAAGGAAGGGTGGAGGGTGCCTTCTTTCTTTCTTTCTTTTTTTTTTTTTCCTCCTCTCTTCTTCTTTTCCCTCCTTTCTACTGAATTATTCATAGTGTCAGTGGTGAAGCCAGGACTATTAGCATGCATCAGACATGCTGTTTGTCTGTTTGCTAACATTCTTCATTCAAGACTTGTTAACTACCAGACAAGCTTAACACGCTTCTTTTTTCCCCCTCCCCTCCTCTCCTCTCTTCCTCCGTCTCTCTCTCTTCGCCTTCCCTCCCTCCTTCCCTCCCTCCCCTCGCCCCTTCCCTTCCTTTCCTTTCCCTTCCCTTCCCTCGCAGCCGCCCATTGTTGCCGCCGGGCGCTGGCAGCCGGGGGCAGTTGCGGCCGGAGCGGGCGGAGGAGCGGCCGCCGGTTGCTAGGTAAGGACCGCCTTCCCCTCCTCTCCTAGGCCTGCGTGCACTTGCAAGGGCGAGAAATGCCACAGAGCTCGCTCAGTGCCTTCTGCCTGCTTTTCCAGGAGACTGCAGAGCTGCAAGGTGAACACCAGCACATCGGCGGCTCCCCGGGCTGGCTCCCCACCCTGCACAGGGTAAGCTGCTTTCCCACCGCTTCCCCGTTCCCCCCTTGACGGGTACCCACCAGCATTTCGTGGTTGTGTACCGCTACGATGGCATGAGCTGCCAGTACTTATCAAGTAGGGAAATTAAGTTTCAGAAACTACGTGGGTATCGGCAAATTGGCTCGTGAATGCCTATTAATTTCTGATTAACCAGTAGTACGTTACCAGCCCGGCAAGGTTTAGGCGCATGCAGGGTGATCGCTTGCTGGCTATTAGGGATGTGATATACTAATATTTGCTATTGTTGCTGTTTTTAAGGTTCTCTTCTCCCTCTCTATCAAGTCTGCCCCTCCCTTCGCTAGTCTGTTTAAAAGCAGCAAGCTTCATTTTCTTAGCAGACAAAGGTCGATCACAGCTTTTATTTCTGAATGCAAATGTTCTAGGACTTGTGCCAGTCTTGCCTTCATTGATTACAATATAGCTTCTTTCTTCAGTGGCATTTTCCCCTTCCTTCCCCCCCCCCCTTTTTCCCCCCTGTATTTTATTTTAAATAGAAGGAAGCTCAGGAAAAGAAAGTTGGGTGGTGCAAGTTTTTGTATTTATTTAATATTTCACTATGTTTGAAACATCCATGTGCAGAGCAGCTCTAATGCAGCTGGTATCAAGTACATAGGGATTTATGCAATTTGTGTGTGTATACGCAAGGGTATGTGTTCTCATTGCTCAACTAATATTTTTTAAGGTAACTATGTGATGATCTTTAGTAATTGTATCGCATTACACTTTCCTGATTGTATTAGCAATGTGAATTCGGGCATAAATATTTTCAGGGATCATATAGAAGAATTATAATACCTATCATTGCTCAGGATTACTTTATAATTAACATTTTTTTGTCATGTATTTTTAGAATACTATTTTTCATGGCCTTTAAAGGTCTTTAAGTGCCAAAAGCGCGTTTTCTTCTTTATCTTTTACGTGCGCGCACGGGCACATGCTCACACACACTCCCACTCTCTTTCTCTTGCTCTTTGGGTGTTAAGGAAGGAATTTATTTTAAGTATAATACTTAAATATTAGAATAATGCCATTTATAGATCAAAGTAGCATGTGGATGTAGATGTACTGAGTTAGGCACAATTTGGCAGTTAGTTGTACACTTAAGATTTATTACTACTATGAAATTGCCAGACCTATTACAATACTTACTTTGTATTCTTTATATAGACAAGTGCATGTGCAAATTAAAGTATCTGGAAATAAATAATTTTTGAAGACACTTTATGAGGAAGCTAGACTTTTCATATGTATTTGTAAAACAAAATGCTTTCCTCTACACTGAAAAAAGGGAATGTTTTTGTAAAATATTCTTTTCCCTTGAATTTTATTTATATCCAGGAATTAAATTAAATATCAAAACAAATCCAGATTAAGTTTGGTTGTTTGTGGTTGGTTTTTTGTTTTTTGTTTTTTGGGTTTTTTTTGGTTTGGTTGTTTGGGGTTTTTGTTTTTTTTTCTCCATTAAAAAAAAAAAACAACACAAAACCAAACCTTCAAAAATAATTAGGAAATACCTAGTGACTGGTACCAAAATAGTTTTTAAACTCGGGCCATTGACAGCATTGTATCAAACCCATCTCCGTATTGGCAATGCATTTGAACTGTTTTATGGCAACATAAACTGAAAAACAACTCATAACTTTAAGTAGTAAAGCAGTATTTATTGGCTGATCAAGCTCAAAGTAAGTAAAGAATGTTTTAGTGAACTCTGTAGATTAAGAAGGGACTTCAGGATCGTATGGCTTGGTGATAGCTGAAATTATTTTCTTCAAAGTGATTTTTGGAGGCCTTTAGTAGCTGCACAGTACAAGGCAAATAAACTATTAGTTGAGGATTCTAACTTGTAGTTACTGGTATAAAATCATAAACTGAGATTTCAGAGTATATTTTTTATTGGTATAAAATCACAGAGATTTTGGAGTACTCAGTGATACTGCTTCCCTAATGATGCTGTTTAGATAAAGAGGAGATATTCTTTTTTCTTAAGTTGCAGTGCTTGTTGGAGTTGTTTTGTTGCTGAGGACTAGCACTTAAAGGAATATAAAATTGCTTCAGGTGTATTAGTTCATTATCTTGTGGTGGCTTGCTGGAAATGGTCGCTGTGAAAGTAAAAGAAGCAGAATTACCTTATTATTGGTTTATTTCACAGTGAGGATTTCTGTAAGCATGTTGAAAATGAACATAGTGCATAAAGATCACGTGTGTGTTAATTGAGGAAGGAAGGATTAAAATCTGTTCATTAGATTGGTGAATTCCAGGTTTTAAATTTAGAATTAGTTTTAGTCTGTAACTTGAAATATAGCTGCTGATAGAAACATTCAGATGAATGCCTTCAGGAATTATGCACGTGAGCTCGAGCATTTACATTTTGAAAGTGTTTGGTGTGGGACTGCCAAGATTCTCATACAAAATGTTTGGTGCATGGAATGAAAAATTAAAAGCATAATCTTTCTCCCTCACCCACATCTTCCAAATGGATTTTTGTCCTCCAAAAGGATATTTAAGGTGTTGCTGAGAAATGAACAGTAGATTCTTAACCTCCCACCTATCTTGACTAAAAATATGGATTTTACCAAAAAATACTAACTCAGAGAAAGAGGGAAGCATGAGGGAAAGGTGCATATGTTCTAGGCCTGTGAGTAATACACAGTGCTCAACAGAGAGCAGCATCTTACACAAATAGGTGGGTTACGATGTGATAGTTACTTTCAGAAATAATAAATGGGATGCATGGCCTCCTTATTCAGGTTAAACTTTTTGAAAGTAATAGGAATTTTGCCTGGATGATGCATGGGTCAGGTTAAGGGAGATTTTATTGTGGGTAAAGGAGAGGGGAAAAAAAGAGGAGGTGAAGAGAAGAAAGGGAAAGGGGATGGAGCAGGAGTTACCACTTTCAGATGTGGGTGCAGTCTGGAGTTCTCATCTTCACTGAATATAGAAGGTAATTTAAGACTGTGAGGCTGGATTATATTTTGTATGTCTGTATTAGTACAGCGCTGCCTTCTTGTATGTGCAAAGTATTCATAAACATTTTGTAACAGGTAAAGAGAAAGGAGGAGTGGAAGGAATGCCTTGTTTCATCCAGTTTACTTTGGGGATTTTATTTTTTTTTACCTTTGGGAGGGGGGTGCTGGTGTAATTCAGTGTTTCAGCAGCTCTCTTGAAGGCAGAATGGTTTCACTGTAATCAGCCTTCACCCATGTGCCACATGGCATTACAAACCTCTGCAGGGCCTTGCACCTTGTACGGCAGCATTCAAAGTCTTCTATGCACATGGGTGCTCAGGGTATGGGCAGGCCTGTGATTGTGATACCTTCCCTCAAGCAAATGGAAATAGGCTTGAATTAGGAATTCCTCCTCAAACAGCATCAGTTGCACTCAGCTTGAAACTGGTGCAGGTAATCAGCCCTCCCACCCTCTCCCCCTGCAGTGGCAGGTATTGTGGAGGGCTAATACGTATATATAAATAACAAAGCAACACTGCCATGCAGTTTTGATTTTGATTTATGGCAGAATGTGTCTGAGAAGAAAAAAAAACTAATTTAGAAATATGACTGTGCGTCTTTGTTTCTCAGATAAGATATACTGTAGAACATGTTTCTTCATAGCTACATACGTGTTCATATAGCATGTTTGCTTTTACAATGCATTTGATTTTTGCAAAGATTGGTATTAATTTATTCAGTGTGTTTGCAGCTAGTTAGACTTCTGATTGCAGCCAGAAGACGGGAAGTTGAAATCCCTGTGGCCAGCACAATAGACGTTCATAAGTAGAGTGATCCCAGTAGATATAAAATGGCGGGGTAGATGTTTTCAGTGCACCTATACTTCTGCAGGTCCTGAGTTAATACTGCTGTAAATGGTGTTGTGTAAATCCGTACTTGTTTATTCATTTGACTCCATGCCTCATCCACAATAGGAAAAATTCTGTTGAGTTTGATGGACTTTGGAGCAATCCTCCCCTACTCGCATAGTCACTAACGTAGTGTGTATGCATATTTGTGGAACTGCTAATAAATGTGCCCTGTAACTTCTTGCTAGAGAGCAAACCAATCTGTGATTTTCCTAGGAATGATGCAGAAATATGTCCACAGGTATTCCAGCCCTCACGTAGAATGTGTTAAATCTGCTAGTAAGCCCAATAATAGTAGGATTTCATTAAAATTTTACTTATGATCTCCAAAATAGCACATAATTCTGTTTAAGATACCTTGATTTATAGGTAGGTATGAAGGAATAAAATGCCTGGAATCAGGCCCTTTGTAGCCTGTCTTTGTCAAATGTGAGGTCTCATCATTTTGAGTTGCCCTTTGTAAAAAGGTCTTTTTTCACAGAAGATTAGTGTTACCACTTATTTAGTAGTTGTGCACTCTTCCTTCTTGCATACATTTGAAATTTCCTATGCCATACCTCTGGAAACAAAGGATCTGATCCAAAGGCCTCTGAAGGCAATGGGGATTTTTCCATTGACTTCAAATGGGATTTGGATTAAGCTTATATACATGATAGTTTGCAATAATGATCTGACTGCTCTAGTGGTTTTCAGGGCCTGCCATTAAAACTTCATAAAACTCGCAGAAATTGTGCAGGCATAATACTCCAAAATACATGTCTAAGCATTGATCATGTTCTGCTGGTTTTTCTTTTTCTTCTGAATTTTTTTTTTTTTTAAAAAGGTGTATGGGGGAGGGCTCTAAAGAGCTTCATCTCACTGGTGCTCCAAATCAGTTTTATGAATAAAAAAAGAGTGAATGTGGCTTCCATATTTGATATGTAATTGACGCATTACCTTATACATTCTTTATTTAAATTAGGGCAGTCTTTTTAGAAGAAGTCTATAGATTTAGAATGGCAATGTACCACTTATTTATTTTTACGCACATAAGTTTAAATTAACCTCAATTGTCTTATCCTGTTATCTGCCAAGGAAAATATTTAACTCTCTCTGAAGTTTTGAAGTGATTTGCTCTTTTCAAACTTGTTAAAACACAAATAGAAAAGTAAATTGCTTTGGATACTGATTGAAGACTTTGAGAAAGGGAAGGAAGAGGAGCTAAAGAAAACTGAATGTATTATTATAATAGCCAATATACCTTTATTAAATATTAATTAACTAATCATTTTCTGTAGCTTTGATTGATTGTGTTTGAATTGCTGACTGATATTTTGCAACAATTTAAATCTGAGGTATACTTAGTATGTTGCCCATGTATTCAAATACCTGCATATAGATTTATTTCCTGTGGTGTTCATTCAGCTCCTGAAATTCTTTTGTCAGTGTAAGGAGACATTTTCAGTAGGAGAAGGCAGCTTCAATATTAAAAATAAAAGTGCTCACATGGTTTTATAACTACAGACACAAATATTTTTAGAGTGTCAAATTAGGAAAAAATAGCATTTTTTGAAACTGGTCTGGATGCCTTTTTTTTTTTTTTTAGGTAATTTAAAAAATAGGAAAGTGAACTGGAAACGGTTGCTCTCAGGAGCTAGAAAACAAGAATCAGCAGCAGCAAGTCTGTTTATTTTAAAGTTGTGGGGGCAGATGGTGGCACTGAGTAGCTTGGAGAAATACGTGACAGCATTTTTGTGTTTTACAACCATGGTAGGCCAAGATGCTTCACCCTGAAGTTGATTCATCAGAGAGATGTCAGTTTAGCGTTCCTGTAAAGGATATAGACATACAAGGGGTAATGGGTTAAAACTTAAACAGGGGAAGTTTAGGTTGGATATAAGAAGGAAATTCTTTCCTGTTAGGGTGGTGAGGCACTGGAATAGGTTGCCCAGGGAGGTTGTGAATGCTCCATCCCCCGCAGTGTTCAAGACCAGGTTGGACGAGGCCTTGGGTGATATGGTTTAGCGTAAGGGGTCCCTGCCCATGGCAGGGGGGTTGGAACTAGATGATTTTAAGGTCCTTTCCAACCCTAACGATTCTATGATTAATACTTATTTTTCAACACAAGTTACGTTATTCTTTCTAGTACATTGTTCATGGTAACTGGTCTTGCAGAGTCACAATAGAATAGGTGATAGAAAATACTTTGTTCAGCCAGAAGATAAAGCTGTAGAAGAAATTTGTATTTTCATCTGCAAGATGTATTAACCATAAAGAAGTTACAAATATCTGTAATGGTTTAGATGGGCTGTTGTTTCAGTTCAGGAAATACTGTGTGTTGGTGAACACAAAACTTTGACATGACTTTTAAATCATTTGCAGTTTTTCAGAATTAGTCTTGCTGTTTATTGTAATTCAGTGTGCAGAAGCATAGGAAAGCTATTTAATTGCATCTGAGAGATTTTGATCACTGTATTTATTTTGCTGCCCATACACAAAGAGCTCTGGTATATTTACTTCTACTTTTGTGTATATAGCAAGTATTATTTTCAAAAGATTTTGCTCTTTGATAAATATTTGTTTTTCTTTTTTCTGTTTTGATATTTATTCTTCTCTCTGGTTGCAGATTTTTATTATTTTTTTTCCCCCTTTCTTTTAAGAAAAAAGAATTCTTACAATATTTTTGTTACCTTTGGCAGATGAGATGCATTGTCTTATTTGCCTATAGGAAAGAAAACAGTACATCCAGACCTGAGTTAGAGGAAAATCTTCCACAGGTATCAGAGTTTTGTATTATACTCTCAACCAAAGTAACACTAATTTAAAAACCTGACACAGGAAGCCTGAACTCAAACGACTCTTAAAGTGCATTTAAAGAACACTGAATTCTGCATGACCTTATGTACTTACGAAGTTAGCTTTTTCATTCTTACTTTGTCTGATTTAATCCAAGGAGAGTCAGTCTTGCTTTCTTGTTTTAAGAAACACAACATTAGTATGATTCCTACTCCAGTATGCATATATGAATGATGGGGTGCATGGGAAGGAATTGATCACATTATCCCCAAATGAATGGAAACTTACAGGCCCAAAGGGCATGCACATATAAATTTTGCTGCAGGAGCTCATTGTGGGGTTTGGGTTTGTTTTTAATGCAGTGTGAAATACAGGGAGTTTTTGGTTGCTTAGTTATTATGTGAATAATCATTTACATTTTAAAATCTATTAGTAACTGCTTTTAAAAAATAGTTTTTCAACTCAGTCTGTTATGAAGGTAGTTACCAGTTTTTAATTGAAGGTTATACATTTCCCATTCTATAATTAATATAGGAGGAATTAACATGATCACATGGAAATTTTGTTTCTTAAATGGAGATTTACATTGATGGATTGAAGGTTTAAGGTGCAGATTTACATTTAAATTACATATTACATGACATTTACATTTTAAATGATACTAAAACAATTATTTCTACTGTCTCCTCTGTGCCTTCTGAATCTCTGTATAACATTATTTTATTTAAAGTATAACACACTCTATGTATATTTCACATGTGATCAGAGTATTTTTTTCTATGGATGCACTCCTATTTGACATAAATAAAAATGAAGCTGAACATGTAATATTCACGTTTAAGATGCTATTTAGTATTTTATTTAGAGTGGCAGTTACTTACTCCTCTGTAACACAAAATGCTCTCACAGGGTGCTGTTTAACAGGGTAAAAGTGGTATCTATCAGATACTTGTTTTTTTTTTTGCCCTAAAATGCTTTCAGGAGTCAGAACTCAGAGTGTTACTTAAGGCAAACAGCTAAGGAATAGCACTTGGCTGCATATTCAGCCAGCTGGCAACAAGGTGGTCTAGAGTTTGTAGAAGTGGAGAACTGATCTGAGAGAGAAAAGCAAACTGAAGAGTATTTGTACCTGTTGTACAGAGAAGGCCAGTTTGGAAGTCAGGAGCGACAGCAAAGTAATTGTAACTTGATGATGATACTTTCATGCTTATGGAAAGTACTGTATATACATACATGTATTATTTGCTGCTGAATATTTCTTCAGTCCACATCTTGCAATCAGTTTTAGCAAGTTCGAAGGAACTTTAAAGTATGAGCATAATTCTCTTCCCAAAATAGATTTCTTTACACTGTCAGTTGGATGTGGCTGATTTGTGCCCATATAAGGTTCTGGGTTGGACGCTAAAGCACTAAAATTCCATTATTATTAAAATAATTGCTTTAAGCCTTTTAACATCCGATGCCTGCCCAGCTGAATACATGAAAGGGTAAACACCTGCTTGGTGGTGGATTGAACTTGACATGGAAAACCGGGGGGGGGGGGGGTGTGGGGTGGGGTGCGTGACTGAGCCACTATCAAATCCCTGCATTTTGTAACTTTTCTTGTCATCTGTGTGTTCCTCCTGAGATACATTCTAACCTAAAATGAAGATTAGTTCAAGTTTCATCAGGAAGAGCTAATAAGCTTTCCCAAAGATCAGCCTGTGAAAAAAAACAGGCCTTAACTGTGTATCTTGGTTTTAAAGTAGCAAATAGTGGAAGAACAAATGGAAAAGTCTTACAACTCTATCAACATCAAGCGATCAAGCTGAAAAATTACTTTGCCAGCTCACTGTACTCATACAGGCTTTGTTACAGCTCTGTATGAGTATTTTTGAAAAATGCTTATAATGAAAAGGTTTATCTGGGCAATCAGTGCCTGTGTTTCACTTTGCTGTCTAGTGGGTATTACTTCTAATAACAGTTAAAGAAAGTAAACCATTCTTTACAAAAATTTCACCTCTGCAGAAGACTAGTTCAAGGCCTACACAGAGTTTAAGAACCATTCAGACCACTTCAGATAGCACTCAGCTTTTTTCTGTCCATTATGTACTTTTATGTACAGCTACTGCTGTAGAGACCACTGGGAGAAATATTGGGTACAAAGAATAGTTTTTATTGTGACATCTGCAGTCTCAAGAGTTTATTTAGTCACTCTTCTATCTTTTAATACAATATCCTTTAATTTGTAAAATATGCAACTTAGACACGCTATTGTCCAGAAATTGGGCCTTGATGAAGTATACATATGTGGGAGTCAGGGTGCCCATGTCTGGAAAAGTGAGAAGTTGAGGGATTCTTTTATGCTGAGCCGCAGGTGTAACAGTAAGAGCCTCTTCAAGTTTCCTCCCTTTTGAGTTTTGAGTTTTCCTCAACACCTCCCTGTGTAACCTGGTGATAACTCTTGATGTTGCCTGTGAGATTTCTTCCGTAAGAAACTGTTGATGTTTGAATAACCCATGCACATCGTATGTGTGGAGAACACTGAGCTGAGAAGGGAGAAGTCACAAACTGTTTTGAAATGCAGTGCCTGCAGAATTTGAGGGATTAAATACTGTTTTGCACAAGGCAGCATCTCATAGTCTAGGTCTGTGATGTACCTGCCATTCTAGTCTTTGACTTTCTTTGAATGGAGACTTTCATTCTTACCTCAAGGAGGTGATTCTCCTGCCTTCCCAAATTCAGTAGTATTCTCTACCAAAGTGGAAGGTGATGTGCTCCCTGCTTACTTGCCACGAGGTATCTTTCATCACCACCCTCTTGTAAATGTATTAGTCTGTTTTATGCCCCAATAGGAATATGCTGTGAAATTGCCTGGTCTTCCAGTTTGGGATTCTGCTGTCCAAATAATTAAAATCCAGTTTATTGACAGCATTTTAAGATTGTATGGGGAAGTTAATTAGATCATTGACTAAAAAAAAAAAAAAAAACAACAAAAAACAAAACAACCACAAACCCAAAACCAAACCAAAAGCCCCAAACATTTACAGGATACTAAACAACTAAAACTTTAGAAATCTTAACCTTTTATGTGCTCCCTGCAGAACAGAAAATTGGGAGAGAACTTCTGAAAATAAAGGCATTGACATATTTTGAATCTTTTGTTTGCTGTTGTTTTTGTTTTGTTTTATTGTTTTTTTTCTCTCTCTGGCAATTCTTTCTATACTACTGCTGGCCTGAATGAAATTGAGTTTAGGATTGATTTCTTTTTAGAGCAGCCTGTCCTCTGTACTGAGTTTAGTTTCTAGAAGACAGGCAAGTGTGCCTGGTTCATGCAGCACTTGCATTGTGTAGCAAATCACAGTCAGATCAAGCGAGCAGGCTTTCTCAGTCACCCTGTCTATAATTTTCACTCTCATCAAGGGCACAGCTACACTGGAGAGTGCCCCAGACACACACGTGATGCTCAGAGCTGGGAAGCAGACAAGGGTTTTACTGAGCTCAGAGAGCCACGCTGGTTCCACCATGTGGACAGCTTCAAGCCAGCTAAAGTTGTGCTGCTTCAGTTGCTGAGAAGGCCAACTGCGTTTTAATGAATACTGTAAAAACTGTGGGTTTTTTTTTTTTTTTTTTTGTTATTTTCATCGTCCACCCCCATGCCCCCCACCGCCCCATTTTTAGTAAGTGTGCCTGTGACAATCACATTCTGCAGATGCTTATGCATAGGACTTTTGTACCCACTGGTAGTCCCAGACTGTTGCTTCCATATCCTCCCTCCTCTCCTCTCATCTCCAGCTGGTAAAGGCTGTGTGAAAAACAGTGCTTTGAACCAAAAGTGAAAATACAGAAGACCTAAAGTGAGAGTTTTCTGAAATGTTTCCTAGTAATACTCTGCCTAATTTGAGAGCCTTATAGCCTGATTATTAATGGTGCTGAAAATCTTCACATGAGTGCTGCTGGGCCCCAAGTATGTTCTAGTGCTTGCATTTAGGTGTCAATTGGCTTGTGAGTGCTTCTGATAACCAGTCTTCTTATATTCTCATTACCTGCAGTGTGAGAAGAGTTCCAGTCCAAGCTGTGTGTAGGTGTCCTGAACACCAAGGTGTGTAAGCTAGCCAGCTAGACAGTTTCCATCTTCAGTTTAGAGTATCAGTTGAAGTCAAATGGGAGAAGTTTGTGCAATAAACCTGAAAAGAAAAAGGGACAAATGTTCTAGCTTGGATGGTGAATTTGGGCAGGGTTTGTAACTAGTACCTGTCTTTGGCTGATGCTCTGCTGAGAGAGGAAGATAAAACGAGGCATTCCCCTTTACTTCTGCTCAGTAAATGGTATGCTCAAAAAGATCAGCAAGTTTCAGCAAACTGAAGCAAAGACCTGGTATCATATTACGTCTTAGATGAACTGATGTGTTTTGAATGTACTTTTTGAGAAACAGAGGAGTTGATTGCTCTGGGAGTTCATTGTTGGAAAGAATGAGATCTGCAAGTACATTAGAAATCTTCATTAGAAAGAAAATCAATAGCAAAACAATGTTTCAACCTATAATCTCAGTAATTTGCATCTAAAAATCTAATTCTTCTCAGAGGTGAAGACTTTTCTGTTGGTTTTTTTATTGAAAGATAGGATTTGAATAGTAAGTCAGTGTTGGGAAGACTTTTGGTTTGTTTCTTTAAGAAGTCCTTCCAGTAACTCCCAAAACTCTTTACAGCTATTTCCTTTTTGTCTTTTTTTTTTTTTTTAAAAAAAAAAGGGGAGTAGGAGATTTTTGCAAGATACATTTTAATTTTACTTTGTATTCAGTAAAAGTTTCCTCTTTAATATGGAAAGTACACATTACTGACTGCCTTTAACTGGAAGCCAATTTTTATGTTAAACATATGTATTATGAATAAATTGCTATTATTGCATATTCTTACTGTGGATGCACTGCTGCAAATAATGTGGTGACTTGAACCTCTGTAGGAGTTTTGCTGAGAGTAATACTGTGAGGCATTAAACCTTGCTCTAAAAATATCTGGGGCACTGTAAACTAGTAATGACATAAGATTTATCTTTTTTTGAGAGACAGAGGGGAAAAAAAATAAAGACAGCTGGGTGAAACATGTCTTTCTGGTGATATAAGAGTTCAAATTTTATTTTGTCTAGCAATCAAGACGCATTTTTTTCTTTTTAGGAAATAAAAATGCATCATTTTGACTTCTATCTTGAAAAAGGAGAAGCCCTAAGTTGACATATTCCACACAATTCCATTTTTCATGAGAATTTTAATTTTGTATTTGCATGTCATAATTTACATTTAAATTCTGATGTTGAAATCAATTGTCTCTGTAAATTATCCATTAAAAATGAGAAAAAGACCCCTTTCTGTTCATACACGTAAAGTAGGGAATGTGACTTCATAGCTGCTTCTGGTGAGAGAAAAAGCATGATAGCTTCTGTAACTGCAGCATCAAACCCTGAGTAGCTGTCTCTGTAATAGTATTGCGATGGTGCAAACATTGCAATCGCTGTACTTTTTAGCAGGCTTCTGTTGTGTCAAAAGGTGAGAGAGGTTGCTATAAATAACTGTGATGGATTGTGTTGTAGCCAGTGATTCTTTTGGTGTTGCTACAGGAGTCTGTATGCTTTGGTTGCCTTTTTTTTCCCCCTCTTAAATAGCATGCAATGCTACACCATTTAGTATACCTTTATTTAATTTGTCTCATCTGTGACACAGTCTCTTTAAAGAGCTCAGGCTTTAGATTAAAATACAGTTCTCAGGCAGAAAGAAACTGCAGTAAAAGTAGTTGTACTACTAGTTCATCCCATGATTAATAGCAAGACTTGCTTAGAAGTTAGTCTTTGATTTCCTCTGTTTAATTGTAGCCGTAAGTGAAATGGGGTTTTGATTTATAGAAAATGCAAAATTGGGTACAGAAAGTTTTAAATTACAGCAACAGTAAAAAATTTCCCACAATAATCATCCCATATTGTTTCAATTCAAAAGAGCCAAGCCTTGATTTGTGTGGGAAAGAACTCATAGCAGCCAAGTTCCACATTTGAAACTGGGGAGAGGGGAGGATCAATTACCATCTTTTGAGGGTATAAAAATATGCCTGAACTTCACTGTGTAACACTTTCATCATACAGTCCCTCTCTGGAAGGGTGCTTGCTAATTAATTAATTTAGAATAGCTATTTTCTGACATGAATACTGTGTAAAAGTAGAAAAATTGTGTTAGGACATACAACAACATTGGCAAAAAAAGAAAAAAAAAGAATAGCAGACGCTTTAGGAAAAGCAATGGCTTGTAATCATGAGTGAAAATGAATCTTCTGTTTTAATATAATATTTTCATTGTACAGAACGGTTCAGTGTGCTGTTAAGTTTTAATAACTGCACTTTAATAGTAACTTTACTGACAGTAATTTAATTCTTAAACTACTCTTTGGAAATTCTGCATGGCTGATCTTGCTTTTGCTTCACCATGTTTATGTTGACTATTTCTTTCATGAGACCACAATCACTACGTGTGTTTACAGCCCCAATCCTAGAAGTTGATATTCTAGGTAGTTAAAATATGTTCTGTATCACTGAAGCTGTTCTGAGGAAATAACTTTGCTTTAACAGGGCAAGACCAAATTCTGCTCTATTTACAGGGGTAAATTCTGAAAACCACTATTCTGACCCATGGAGGTTTACATCTGTGTTCCTGAGAATATGAGTTCTGGAGCTTCATAGTTCATATTTGCTTTTTTTTGTGTACCAAAATGCAGTCAAAAATTATTTTGAAAATAATAATGCAGTTGTTACTCTCTTGGCCAACTTGCAGATTTTTAAAATCCTGCTTCACAGTCTCTCCTCACATAAAGTTTTTATTTCGAGCATACTGAGCTTACAGTTTGAATATAAAATGCTGCTTCTATTCCATTTGATTTGGCATGGCCAAAATTTAAAATCTAAACATGAAGTGTAGCATTGATCCACTTATAAGCACTTACAAATTGTACTGCACTTCTTGGATAATTTATTGTAGTAGCATTTTAAAGTCAGGTAAGCTCTGCTTTTGTGCTGTCAGTTGTGCTGTCAGTCTGACAGTTTAATCAAGATACAAATTTAGAAACAAATCGGCACTGTCTTTTATATAGTGCCTCTAAGTCCATGGTAATTGGTACCAGACTTTGGTAAAAGGAAAGGATTGCCGTTTCATGCTACGAATACCAGTGAGTGTTGCTCCACAGCTGCATCATGAGAAGATGCAAGAAAAATTAAAGGATCCCCACATACATTTTTCTGTAGTATACCTTTTCCAGAGTACGAGGTGGATGGAAAATTCCCTCAAATACAGTGTGTTAGCTTACTGTAAATAGTGTCATGTGTTCTGCATGCTTTAACTCTTACCTTTAGATTGCAGTAGTTTTTAAGCCCACTTTCTTTAACTTTGTAGTTTGGAAATATTTTTAAAAACCTAAAAGCCTGTAGTTAATAAAATCAGAGCAGGGATGGTGGAATACAAGTGCTTCTGGTGCGATTGGATCATACTGATGTAAACTGGCTCCCTTTGGATTCTCTACAAAGGCCTGTTTTGGGTAGTTTTGTCCTGTCAGAATTTACCTTACAATGTGAGCTGCAGTGCAGGTTCCATTCCTGCTCTCTCCACGTTTCAAGGATTCATGCTCAGCTAGAGCATATATGAGCTATAGACTGAGACTGTATGCTCTGGCAGCACAGATGGAGTATTCTGTCATTAGGACTGTTTGTTGCCTGTTGGAACACACAGCATATTTCTACCGTGGCATCAACAGTTTCTAAGAACTGAGGTCAAAATAAACAGGTTGCAGTTGGATTCAGGAACGGTCTGGGAAACAATTTAAAATTCCCTGCTTAGGCATAAGCATATTCCTAGATACGTGGATAAAAAGGCATTTTTATAGCAAGGGCTCGTGTTAATTTATGCTAGCATATACAGATTAGCATACATTTGCAGGGGAACAGTCAGTAAATTTTCCATGCATATTGGCACATGTATGCGAAATGGACCTTGTTTTAAATAAATAAGCAAATTTAAGCACAGTAATCTTGCACTGCTTCTCCCAGTGTTTGTAATACTTTAGCAAAGCAAAAGTGATGCACGTTAAAAAAACCCACATATTTTAATTAGGCTTCGGTCTTCTCTGCAAGTGTGGATGTCACTAATTGCACTGGTGCACGTGGTCCCTTTGAAGTCGACAGGACTCTTTGCAGGAGTAAAGCTCCAGTGCTGACAGACAAGCTCTGGCAAACCTCCTTGAAGTGGTTTAAGTTGCTACTGCCCCAGACTCCCTGCTCCGCCCTTTTACTGGGGATTAGTGCTTCCTCAGCGGAATTTGCAGAAGGGAACGTGCTCACACCTTAGCTGCTTTGTTGCAAAACCCACAGGTTCAGCTCAAACCCTTCAAAATGTATCGCTTTCTGCTAAGCTGCTGGAGGGTGCTTCAGGTCTGTGTTTGCGGATTCAGTATGGAGAGCTGTAATCTCCAGCAGCTAGGTGGAGCAGACCGCTGGGAAAAGGGACTTCTGTGTGTGACAGCAAGATTCACCAAAGCTCAAGTATCAGTGCCCCTTCCGTAATGGTAAGTATTTACAGAGTCAGCCCCTATATAGACTCAAATTCCGTGTGAAATCCTGGCCCCAAAGAGGTGAGCAGAGTTTTAGCCAGGCATATCAGTGAAACTGGGGGTTAATTTGTAGTGTTTAAAAAGCCATCAATTTTTACATAATAGGACAAGTACTTGTGGTGATTTTGGCTTGAATAGAGATGTAAATATGTTTGCTTCCTGGCAGAATCAGCAACAGTCACTTTGAAAGGTTTACTCATATCTACCTAGTCACAGTTCATTTATAGCTAATGTAACTATCTCCTGTTTACTGAACTGCAAACATGTAAGTGCACAGCAAACTGCTAGAAGTTAGAAAATGTTCTTATGGTTTTGTTTCTTTTTGGTGGGCAAGTTAAATGTAACTCAAGTTTCAGCGGTTAAAATAAAAAAATAGGTCATTTTTTCCTTTTCAGAAATGAAACATTACTGAGCTGTATGGCATGCATAATGGTAAATAGCTAATATGGGTATGTGTAGTGTCAGTAGTGAAAAGAGGTGTCATGAGAACTAAGAGATTTTTTTTAAGACTAATACGGAAAGATGTGTTTAGTTCTTTAAAAGAAAGAGTAAAAAAGAACGCCTCCCCAAACTCTTTGTGGCTGCCACTTTACAGCCATTGCTGTTCTTACCTTTCCATGTCACGAGGAGTTCAGTGGTCCATATTGCAACCAGGGTAATAATATTATCATCCCTTTTTACCTTCTGTATGCTCCTGCTACCACAGTGACAGGGAGAGATCTCTCCTAGAAACCTTTTTGATGGTCTGAATTTTCTGTCTTCACCAAGTTTGTTATGTTCTTGTTGCTCTTCCCTGTATACCCCAAAGACAGTATGTATGTTACAGCATTTTTTTCCATTCTTTACAATGACAAATCTTGTACATCCTTCATCCTAATCTACCATCTCTTTCCCACTCACAGCTTCTGAGTCTCAGGCTCTTCACTGCCTGTGAATGCAGCTGGGAACACTCCTCCCACCCCCCCTTCTTTTCAGTTGGCTCTTGGAGCCCACTGCAGATGGTCTGTACCTCATGCATAATAACGATTGCTTTTTTTCTTCTCAGGCAGGTTTCTGTGCCTGTAAGAGGCAGACACTCTGGCAAGCTTAGACCTGTGTTTTTATATTTTTTTCTAAGTGAGCCTTGGGGGACTTGTTTGCCATAGTTTAGAACCCCTTAATAGCTTATGTAGCTCAGTAATATCTTGGTGCCAGACATAGGAACCGGATTTGTCCACTTAATCTTTTGCTCAGGGAAAATTGTATATGTTAGGAAAATGAAGTTAGAGCACAGCTGGACAAGAAAAAGGAATTAAGTGAAAGCACTCCAGGAACTGATGAAAATCAGTTGCTTTAGGAAGGTGGTCTTCTAGTAAAAGTATAGCAGGTTTGTGCTAAATTCATTTTAGAAGTGCTCTGGGGTGGCCTCATGAAACTTGTATATTCCTTACTACTCCTAGTAAGTTGGTTTTGGTTGTTGTTTTCTTTTTTTTTTAATGAGTTCACTCTGCACCATTTTTAGACTTGCATAATAAAATCTGTGTACCAAAATGTGCCCAGGACCTCATGTAAGAGCCAAATGAGCATTTTCAATGTCAGATGGTTGAAGTTCTAGGTTGCTCAACATTGTTGCTTCCCAGTTCCTTCATATATTACTGTATTTCTGTTGTTACACTGTGTTATAGTAGTCTTAAAAACAGGTACATATGTGAAGATACATTTCAGGGGTCTTGCTGTGCATGTGCTTTGATTTCTCTGTTTTGTGTGGAAGCTGCCTGCCTGCACAGGGCTGTTCTTGATCTCAGCAGTATGCTTTGGGAGCTGAAAATGTAGAACATATGCAGGAGGAAAAAAAAATTAAATACATTTATACCAGCAGTTTTAGCATCTGATTTGACCCCCATAAGAAAGGAAATATCAAGGTCAGTTATAGGGCTGTATTTTTTAAAAGATCAGGGAAAAATGTCCTGAGCTAAGTTGGGTTTTGTTCATGATGAGGACTTTTGTTCCTTCTCTGTTCTGAATGTTGATAATATAGGAGAGTTGCTCATTAGTAACAATTACAGTTCAGAATCAACTCATGGATTTCAGAGTATTTGCTAAAATACTTTGGGGTTCAAGTGCCTGAAACTGTTGGCTCTTAGAGGAAAAAAAGGTACCCTTTTCTGAAGGGCATGAAGGGTGTCAGAGTAAGGGCTCTTAGGAATGAACAGAGCAAATAAAACCTTGTGAGAAGAGAGTAACTCCAGAAAACAAGCCAGTTAGGTAGCAAAGATCAACAGCAAAGAACGATCATGGAATCATTCTTCAGGTTGGAAGAGACCTCAGGAGGTCTCTACTCCAAGCGCCTGCTCAAAGCACGGTCAGCTCTGAGGTCGGACCAGGTTGCTCAGGGTTTCATCTGGTTGGGTCATGAAAGCCTCCAGGACTCACCACAGTCTTCTCCAGGCTGAGCAAGCTCAGTTCCCTCATTCTCTTCTCTGAGGGCTAATGCTCCTCCCCCCTGACCATCTTAGGGGTTCTCCTCCTTAACCTATCTACATTGCAATAGTGCTGAGCAACCTGATGTGTGACACAGGAGGCTTATCTGGATGTTTCTGGGCCTGTCACAGGCAAGTCCACTTGATGGTTGCAGCCAAGACCAGCTTGGTGGCTGGTTGTGAGACGTACTGCTCCCTCCAAGCTGATCTAAGGTATATGGATATTTTTGCTGACTACCAGCTAGAAGCAGTGCCAGGAGCTGATACTGTTGGTTAGCCTAGCCTTGGCCTTCACAGCAGATTCCTGGGTTAATAGTGTGGCATTACTAATTTCAGGTATTAATTTAGAAAAATATTAGCTTGGATTCAAGCTAATAGTTGAAATGCTATAAGATGTTAAAACAACGCAGAATTTCTTTTATTTTGCTGAGTATTCTTTTCAGCTGCTGAGATACACATTTTAAGCATGGAGCACGAAGGTTAGAGATATACTTAGTCTTAAAAAATTTTAAGTGTCATGTAATTGCATAATTGCAGGAGCCAAGGCTTTAAGAACAATGCTGAGTATCATGAAGTTTGTGATTTGATTTTAAAATCAAACAACATTGATAAGATCAAGAGTCTGTTGCTTTTGTAAAGGGAATGTTCATGTAACAGAGGTTTTTTCAAATAGTGAACCGTGTCTATAACGTTCTAAAATGATAGCTGCTATTATGTGCTCATCTGCTTGGCACAGTAATTAAAGTATATATTAATGCTTCAAGACATGTATTTAGACGTATGGATTGAAATTAGATATGCTTGCGGAGTACAGCAGCATATATGTTGCTATAGGAAATGCTGTGTTTGTGCATTCTTCATAGGTGCAGCTAAATTTAATGTAATATACTTAATCTTATTACATATAAGATTGCACTCAATTTTATTAAATATATGTGGGGTTTTATTCACGTATTTAACCTGTCTGGAACAAGCATTTTTAAAGGTAAACCTTGCACTGTAATAATCACTAAAGAGTAAATTGTTAAGATACTCAAATAGTGCTCAGGGGTCTTCGAGCTGTCCAGAAGCATCAGTGTGAGCAGGGCAACAAGAATTCCTGTCTCTGGAAGATTTGAATCATCTGAGATGCCTAGTTTCCATGTATACCCTGCAGATAGGGATGAGGCTTTCGCAGCACACCAGACTTCGCCCTTCTCTTGCAGAACGGATTTTTACTGAGAGGTGATGAGCTTTGGGGGGGAGGCCTTCTATAGTTAAAACCATGCTAATTCTTCAGCCATTAATTAGTTTTAACTTGGATGTAAGTTTGCGATGTTGATTCCACCTCTAGCTTCCTGAATGTTGCAGCGTGCCGTTAGGAAACCTCCAGTGTAAATTTACAGGCTATGCAGTTGCAAAGTGAGGTGCTGCCACTGTCTATGAAATTTTGTACTAGAAAACCTTTCTAATAAATAATCTGCCAGATGTTTGAGACACCATTAATGTTGCTCCTATACTGGACAATTCATCAGATCAGGTTTACTCTGTTATTTTACAGACTACGTGACTTGTAAGTCAAAAAGCAGGTGTCTGTCCTTTTCATGTCGCTGAAACGCATGCAGCGTACAGTTCAAAACAATGCTGCTCTCCTGCTTTACAATGCAGATAACTTCTTTTATTTTACAGTTTGTCTCACTGTATAGAAAGCAGTTGGCTATATATGTGCACACTGCTCGATCTGTTGCTTTTTCCTTGTGGTACAGTGCAGTCTCCTGACAAGGAATGTTGTTCTGTGCACTGCAATCATGAATCTAATGGATTAAAGATAGAGAAGTATCTAGTGGTGTGTTGATGAAAAGGACACAGAAAGAGTAAAATCATTGTATTGGGAATTGTTTGAGAATTGCTGCCCTTTTGAAGTCAAAATGTACACACTAAAAATCTCTTGTTCTTCCCTGCCTACACTTTGACATAGGACCTGATTTTTAGAAATGGATGTTTCTGTAAAACTTCAATTTTTTTTTTTTTTTTTTTTTGACTTGTACTTCAGTACATACCTCTTTGTATGTTTGAGATCTAAATGCAGTTGTTTAGGCATCCTTTCTTTTACAGCTAGTATTGATGATCCTGTCCAAGAGTTACAAAAGCAGAAAAAAGAAAGCCCTCACAGACATTTGCTGCTTCAGTTGATACATATTTGCATGTTTCTGCATGCTGAAAGTTTTTTTTTCTTTTTTTTTTAATTTTTTTTTCAGTGTATCAATCAGCCTGGATGTAGTCTCCCTGTTAAGGAGTGTGAAAGTTACAAGAGAAGAATTAGAGTCTGACACTGAAAAAGCTCTTCCTCATCTGAACCATCATTCAAAGCACAGAATGAAAGGAGACGAACAGGTTTTCTATCATGCTGTCTGCAGGACTCCTAGAAGATTCTTCTGAAACTTGGGGTAAGATTAAAAACAGGAACAAACAGCTTAGTTGTAAAGTAGGAGTTGACATGAAGCTTAAAGGTATAAAAGATACTGTTTGTGCATTTAGCTCTATGCTGTAATGTCTATAAGAGCAATACCATATAAGAAAATCTCTATGCAACATTTGTTCAAATAATGAAAACAGAAACAACAATAAATATATATATACAGACAAAGCAATTTTTCAAAATTCAAAAATGGAAGCATATGTTATGTTTTCTTTATTCTTTTGATAATATATGTCAACGTACAGAAATGTTTAATTATGAAAAATAAGTTGAAAGTATAAATTGCTGACTAGTACAATCACTTTTGTCTTACTTATCTCCTGAGAAATAGCTGAAATATTTGTGCTATGCATAGTTAATGTCATTGCCTTGTTCTTAGTTGTTTTGTTTTGTATTCAGTAGTGGTATCTGTTATCTTCCGTTTAGTGAATTAATTTTTTCCATTTTATTTTCTGATTGCTGTATCAATTTAGTACAGGTGGCTGGGGTGTCATCAGGGTACCTTCTCTGTGTCTGTAGTCATAGCATTGCATATAAACAGCATTTTCTGAGGGATATTGGTACTTTCTCATATACATGAAATATTTCTCTCCTGTTTCTTTTCAGGTTTTATATACAGCTAATATTCATGCCAAAGACCTTGTTGCCTAAATGTGTATTTGGTACAGTTCTTAGTATTACAGGCATTTACATTCATGGCAATACAAAATGCTTCTTAAATAATGGAGTGCTCACTTTATAGCCTTAGGAATTTGTCCAGGGCATACAAACAATCTATTTTTCATTTGTTTATAGTCAGACAAGTTTATAATTAAGACAGTAATGGGCATAAGAATTCTTGCAGCCTTTGCAGCTCATCTTTCTTTTTAACATCAAAGAGAATATTTGTGGTAGAAGACATAGCAGTCGGTTATAAGTGTGGGAGAATCAATAGCATGCAGATTTTTTTTGTCTTTTTTTTTAAAACCTGGTTATCCCCTATCCTCCTGTTGTCTGTGTATCTGCCGTAACAGAAAAACATGCATGCATACTTCTTTTTGTTATCATCCCAAATGCTGTAGATAAAAATGATAGTTATACACTGGTACCACTTTCTGTACACACCCCAACCGCCAGAGAGATTAATGAAAATGTGCAAGCACTTATACAACCATTATATCAGTGCCTTATTTCTACAAATGGCTAGTGTAAATTATCCTTTTGCTGATGAATCCATTGCATCTATAGCCTGCATGGTCCAACTATAGGTTAAATCAAGATCATGTTAAAGTTAAACAGGAATCCTTGAATAGACATTATTACTCTGGTTTGCACTGGAAGTATATATGTGGACACATATGTTTGCTCATGCAGACAAGTGTATAAATGGGTAAAGTGGGATTTATTGTGTTGGAGGACAAAGTACTATGTGTGATGGACCTTTTAACTTAAAGGGTTATGCCTCTTCTGTGTCAATTCTGAGTTGTGATCAGCTGAAATAGCAGTCGTGGAGGGTCACTGGTGTGTAAAAGCAACACAATTTCTCTAGGGGTCCTTTGAGTCTGTGATTTCATTCCTCTCACAGCTTGGTCCAAACCAGCATGTTTGTTGGCTGTGAAGCCCATTTATCTCTGTAACAACTAGGGACATTTGTTTGGGGCTGTGTGTATCTGCTGGAAATTTGTGCATTTCAAGGCCTTAAAATAATTACATAGAGTAATGACTTCCACTGATAAAATGTTACTGGCTTTCTGATTCTTGTCTTGGTTTATGTCTTTAATTATGTGCCAGTGGTGTTATAAAGCTGAGATTTGGGTGTGCCTATATTTTACACTGAATTTAAAATATAAATATCTCACCATAAGAATCTTTATTAAAAAAATGAAGATGCAGAAAAAATCAGTCTGGTTAAAAGACTGTTGTTCTTATTAAGAAAATAGTTGTTATTGCTACCTCTCATAGCATCATAGAATGGTTTGGGTTGGAAGGGACCTTAAAATCATCTAGTTCCAGCCCCCCTGACATGGGCTGGGACACCTCACCATAGACCGTATTGCCCAAGGCTCTGTCCAGCCTGGCCTTGAACACATCCAGGGATGGATCATTCACAACTTCCTTGGGCAACCTGTTCCAGTGCCTCACCTTCCTCACACTAAAGAACTTCTTCCTTGTAAGTAACCTGAACTTCTCCTATTTAAATTTAAGCCCATTTCCCCTTGTACTATCACTGCAGTCCCTGTTGAAGAGTCCCTCTTCCGTCCTTATAGGCCCCCTTTAGGTAGTGGAAGGCTGCTATGAGGTAGGTCTCCACGCAGCTTCTCTTCTGCAGGCTGAACAGCCCCAGCGTTCTCAGCCTGTCTCGTATACATAAGTTTAGTAATAAATCTACCTCTTTAGGGCTAGGCCACAGAATAAATTGCTAAGACTAAATAAAAATCTTCTAAAACTTGATCCTTATGAATTTTTAAACAAGTATTCTATTCCAAGAACTCTAATGTATTAAGGTTTAAGTTTTTGCAGGTTGAAGTTTATTTTTTGGGGGAAGAAACCTAGGTAACAGTAAAATCAGGTAATGCCCAATGATATTGTCGCAAATAGTTAGTTAAAGTACTTTTTTAGTAAAAACATCTTCAATTAATACAATAAGTGCTAGTCTTTCTTTTTGTTGCTATATTGTTCCACGATTTTCCCAGCAATAATGTAGTTCATCTTGGAAAAACTAACCTTTGTGTCTTGCACTAATATTCAATATTCTTCTTACTATTCTCTCATTCTGTTGGTTCTCACTTATGTATTCATAGAAGCATTTTTTAGAACGTAGCCTTGCATCAAGAATTACTCTAATAAAAAGAAGTTTTTTCTTTTCACTATCAGAAAAATGGCCTAGTTATTAGAAAGTGTTAAATACATAAAAGCAGAAAATCAAAATTAAACCTTATCAGTGAGGTTTTGCTGAAAATGTTGACATTGTAGGAAATAGTCATCATATACTCCAGATACATTTTCAGCGCTGAATTTTGAGGATTCTTGGTGTTGAAGCTTTGTATTTTTATTTACACCAGCAGCCTAATCACTACAGTGCAGAAGAGCATTAGCAACGTGTGGCTATTCTTGGCAGATACCACAATGGAAATCAAATCGCTTGGTTGCTTAATAGTGTTTTGTACCTGTATATGCGATGGATGGCAAAGCATCCTTAAGGATGCTTCCAACTAGTGGAAGCAGAGCTGTATAACTCAGAAACATAGAATCATTGTTGTATTTTGGGACCTAAAGTTCTTTCACCATGGACACATATATTATTTCTAAATTAGACACATTAGTGTTTCAGCTTATTCCTGTTGAAGCAGGTCTTGAAATAGCAGAGTGGCAGATTGCCTGTTACTGCTACTTTTTTTTAATTGTCTTTCTAAAAAAAGCTGATTGAAAACTGGAAGCCAGTTGTCTCTTTTTAGAAAGGATCATAATTTGTTAACCTCATTGTTTTTCTTTTCATGTGTTTGTGTATTTGTTTCTTTACAGAGAGTGTTCAAAATCAGGGTAGAAAGGGCATGTGAAAAAGGTGCCAGTATTCTCATTTGAAATGTTAGTATGAGATTACAGTTCATCAGCGATAGATGAACCTATTAATACAGTTCTGTCTTTTTATTGTATCAGACATTATGTTACTCAGGCTTTGGACTTCTGTGTGGTTTTGATACTTGCAGGGAAATGGATTTGAGAAGCATGCCTTTTTTTTTTAGTAAATGAAACACAACTCAGCGAATCAAGAAGTGGATCTTAAAGTCACCTGCTGTCTTCTTCCCTAAGAAGTAGGCCCAATTTTAAATAGCAGTCGTTCTGGACCTAGCTTTATGATGAGGAATACCTCTGTTTGGTATTTGATACAATGTGGGGATATGCTATCTTGTATCTCAACTTCTGTGCCTTGGTGTACTTGAGACATAGTATCGCGTTAGTGCTAAACTGACCTCAGGTACATCCCCTTGAACAGACTACACAACTTTAGCAGTTTAGCCTCTCAGCAAATTATTCTTATGGCTCCCTACATTTTTCCACCAATGCCCCAGTAGTTTATACGCATGTTCAGTGATATGGCTGGGTGATACTGTAAGTTTTCTTTTATGTGAACAAGTATCAGGTATGAAACCAGATCCCAACATTGGTGTTACTGCTGCAGAACACATATCAGGTGAACTATTAAAGCTGATATAAAACTCACCTTTGAATTTCACTGCTTCCTGGAGGTCTAAAATAATGCTCTTGGACAGTCCCTAAGTACTTAGAGCACCCACAGTCTAGTTGGAGTGTGGCTGTAACATCCAGACAGCCTGTAATAGTCACAGAGATTTTTGATTGGGAACTTTAACATTGCTCTCATTTACCAGCCAGTGCCTAGCACTGACACTTGCTTTAGACAGTCTGGCCCATTAGCAGTCCTTAGAGGCCAGTCTTTAACTTTACATTGGACCTTGAATGAAGGTCCTTTCTTCAGGTGGCCTGAGAGGAAGGACATTTTGGGCATGTGTTTTTAAGAAACCAGGTTTAGATGGTGGCTAAAACCCTATGCGTTTTGAGGCTGTTATCTCTCATCTCATGTTTTTTAAGACTTTAGGCAGTTCCAGCCTGATGCGTACTTGACTATAGCAATTTTTGAGATGGGTAGGTAGCACAATAGGAAAAGGTGGCATGTTAAAGATATTAAAGCCTGTTCACAGGTATATCTGGTATTCTTTGATTAAATCTAAGCATGTGATATTCAAGATATAATTCTTATATTGGGGGGGGTTAAATAAATTCTTTCTCTCCCCCCCCCCCCTTTTTTTCTTTTCATGGGAGACAACTGCTGCTGCTATATGAAAATTCCTAAGTGCACACTGTCGTTGAAAAGTAAATTTAAGGATGTTATCTCTAACGTAAATGTGGAACTGCTGGTCACAGGCCCACAGACTGCTCTGAATTCATAAGTTCATGCGGCACTGCTGCTCTGACTGCAAACACTGATTACAGGATAAGAGTATAAAAAAAGTGCAGTGTGCCATTTTCCCATTTTTAGATACGTTTTAACAGTTAGACATGAAACTAATCAATGCCATTTGACCGCTCAGCTCTCTGTGGAAGAGCTCCACAAATCACCAGTGAGTCTAGGGCTACCAAGATGGTTGACATAATCAGAAGGTGCATCTATAAAAGTGGCTTTATAAAACCTGGGCTCAAGCAATTATCTGGCCTCTCTGCTCAGTTTCAGTTCTCTTGAATATTATCAGAAAATAAAATTGTGTGTCCATAAAATTGAAATTTAGTAAACTGGCCACAATAAAAAAAAAAAAAAATTATATTAAAAAAAAAGAACAACAAAACCAAAAAACCCCCAAAAACCATGAAAGACTAAATATTTTTAAGTGTATATTAGATTTAATTGTAACAACTGTGCAATTCTCAGACTCTGGAATGAAGCACTGGGACTGACATAAGTTGCTTTGAGTATTCCCTGGATTAAAAATTCTTGCTGTCTGGATTCTGTCATGAAACGTTTGGCATCCCAACAATCGTGACAAGTGTATATGTTGGCAGGAAATTAAAAATGGTGGTGCCTCTGGTTTGCTGCATGGGCATGGTAGAGAGTTGTAGCTGTTACTAATGCCATTCTGTTGTCTGTGATTCAGCTAATTTTTAAAACAAAGCAAGATTGGTCACACACAAATGCATGTGTAGGAACTCCCATGTCTGGTTTTCTTTGAGCATTTTCTGATTTTGGGGTTTTCATGTACCTACAATTTTTTGTGGTTGTTGTTATTTTGCTAATAAATTAAATCCGAATACAAGCTCACTCTGCCTTTAAACCACAGTAAAGTCTGCTTGAAAAAGCATGATGTTCCTAAATTTTTTTCTAGAGGAAATACCTGATTTTTTCTTCATCTTTGATCTGGTGTCATCAATGCAATTTTACTACTTCAAACAATTGAGCCTGCAGTTCATTATATTGCAAGACTAGAAACCTTTTGATACCTTATTTTTAGCAACAATTACATTGAGCCTTAAAATCGCATTTGCAAAAAGAAAGGCCTGCAGCAATGCCAGGTCTTGGCCCTTAAAATTTGCTGTCACTTAAGCTTCCAAGAGGGGCACCAAAAGACTGAATTCAAGCACCTTTGTTCTCCTTGAGAGAAGACCAGTTGGTGTGGTGTGGCATGACAATATTTTGCAAAACTATTTCAATTCTCACATCTTTGTTTGCAGTATTTTCACTTCCTCTACTAAAGTACATTAAATGTTTTTTTTTTACTTCTTTGAAGTGTAGCATTGTTTGGCTCATGTACTTGGCCTGAGGATGCTCTGTCTGTTTTATTGTGCAAGTGCCTCTGTGTAAGTTTTGAAGTGTGACCTACTTTGAAACACTGGCTGTCATGCGGATGTTGATGGCGACCTCCATCTACTAATTGGGAGTCCATGGTCAGAGGGCACTTTGATGCTGTGCAGGTGCACCCTTGATGGTGACTCCACATCACCATCCGCATTCTCAGTCCAAGGCAGTGAGGTGCTTTGCACCTGCAGAGCAACTCAGTCCAGCAGGAAAGCCTGAAGAGGAGCTGGTTTTAGCATTTTCCCAGAGCATAGCCTCTGACTGTTTTTCAGAGCTTATGTATTTGACTAGAACATACCTTTCCTTCAGCTTATGGACCTGAGAAGCTCTTAGAGACATGAATTAATGGGTGACAGGTTGTGTCTGCTGCAGAGTCAAGGAGCTGTTCTGTAGAAGAGAAAAATCATTCTGGTAGATGATTTGTTAGGTTCGAGCAATGCCTCCACAAATCTTTAAGCAAAAATGTCTAGCTGCAGTTGGGACTGACTGACACTGTCACTTCTTAGGAAACTTTTCATTAGAGAATGTTGTATTTTTCTTAAGCACGGCCATTAGAAGCCTACGGAGAGAAATGTAATACTTAGGCAGGAGGGAGGTGAGGAAGAATACTTCAGAAGATTTGGAGGTGTCTGTCAAGCTTGTCAGAACAACCTCCTGTCAGACTGGCTGTGGCAGCCCAGCTGGAACTTGGAAAGAGGAGCATAGTTTGCCAGTTTGAAACACTGTATATTTTATTCTCATTGTACCTGACTGAAATACCCACATATTATATGTAGTAAAGCTCTCTGAATACCCATATTAAAATTGGCTGCAAAAATATTGAGCCTTCGTGTTATTTACCTAGGATACTGTGCACGGAAACATGGTTAACGTCAGGCGGATTGAGGGAGAGCCACATAGAGAAAAAGATCTGATTAACAGCACCTAGAAAGAGGCGATTAATCCCCTGCAAGTAAGCAGACTACTAGGAATTCAAAACTTCCATGCCAAGAAGATTTCACTGAGTATATGAAAGAATTGTGTCTGTATATGAACCCGATAAATATAAATTAAAAATATAAATGAATATAAATTAAAAAAAATGAAGGTACAGCTTTTTTACATTTTCATAGGACAAAATTAAAGAGTGAAATAAAATTGCTAGGAATGAATATGCAAACTCTGGCACAGCTGAGGAAAACATTTGAGGAAAATATACATGAGGTAGGAGAGGGATACTTTTTTTCTAAGTCCCGAAAGCAAGAAGCAGAGAAGGGGATAGATGCTTGTACTGTGTTGCTGAGAATTCTGGCATGCATATGTACATTAGAGACATAAAAGATCTCCTAATTAGAGACAGGATGATTTGTGGGACATGTGATTCCAGTTTATAGGAGGAATTGCTGAGAAAAAGACATCTAACCCTACATGAATGAATCAAAGAGCAAGAGCAGCTGAACTGTCCATGGAAAGAAGCAAAATGGTGGCCACTGTTACAATGCATTGGCTATGCTTAAAATGAATCCAGGAAACAGAGCAGAGACAGGCTTATGAAGGATGCTGCTGTGGTAGTGTGCTGGTATGCTCCTCTGAACTCGTGCTGGCAAGGGTGTGAAAATCCTCCTTATTAACTTTTTGGTGCTGCATGTAGCTTCTTTTGTGAAAAAGCAGCTATGCTTAGAGTTGTGGAGAAATTTCCAAGGTATGGGAGGAAATTACCAGCAAGACTTAAGCAAATTCAGCATTTTGTAGCACGTGTCCACTGCAGACAATGGCTGCCACGTATGTTTTCAGCTACTGATTGCTACAACTGCATTTGTGCTACACTCATGGATCAGCAGCCAGTTAAATGGCAGTGGGGATGGGGAGGCAGCCAGCAAGGCACTGCTGGGAAGCAGAGGGCAGGCAGGGCAAGTGCAATCAGACTGTGGGAGGCAGCCATGGAGGAGCAGAGGCGAAACAAAGACCAAGAGCAATACATGAAAGCAAAGCAATGTTAGGGCTGGTAGAAACAGAGTCACAAGTGTATAATTCAGTGGTGAGCAGCAGGACTGTGCAGTCCTGCTGTGTGTTGTCTGGTTGATGCCTCATAGGCTCTCCCATCCTCAACCACAGATAAAGGAGGCAGAAGGAAACCAGCAGGCAGTGTGACAGGGATTTGGCAAGGTGAAAGCAAGTTCTTTTTCAGCAGAACAGGAAACAAGAGGGTGTACTGGAGCTCAGCTATGAAGGAACATGATATAAAACTGGTCCAAGTGGGTTGGCGGTGAAGGCTAGCCTTTAGGTATCTTTGCATTAGTAACCTCTCCTTAGTTACCAAATGTTTGCATGAAAAGCACAACAGCTGTCAAAAGGAAAGTTGTGGTGACCCATCTGTGGTTCAGAGAGAGGAGAAGTAGGAAGATAATGTTTGAAAGAGACACCAGGAACTTCATCTATCTGAGCATGACCTGAATGTTACCCCCATTTTTTGTGTTTCTGTACATGGTTCTCCAAAGAAAAGCCAATTATATTTCAGAAGAATAGAGGCCTCTCGTGTTGTTATTCATCATGTGGTACCTGAAACACTAACACTAACTCAGAAATTGTAAGTTAACCTTGTCCTTTCATCACATGTGATCATCTCATCACTAGACTGGTGACTGCTCAAAGCTGCCTGAAAGTAGTTGGGCCCCAGACAACTAAACTTTGATACATCAATGCAAAAGCAGCAAAGAGGATGAGAAGGAAAACTGATTGTCCCAAGGGAGACAACACAGTGGTTTGGGTAGTTCTGCTTAGAAAGTCACTTGTGGCTTTTATAATGAGGAACTTACTGTTTGAATTTTCAGACTTATTAGCTGTATATTTGTTTGGGTTTTTATTAATACACTATGTGCCACATTTTCTTTGGGCTATTGAGTCAAGTGATGGATTCATCCAGTTTAGATCTAAATGCATAGGCTTTCTTTTTCATGAAACCTTGAAGAGATTTGAGTCTCAAAATTCCTGAATTATTTTATTTTATGCCTGTAGGTTTTTGGTACAGCAACTAATGGTTTCTGAGAATATGCATTTCTGGCTAGTGTAGAAAGGTAACATAGTGTTTGTTCTTATTCTTGACCTTTGAGAATTACAGTTGTCCTCTTATATGAGCAGACACAGCTGAACCACTTCAGTGTATGAAAGAATTGCTGGAAGTTTCCAATTCCTGGGTTCACTGGTCCAATAGAAAAGTAAAACAGGTTTTAAAAAGTCTGAAAAAGATATGGCTATTAAGCTAATACAGTATACTTCATCTAGCTGCTAAAAGTCTTGACTGTTAAAGTGATTAAGTATAATTGCATCAGTGAAGGTGGTGTGAAAAGCCCAAACCCCTGACTTTCATTAGAAGCTATCTTTAGGAAACCCTGATTCTTTAAGTTAAAAATTACATGTAATTTGCTTTTTATTTTGGGAGTACTTTTGAAGATTTCTTAAGCCCAGGAATATGCAGAAAGAATAAATAAACCATAGCAGAACAAATACACAGTTCTGAAGTATTCTGTTAGGTTTCATTATATATATCTGCAGTACATGTGGTTTATTCAAAAAGAAAATTGGGCATAAAATCGAAAAGTTAATGGAAACATTTGATTATCTTAAAGATCTAACCAAATAATAAAGATATTTGCAAGAAAAGAAAACAAAACAAAACAACGAAATAAAACAAAGAAATCAACAAAGCATCAGCTATGTGCCAGGTAAAATTTTCATTGAATGGAATGGAAGGACTCCCAGGAGTTTCAGCTAAAGCTATCAAATTAATTCCTTTTTTTCCTAATATTCAGTTTGGAAGGGAATTTATTCATTCTTTTAAGAGCTGAAAAACAAAGTTGCTGAACTTTTTACCTATTTTCATGTATTTTAAACCTGAGCTATGTAGTGTCCTTAACAGTACACAATCTTTATAAAGGCTTTAAAATTTCACCAAGCTATGTTACCTGAAAAGTTCTTCCTAGACAGTAAGGCGTTAATAAATTAAGCGTTCTTGGTATAATGCAGAGTACCACATGCTGTTCTGTATCCTTGGAGCTTAACTGGATAGTCAGATTTGGTTTTATTCTGTAGATTATGAGAAATGATGTAAACTTGAAAGAGGACTATAAAGCCTCCTTCAATGAAGCACTAAAAGTTACTAAATAATCTAATTCTTGCATAGATTTGTCACTGCCAATATTACAATTAAATATTACTGCAAGTATTTATTTCAAGAGCCTCAGTTACTACTAGAACAAAAGTGAGACCATTTTGTTTAAAGAAATCTTACATTCCAAATGTGTTCCAGAGGAATCATCATATATTTTTTTTCTGAGTACTTAAGAGAAGTGATAATTTTGAAGCAGAGCATGCTATTGATAATGTTTCCACAGGGAAATGCAGTAAAAACATATTTAGCTGTTCCTCTACACAAAATCTGAGAAAAGTTTAAATCCAGAACTTGAGATGGCTTGTGGTGAGATGCTGAACTAAAGTTAACGGAGTCTTCTCCACATATAGGCACTTTTTGCTATTAAGTTATTGAAGTTACTAAACCTGTGAAAATGTACTGATATTTGGGTGTTTAATGAAACACTCAAAGAATGTAAATTCATAGATACAAGGTAGATATGTATTATGCAAAAAAAAGTCTGTTGTGAATTATTTTTTTCTATTCTGCTAACTATTTGCCTTTTATTTTGAGAATTCCAATGCAGAAAAATATTTTTATAATCTGTGTTTGGCATTTTTGGCCCTCATGCAATTTTGATTCATGAGTTGAAATCATGTTTCCATGGAAATCATCTGAATTGTTGATCAGCTTTGAATTTCTCCCACAAATGAAGGCAGCTGGGGGACATCATCTAGACTGATTCTGTTGATAGTGTTGCCCATAGTATTTTACCTTTTATCCCACATGAATGGGAGCTGTAGTCTGGTGATGATTTAAGTCAAGATTCCCAAATGTTACTTTAAAAAATTCTTTTGTATTGAGAGAAACACAAATTCAAAAAAGAATCACTATGACATGTACGCATGTGCTTGACACTTTGGCAGCATACATGCTCAAAAAAACTTTAGGGACATCTGTAGTCATCATCATGATGACCTTTTTAAGCTTCTGCAATCAGCTCACCTCATTTATAGTGAGGCTGAGTTTCAGCTGTATAGCCTTCATTCATAGCCTGTTTCTCTTCCAGTTACTGCTGTGGTATTTGACAGACATGTTTGAGTTGAAATGGACTGAGTGTCATCCACATAAATACCAACTGGACATTTACCTCCCTCACTGCCTTCCTGACATACTGAGCAGGAGGAAAACCAACATGTGGTCAAGACTTACCAAAGAGAATAGCAGAGGGTTTTTTTCCAGATTTCTAGAAGAGGAAAAGCAGGTCAGCAATTCTTAAGATTTGTAGAGGACAGAACAGTGTCTGCAGTGTCTCCTGGTGACCATTGTCTAAAGGTCGTAGATGTGTTGCAATCACTTAATATGTGACCATCGCAAATGCTCAGGAGGGTACCAGAGTAATAATGGAGTGCTGTGATCTCTCCATGCAGGGGTCTAGAGCATGTGTCTTAGGAGGAGCTGGGCCTGTTTAGTCTAGAAAAGAGAAAACTGAGAGGGGATCTCATTAATGCATATAAATATCTCAAAGGCTAGTGCCAGACTCTTCAGTGGTGCCCAGCAACAGGATGAGGAGCAATGGCCATAAACTAAAACACCAGAATTTCCACCTTAACATGAGAAAGAACTTCATTACATTGAGGATGACAGAGCACTGGAACAGGCAGCCCAGGGAGCCTGTGGAGTCTCCCTCTCTGGAGCCATTCCAAACCTGCCTGGTTATGCTCCTGTGTAACCTGCCCTAGGTGACCATGCCTTGGCAGGGGATTTGGACTAGATGATCTCCAAAGGTCCCTTCCGACCCTAATGATTCTGTGAAATAGAGCTGCTCTGTTGGTATGCTTGAACCTGACAGCAATCCTCAACAATTTTGTCCAAAAGTAGAAGTTCAGCCTGTGGGCAGTTATTGTCCCTTGTCAGCATCAAGTGACTTCTTGCATGACAGCTGTCAACAACTTCCTCAGCAGGAGCCAGCAGATCTGCCCTTGCGCCATACTATCATGACTAGTAATGGGTGTAGTTTTTCTCTGATGACTCTGATGACTTTCAGCTGAAATAAAAAGAAACTTTACTTCTTAGAAAGTCCAAAGAAAAAGAAAAGGAAAACCAGTGCTTTATATGTAGCTTGGGAAGAGGGGCTTGAGCTAAACTTATTTTAATTAGAATAGCAAGGAGGGGGGAAGCTCACAATGTTTGCTCTGTTGTTTCCTTAGCTCTAACTCATAAGTCAAAGAAATGGATGCAGTAGGAATTAGCTACTGCGGGGAGGGTGGGACAAGAATATGATTGTTTGCTGCTTTGAAAGTGTTTGTTTGTCAGGCATTCGGGTGGGAGGGTGGTGGTGAAAACAGACCCTTCCCCGCACTGGAAATGCCAGGTGGTATACTTGAGCAATATGCAGATTCTGAGTGTATTTCTGGCTTTCCTAGACTTTGATCCTGCCATTGAATCCGCGGGGGTGCAAAAATCCACCCACACAGATCCGATTTCGAAATTCTGGCCTTAATTATTTATGGTTGGGTTTGGACAAATTACTGTTCTCTGTGCAATAACCGCAGTTATTACCAGAAATATGGGGTTATCTAAACCATACATAGATGTGTTATGTATGCATGTACATATATTTTAAGATGCTGCCTTTATTAATGTGTTTCGAGGCTTAACTGAAATTCTCGTTACTCAGTCTTGCCCTGTGCTGCTTTTGCCACACTGGCCCAGATCTATAGCAATTAATTTTCAGAAAAAAAACAGCTCACAATGTTTATAACCTGAAAGCAGTCGTAGAACTAAAAGGAAAACATCTAGCTTTATTCGCCTTGCAAAAAGATCCTAGGATTTTGTTAAACTGCAAATGGACTGAAGGTTTCTCTACACAAACCAGATCCCCCTTTTTTTAAGTTTCTGGGCCCTGTTTGTAAGATTAATCCATCTCAAGGTAGATAATTTTTATCTGCATATAGATAGAAGGTGAATCTCTTAGTAAAAAAAAACAAAACACTTTTAACCAAGGGTAATAAATTTCAGGAAACAAGAAGAAAATCAGAACTTTACAGCAAAATCAGACATGCCAGTGCCATTGCAGAGCCTGGAAATAGCAGCCAGGACCATTCTTTCATTAGAATAAGGTAAACTTGGTGACTTTCACGTTTCCCCAAGTTTTTGGTGTTTTTTTTTTCTCTATTTCACCTTACTTTTTCCTGAGGTTTTAGTCATTAATGCTGATGTATTTGCTGTCATAATGCTTACAAACAGATTCCTAGCACTTGAGTGTTTCTTTAAATTTGCATTCTTGTCTTCATTTTTGTCCTTTAATAGACCCAGGTCAAATTAGCATACTGTCTTCAAATGTTCATAGGTAGGATATGGCAAGTTACATCATTTCAGTTAACGTATGTTCTCAGTTGGAAGTCAACTGAAAAATTCTAGAAGCTTTCAGGTAATTACTGTGCCAGCTTGGACTTGTGTAAAACTGAATTTTACTTGAGGTTACCCCAGCTTTCAGTGAGGTGCCATCCAAGTCCTCTAAAACGTATTCCTGATTCTCAACCAGCTTGTCAAGTTTGAGATTAGCAGCCAAACCTGGTAAGAGCTGAATATGGTTTTCATGAGATTTCAAACAGCTGTTCTCCTAAAAGTGGGGTAGAAGACTTTTCTGTCACACCTCCCACATGCTTCTCCAACCAGGGAGATGGACTTTGTGCTTAAAGCAGAGGGCTTGGTCTGGGGCAGCGATGGCTTGGCTCTCCGCTGTGCCACAGCCTTCCTGCACAGCCTCTCTAGGTTTCTCTCCCGGTACCTTCCTTTCACCACCACGTAATATACTGTTATCTTTTGAAAGGTCTCTTCATTAGTGTTTGTTGAGCATGCAGACATTTCAGGTGGAAGATAAGAGAAATATAAAATACCGTTCCTAAGTGTTCTTTGCTGCCTGAAAAAAAAAGAAATCATGTTTGTATGAGTGACCTGTTTGAAAATTAGAGAAACTTGCAAAGCACTGGATATTTCTCTCATAGGAAATATTACACTTGCCTTTCAATAAATAGTATTTAGAATTAAAAAAAAAAACAAACAGAAAAAAACAGACCAAAAAACCAAAACCCAAACAAAACCCCCAGCATTAATATTTTGCCAGGTTAGTAGGCTATTAAGTAATGCAAAAGACTTTTTATAGTTTGGTACAGTTAGTTTGGATTTCTAAGTCATGGTTGTGTTTAGTGCCTCTTTAAAAAAAGGATCTCAAGCTTTCAGAATTGCATGTTCCAGAGCTTTGGTACTCTGCTACAGCCTGTGTTGGAACTGTTTTCTAAGCCTAAAATAAACCTCTTGAAGGGATCCTCAGTCTTCTCCTGGTGGAAAGTAATAGTAAGCTGAAGCAGAGGGTCTCTTTAAGGCCTTTAGTTAAGAGAAGCCAGTTATACAATGGAAAAGAATTTTGCTTTCAATATACGTGTACAATATTTTTTCCCTGCAGAATTACATTCTATCATGGAATGTATGGATATTACAAAGCCTTTTTTTAAACATAAGTTTTTTTTAAAGAGCCAAGGATTGGAAACTGCGAGTAATTCTGGAAATGTCGATGTTGGAGAACTAAACTGGATATGTTGCTAATACCCCTTATGAAGGTTTCAAAACATTCAGCCCTACGCAGGGATGCAAAAGTCCAAACTTGTCACCTTTCAGCCTTTGACCTTCTTTCATTTTTATAAGAAAATGCTATAGATATATACTTGCCCATTAATACAATGTGATGTCTTATGTATTTAATAGGTTCCCACAGTAAAAAATTGTCTGCACATATTTCTGCATGGGAAACGTGGTGAATGTTACACAAACAAGAAATGTGTTTCATCTTTGACACTACAAGTAGATTGCAGCTTTTCAAAATTTGCAGATTTTTTTCTGTAAATTAATATTCCACTATCTTTTGTTGGTGTCTTTCAAGTTCTATTGGCTTTCAGATAGAAACCTAATGATAACACATCAGAATGGCACCCTTTTAAAAGAACAAAAGCAGGGTACACATCTGTAATAATAGTCTAATGACATCAGATCTGTGCATATATGGTTTAGTATTATTTACCTAAATGCTCCTTCATTGGCATGTAGACAGTTTCTTCGATGCTTTCTCTTCATATTATGTTTTGCAACACCAGCCTGGCATTATTAGACATCCACCCGCAAGCATTTTAAAGATTTTTCCACACAGCCATAAAATTGCACCTTTCTCGTTGAATCTAAAATCAAGTACACCTGTAATAACAAAGCAGTGGAATAGTATGCATCTCTTCCTGGATGTTTTAACTGCATTGCAGTAGAGCTGTGCTGGTTTGCCTTCACAGACTCAGTGAAATTAAAGGTCGTGTCCTAATGTTATGTCTTCCTGTTTAAAATGAATAGCTTGTAAATGTTTATCTCAACTAGAAGTGAGAACATGGTCTACGTTTGTGCTCTCCAGTTCCCATTTTGAGAAACTGTTCAGCAAAACAGCTGCATATCCTTTCAAGTCCTCCTTTGCTGTTAAACGTTTACATCTTTGATTTCAGTTCTTTGCCAGGTTTCCCCCTCCTTGCATTTGGATTTCTGGTTGAAACTTGCAGTAGTGCCATCTAGATTTATAGTGGGTTACATTGTTTTCTGTGGAAAAGAGCAAGAGAAAGAAATAAATCCAGCAGCAGAAGTACTGAGAATTCATGTACAATGTCATACAGTATATAGTTTCTTTTTGTTCTGCCAATACGTATTTCAGTTTGAAATGTCTTGAGGCTGGTTGGGACTATTTCTATAGAGAGAAGACCAAAGTATACAGTATATTGGCTTCCATTTTGCTGTTTTTGGACAGTTGGGGCTGCTTTCCATTTCCTACAATGTTCCAATATAACTAAATCACATATATTCTGTAATGGAGGCTTCTGAGACCTGGGGCTTCTGTAAAATGTAAAACAGCAAAGTAGTATTTATACAGTATAATATTTTGATTCACTAATGAGCTGTGAGGTGGGTGTTATCATGAACTACTGTGCAGCAAGAAAGTTTCCTAAAACATGAATCGACTTACTCCATCTCCAAACCATTGCAGATAACACAGTGTTTAGTTTCTAATTAGACTTGTGTTGTGCTAATTCTCATGAGTAGTGTAAGTGATTGACATTCTGCATTTTAGTGGCAAGTACCAGAGCAGCTGACTTCAGTGCCGTGATGAAGCCAGCATACAGCTGCTGAGAAAACCAAGCCCTTCGGAGAAACTGATTTGCAAGATCAACACACAGTGATTGGTATGGCCTTGTTCTGAGGAGGAAGGAGGAAATAAAGCACATAGTCTTTAATTAGACTAATGATACTCAGTTCTAAAAGGATTAGGAAAGAAATATTTAACTGAAAAAAAAAATCCTATGCATAATAGTTCACAAATTTCTTATATAATTTGGATAGTCTTTTGCACTGTTTCTCAGGAGCAGAGAGCCATTATTATTCTCCCATGTCTCAGTCCCCTGTGTTTAAAATACTGAACATTCATCCTAAGTCCTGTTTTCTGTACATGTGAGCAATAAGTGTAACCTTCAAGGCAGAATCTTGTGAATTATTTCTTGATGGAACATGGCAGGGCAGCATAGGCATTTTGGGGGCTAAATTTATTTCTGAATAATTTTTTCTAGGATATTTTATTTGTGAGCATCTCATCAGTATATTTGGTAGTGCAGTTCACTGTGGAAATAGAAATAGCAATAAGGATTTGATATAGGCAGTCTCATTGAACTCAGTTGGGTCATTGAAAGGTACATCTTCTAACATAAACTCTCCAGTCAGGTCGTAAATCCCTTCAGTCAGATTGTAAATACTAAGTTTGGCTTTTTCAAATCATCATCATAATTGCATTCAGCATTAATAAGACTGTCCGTATGGCTCTTGGGTGTTATTCATGTAGCATTTGAGTTTTTCATAGCCTTTAAAGCCTTACTCATTTCAACCATTGCTCTACCCTGTGAGCTAAGACAGGACTGTTATTCTGTGTAATGCATTGGAAACAAATGGCAATAGCTGGTTCCTTGTATGTGTGATATTACAGGCAAGGGGCTGGATAAGGAGTGGTGTTTTCTCAGGATGATCAAGCTGTGGATTGCTGCAAATCCCATCTGCCCTCTCCCCATGCAGTGCTAGAGGCCCTTCCTGGAACAAGCTCCTCAGGTGATTTGTCTGCGTGAGGTTGCTGATACAGGATCACTGGAAAGGCAGATGGGACACATGATGGCAGACTTGGACCAGTTGGTTTTGGCAGAGAACAGATCTATGGTGTGTGATGGTCACTTCATGGGTCAGAATTTCCATCTAAATAGTATTTCTTGTGGATTTCATTACCCAGTCTAGTATAAATATCTGTGTTGGGTTTTCAGAGTGCACATAAGTGTGGACTAGAGGCTGCAAAGGTTTTGTACAAATCATGAAACAAATAAAGGTATTTGCTTTTGTCTCTGTGCTTCAGCCTTCCAGTCATACTTTTTTGCAAGCTATCTAAATAGATGCCTGATTTTGCTTTGTGAGTTGATCTTGGGGTGAACTGTTAGACATGAAAGCCTCAACAACTTCCCAGGTAATAAGTTGATCATGATTCTAAGTGAGAATAATGGTATTTGTCATCTGCTTGAGAAAGGAAGATGCAGAGTAACCCAAACCTCCCATTTATTTCCCCTCTGTCCTTGTTTCTTTTTTGTCTCTCTCAGAAAACACAAAACAAAGGCTCTGGACCTTGTGAGAGCTTTAGGAAACTTGGGAAAAGAGAAAAAAATCACGTGGCATAACCATTCACTTGACCATGGTCAATATGTTTTAACCATACAAAATTGCAAACTGCTTAAGCTTTATTATACTGAGTAAAGATCTGCTGCTGTTTTCTTTGCAGATGAAACTTGTTTTGGACTTCACTGGCAGTGGAATCAGGCTTGCTGCAGATCCATGTTGTAGATTAGGTCATTTGCTTATATTTCAGTTACAGTGTTTTTTCCAGTTTCTCTTCCACTGCTGTTCTATTAAAATAGTGCAGCTGACTGGAGGGCTGTGGGCACTGAACCGGCTGGGGCATTAAAAACAGAAGCTTTGGGTCCTTTTTCACAGTCAAACTTGGATTTTTATATCCCAAGTCCAGTATTTTATGCTGCCCAAGGAAAAAAGATACTGTTTGCTGCATTTCAAAATAACTTGAAAGCTGCTCCAGCTCTACTTGAAGCCAGTGACAAAATTCTACTTGCTTTCAATGGGAATTTGCAAAAGACCCGTGATGCAGTTTCTCACAGAGTAGAAAAAGCTGTGAGTCAGTAGCATACATTCCCTTTTGGTTTTAGTGTAAGTAATTCTTTGATCATTTTCTTCAGAGAATATAAAGTGGTTGGTCATTGCAAATAGCTGTAATAAGGATTGGATTGCTGAAACACCCCTAATTCCTCCAAAGAGTCAAAGGGATGGCCCATCAAACAAGAATTTGCTGTCTGTAGAAAACTGACCTGGTGGCTGCGCAAGACAATACAGTCAAGATTCATTGTTGAAGCATTTGCCCTACTTATTCAGCAAAACAGTGATGGAAAAGAGGAGCAACTGTGAACACTAGGAAGAAGCAATCTTATGTCTGTTCTGGTTACCACTACATTTTAAGATAGAAGGATAAAGAAACTCAGATTTTACAGATAGACATACATGATTCCTAGCAATCTGGTGCCATATAATTTGCACATTTCAGAGAGAAACCACCCCGGTTTTGGAAGAGGAGTCCTGTAAAGCTGTTACTTGGGCACTCACATGTCATCCTGAGAAACCAGATGAGCATGAAGTGTGTGACTGCATTCCTACCTGCTGGTATTTTGTGTGAGTTTGTATTAGAGCACAGGGAAGGAGACACACCACTTTTTTTTCCTGGGTGTTTCCAAACTTCAGTTTGGAAAGTGAAGTGTCAGCTCTAGTTTGAACATGCAATAATCACTGATAAATCTCAAAATCTAAATATTTGCGTTAGTGAGCTAAAGCACACTGAGTAAGTCTTGTGCAAGGCAAAAATGTAAGAACTTCAAGGAAGACATATTTGCCTTTGCAGTGAGTTTTCCCTTGGGCTTTCCCACCACAAAACAGCAGGAGTTTGACTGCCCCAGAGGCTGTTCTCTGTGCACCTACTGCTTGCTGTGCCTCAACAGCCATGTAAAGGGGAACCCAACAGTGAACCTTCAGCACTGTTGTGGCTTGTATGAAGGGAAAAGTCTGTGGGGAAATGTACCTTCCAGACACCCGCATCAGCAGCGTGGCAGGAAAAAGAAATTTCTCATGTTCTCCCCACATGTTCTCTCCTTAAAATCCTCCAGAACAATGAGGCTTCTCTGCAGCTGTGAGGGGCCATAGGGCCTTGTCAGGTATTCGTGCACTTCTCAGCTTATTCTGTTGCACCTTGATAGAGATATGACTAATTATTAGATCCTCAGCTTTAGACTCCCTGCAGTTATCCAGTGCACAGAGTTTTCTTTATCTTTTTCCACTCTAGCCTTACAGTTTACTTTAGTAAAATCATATTCTTGCTGCTAATGGCAGAATTTGGCTACCAGGAAAGGACATAGTTTTGAACTCTATGGGATCTTACTGATGTGGAAATCATCTGATCTCTTCCAAATACTTGCTACTTTATCATTTTTCACAGTATATCTTGCCTCAAGATTGGAAAATAATGAGTGATTTTGGGTGGTTAGTTTCAGCCATCTTCAAAGGGACCTAACATCTTCAGAAATTGCTGTTAGGGAAGACTGCATCTTCTAAAATCACATTGCCCCAAGTTTTGAAAATTTCAGGCTTGCATCAATATTCATGAGAGATCCAAGGTCAGCAGTATTTAATGAAAGAATACCTTTATGGGAAGTACTTTACATGCAGAGTAGATGCATGTTAGAACTCATTTGAAATGAACGTGTAGATTCTGACGTTACCAGGAAGGCAAAACTCAGCAAACAGAAGCATTTGAAACTGGGAACTAGCGTGTCAGTCTTCTGCTACTGGAACTGGATTTGAAGTAGACCTATATGCTGCTGTGTGACCTTTGACCACGTAACACATTAGTCTACCATGTGCTGTAATCATTATCTAACAATAAGGAGAAATAGAGACCTGAAGAAACAGAGGGTAGTTGAGGCTTGGACTTGTGCCTGTTACAGGCCTGTGACAGTGTCTAGTTGGTAGGCTGCTGTTGTTGATGACCACTGAAATTCATCGGGACGTTTTTGAAGGTAGAAGAAACTAAGTCTTGTGCACACTACTAATTGCAATTCAGAATATGTATCCTTTTTAACGATGTAATCACTTCCAGTAGATGGGAGAGTAAGGTGTGTTAAAACTCAGATCATACCGATTGTTACTTTTTAAGGCAAATGTGAACCTTAAATTGAGACAGTACCTCAGCAGTAACTACTGATTAGGTAAATTGACACAACCAGATTAGAAGCAGTTATGATACATGTGTGCTAACTGGGCTAGCCGGATGACCCCCAGTGACAGAGTTTCAGTCCTGCACCAGGTATGTCCACTGTGTACTCCGTACCATAGGCTAGCAGGATTTGGAAGAAGCAGTGAGGAGGAGAATGTGTCTTTTTTGGTGTTCAAAATTTTCTTTTACTTCAGCCAAAGAAAAGCTCACAGTGGCCTGAGGTCTAAGGATGCTAGAGGGGAAAGCAGCTTTTGGTTTGGGTTTTTGAAAGATGAGCAGAATGAAGGGAAATACTGAACTGAGTTGTACTTTGGACATTCTGTAACATTTTCATTCTCATCCAGATCCATGTGAAGCTGCAATATTTGTGTGTGTGTGTTGAGTTACCTTAATGACAGTGAACTGAGTCTCTCACAGAAATAGAGCAAACATTTTCTTACTGGCCTGGAGAGAAAAGGGTTCTCTGGTGTTTAGTCTGATGAATTTAGACATACTTCAGAGAGATTTTTTGCATACACAGTGACCAAATTTCTCTGCTTGTGTGAACTGGCCCAGCATCACTCTACTCAGTCAATGCAAGCTGTGCCAGTTTATGTGTCAGATAATCTGGCCTCGGTTTGTAACAAATGGTTTGCTTCTCATTCTCCCAATTCCTGAGCAACCAACAGAGGGAAAGTTTTCATTAGGTTTTGAGCGTAGTTTTGCTATAAAATGCATACTCTGGGTGAGTAGTCCCAAGCCAGTGAGGTGTCTATATTGTGATGGAGATATTGTACTCAAGCTAATAGTGTTTCTGGTTCAGCTGAAGAAGGCAAGAAAGAAGAGGTTGGCAAAGAAGCCACTAAATGCAGCAAAGCTTTGAGCACTGTCAATAGTCTAGAGTGTGGCTCAGTTCAGAAAGTTCAAAACCACTGCTTACAGGAATTTGCACCACACTGTAAATATTTTGCATCCTTTTGTGTGAAATGACTTGATTTGTTTACTGTTTCTTGTTTATCTGCTCTGCATGACATGTCACATTTATCAGTATAACAGACTGTGGGGGGTAGCAGTACTTAAATGTTTATTTTATGATGTTTGGGCATTTTCTAGCTAAATTCATGCTCAGATAGCCTTTTCTTCTGCTGTTGCAGTGTATCTGTCTCAGGCTGCCCCTAAAGAGATGAAGCATTAAACTCCAAAAGGAACTCAGAATACAAAGAGAAGACACTTGAGAGTAATCTGCAAGATGTTCAGGTATTTGTGCTTTTGTTATCTATACCAGTAATTGGTGCTCAGTGGGGGGTGCTCTCCAGTTAATTCGATTGAAGGAAAATGTTCTTGTTACCTCACACAAAGAGGTGAGAAAATGACATAAATGAAAAAGTCACAAGAAGGGTTAAAGCTGTTTTGTCAGAATGCCACCATGAAAATTAAAGATGAACTTAGGGTTAAAAAGGTAGTGTGTCAGAGTTGCACCTCAGAATTCAACACAATTGATGCTTCTGGATGTTCTATCACATGTTAGCTAAGTCAGATTTTACTGCCTGTTACTGCCCAGACTGTTGACAGCCATCTGAGGAACAGTGGAGAAAGTGAATTCTTCTTGATACAGAGCAAAGTGAATGGCCCTCCTCTACTGGAGGAGGCACTGTAAAGTTCCCAGTGGCCTCAGGAATTAGATCTGGGGAACTGTGTAAGCCCTCGGTTAGGCCTACAGTGAGGGTATAATTTTGGTTTCAAAACATGACAGAGGATCCTGTATACCTTTGCCAGGCCTCAGATTTTAGTGAGATTTAAATAATGTATATGTCCTGTATACAGATGAAAGAAAATAGGGCATTTGCAATTCTTCCCAGTGCAGAAATGGGACTTTCTAGTCTTATAGCAAGGCTAATCTAAAGAAAGGTTGTACATTTCTAAATTATAGGAAAATAGATTTTTGTTTTCTGAGTACATACAGGGAAAACTAATACAGGTCTCTTTAGTCTGTTATGTGTCTCTAAAGAGAGGAGAACAATTGTGTGGTTACTTTTCAAACCTCCTTGTGAGCAGATAGTGACAGACAGGCTATAGATGTGCAAACTGATAACTTAATACATTTTTGTATTTTGATAATAATGTAGAGATATTGACTATACACAAGTAAGACCCTTTATAGCTGATTAATTCAGTGAAGCAAATGGGATTACTAACAGGTGTAAAGAGTTTTGTTTGCAGAATGCATCAATACAAAGTGCATTCAGAGAAAACGTTTTACTTGTATAGTCATTGCAATCTTATGTTAATGTCGTTACAATGATTAAATTGTTATAATTAACATTGCAAACTATTGTTCATAACTAGGTATTTTGAACAAAAGCACAAAAGCAGAGGTACCTCCTCAGGGTATATATTTAACAGTTATGTCACTAATATGTGAAATATCACTCTTCTTGGATGTTATACCGTATGTGACTGAAAAGCTAGTATGAGTAAACAGCAAAGTCACTCAGAATGTTATTTTACTTCCACTGTATCAGCTTCCAGATATTTATTCAAGTTCATATTTTATTATGTGTGCATTGCCGTGATTTTGGCAGTGTGTTCATAGACAGTATTGATGTTTTGGGTTTTGCTTTTTTGGGGGTGGGTTGACTTTTGGGTTTTGCTACCAAACTGCTGCTTTGACTTCATGCAGTTTGCTTCATCTGAATGAACCTCAGATAACTCATATGCAAAATCGATATTAAATCCCACAGTACCACGTTTTACTACACATAATACAGATGTAACATCTGGGATCAGTGAATGATAGTGGAGCATTATTAGTACTTTTCAGTATTTTGTCTTCATTATCTGTTTTTTTTGGTAACATTAGTCCTTTAATGCATGTAGTTGTTAGAAGGAGCATCTCAAAGTGTAAAGTCAATGGTGAAAACACTTGGGGTTTTTTGAACCTTGAGTCAGATCATTTGTCTTCAAAACGGCTTCAGGCTCTCTTTGGAGTTTTCTCTGTAAGAACAGGAAACTGCTATCAGAATCTCCTAATGTAGATTTAGAAAAGGTTTCTCTTCAACTTTGAAGAATGATGCTGTTTTTTCCTGAAAAAGATTAATTATATCTAATGCATTTTAACTTTTAAGCCTTTTTGAAAATAAGTACACTCAAGATTAAAAGTGTTTAACTACTCCGTTATGCGGTTCCTTCAGAAGAATTAACTAAGATAGGAGAAATGAACCTTACACAAATTTTATTGACAGTAGATAGGAAGAATAGTGTCTGAGCACATTTTGTAACCTGAAATTAAGCACTAATTCTGTACTCCAAGGTGGTGGTCAAATGAAGCATCTAGTATTTTGGATATGAATTACTGACCTTACTTAATGTTCTAAAAACTCATAGTTATGGGAAAATAGGCTTAACTATGAATTTCAGGTTGTGATCATTCCAATACTTCTAATTCTCTCAAAATAAGAAAAATCTAGAAGTCAGATTTTCCTTAGAAATTTGAAACTATATGTGATTTGAATAATGATGAGTAACAAGCTACTTTAGAAAAGAAGATTTCTTTTCCTCTTTGCAGAAAAAATTACATTTAATACTCATTGCAAACCTTTCATGTTTCTAACACTAAACCCAATACACTATTTTGAAAATAAATTACAGTTATAATACCACAAAGCTACTTACAAGAGGTGCTGCATTTGAGAGATGCAGATATTAATCCACTTTGATTTTCAAAGGAGGAGAAAGAGTACTTCTATTTGACAAATTTTGTGCAATTTGAGGAATTGAAAAACTTCAAATCAGTATATTACCACAGTCTTTCTAGAATATGATGATATTTTAAGAGGAACTTTATCTAATGGGAAAACTTTGTGAAACCCTCAAACCCCTAGTCCTTCTCATTCTAAACCACTCTGCATTGAGTATAGGAAAAATTAGAATCAAAATACTACTAGAGAATGTGATAGAGGATTATTCCAGTTAATTGTGTTAACCAGTTAATTCCTGTTTGCTGTATTTTGTAACCAAGGCAATGGTTTCAGAATGTGCAGAAGTATCAGTTACTTTTTTTGGACATCGATTCAGGGTTGAGTGATGACAGTGATGTCTGGGTGCTGTTAAGGTAAGGGTGATGTTCGGATGCCTTTGTTTCAAAATTACGGCTTTGCAGCTGTTACACAGCCCAGGCATGAGCAGCTTCTACTGCAAAATACATACTAGGTAGCAGTGGTTAGTTGAATGACAGCTGTAATGTGTAAATGTAGTGAGACACTGAGGAGGAAGAAAATAGGACGTAAGACATGATGATGATTTAATTGACAGCCTTCATGTTGGAAGTTCCTGAACTTGTGGTCTAAAATTCCTTGATAATGTTTAAAAACATGAATAGATTCCCCTCCCCCCCCCCCTTTTTTTTTTCTGGAGACAGGGCATTGATTGGGTCTAAGTTGCATGTACTGAACAGTAATGTGGGGGGAGGGAAGAGGATTTCAGTAGTCAGTTAGGCCTGAGTTATAATGACTCATAACTGACAACAAAACACCCAAGAAGAGACACGAGACAGGATGAGATTAAATGAGACAAGCCATGAAAGAAGGGGCAGATTTATGAGTTATCAGTCTACAGATGGAATGTGAAGATATATGAGTGGAGAATGAGATCATCATGAAGAATTATGCTAGGGGAAAAGGAGGGGGTTCACTGGACAGATCCCAGTAGCCTCTTGTGGATAGTGGGAGGATTGATTTATGCCGCAGGAAAATTAGTATTCAAAATGATATAAAGATGGGTTATATCCCAGACCTCCAACGGGCTTGATTTTTCTCTCACTACACTTCAAAACTCCCCCCAAAGAAACTACATTTAGGATAACCCTGAGCCTCCAAAAGTGTGTGGAGATCACACACCTTGATGGTAATCGCACCTAGCTAAAATTGTGTGAACATGGTTTCAAGTTTGGTAATGCGAGGCAATTTTCAACATTTTAAGGAAACTGCTGCATTGCTTAGAATAAAGACAAGGAGGCAAAATTCTCACCTTCAATCTAAACAATGCAGTAGTTTTCTTAAAATATTAAAATCTGCCTTCCATTCCCAAAACTGAAAGCATGTGTCCAAGTAACTACGTCCTTTGTGCTACATTGCAGCCAACGCATTTCTTATGGATTGTAAGTAGTGGAATCGATTGCCACATCTATTTCAATGAAATTTCAGTTGGCACAATTATAATTGATTTCAAGATTCATCATCTTAATATTTCCACCTAAAAGATGAAAATAAATACTTGGCTGCTCACAAAGCATTAAATCGCAGATACATAACTGTGAAGTTTCTGCGTTACTTTAGTCGTGTCCCCCGCCCCTTTTTCTAATTCTATTCTCATATCCTGTAAAGAGTGAAAAGGAAGATCTGTTCAGAGAAGTGCACGGAAGTCTGTGATTTAGCTGAGTCCACAGAATCAGTTGGCAGTGAGATGAGAAAAACTTCTGGTAGAATTTCTTCTTACATCTGATTCCAATAGGAATAGATAGGAATCGGGTAAAGTCAAAAGGGTGTTTCTCACAGATTCAATCATTTTTGCTCCGTGTTGTAGCTAAGAATACCAGAGGATATCTATACCGCTGGTCAGGTTGAATTTGAAGTCATTAAAATTGGTAACTGGTGGGTAAAACTTGAGGTAATCCATAAAGCGGTTTTAGTTTTGTTGAATGTCATTAACTTTTTGTTTGAAATGTAATTTTGACTATAAAAGTGAATTGCCTTGAAAGCTCATGAAACCTCTATTATTCTAAAACTGTATCTGGAGCTATTCAGTTTTGGGTAGAACTCAAAAAAAAAAGATAGTTTTTTTTTCCATAAAACAGCAAAATTCAAAAATGCTGGAATATTTTTGCTCAATTTGAGCCAGTAGGCTGAAACAGGCTTTGCTTAAGCCTCAGTTTGTAATATTTAACATTTTGTTTAACTATTTCTGATCATTCATTTAAACATCAATGTGCAAGGAGTAGGAGTTCCCTTTAGGAAGAGCTGGAACATCTGAGCTTAAGGATGAGCACATGAGCTTAGACCCAGGACTTGTCTAGCAGCGGGTGGATTGTCCAGCTGCTTAGACTGTCACCTGTCTTCAGCACTGGCCAAAACTGAATGCCTAAGGAAGTGTGTAAGAACAAGGAAATTGTATATCATATTTCAGCTAAGTAATCTCTTGGTGTTCAGCTATCCCAGAGATGTATTCAGCCAGACATTGTCTCTTCCTATTTAATAACCACAGTGGGTTCCTATCCTGTAAACTTGCATGATCTCCCTCTGAGCCCGGCAAACTCCAAGCGTCACATTACTCTTTAGCAAGGAGTCCCAGGGTTTGACATGCATATTATGAAGAGCCACTTCCTTTTTGTCTGTTTTGAAACTACCTCCTGCTAGTTTGAGATGGAAGGATGCTTTATGGAATCTGACAGCAAAGCTGGTTAAGGAGTATTTTTGAAATGTGGTTCATTTTTAGAAGTTAGATTAGTGTGGTAGATAGAACACAGATAAGTAGTCCAGGACAGTATAGCCTCGTAAATGAAATAACTGCTAACCTAAAAGGTCTGTACTTCAAGAGAAATAATGTCAGTTATAAGCATGAGCATATCTGGTAACAGCAGAAAAACAATAGGTTCCAGTTAAAGGAAGCATTTAAGTATACGTTTAACACCACTGCCATGTTTCAGACTAAGTATATTCTGGGGTACTTGAATGCTGCTGGAACACAATTTTTCTTTTTCTTCTTCTTCTTTTTTTTTTTTTTAATATTTGCTGGATAAACACCATGTGCTTTTGACTTGCTGTCATTAGGTATGTGTTAGATATCATTTTGTGTAGAGCACTGATCCTAATTGGGAGCTCATTAATGTGTTCAGTGATTTTCAGCTTTACAGTGACAAGAGAGACGAATGGTAGAGAGAAGGGGGAAGAGGGGAGTAAAAGTGCATGAGGAACCCTGATATTTAAAAAAGACAGGAAGAACAGAAATTATTAGATTGTTACATATTGTGACATAAGATCTCCTTAGAATGGGCTAATAAGCGCTTAAATAATACTTAGAGAAAGGAGATCAGAAAGACTCTAAGAGTAAAATTGTGCAACTTTCCACCTTCCAAGAGTTTGATGGTACCTTTTCTTTCCTGGTAGAACCAGTGTTTTACAAACATACCTGTGATTAATGACAGGACATTGTCAGGAGTCACAAGGTGTGCTTAAGATTAGGCTGCTCTTAAACTCTTTTGAGCATAACAGTAGAACACATGTAGGTCCCATGTAGCCTCTGCCCGTCACCAAAACCTCAGGTTATGGGATGACAAGAGTGAGCAGATTTATCTATCCTTAAGAATAAGCATAGTGCAGAGCTGGAAATAAGCTAGTTGCAACTACCTGAGCTGCTCTTTGTCCTCAGACACATCTGTGGTCACCCCTTTGTAGTATCTTCTGTTAAATAAAAAGAAAAGCTCTTTGCTGTGTTTGTAAAACACATTAAAAGCTTCAAATGGAAAGCAATGGAAAGAGCAAAGTATTAAAATTACTGTTTACTCACCACGTTTTGCAGACTGCTAGGATTACTTCTGCAAAACCAAACGACCAGCTGAACAAACACACAAAATCATGATATTGAGAGACTGATTTTAACTAAATCACCATGAAGTCTTGCTGCCTGTGGGAGTTTTTCCTCACTAGGTTTCAATTGGAGAAGGTTACTTAATACAAACAGACTTTGCACGTTTTAGTCCTGAAACTGAGCTGTCTTAAATGTCAAACCTTCTTATGGACAAAATATTATAGGAAATAGAATGTATGACATTACATTACATAATAGTAGTATTCTGAAATGAGTCATATAGTAGAGTTCCAGGTTAAAATTAAAGACAAGCTGTGTGTAGTACAATATTTGATCATGTATATCCTAAATTCCTTTTATACAAAGATAAAGGTTGGGAGAAGACAAATACCTTTTTTCATTTCATATGACATACTGGGGCACTGAAAGATTAGGTCCAGAATGTCAAAAATTGTGAAGTCCTCTTTAGACAGTAGAACAGAAGGCTGGACTTCAAAAATGCTCAGTTTTACTGGCCCTGAGCGATTCAGAATAGAATAAGAATTGAAGCTCATAAGAATTGAAGCAGAAACTAGATGCTGCTGAGCTCACCTGAAAATCTGACATCAGTGATGGGCTTTTAAGCACTGGGAAATAGAGAAGCTGTTTTGAAAATCAGTTTCAGTGCAGGAAATAAACCTGGATGCCCATGTTTTTAAACAGAACAAGTTTCTGGGTTTTGGTAGGTCTTTTTAAGTGGCAGAACAGTAAAGAGGAAGGAAAACAAAAGGAATAAAAAGCCAGGCATAAAGACAACAGGAGAGAAGGTGTAGGTACAAAGATGCCATGGAGAGTACACTGCTGTCGGTGAAAGATGGAACCCATCAAAAGGGATGTCAAAAGTAGCTTGAAATGCCAGAAGAGGTAAAAAATAGGAATTATTTTTTGCACAATGTGTTCCTGTCAAGCAGAAATAGGAAGGAAACTCTGAGGATTGATAAATTCAGAAAATCATACTGCCCATCAAGGTAACATAAAAGGACACCATAAATCCCACCATTAGGGGATTGGTGTGGGCCGGCAGTGTACCAGCCTCCTTGTATTAGGAAGATCACTAAGAGGGTTTTTTTTTCAGATAAGGTAGGAATTCAGTTTATTTCTAAATTGAATTGTCAGAATGCTGTTTATAATCAAAATAAATGCAGTCTAAACAAGAAAAAAAATCAAATTCAGGCTTCTAAAATCAGTGACTTTATATCTCTTCCAGAGGGCAGATATGTCTTGTGTATACTCAAGGTTCGTACAGGTACAGTAGAAGTATCTTAACACAGAAGTAGTTCTGTCTGTTCGTTTTCTTCCTTGAAGCTGTTTGCTGCATTTCAGACAGGTTAGAATGGAGTATTTTTCTGACTCTTGGGACTGACATTCAGCTTCCCTATTATGTCTTATTAAAGGCTCTGTCAAGTTTGAAAATCCATAATGCTAAAATAAAAACCATGTCTAGAGAGAGGCACAGTATGTTTTATGCCTGTTAATAAGTGAAGAGTGGGAGGGAAAGCAGAGTTCACAACAGGGCTGAAAGCTACTTTAGTCCCTTCTTCAACTGAAAAGGGGGAAAAGGTGTTTGTTTTTCAGAGAGTATCCTGTATTTGTATGTACTCAAAATACTGATTGATTTGCTCATACTATTGACAGACATGGCATGCATTTCAAGTCCTTGAAGAACAATTTGCAGTAATTTTATTTTGCTTTGTGGACATAATTAAGCCACACAACAGCTGTCTGGCAAACCTAAGTGCTCTACTACCTGGTCTCAGGAGAGCAGAAACAAGGCAGAAGTGATTTGACCAAGTGACTGCAGATACTGGATGGCAGAACTGGGTGGGAATCAAATATTAACCAACCACTTTATTGATAAAGTGATGTATGTTATGGCTGAGGAGGACGGACTCATAGCAGTTATACTTAGATTATCTCATACCATGTGCTAAGCAAACACAGAAAAGGAAGTCATTTTATGTATAGAGAAAAAAGATACAGCTGTGCTAAATGCACTTCATAATAAGAGGAATCCTTATCTTGGCACTGCTCAGTCTAACAGAACTCTCCAGTAAATTTCTATTAAACCATAAAAAAAGGTGAGCCCTATCCCAACTGAACAAGATTTAAGCATGCATCTTGATTTTCTTCTTGAATGAAAATCATCTGATAGTTAAAGAGGACACCTCTCAGTTATAGGCATATTTTAATGCCATTTCTCAAAATCTGATGTACACTGCATTATTTCACAGAATCATTTAGGTTACAAGTACAAGCTCCCTAAAACCTCCTAGAGTTTGTGCAGTATCCTCCTTCTCTCCTTCTCTATAAATAAATAATATACGACCTTTGTGTTATAGAAGCCTAGTAAAGACCCTGGCAGGACATCACACAACCTCTTAATATAACTTCCCAGCTATTCGTGGAACTCTGCCTCCGTGTCACTGAGAAACAGAGTTGGAGGTGACAGTTCAGATTTTGCATCCTCCTTCCGGAAGCCGTTTCAATCACACAGCCAGTTACGCATCTTACTGTGCATTTATAGCATAAGGAGTCATTTGCAGTTGAAAATAGTCCTGGGCACAGTCAAGATGGACATTGAGTGCAGGCAAAGGTACAGCTCTGTTACTGCTTTCAGGTACTGAAATTAAATGTATGTTTAATAGGTTTCTGTTTCAGTGAAAATTATAATAATAAATGTGATTATGTACAGTTCAGTAAAGATGCAATTTAGAGCGTTAAAATATTTATGTGAACTCTCAAATGACATCCTAAGGAGGTGTTACATTAAAATTGCATGTTAAAACAAAATACAAATTTCCCTTCCCTACTTAATGTCAGTTACTTCATTTCAATTCTGAAAATATTTTTCAGTTATTTTTGTGTGATGATTTTTCTCGCTTAGATAAATAAACTTCCAAGTCAATGAATTTAAACTTAGAACCTTCACTACTTAAACCTCCTTGTGCTTTGATAATTAAAGTTTAAAAAACAAAATGTGTAAAATGCACATAGTCATACTGATTTCAGATGTTCATGCATGTTGCACTGTTCTGGAGTAATGTATAAATACTGGAAGAAAATATGCTTCCCACTGTAAGACAGCTTTCTTAAGGTTTTTTTTTGGGTGTCAGGGCTCAAGTAAGCTGTTTAACCTGGGAGTATGAACAAACCTGAGCATCCTGGCACATGCCAGTGGGTTAGCTTGTGTGTAAAGGAACGGTTTTCAGACTTTATAGGTTTGTGGCTGCTGAGCAAATTCCAAAAGAAGAGTAGATATTTAGATCTGCTTAGGTCTTTAGAAAGACTGTGTTTCTGTCCAGTGTGTATGAACATGCTGCTGCAGAGTTCATTTCTGTGTCGTCCTTGGGCCACACAGCGCAGCTCATGAGCTGCAGATCTCACACCACCCAGCTTTTTCAGCAGAGTGCTGATAATCTACAGCCTTTCAGAGAAACAGAGGCAAAGAGGATGCACTTTTCTAAGCTCTTAAATACAAACCAGTATATAGGCTAACACAGGTAGCTCTTCTTGTTGATGCAAGTGGAAACTGGATTTGAGCAGTAGATACACTCATTGCAAGGATGTTTGTTTTACTCTTAACTAGGCTTTGGTGGTTTTTTGGTAACTGGTCGGCATAGGCTTCTCTGAGATGTGGAGACCCACTCACATGCATCACATGCCTAAATTTCTCAAGCAATTCCCAAATTGTGTTGTTGGTGAAAAGTACAAAGTACATTGAATTTGTCACATGCATTCCACTTTTTCAGGGCAGGAGGACAGTTTAGAAGTAGAAATGAGAATACAAATTCTATTTGCATTGCAGTACTCCAGTGACACTTGATGAAATAAACTCGTTAGAGTGCATGTGGTAAAGGTGCCATCTAATTTAATGTAGGATTCTTGAAAGTGCATCAGTATTTCAGGTGAAAGGGGCGTATGCCACTAGCTAGCAAAAAGCAGAAATAATGATCTTCTGTGAATCTCCTGGATTTTAGACAGAATTAATGTTTTTTAAGGTTATACCTGCATTAGTGGTACATATTAGTTGGCACATCATTTAGTTTACATATTTCATCTACATCCTTGGAGCTAGGTACCAGGCTGTTGCTGTGTAGTGTCTACTCTGAGGACACTTTCATCAATGACTAGACAAAGAAAATTCAAATTAAAGATTACTTCCTAGGCCTAGTGGTTCATCCACTATTTTGCAGTTGAATTAATGAATGCTCAGTGCAAAACTGCAATTGAAAAAATAGATGACATTGAAAGGAAAACTCAAATATGTTTTATGGATAATTTATTTTTCTTGCTTGTACCTGTACTAGCACTGTACTTTTGGAAGAGTGAGAGAATGTTCTAAGGGCAAGTGTCTGAACCAGGACAGAGACTTGGTTTAGTCACCAGTCTTTGTGCACATTGGCTTCTCTTGACCTTCCTCCTTCCCTGCTGCTGGAACTAAAAATTAGTTTGCAGCATTTTGGATTCCCAGAGCTTGTGGCCTCAGTTGTGTGGGTATATTCTGTGATAATTAATTCTGCTGGTGGACTTGGGAGTTGATAAATGCTACTATTATTTTACAATTATATATTAAATGTTACCTGTATTACCCTCTCAGGATAACACAGTGCACTTCCAGGGAAGAAACACATAACATGACATGAAGAAAATGAGAACATATTTAAACGGAATGTGTCCATGATAGTCTAGGGAGAGATGAAACTGGAATTCAGCTGAAGTCTTTTGCAGGAACAAGCACTAGTGAAGAATGAGCAAAATGGGAAAGCTACAGGGCTCTGCTTAGCTTGTCATTTTTCCCCCAGCTGGTAAAATCTCATATATAATTTCTAATATAATATTGTTTGAATATTTTTCCCTGCTTTAGTTTGTTTTTTAGTTTCTTTGAGAAAGTAATTCCGAGCCTTCCTTTCTTTTCCTGTGGTTCTTCTACAAGGTTTCTTTCAGCACTATCTAATTGGTTGACTTATGATAGGAAAAAGTGCTGTGAAATGCAGTGTATAAATAAAACAAAACCAGAAAGGCTTTTTATGTGTTTGTTCCCTGCTAACTTCTTTCTGTCATGATAATCTCAGTGATTATTTATAACTGTATGAAAACAGTGTCTATCTGCACGAACATGGAGAAGGCACTCCTGATTTAGTTGTGTAGATGAAGAAATGGAGCTACATAAAATAGTTTTCATTCCTCTTGTTAATTCTTGATTGAAACCCATTGAGCACTGTTACTCTTTTGCTGGTAATGGACAAACAAAAGAACAAAGACAAATATCACCAAAGACAAATCCTTAATTTTTATTTCAGAGGAGAAAAACATAGAACATATTATTTTATGGATCTGTATGTGCATAGTTTAATGTACATTAATTATAATGGATAGCAATATAGTAAAGCAGAATGAAATCCCTAGTGGCATTGCAACGCATAGATTGTGGTTGCAATTAGAGAAAACCTGTTTAATCTGTGAAATTAGGACTTGCTGTGTGTAAGCATGAAAAATACGGGTAGCATCACTTTTTCTCAGAGAGGAATGAAGCTGTGGTACTTTGTGTGTTGTGGGACACATATGGCATGCAAAGGAGATAATCGAATGTAGCTGGCTTTGAGAGTCTGGAGCAAAGGCAAGGCATTTTATGTGCAAATGATCAGTCTTATATTGGATTCTCAGTACTGGTGGCATAAAACTTTAATTTCCTAATAGAAGCAGAGCAGTTTGAAGTGATAAGTGATAACGGTTGAGGCTGAGTATTGTTTTTCTTTTTAATTCATTATTTATAATTTAAGAAGTTGCTATTATTTATTTTATTTGACATTGTCTTTTTAAAATAGCTTTTATTATTTAAAAAATAAAGTAATGCTTGGAATATAGACTTACATAAATACGTATATCTACTGTAGGAAAAATCCACAAAGGAAATAAAATAGATTAGATTTTGATCAGTTCAATTTGCCAATGTATGTGTAAGAAAACAGTCTACTCTTGGGAGCCAAATTTGTACTGATGATCATAAAAATAATTTTAGGGTGGGAAAGCGTGTATCTGAAGCAGTTTCTGGAAAATGTCATTAGCAAGACTAAATACTACTCCTCCCTTTAAAATAAAATAACAGTAAAGTACCCTGCAGAGAGGTTTGCTCTTTGCAGCCAAACCATAACTGTTCATAGGCAACTGTCAGAGAACAGGCAAGGAATACACTAATCTCTCTCTGCATGGGGGCAAGCCTAGTTAGGCACACACACAATTTTATATGATTCTTTAATTCATATGTACATTTTCAGCACAGTGCTTTGAGGAATAACTAATGTGCCTATTCAGTACCTGGGGCAGCAGGTGTTTAATGAAAACAGTATATTGTATTATACCTTAGAATCATAGAATAGTTAGGGTTGGAAAGGATCTTAAGATCATCTAGTTCCAACCCCCCTGCTGTGGGCAGGGACACCTTACACTAAATCATATCACCCAAGGCCTCGTCCAACCTGGTCTTGAACACTGCTTCCTGCTTATTCTCTTTGCCTTGAAGGACACAACCAGTTGCGGATGGTTTTAATACATTTCAAGCTGTACCAGTTCTTTTTTTCCTTGGTGTTCTGGTGAATAATTACAGCAGCTACTGTTGAGAATAGTTCACAAATGCTACTCTATGTCTTTAGAAATGCAGAAGTATGAGAGAAGTTTTATTTTGTCACTGTAGTGCTATTTATAGAATTGTAGAATCATTTAGGTTGGAAAAAACCTTTAAGGTCATCAAGTCTAACCATTAACCCAGCACTGCCAAGTCCCCCACTAGATCATGTCCCGAAGTGCCACATCTACATATCTTTTAAACACCTGGAAGGATGGGGACTCAACTACTTCCCTGAGCAGTCTGTTCACCCTTTTGGTGAAGAAATGTTTCCTAATATCCAATCCAAACCTCCTCTGGCCCAACTTGAGTCCATTTCTTCTTGTTCTATTGCTTGGGAAACCACACAGACACCCATCTCACTACTACCAAGACCCCCGCCAACTTCTACTTAATGAGCTATATCTTGGGAAAGGTGAAAGAGTATGTAAATAACACAGCAACTGCCACTGGCTGATGATACATTAAAAAGCTGGTTCTTCCTTACCAAAATAGTAGCACATCACTACTTGGAATTAGTAAGTTGTGAAGTTTTAAAAGCAGTAAAACGCAAATCAGGTTCAATCATGGGTGTGCTTTGGTTCTTAATTAAAAGATATTTTGCCAATGACATTTACAGTCTTTTTCACTGTTGGATATGCTGCTGTTTGTGTCAGCAGCAGATTTTTGCACAGCTGTCACGCAGGAAGAATGAGGAAATGTATTTCTGTATGATGTTCAGAAAAGGTATAAAGTGAGAGTTCAGCTGCTGAAAAAGTAAGGCATTTTGTCCTGAATATAACTTAATCTGTACAGAAGATGGTTAGATGCTTACAGTGTAGATTTTGGCACCGAGTCTTCCTTAAAGCAAGGTTTGTGAAGGTTTTTTTTCCTAGCAAGTTACAGACATAAGAATGGCAGAAAAGGCCATGATTGCAGCATGTCCTACTTCACCAGAGTGGTCATAGTTTCCTAAAACTACTTCCCAACAACTTTCTAACAGAGGACAATGGTGTATTCTTGCTTTTGCTTACCAGGAAGCTTGCAGTAATTAAAACCAGCAGACATAATTATCTCCATGATTGGAATTTGCAGCTCAGTGATGTAATGTTTGCTGCACTGAAGAGCTCTGGTACAACCTTTGAAAAGTCCTGAGGGATCATTCCTAGGTAACAAAACATAGAGTAAAAGGTAGATGATTTTTTTTCCACCGGTTAGCTCCTCACGTTTGATGCAACAGGATTTCTGTGCTTCACATACTTTTCCTGGATCTTATGGTAACTGAGAAAACAGTTGATGATGAAAACCAGGTGGTGTAAGATAATTGTTGCAGAGATCATCAGAATACTGTACTCTTTCTATACAGTCTGAAGTTGCTGTGTAGCAACAGTGATTCCATTATTAACTCATATGGACTCTTTATTGATTTTAATAAAAATAGGGATGGGATTATTGATTATAAAATCAAGGCCATGGAGCTTAATTAGATCAATACTTTGGGATGCAGCATTGCATACTCACAAGATTCAGCGACAAGAAGTTAGAGCTTTTTGTTCTTATCAAAGTATTCCAATCAGTATGAAAGCGCATGAGCCATGCTGCTAAATACAAATGTGTCATTCTTCATAAGCAAGAGTTTTTGAAATGGAGGAGTGAAAATCTGAGACTCAGAAATAGTAAATTCTCCATTTTTTTTAAGCAATGGTCATATTTTGAACAGCACTAGCACTGGAAACAAATCCCCCCCCAAAAAATTAAGTGAGCTTCAGACTTATTCTTGAACATCAGCTAAACAAGAAGTGTTATGGGAAAGAAGCTTTTGTGGATGAGACCTTATTTTAAAATTGCCTTCGCTTAGATTCGTCTTGTATAGAATCATTTGGTACTGGCTTCTGATGAGTTGGGATGTTGTTGTCTTTGACAGCTCAGTGGAATTCTCAGAGCTGTCAGTACTAAAGTTTGACAGTGTTTGTGTTCCTTGAGGTATGGAGAAGAAAAGTAATTCTGAACAAAATTCTTTTCTTTATTTCAGATTCACTCGCAACTTGCAAACTGGAGTCTGCTTACTGTTCTCTGTTTCAGATAAGATGTCAAAGCAAACAAGGGAGACTTAGAAGTAATGTGACTCAGGAAAAAAGCATTTGGTAAGTCACCTAATGTGCATTAAGAAGTTGAGAAAGTGATAATTCATTTGCATGTATTTTTTTCTGCTCCTTTGTAGTTAAATTATGCTTTTTATCCTAAAAACACATTTTGCAAAGTGTTTATTCTGTCAGAAGGTTAACAAATCAAACCGGTACCTTCCTGCAAGGTGTGCCACAGCTTAAGCTTCTGCAATACTTTGCAGTCCCTCAGCACTGCATTCTGGTTTTGTTGAACTGTAACACAGTGCTCTTCTATCTGTGCAGCTTCCACATTTTTTTAAGGTTAATTATTCACATGTTTCAGTTAGAACATCTTTCTTGGTAATTCTACATTCCCTCAGCATGTCAGAAGGAATATTCTCATATTCAAACTCCATTGAATAACATCATCTGCTTGAGGAGTTTCTCATTCCCTTCCAAAATACATATTGATTTCAGTGGAATTTAAGTAAAACAATTCTTGTGTATTCACTGTCTAATTTTGCTTTACAGGCTTTTAAATCTCCTTCCTGAACTCTTAAAAGCTTGGGGTTTAATGTGGTGACCATATGGCTTTAATACTATTAGTTCTTGAGTTTACTGATACTTTCATTCTAGCATGCACAGTTCTTTTATACTGTGCGATGACTGTTTGGTTGTGCTAATATAGCTACAATATTGTTTAATTTTATGAAAGCCTACTAATGTGTTTAAATGGGATTGAGAGGTCATACAGTTTCACTTTGAACTAGTAGCACTCAGTTCTGATCTGTATTTTTACACCTACTTTTGTGTATATGATAGAATATCTGTGCAGGTGAATAAAAGAAAAAGCTGTGTAGCTCTTTTGTGTCACTGGAAAATATTGTACAGGTATGTACCCTATTCAGGTCAGGCTGCATATAAACACATAGGTATCTCCTAAAGATAAATTGCACATACATCTACAAGACGATTTCTGAAGAGAGGATTATTTTATATTGTCTTTGGCTCCTGTCCCATTTTTATTGATATCCCAAGTTTGAGAATCCTCACTGAAACAAAAGATAGTTTCTTACTATAATGTCTGGGTGTGACATGTGCATCCAAATGGATTTCTCTTATGCAAATGCAGAGCCTGGGACAGAATTAGAAACAGCTGTAACTCCTGACTCAGCAAGGTACAATACCACTCTATTTCTATAGGGATGCTATCCCAGCAAAATAAATCGAGCAACTCCTGATCAAAGGTATTAGTAATTTATTATCATGATGCTCTTCTGACACCCACACAAAAGCATTTACATTACAGTGCATAAAAAAAGGTCATAGTTGCTTAAATAAATAACATTGGTATTTTGCAATTAAGTTATGAAGGAAGTCTCTTTTCATATAGCTGCTGGCTTTGATCTTTCTTTACATTATTTAACACCTAAGACTCTAGAGTGAATTCCTTTTGTCAGATATGCAGTGTAGTTTTGCTGTGGTGACATCTTGCATGACCTCCTCGAGCAGGGTCAGAGCAGACTGCAAGTGGGTAGCAGTAGATTCTGCTCTTTTCCTATGGTGGAATTGCCTTGGTTGTCTTCCCAGCCCCTCTGGTTGCTTGCTCCTGCCCTTTCCTGTACCATTGCTTTAGTTCTGGTTTCCTCTGGATCCTAGCACAGAAGTCTGTGGTCTCAGTGCAGTACATATCCTCTGCAATACCTGATTTCTGCTTCAGTTGGCTTTTCCAAGGCTCTCAGCCTTACCCACACGTCCACATTTGTTTCTCCAAGTCAGAATACTGGCTGGATAAAACACTTGGCTTGACATAGATGCCCTTATATGTCACCAGAGAGAAGGGTGGTAAGCCTAACCTCTGAAGCTGTAAAAGCCAATCAACAAGATGTCCCTTTATATCACGGGGATTCCAGGAGGGAAAAAGTTAAAAAAAAATTGCTGTGAAATTCAGAATTACATTGGTTTGGGTTTGTTGGGGTTTTGCTGGTTTGTTTTGTTTTTTTTCTTTAATGAATTGTTTACTGTAAAGTTCTTTTTTGACTACAGACTGAACAAGGAAGGAAACAAAACATTTGAGTTCTCTCTGTAAGGCAGTTACTTTCTCTGTGCCTTTTTCTTTCCTCTGTTTAATTCCCAATACCCTAGAGAGGCAGTTTCCTCCCTTAGCAGGGCCTTTGACCTTAAAAATAGCCAACTCCAAAATAAACACAGAAAAAAAACCACTACAGTTGTTTCAGATACACGATAAGTAACCAAACCGAGTGCACGCTAAGGCTGAAATTCATAGTCTTTCAGAACTGCAACTGGGACTTTCATTTCTTTGTGAATTAGCATTCATTGTTTTGTGTTCATGCTGTATGCCTGCCTCTCTCTCCAGAGAAATTTGTCAAAACTTAGGATGCCATTTGTAAGTAATGTGCCACTACTTTTACCACTCTTGCAACATTTTTAGAGGGGACTCTTTCACTTTGGACAAGGGCCAGGCAGGGCACCAAACACCTAAGGAAGAGGTGATCCCAGAGTGTTTTCATGACGTTCTCGTGTTGTGCTCTTTTGGTTCTGGTAGACATCACAGCTGCATGGGGCCAGCTGGAAGAGTTGATGATTTATCAAACATAAGACTCGTTCTGCCTCTTTTGCTTCTAGTTTTGAGACTCTGTTCTTTGATTCAGCTGCACGAAGGAGGAGGTGGTCCAGCCTGGACCTCCCCTCTGCATTGAGTCATTCGTGTAATGCCATTCATAGGTTGTCTCATTATCACCATTGCTGCCTTCTTGTCTGTCTACAGACCAGAATTTTCAGTTTCTACAAAAGCTTTTTCCAGGAAAAGGACTTAGCATGAAACAGATTTAATGGGGGTGGGGAACTAAGCCTAGCCTAATGCATTAACGGAATGTGTCCATATGTTAAAGCAGTTGTTAACAGCTGTACTCTATATTTCACTGAGGAGCCCTTGGCCATATGTAACCGGTAAGGACAGAAGGACACAAGAAAGGACATTCAAGTCCACACATTAAATCCCTGCTGACAAGCAAGTATTGCAGTGGAATATTTTCAGAGTCTGGCCAGTGCCCTTGCATGGAAAAGTCAGTTAGGGCTCACAAATACCTCTCACTGGGCAGAATTGTATTCTGACCTTGTTTAAGAAGATTTAAAACTGGTACAGTTTCAGGAACAACAGTCCTTTGGGTCTTCAAACACATTTCAAACCCTTCTGCCACAAACAGACACCAAGTAGTGCTGACACAGACTGTCACAAAACAGAGGTATTCCCCCTGATTTACAAGGGCTGAGTTCATGTTGCAGAGGACAGTTTTCTACCTCTTCCTATATGAATATGCCAGCTATATCTGTGTGCTGTTGCAAACATTTAGACACTTGAGTGTCTTCCTCTGGATATAGCTAAAATCTTTTATTTATTTAGAAAAATATGTGCTACAGTGTTATGAAGTCTAAGAATAGGACTGAAACTTTTCTGATTAACACAAACAGTTTGGTCTTAGGTGTAGGGGAAAGAGGAACAGTTAGAAAATGAGCAAGGGGAAATAGCAAAAGAACATTTTGTGTACTTTTCCATTGAAGATATAGCAGGGTTTGGAAGGTTTTTTTTAATCTGTTGTGTTAGCTTAATCCACAGGGAACTCATTTTGAAATTAAATATACCAAAGCATTTATGATTTACAAAGAGGGAAAAAATAAAAGCCTCAAAAAATATCTTGTGTTTGATCTATTTGTTGCTATGAAAATATTGACAAAAGGCTGAAGAATGGCCTTCATTTAGCTTATTATTGTTGGCTTGCTTTAATGCTTTCTTATTAAGGGCAAACTCCCATAAGATGTGAGATTAACTCTTTCACAGTTGCGCAGGAGTAAAAGATGGGGACTTCAAACATAAAACTCCTCTAAACAATGATTCTAAACTAGGTAATCTGTGATTCCTACTCAGAAAAACGTAATGTGGCAGAGGGAAGCTTTTAGAAGTAAAAAAAAACTTATATGGAACGGTTTGTGCAGAATTTATATTTCAAAATAGCTTTAAAAAGCAGCCTCCAATACAAAAACAGAAACATGGTGTTAATTAAGCAGTTCTGAAAGTGTTTCAGAAAACAAATACTTTATGGGAAGGAAAAAAAAGAACATAAAAGTCTTACTCTTCAGTGTGCATGTGTAAAATAAGCATCTGTCTTCACTGAAGTGTGAACTACAGACCCAACTCAAGTGTTACTGGGCCCTTAACTTCATTCACCCACAAAAACCTCTAGTTTTGTGGAGTGGTTAGTGCTTTTCACTTGAGTCAGCTAGTCCTTCAGGAGCCTGTTTCGAAGAGCAAGTGCTACTGATGTTTAAATTGGTAATGCAATAGAGAAGTGGCAAGCGACTTCAAACTTGAGTTAACGCAGTGCATCAGCTGCTAATCCAGTCATGCTGTGCTGCTAATCAAATCATCCTGGTAGTCCAAGGGCTGATTTTCAGTGTAGTCACTGTCACACAAGAACTAGGCTGAAGCCCATGCTAGAACTGCACCTTAGCAGAACATACCCAAACCAGCTTCTGGCTGGTTGATCTGCACCCCAGGCACTGTCTGGATGTGGTAGTACAAGAGGTCAGCCTCTAAGGCAGATAAACCAGTCCCTTGTGAACCCCATGCTGCAGTGGCTACGCTGCTGCTGATGCTACCTGTGCTCATTAGCTTGAAGCCTGCTTAGGTAGCTGAAAACTCATTGAAATTGTCAGGAGAATCATTACCTAGCTCTGGGTTAGTATCATGATGCCTGGTGTTGCAGGGAAGGCAAACCTGAAGTTTAAGCTATCTGTTGTCGCTTGACAAAGAAACAGATGTTACTGTTGCCACCCCAGAATTCCTAAAAGAAATTGCTAATTTGAACTACTTATTCCATTCTATTCACATTGAATTAGCATTAATAATGAAGCTAATTGTACTGTTATCACTGTAGAATCTGAGGGAGCCTGTTGGGCAGAATGTCGCAGGAACAGGAATGTCTGTTGGGATATTTAATTTCATCTCCCTTGGCAGTGTTTGATTGTTCTCTTTTGTACATTTACTGTTAACCGTTAGTGGTCTGGATAACTTTGTGGAATAGGTAGAATTTGGTCCAGGCCAGCACAAAACATGCAGATGTCACTACCTTAAGAATGACAACATGCAGGGGAGAGAATCCAGGGAGTTAGCATTTCACTCCAGTGACCTAAGATATTCACCTTTTCCTTCCCAGAATTTCCCACCAGGCTATGGTTATTTATACTGACCAATACACTTCCATGTCTCTGTAATTAGAAGTAAATTTCAGGATTGCTACTTAGACTGCAAGGACCTGATCCTGCAAAGACATATCTCCTTTGGGCCATCTGTGTAGTCTTGTTTGAAGACTGTTTGCGCAGATGAGCAGGACCTGCTCTTCCTTGGCACGTCACGAGCCTTTCATCACCATCTCACATCAGATTTTGACTGATGCCTTGGTCTCAGTAGGTACAGAGCTCTTAGCATTAAAGACTGTACTCTTGCAATACTTGCACTGTGCATTGTGTTATGCTTATTTTATCAGAGTCAAATTAAGAGGCATGGGTTTTGATTGGCTTGCTATAGGGACACAAAAGGAAGTTATGGTATCGGTAATAAAGCTCCTAATAAGCAGTAAACTTGTGCTTGGAGTTGTGGACAAGAAATACCACTTCCATGCAAAACTCATTTGGTGTGAGGGTTCTTTTTTTTTTTCCTCAGTTTCTTTTTATGTTGTATTATTTTTTAGCTTTGGGGTTGTGGGGTGGATTTCTTTGTCTCAGGAACCTGTAGTTTTTAAAATCTAGGGCGACATTTGTTTATTAAAACAATTATTTGTCACTGCAATTGGTCTTACATAAATGATGAAGAGAAATGTATATAAAGAGTCATATTATACCATATACTGGTAAATCCAGTACTTTTAAACTAACAAGAAAGCACTCTGGGGGTTGTTATTGTTCTAGTTCATTTTATTCCAGATAATCTTTACAACTTTAGCTTTATCCAGGTTCACAATCAAAAATCACAGTGCTTATATGCTCACAATTGTATCAATTTGACTGTCTTGCTCATATAAAGCTCCTCCATTAGGAAATAGATTTGTAAAAAATAGACACAGAGCTATATATTAAAACCCCAGGTGTAGTATTTGTGATTCTCCGCAAAGTATTTTTCTGCTCTTCTTTTCCCAAACTTCACTCCAACAGGCAGAAACTGCAACTAGAGAAAATGTTGCAGTGACCCTGAGGTGACGTGATTAACCATTTAATGGAAATGTTGGGTTTTTTTTACAGTTTTGCTGTGTTAGAGTTTGAGGTGGGGCAGGGGATATTATTCTAGGATCAGCATATATAATTTCCAGAATTTACCAGTGGTTGAGGAATACTTCACCGAAGAAGGAAGCCCAATGACAGAAACTGTGCTGACAAAACTTAGGATTTTTTCTCTTTCTCTACCAATTTAATAGTAGAATCACAATTAAACTAAACTAATATTTCTTTACTGATTAAAAAGTTCTAAACTTTAGAAAAAAAAGTGTCAAAAAAAATGTGCCATAATTAACATGCTTAGTGTTTTTTATTCCTGTTACTTGATTTTCAGTATGATTTCTAAATGTTTCTGCCAATTTTGCTGGGATTTTTTTGACCTTTATTCTCATCTGTCTGTAATCATCTTGCTTTTACTTTCCTATTTTACCTTTCTTCTTTTGCTGCTTACTGTCCTTGCTTCCTGCATTCCTAAATTAATTGTCACTTTTTACCTTACAGTTTTATGCACAGCGTGTAGACTCTCCTGTTTTTAGCGCTATTAAGGAAAGCTCCTCAAAACATAAAATACTGTAGATTTCTTACAGAATACAATTATTCCAATTCTAACATACAACAAAACAAAGCTGCTAAGTTATATGGCTGTAGACCACTCGTGCCTATGCAGATGGTATTATTCCACATTGGTTTCCCTCTCTTACAAGCCGTTTGTGACCAGAAGACGGGGGATGCTTGAAGTATTCTGCATCAGCTTGCTAACAGGTGCCAAACAGCACAGAGATTCACACTGTCATGAACTAATATAATACCCCTCATGGAAGGGAGTCCAAGCCATTTGTTTCATCAGCTTTGAAAGCTGCAGTGTAGAGGAGATGACTGGAAAGTATTATTTGAAGGAAAATAACTGCTTCAAACCCTAAACCCAGATTGTGGGTTTTGTCTTTTTGTCACCAGTTTTGTCTTTTTAATTCCAGTTCTTCAAATTTAAGGGCTAGAACCAGCTTCTCTTTCAGTCCCTCCTGACTGTTGAAAGTAAGCCACGGTAGCTTTGGTTGCTCTAGAAAAGTAGTTGTGATGGAGCCAGTGGGGATGGCACTGCAAAACTTCTAGAGGTCAATGTGATTAGCTGCAAGAACAGCAATGGGCAGCAGTCTTAACAGGAACCCTGCAGTCCACCCACAGGTGCCTCACTTAGGTAATGTAACTGTGCCTCTGCCATACCTCCATAATATTTTTATTTAAATTGAAAAGTAGGATGTGTAGACCCTGATTCTTCAAATGTCGGCAGGTGAAACGCAGTGTATTCTTCCCAGGAGCTCATGCAAACATTTTTTTCCTTCATCTTTGTCTTGCCGCGTTTAAGTTTGCAGCTGCTGGATTCTGCTTTGAGTTTCAAGTTCAAAGGCACTCAGGCACTCTTTGTGAAATATCACAGAAACCACGGAACTTCACCTGGCTTTGCAAGGAAATCTTGTCAAACCACAAGTTTCCCACACTTCCAGTTTTAGCTCAGAGCGTTTTTTCTCCCAGCTCAGATTCAACTTAGCTTTAGTCTGAAGGATCACGACCCTTAGCGAACTTCTTCATGAACTTTGGCCTGCTTCCAAATTTGTGACAAAGCTCAGAATTCTTTCCACAATTTGGGGGTTTTGTAACGAAAGCAGAGGACAACTGTAATCAGCATTGCTTTTAACTCAGTGGGTTTGGAGATGGGTCGTAACCTTTGAATACAGCATCTGTGTAGTAGTAAGCTTGGCAGGCATTCGGGTTTTGACAGGTCTGTTCAAGTTCTGAAAGAGGAGTCCCACCTGTTGTCACAGCAGTGCGGCAGATTGCTAGCCCCGCCACAAAGACATGGGACGCTGCAAAACATGTCTCGGAGAAATAACATCTCCTGTGGAACACAGAGGGCTATATTGTGTTGTAAGAGACAGCCTTCATGCAAGCAGTGGAGGGGGTCATTTAGCAGCTGGACTCTTCAGACCTGTCTCTCTCAGGCCTTGCTGTAGCACAGTCTGGAGCGGGACCCCCACCATATGTTAACAGCATCGCACATGTGCCTGTCCTGGGCAGCTCTGGCTCCGCCAAGGGTACAGACTGTTCTAATAATTCTCCTCCTGTCCTTTTATATGTACACTAGAGGTCTAAATGGCTCAAACAAATCACCTTTCACTTGCTGTATCTCTTACTTGCTTGTAAGAGAATGGTCAGTATGTAGCTTGGAAATTTCTCACATGTAGAAAAGCACAGAGAGGTACAGTCTTACCAGCAAATGTGTCACAGTCATATGTAAACTATAGGCTAAATTCTTCCCTTTCCTGAGAACATTTTACCCTGCTCTGTCTGGGGAGCTCAGAGTAGTTTTCTTTCAGCATGGTAAGGCACACTGGCTTTCTCCCTTTTCCCACCAAGGGGTAAAGTTTCAAAAGAAACTTCTCCAGGCTGTTTTTCCAGGAAGCTGCTTCACTCTCCCACCTGTACTCTTGTACTCTGGGAAGGGTTACCTAACTTTGGCTTTTGAGGGCCAGTCATTTCTTCCATTCAGTTGCCTGTTTTGTGACCTGGTTCATTACATATCAAGTCGCAGCATCACACTGCATGCAAGTCTTTGTAAGAAAAGAGGAACAGAGATGCATTGCTTTAGCCCAATCTCTTCTAAGGTCAATGTAGCTGTATGCCTGTGTTTTCAGCATGCCTATCTATGTAATTAGTCCTTACCTGTTTTGTTGGTTTAAGCTCTATATTAAAAGACACTCAAATAGAAAGTTTCATTGAAATTAATAATTTTTTTATTATATAATTCAAGTGTTTCTTTAAAACCTATATTCCCCTTTTCAAATTTAACATTAGCCCAGCTGCTTTGCTTGTTTTGTATCATTAAAAATGTAAGCAAAAAATCCCCTCAGCCATTTTTTATTTATAGGAGGGTGACAAAAACATAGGTTTTCTGTATTAAAAGTTGGTGTAGGTTGGTTTGTGTAGGTTTTGTTTTGTTTTTTTTACAGTCAGGGAACAGTGCAGAAATGTCTGAATCTCTAAACCTGAAATTCAGCAGGTACTTAAATCTTTAATGAGTAGCATGTGCTTTGCAGTTTTTCCTGAAGATTTGCTCATTTGCTTCTTAGGATACATCAGTTGCTAATACTTCTATGAGCAGTCAGGTGGGCACACACACAAAAAAAAGGAAACAGGCTTATTCTTGGGGCTTTTTGCTTTCATCAGCTATGGTATTACTTTGTTCTGCATTTGCTGTCCCTAGCTTATTACACATTAGGTAGTTAAATTTGAATGAATTTTGAATTTGAATCTGCAGAGATGGAGGTAGGCTCCATTCTTTAAATGTTCATTTGCTGATTTTTGTTGCAAGTGCTTTAAAAGCTGTGCTGAAGACTGTGAAGTTGCTGGAGCTCTAATAGAAAACATTAATGTCTGGACTTTCAGGGGAAGAATGTGGTTAAGATTATAGAGACTGAGTCACTGTCAATGGGTGGTCTTTGAGTCCATATGGCACACAGTAGACAGGGGCACAGCAGAATCTGTGCTCAGATAGGTGACGAGCTGTGCTCTCCAAAGTGAAAATGTTTGAAAAGGGCTGCCCTACGCTATATTTTGCCTGCACAGGGGTAAAATACTGTCAGGTTGCTTCTTAGTGCAGCTTTGTTTTAACTTTGCTACAAAATAAGATAAAGGGTTTGCTTAGAAGCTCGGTCGTCATCGTGCTACATGCTCCTTTTGGCTCCTCGGATTGCTTCTTTTCATTCGGCACATTTTCATTGTTCTGTTAGGCTTTTAATGAGACAGTTACAAAATGTCTGCCTCACTCTGACCGCCATTTTGTAGCCTGATTTTTGGATAATGAAGACTGTGAGAAATAGAAAATAAACAGCGTGGCATGGAGGAGATTTCAAAAGGAGTAAAAAATCTGCATGTTTTATTTAGACGCTTAATTGTTGCTGACTGGCTGCGTTTAAACAAGCAACTTTACAGTGTCTGGAAGAAAACCAGCTCCCGAATTTGAGGAGCTGACCTTGGGTAGATGCCATTAACTGTTCTTTTCTATTGGCACGAACGTGCTGCTGGCAGGGTCTCCCTGTAGCTGCAGTCGCTCACCCAGCTCTGAATCAGAACCTGTTTACACTGTATTGGGCCACCAAATTACACCATTGTCATCATTTAACCCCAGCTGGCGAATAAACACCACACAGCCACTCACTCACACTTCCCTGGTGGGATGGGGGAGAGAAACTAAAAGTGAGAAAACTCCTGGGTTGAGATAAAGGCAGTTTAACAGGTAAAGCAAAAGCTGCATGCCACAAGCAAATCAAAACATTTGCCACTTCCCATCACAGGCAGGTGTTCAGCCATCCCCAGGACAGTGGGGTTTCATCATGTGGTTATTTGGGAAGGCAAACGCCATCATTCTGAGCGTTCCTCCTCTTTCTTCCCTCAGCTTTATATGCTGAGCATGGCGTGATATGGTGTGGGATATCCCTTGGGTCAGTTGGGGTCCAGCTGTCCCAGCTGTGTCCCCTTCCAGCTTCTTGTGCACCCCCAGTCCATTTGCTGGTGGGGTGAAGTGAGGAAATGCCTTGGCTCTGTGCAAGCACTGCTCAGCAGTAACTGAAACATCCCTGTGTTGTCAACACTGTTTCCAGCACAAATCCAAAGCACGGTCCCATACAAACTACTATGAAGAAAATTAACTCTATCTCACTCAAACCAGCAGAGCCTTTTATTCTTAATATTATTTGTAGCCCCTTCACTAACCACCATTTAATCTAGAATATGTAGGTTATTTAAAAAATAAGAATTTTCAAAATACCTATGCTTAAGCTTCTCCCATAGAGCAACACATAATGTTGTTCAGAAAAAAAAAGGAGGGGAGGCTATGAATTTCATGAAATCAAGCTAAAAATGCACAATGGGAGTCGAAAGGACACTATGGAGTTGTTACTGTGGTCCTATGGATACAGTACTCACTGTGTGAGGAATTAATTTAGTGGCATTTACTTGGTTCCTTTATGAAAACCTCTGGCTTTTGCATATAACATAGGCAAAGGGGGAATAAGGAAGGGCGCTTTACATTCACAGTAGGGTGCAGCTTCGGAGCTGTTTAAAATTCTGCCATATATTAGTGATAATAGTTAAACCCAGTATCAGAACAGTTCTTCTATTTTTAAAATGCAGTCAATCATTTTAATACATTGCACCCTTAGTGCCAAACACCTCAGAAAGTGGTGTGTACGGCAGTAAAGTTAAAGCATCTAAAACTCCTGTGGAGTCATTCTTCCTCTCTCACCCATACACATACAGTAAAATCTTAAAGCTGCAAAAGAAGTCTGAAATTACATGACAGAGAGTAAATCTTCCAAACAAGACCTATTTCTAGGTAGTTTGCTGTCATAGACTGAGCTAGGAAGGACAGAGATATTGCCTTACCTGACTCAAGTCTGTCTAGAAATACAGAATCTGCTTGTTCTTGGGTTTTGTTGGATACAACAGAAGTGTCTTGTACATTTGTTCTTCACCTACAAACTAAGGATTAATGCTTCCTTATCGTTAGCGCTTGTAAATTACTTGGATGTTCCTCCAATATGCTGCAGGTACACCTATCACTGTTATTAGTGATAAAATATGAATTACGTGACTCAGTAATGTTAATGGTGTATTAACTGGGAGAATTTTTAACACAATTTAAATAGAAAAGTAGCAGCACCGTATTTCAGCAAATAACCAACTACAGTGGTTATTTTTAACCAAATAACGGTAGCAGCACCGTATTTCAGCAAATAACCAACTACAGTGGTGTATGTTACCTATATTTACAGTTCCATGTGGACTTTCTCATGGGTGAGGTTTTTCTTGTGTCAGTCATATTTTGAGAGTCACTTTCAGCCATTGTATTGATGAAAGGCTTTTTTTAAAGGGTCAGCAAGAAACATTGATGTTTTCAGCCATCAAACTGGTAGGACCATCAATTTGGACCAAACATGCCCAAAATAATCTCACTTGAATTACTAGTTAATTTCAAACAATCTCGTTGTCCCAACAATAAATGAAGGGGGACATTCTGAAAGAGATTTTCAGTTTCAGTTGAACAGTAACCTCCACAAATGTAGTTTTTATTCCATTTGTGTAACAAAAAAATAACTCAATGCAAAACAAGTATAGCTGAGGTGAAATTGGAAACAAAGGAGCAAATTATCTGGGCTCAGATCATAGGTTACATAGATAAGGCATCTGGATTTCCAGTCAATTCTCTGAAGGTGTAACTAGGAGTTAATAAGGTTTGCTTTCCTCTTACATAAGAGAATTTTTTACTCAGCGTCTGAGATCTAGGTTCCTTGGGGGATTAATAAGTGTTTTTCCATGAATTCAAAATAAGCACCTTGGAACTACCAGGCAGCTGATGACAGTACTTCCTAGCCTTATGCATTCATAACTGTAGTCGTGTATTTTTGCAATTTTTACATCTAAATACATCCTTACTAGGGAAAGCTGCCTCAGCAAGCAGAATATAAACATTCACTCCGAGACTTCTTTAAAATGTTTACTGCTTTGATAAGCCATATATTAGGCAATATCTCAAAGGATTTCTTTTAAAGTAGCAATAACAAGGGCTTATATTTTGTGTTTGTCTACTCTGCTAGGTCCCTTTCCATTACCTGCTTCATTTTAACAGGCAGCAAGCATGTTCTGCTGCTTCCTTGAGATGCATTTGCAGTGCTGACATCTGGAAAGCAGCCATATGGGGTTCCACGCATAGTTTTTGGAAGCACCATTTGCTGGTGGTGCGATCCTGAGCAGACAGCTCCTTTGGCAGAACTTTATTGCCATCTATTTTTAGTTGAACTCTTGTACATCAGATTACTGTGTGTGAGCTGCAAGAGTGTAGCTTGTAGACAGACGCTCCAAGAAGAAAGGAAGACTTCTCTGTGTGGTCGTTAAAGCGCTTGGGAGTGAATTATCTGCATGTACTTTCTGTGACCTGCCTCTGTCTCATTAGTATAACATTCAGAGTTGACAAAGAAACTGAAAGGAAAGTGGGTCTTGCACTTTCCTTTCTGTTATCCTCATGGCACATGGCAGCATATAATGAACTTTGGAGGACAGTGCTGGCCAGAATACTCCAGTTCTAAAATAGCAGAAATGAGGTACTCCACCAGCAGTGCACATATGATCAATGCGTCCTACAACAGAATTAATAACTCTTTTATGGGATCTCTTAGCTGAAGTCTGCAGCTTTCCAGTAGTTCTAAGAAGAGGTCTTGACTGTTGTTTTGCTCAAAGCCAGGGAAAGGCCTAGTGTTTCCCTAACTCCTAGGCAGTGGAGAGAATGAAAAACTAGATTCCTTGCAAAATTTTCCAGTCTCTGTGTAAAAAACTGCCTTTTGCAGAGGCTTGCAGAAGCAGCTTGGTTTTAGTGGTGTTGGTACTCATGCTTTTGTAACTTATTGCACATTTCTATGTCAAATAAGTAAGTATATGTGTTTATAGTTCATCATACTTAAACACACAGGGTAAAAATGAAAGACTTAGGCCTCTTAGTAGGATATGTTAGTGTATGTTTTGGAATTTATCCTGCAGTTCCATGCATTGCTTGTTGAATGGTAGAGGACAGACTGTCATGGTGGAGTGTATCAAGTGCCTGATTCTTTTCTGAGCCTTTTCTGAAAAGGAGATTTTGGATATAGGAACAGCAGAGCCCTCAAAACCTAAAGTTGTATTTGAATTGCCATTTGTGAAAAATATGTTATATCTTTACTAAACAATTGTTTTAAGCTCATGGAGAATCTCCATGAAAAATGTAGTTTTCTTTTATGAAGATGCTTGGGCATATTTTTAATTGATTTTTTTTTAATTATTATTGCTATTTTTAAGTAAGACGTTTCTCTTCTAAATGCAGATTGCAAGTCTTTACAAGCAGGTTGCAAGCAATTAGTTTACACAGTGTTTGGACTCTGAAAAGGACTTTACAGATCAGCAGTGGTTAGGAATGTAAGCTAGTGCCAGGTGAATGGGCAGCTTTCATTCCTTTCCCATAGCTAAAGTGAAAGGGTCAGAAATGATCACATCGGGTTTTTAAACGAAATTGTAAAAATTGCAGTGTCCATGTTTCCAGAAGCAAAAAAGCTTGCTAACATTCAGCGTCAGCTGTGTTAGCCTTCTTGTCTTGATGACTGCTTACGTCAGTACTTTTTGTCTGATCATTGCTTCTTGACATTACTTTACCAAAGACATTCCGTTAAAAGATCTCAGGGAGAGGACCTCAGACAAATGCCAGTATTTAAAAGTCATTGCCATTGTTTCCCTTTGATGTTAGATACCTGTTTTCATGTAGCAAGGAGCTTTTCTTATGCCTACTTTATCAGGTCCCAGTTATGATAATGTGTAGCTTGTGTAGATACACTTAAGTATAGTCTGGTATATAGTATATATAGTCGAGTATCCGGACACAGCTATAAATCTTTAAAAATTACATTTCATACTATACCAGTCTTCCTATCTATATGTTGATTGTTTTTGAGTAACAGACCATTCTGAGAGACCTTCTGTTATTAAAGGAGATATAAATGAAGTATTTGTGTGTTCTCACATGCCTTATTAAACAGTCCTGTGTCTTGTGTTCACATCTTACTCTAGATATTGCAAAACACTTCGTTTACTTACTTCATCATTTATCATGCAGTGTGGATAGTTGAAGTCATGGCAATCCTATTCATCCTTTCTACTTTAATAATTGGTAGTAGGTTATGTTTATGTCAAAACGATCATAGTTTATCTTACATGAATTACCATGTAGGTGAGTGTTATATTGTTACGCAAAGCTTAGATGTTTCATTATTGATAGAAAGTGATGTTCCTTTCTTAATGGGCTGTTTATTTGGAACATTCAGCGTTACAGTTGTCTTTCCAAATACAATTATTTGGGGCTTGGTTTCTTTTTTAGAAACTAAAGATCAAACTAGCAAAACATATTGGCAATCCACCACCAAACTTGGATTACCAAATATATTGGTAATCCACCACCAAACTTTGCAGGTTCCTGGTTTTCTACCAGCCCAACACTTTGCATAGACAGTATCAGCTGTCTTTGGAGGAAGTAGACTAGCATGCCGCAAAAGACTGTAAGGCCATTAAGGAATTCAGCAAGTCTGAGAGACTTTTGTGCTGAGCCTTTGCATTTGCAAGTTCTCTTTCATGTGACAGTTTTCCGTGAAAGTTTGTTTACAATTATTGTTAAAGTATTGTGCATTCAAAATGTCTCCTACCGGACAGGCTCAGTCTGCCTTCACTGAAATCAGCCACACAGTCCAGCTGACAATGGAGCACTTTCAGTTTCCAGCATTGAGATTAGAGTGTGTTCTGGGATGATAGACCCAGTGCATATGTCCCAGTTTATCATCCTCATTTTATTTAAGATTGTTTGATTTTTTGGCTTGTTTCTGTAAAAGTTCTTTCTATGCACTGTCAATACTGCAAGACAAAGAAAGTAGGAAACTTGTATATTAACATTTACACAGCACCATAAAAGAGTGTGAAAAATGTGCATTTGACAACATAATTAGTATCCAAATTAAAATTATCAGAACTATGGATATGTACAATATATGGACAAGGAAATATTTATGTTAGTAGGGAACCAAGCTTTTAGATTTCTTAGGTGTTTTGTGTTTAAATATTCAACTCTGATGATTTATAAATTATGGATTTTTTTTTTGTTTTGCTTTTTTTTTTTTTTTTCCTTCCTTGCTTATGTATTTTACAGGGTCTGATTTTCTGGCCACAATAAAGCAGGCAGAATTACTTGATGTTGAGAACCTTGTTAATTTTATGGCCCATTTTCACATGGAGATCAGCTTTTATTTCCCTCTCACTCTTTATTCTTGATTCAGTTGTTAGTAAGGTTTACCAAGCAAAAACACTGGATGTATTATGGGAAGAAATCTAATCAATGCAGCACCAAGGGACAGTCCTTCAGAGTTTTCCCTAGTGGCTGTGAGCCAGACTAGAGGTTACTATGAGGTTACTCTGTCTGACTTTAACCAAAATACCCATCTACTTCTGAAAAGGCTGCCAGCAGCCTTGTGCATGTGTAACAGAAGCCTCATTAATACAAGCTTCCAATATATATACACCTGTTATACTAGCCCCCAGCACAGAGCCTATGTTTCCTATTTTAAACACCTCGCATGTTTGTCTGCATTCCCTTCTGTCTGCAGTTGCTCTAGTGTGGTACTGCAAGAACAACTCATATTCAGTACCTCCAGGGAATGTAGAAAGCTAAATAAAGTTGTGGCAGATGTCAGTGGACTTCGCCAAACACTGTTTTTCAAGTTAGATAGTTTGAGAGATTCATTAGTTAATCCAGACTTTGTGATACACAAGTAACCTCATTAGTAGTGTCTTCAATGGATTTCTTTAGTGCCTGCTCCTTCTTCAGTTGTTGTTGCAGAGAACTGCACTGACGTATGTGTGGAAAACACAAAACTCTGCTCCTCACCTTCCTCCCAGACCCTAATCTTCCTGTTCATGTACAGAGTTTAATAGAGTTGAATTATTTGAAAGATATAGCACTTCCTCAGGGCTTTTACCTGTTTTGACTCTCTGTTCTAATAAATCATTTGACAGCAACATGACCCTAAGATAAACTTTTCCCCTTGCATGAAATATTTGTTCAGCACATTCCAGAATACGGGTTTACCTGAAAAGTTACGTATCTTTTTTGCTAAAGACAAAAAAAGAAACTATCAAAAGCGGTATCAGATGCAACTGCTGATTCAGCACAGGAGCAAAACCTTAGCATATCCACTGAGCCGTGCACTTTCTGGCTACCTAGCTTTGTTTTCCAGACCAATGCACTGAAAATCATGTATGTCAGTACTTCTTGTAGACCCTTGCCGTATGTTGTGTGAGAGCAGTAAGTTTGCTTCATGTAGCTCTCAAGCAAAGTATACTGTTCCCCAGAGTAGGTTCAAAGATGATGCAGAGCTGGGATTTTCTCACCCAGAAGCTGGCAACATGTTCTTAGCTGCACACAGGTGGGTCCAGGGGACACCCTTCTGGTAATTGTGTGGCTCCTGCTACATCATGAAGTGGAGAGAAATTTCTGTAAGCAGGCACATCTGCTGTTGCTTTCACAGTTTTCATAATTGTTTTCACAATGCACAGTTAATAATGTCTGTGTGTAATCTTTGTTTCCAAAGCTTTTTCTGTGGAAATTTTCAGTAAGGAATGAATCCGAACACTAGATATTAGTGGCTAACAGTAGTCACTGTTAGCTACTAAATGTGAAATGTACTGCTCTGAATCAGAGAGATGCTGAAGAAACTGAATTAGCTGTACTTCTGTTTCAGCACCTCTCATCTGCGATGTTCTCCTTGTTCATACTGTGTGGCAGCATTTGGTTGTGAATTACAGCCTGAGAGGTGTAGGGCAATTTCAGTATACATGTGTATTAAAAAAAAAGCTTGAGAAACAGTCTCCTCAGTTAAAAATCTGAAGAACTTGAGAATTGACACTCTGGAGCAGACCAAGGGTCTGTCTGGCTTACTGTCTTGTTTCCAGCAGTGATTAGTAGACTGTTAATGTTATGGAAGAAATACAAGTGGTGATATGCATAAGGAATAAATAGGCAAAAGTGCTGTGGATATTCAGGTTAGTCACACTGCATGTGGAAAATCACCCTAGGCTATAGTTGCCATAGGCCAGAACATTCACACTAAAACCTGCAATTTGTATGATTGGGTTCACAGTAACATATTTTAGCATGCAGGCCTGCACAGTGTATCTTGTCAAACACCAGACATGTCTGGAGTTAAGTACATGTATTCCAGCCATTTGCTAATGATCTAATTGTGTGAACATTCATCTTCAGTGACAGTAAATGCAAGATTGTTCAAATACAATCAATAACTAACTTAGTCTTAATGCTTCTTTACATAACGGTTTTGATTTGACTTGATTGTTTCCATATTATTTCAGCATAAACCCCATTCTTTTAGTCTTTGCAGGTGTTTTAAGGACTTTGTTGTTGGTTGAAGTAGTATCATGTCACATAAATTTGCATTTTGCATAGAAGTGTTTTAATAAAGGTGCACAGTCAAGCTATAGAGCTTACAGATACATGAAACAGTGGTAGTTACCACACCTGGGATGTCTTATGGCAGTTACGAAATTATTCCAAAAAAATATTCATAGCAAACACTTTCCTAAAATAGGATTAGTGGTGCAACCTCATCGAGATCCTACTTCAACCCTATCCCTTGCATTTTAGTAAGTTTCACCTGTGAAACGGCAGCCCTGTAACTGCATTTGACCACAAATACTATTCTATGCTTTTCATACGTTCTACTTTCACCAAGATTATCTGAACAGGTGAAGCAGAAATGAGTTACAATTTTCCAAGGTCTATTTAGGAGATACTTCTTTTCTTTAAAGTTGAATAAAGTTCCTTGAAGTTAAAAAATAAAAGCATCAGACCCAGCAAGCTAGCACTGAAGACACTAGATTGTTCAATGACCATTTAGAGCTCAAATCAGGTTTTGTTAAATACAATTCCTGTTTCAAGAGAGCAAGTATTAACCATTTTAAAGGAATAAAACTAGCCTGGTCTTGATGCTAGAGGTTATAATTCTGTAATGGGCAGCATAGGCCTGTACTTCCAGTTGGTGTTAGGTTGCCTTTTAGCAGTCTATCTCTCTGAACAAATGCTTTAGTCCATGTGAAACAGAAATGAGCCTGTCAGCAGTGCTATTAGTTGGGTAAGTTCAGTAGGTTTTTTTAGCAGTAGTAGTAGAAACTCGGAGCAAGGCTTTTCCTGTGGGAAGACAAGAAAGTCACTTTTTGAAAGTTTCATGTGATACATTATTAAAACCTAGTTGCTATAAGCTGTGTTACTATTGTGACTATGTTTCTGAAAGGAAACATTTCACTAAAGAGAGCCGCTCAGCGAGTGCTTTTTACTCTTCATAGGAATTTGCTGCTAGTTTCAGTTCTCGGATTTTCCAATAGAAAAGCAAGTATTTTCAGTCCATGACTCAGGTGTCATACACAGGGATCTTTGGATATTGGAGAGGAAAAATGTTAAAACAACTCAAAAAAAGATTGGTCAGCAGCCTGACCAGTACAGGGAAGAGGAGGAGGAATGGAGAACCTGTAAGGCCTGTGAGAATTTGCACAATAGTCTAGTTAAGGCTAACTGTAAATTACAGCTTACTGCATGGAGGAAATAATTCTTGTAGAAATGGAGCAATGGGCTTCCACTTTCTGGAAGTCAGCTAAGAGGTAATGTAGGTTCAAACCTACTCCTCTTGATGGCAAGTCTTCAAGAAAATACTTGCATGCTATTGTTCAAGTGGTCAAAAACACCCCAGCAGCAGAATTCTGGTCAGTCATGTTGTTTTGGGAGTTTTAATTAATTAGACGGGTAATTTCTCCTTTCTTGCCATTAAGTAAACATCTTGCATTGCTTTACAGTGAACTGTGGCTTTTCCATTTTAGTGACCATTATGTGTCAGTTGTACTTTTGGTGTTTTGCATTGCACTACTGTCATTGTGTGTAAGAACTACTTTTAGGTAATCATGAGTTAAAACATCAATTCTGTTGTATTGAAACCTGCTATTTTAAAAGGGTGGCTTATCCTACTGGCCTTCAAAAATATATACTCAAGTTAAGCTAAAACAGGTAAATTGATTTGCTTATTAATCCTTGATGTTATCACTAGCACCTTTTTTGGTGCGTTGTATAGTGAGGAATGACTAGCTCTGTGACTTAGGCTAAAACTAGATGTACACTTGCTTAACTGTCTCAGTGTGTAGATACTGAGTGCAAAGGACAATTTTACTCTCTGTTCTAAATATGCATTATCATTAGTTCACTGACTCTCAGGCTGTAACACTTTGCTGTCTCAAATACTGTAGTTAACACACTCCTGCTGCTTGCCTTCTCTTTTTGCTTTTACTCACAATGTTAAAATACAGTTCTTGCTAAGAAAGGTCATATTTGTTGCTTGGGAAACAATATATCTGATGTTCAGTAATACCCAATTTCAGAATTATACATAACATCTTTAATTTGAATTCTGTATTCAAGTCCTTGAAACATGGGCATAGTGCATTTCAGAAAACAGGAACAAGTTTAATATGGTGCTTCTTGTACGTTCTCATGTTTCAGCATAAGTCATATCTGGGGAACTGCTGCTCTTCTGTGATAAATCTAAAAGTGAGGGTTTTCTTATTAACTCTCTGGAGGAGGAATTTAAGATCCAATCATGAAAACACTGACATGACTGAGTAAAGTTTTTCACATCTAAACACCTGCAGGGTTGTAGTCTACTGTAATAATGAAATAGTCTGAAAACCATGTCTATAAAGTCTCAGTGTAGCACTGTGTCAACACATATTCTTTATACAGCTTTAAAGTAGTCATGTTTGAACAGTTTCTTTATCTGTAGCTTTTCTGTCCCATCTTGTGTCTGGACTTTTTTCTGCCTGTGGGTTCCCATTGGCCGCATGTCTGACTGAAGCTGAAGATTATTTTTGTGTACAGTACCTATATTCTATTTTAAGGAAAAATACACATGTATATTTCTTCTTTATTAATAAACTGAGTGACAATTTAAAATAAATTATTTCAGCTGTTCAGAATGGTACACAGACGTACTAACACTTTCAGAGTAGGCTGAATTGTGAGCAAAGTATTTTGTCACCAAAGGAGCAGAAGAAGAGGAACTGGTCTCTGATCAATAAGGCAAAATAAAGCAGTACTGAGATGGTGGCTTTGAGAAAAATAAGCCAGACTATTCTGGTACTTGGGTGAATTATGGAAGCAGCCACAAAAGAGAGGGAAAAATCTTACCAAAGGAAAAATGTGGGGAAAGCATAAAGGTATACTGTGGAGTGCAAGAGCAATACTGAAATAGGTAGGGAAAAAAAAAATAGAAAATCAGTCTGGGACATAAATTAAAAAAAAAAGGGGGGGTGGGGCTTCTAAAAGCCATAACATAATTGATATCTTCACAGCTTCATAGAAAGAGAGGATAGGAATAAGAAGTGAATAGGCATTGGTATGAATTGGGAAATGCCAAAAGGGAGGTGTCTTTTTGTTGGAGGAAAGCAATATTCCAAGAATATTTGATGGGGTGTTGAATATATGCAAGTTTTGAGGTCATTATGGAGAAAAGTAACCTTTCTTCAAAAACCATCAGCAGAATTAGCTGTAAAAAACTAGAAGCATTAAGACGTGAATAGATTAAGTATTCAGTCTGCTGAATAGGCAGAGAACTGTCATAGCATCACTTCTGTGAGATTACCCAGAACAATTTATCAAGTGTTGTTTCACATTCCTCATAGTTCTATGACTATCACAATACAAGAAAACAGAAGTTATTTCACCAGATTATAAATACTTTTACATGTAATTAGTTGCTCCTGTATTTCACTGTAATCACAAAGGGCAGGCGGAGGTATTACTGACACAAACACATTATCAAAAAACATTAGTATCACTGGCTACTGAGACTAAACAGCTGAATACTACTATTTTATGATTAGTATGTATATATTGATACCTAATGTATTGATGTCCATGCTTTGTTGATTAGTGTGAGCACAGCTAATCTTTCTGCTGCCAATCGGTATAGCAGTTTTAAAGGACTGAAAACAAGGCTGATATGCAGGAGTAAAGGCTGAAATATTTTTATCTGGTAACTTTTCTTTAAAATTGCTTGGCTGTAAAAGTAGAGGAGACCTTTTTAACTCAAAGCTTTCAAGGTCTGCGGCAGCTAAATTGAGTAGTCTCCAAAATCTGAAGTCATAGTGCTTCCCTGAGGGTAAAGTCATCCCTCTACAAAGTGCCATTCATGCCCCATTTACCATCGATTAAGGCTTTCAAAGTAAGTTTGAAGTGGGACACTGGCCTTCTATTGAAGCATATTCCTCACCTGCAGAAAAGAATTTGGAAGGCCTGCATTTAATGTCTGTGTGTCTGTTTCTCACTTTTCTCCCCTCATAATGCTAACATATACATTTTATTATTTTTTCTCCTTTACTTTTTGAAACAGAAAGAATAACATAGTGGGGAACCAAGTTGGAAGATTAAATAAGTGAAGACTGGTCATCTATGCGGAGGAAATGACAAGGTATGCATAGCAATCACACTGGAGATTCATTTCTTGCTGGTGCTTAGGTCTTCATGGTAGATTACTTCTGGCAATAAAATTTAAAAATAGCCCTCAGAAACCTTGAAAAAAATGTTTTTAAAAGAGCTTTTTTCTTCTGTTTGATTGCCAGAGTAAGCAAAGTGAGTATTTATGTCTTTATAAATATCTTTAAGATACATCTTTAAACTCATTACTATGCTGAATTGGAGTTGTATTTCTACAAGTAAATGACAGTCACATTCATGAATTAAGGGCTTTTTTGGCAGAGGCCAATAAAAACAACCCTTCTCCCAACACCAAGCTGAAATCCCTCCAGATACTATCAATGGTCGTTCTTGAGACTTTAAAATGATCATTTCATGGATTCATTTAAATCACGGTACACTCAGTGCAGGAGTTGTACCATTTTCTCTTTCTTTGCCATTTATAACCATTACAAGAAGATGTGCTAGTACGCGTTTTGCACTGCAGTTAAAGAATATGTCTTTTACATTTGTCATCCTGTAGATTTGTAACTCAAAGAAAGCAAAATCAGCACTACTAACAACTCATGCCTCTCAAATATTTTCAGTAATGTGGATGTATAATATTTACACAGTGACTGCTAAGAGACTGGCACAAGCTATATGCCACTTGAGTTCTGAGGTTAAATGTTACTTCAGTGATGCATAAAATCTGTATTGACCATCTGCCTAGCATTGAATTGAACCCATTAATGAATGTGAGATAGGCAATTATGATCTCCATTTAAAAAGTGATAAAATTGAGCCCCAAAGGCCTCGTGTAATCATTTCAAGTCATATAGGTAGTGTGTAATAGAGCCAGCAATGAAAGCCAACTCACCCGACCTGCCATCCTTCCTATTTGGACATCCCTGCATTTGGTGTCCTTTTCACTATGTTCTGTCATGTCTGGAATGTGTACATCAAGAGCTATACATTCTTTATGCACTGTTTTAACCATCAAATTCTCTTGCAGAGTAACTTAAGGCATGCAGTTAATGTGGATCATGCTGGTCCATAAAGAACAACATGAGACGCAGTGCAAAAAGGCCAGCATAAATAGCACCAGATGGCCTTTATAAACTGAGCAAAGGCACAAAATGCCAAAAGGGAGAGTTGTTATTGTGACCTCTCTTTCTATTTTTTTGCATTTTGTTGAGAGGAAGACTACGCAGATCTTTCTGTAGTACAGAGCGGAACTGCTGGTATAGGACGATTTTCCTTTTGTAATCTTGCTGAACATCTCTTTGATTTTCTTTAGTAAATGTCAGGTCACATGTTGGCTGCTTGCATTCTAAAACTCAAGTATAAATCATTTTCTCAAGTGACAGAAACTGTCATTTTACCTTGCAAAATATTTTTCTAACTGTATCTTATGTAACTGTTACAGTTGTTGACATTTTCCTTAAAAGCCCTGTTCATTTGACACACAAGATTCAGTATAAATCTATAAACTGGAACACAGAATTCTTTTGCCTTTTCTTCTGTTTCCTTTACCATGAGTTGAAGAAAGCAATATTATGCATTTCTGAGTCACGCTGTAGAAAGGTATTTTATTTTTAATATCATTAGAATTTTAAAAGAAGGGGAAGGCTAAACCTTAGCATAGGTGAAACCAAGAGTTAATAGGCTTCAATTATAGAAAGTGGCTATTAAATTTTGATGGGATGCTATCACTGATACTTCAAATAAAATGTTGATATGGTGATGTGGGGAGTGTGGATAATGAGTTGAATGCTAGAGAAAGGTTGTTGATTTTTATGGAAAATGTGTATAAAAAATGCATGATCCTCCACCAGAGATGTTCATGTCAGTGCATAGACTCTCTCTTGGGTTGTGTTTACAAGAATACAGCCCTATATAGCTGTGTCTTAGCATAGAAAAAGACTGAAAGTATTTGTTCAAACCTTATGTTGTGTTGTGCTTGATTCCTGCCCAGTTTAAGGGTGATGATACTCTGCCATTAGTAATCTGCTTTCTGTCTACTCTTACATGTCTGCAGAAAACTATAGATACGTCCTCCTATGGGTCTTTTAAATCGATTTTACAAAAAATAATAATTTCTTAGAAAAATGGCTGCAGAATGTGGAGTCAATTGGTATGAAATTCCTGGTGGCAAGGCCTTTGACTTGCAGCTTCTGCTGGACCCAGCTGAGGGATGGTAGAGAAAATTTTTGCAGCTATTTCAGGTCATTACTTGTGCCAATCTCGCCCTAATGAGCAGTGAATTAAAGTGTTTCCCCATCGTTCTGCAAAAATAAATTCAAGAAACACTGTGTTCCTCATGAGGGAATGCTCCAAGGGTGGTCTGGGTGGCAGGAGTTTGGCCTTGAGCACGGGTGTATTAATCCCAATGCATCCAAATGTTTTAGTTAAATTTTAAGCAAGCTGGAGACCCTTATGGTAGAGGCAGAGTATTTTAAGACACCTTTAGGAGTTTGAAGACATATTAAGATGATGTGAACTGGAATCTGAATTGCTGGGTTAAGTATTCTGTTGCTGTTAAAGAATTGTGAAGTTTAGGAAAGGAAGTCAGATCTTGGTCTAAATATGTCTGCTTTATAATGAGGTGCTGTATACCCACATAGCAAATAGTTGAACTCAGACACATGTTAGAGGGGAGCTTTGTCTCAGTTAAAGAAAGAGTGAAAAGTGCCCTACTCAGTCCCATGACTGCCCTGAAGGCCAAGTTTCTCACAGAGCTTAGAGCAACCTACTCTGGCATCTGTGGCGTCTCATGATCATGAGTTTGGGCTTTGTAGAATCTCACTTCCTTTCTTCTCAAAATCGGAAGTAGGAGATGGGTGCCTAGGAAACAGATACCCTGTATCAGTCTACATGCTTACATGATCTGTACGTTGCCAAAGCTGGTTCATGGACATTACAAATCGTTCTCCTCAGCTCACAGAGTCAGGAACATAATACTTTACAGTTGTGGAAGTGAAGCACAGTTGTCAATACTTTAGGATGTATAGCCTCAAAGGTTGAGGACAGATATTTAAAAGCATTCAGCATGGGTCAGCTCATCTTGTAACATTTTCAGGGAGACCAACAACAAGGTTGTGGTTTGCCTTTGAAAGTCTGGATGGTTATTTCATCTAAAGAAGCCAGGAGAGCTGACTTTATTTTTCTGAAAACCTGACACAAGTATCTGCCCACGATCATGAAGGAAATTTGTGATACAGTTGTGAAATGAATCCTTCTCTCTCAAAGGACCTTCTTCCCTCCCTCCTTATGCTCTTTTTTTGTTTCAAAGACTTTTTTTGCTGAGTTTTTTGGAAGACAATATAGCTGTTCTGTGAAGCGCTCTCATTAAATCTCTCTTTCTCTTGCTGCAAGCTGTAATAGAGGGGGACTCCCAACAGTACTCTCAGGAAGACCTATAGTGCACATTAGAAAATACTGGGTCCTGAACCTAGAAGTCTCCAAAGGCTTACTGGATGATCTCCTTTTAAGATCTCTGTTGGTACCAGTTATCTCAAATTACAAACAACTGGCAGGTCTCAGAAATCTGCAAGAGTAGGTCTCCCCAGTTGTTATATGTCCCAGGAGATGTACAAAGAAAGGGAGGATGATTAAAGTTTATGATGTGAGCAAAAAGAAGTCAGAGGGACCATTTCTTAGTGTTCTTTTTATGAGTTTTTTAAAGGAAAAATACCATTCACTGACAGGCCTTTCTAGTGATTGAATGCACTGTGAGTTTTGCATTTGCAAGAAGGCCTAGAGGAACACGCTTTTTTCTACTGGAAGACTTCAGTCTTTAGCATTCTCAACATTAAGATCATTGGAGCCAGGGTTCCCTGCTGATGTTACTAAAATGAACTTTAATCAATCTTGAAAAAAAGACTTTAATAACCTGAATTATGGTCCCCAATGTTAGACCCTTGTTAGGTGAGGCAGCCTAGCAGTATTGATTTTCTAATGCTTAGCATTTCTTCTGAATAGTTTTGCCACTTGTTAGCAGCGTATATTTTAATAAAACCTCCATTTATAAAGGGCCTTTTCTCAGCAATCTTTCTGTGTTTAAGTGGAATGTTTTTACATCCTTCACATATATATTTCCTCATTTTGAAGAAAACCCACTTTTTGAAGAAGATTCTGGATTCCAAAAATAATCTAAAAATGAAAACTTCCTTCCCTTTCTAATTATGACACAGCTCTTGTCAGTGTCACCAGATGGGGAAGATAAGCAGAAAGTAGCATGGATACCCAACCAGTTTTATCCTTTCATTTTCACTTTTTCTTTGAAGAGGCAAATGCTTTTCTTTGACTCAGTACAGCATTTTAACTCCTGGCCTGTATGTATAGAAGAACTGAAGAGCTGGTTTTAATAAAAAAGCCTGGAGAGGTTTAGGAAATTCAGAGCCTCTCTGAGAGAACTGCAAATATCTGAAAGGGGCTGCCTTCATTTTTGGCCAGGAAGTCCAATGGGAATCCATAGGAGCAGTTTGCTGATCATATATAAAGAAAGAAGTGTGTGTGTGTGTGGGGGGGGAGCTGAAACTAATAATGCTGCTAATATTTCTCTAGGTTTGTGTTCTGTCAAAGTAAATTACAGCAAAGTCCACAGGTAGCATCTTGTATGTGGCCTGCAGCCTTCTGACCTCCTTCTGAAAGGTGACCTTGTGGTTTGATAGGTTGGCTCTCTGTGAGTAGGTTGTTACTGAACAGACCACTATGCTTCTGCACAGCACTACTGCTGTATCTTTATAGGGACTGCTAAATGATGTGGTATGTACCACAGAGACCACTGTCCAGAGAAAAGTGTTGACAAAGAGTGAGAGGGGGTTAACCACAAAATATTTACCATTTTATGTGCACTGAAAAAAAAAAACCAAAACAAAACCGTAGCTGAAAACAGGATTTTCCTTTAGTGCTCTTTGTGCATTGTGGTTTTACATTGGCTACAGAAAAGGCTCTGTACAGTGTTGATTCTCCAACTCAGATGGCAAACAATGATTAACCAGTTCCTTCCAAGTGCTCACTAATGAGCAGAAACCAAGTTGAATCACTTATTCATATTGAATTAAGCTTAAAAAGAAAGTCATGTAGTTATGAGCATTAACATTCTCATCTAAATCGAAACTTTCCCAGAATAGTGCACTTGGGGCTGGATGTCTTTCTTCAAGCTTATTTCTAGTGGCAGAGGATATGAAGAAGTAAATGATAGTAGAATATGATTATAGTTCTTAATGTAGTTTAAAATTACTCCATTTTAAGTGAAATTGATGCACAAGGGCAGGACCTCTTAACCACATACATTTAAAAGCCTGTCCTACACAAAAGTGTCTTGTGTGCTGCTCTTGAGACTTACTATCTTGTCTAAAGCTTCTTTAGGATATGAGTGGAAGCTCTGCTATAACAGCAGTATCAAGGATTTTGGATTTATGGCATTAAGAGCTAATGGGAAGCACATTTGCTGTACATTCACGTTCTTAAGCTGTTTTACTCATGGCACTTCAAGGCCAGATGAGGCCCAGGTTAGATAAGCTTTCAAATAAAAATTAAAACAAAAAAAAGAGGAAGGTTTTAATATTGATGATTTGAGAAATAGTGTATATACGTATATATTGCCATCAGTGAGATTATAATGAAGCAGGCTGGGGACCAACTGTCTAGGAAGCAGCTCTGTAGAAAAGGATCTAGGAGTCCTGGTGCACAAGTTGACTGTACCCTTTGGACAAAGAGCCAACTGCATCCACTGTGTTAGCAAAACTACAGCCAGCAGCTCTAGAGAAGTGATGCTCCTCAATTTATCACTTGTGAGACTATTTCTAAAGTATTACGTCCAGTTTTGGGCACCCTAGTGCAAGAAAGATACCACCGTACTTACATGAGCCCATGGAGGGTCACCAGTCTAGTCAGGGCTGGAGCATGTGGTAAGCAAGAAGCTGAGAGAGCTGGGTCTGTCCAGGCTGTAAAGAGAAAGGCAAAAGGGAGACTTTATTGCTGTCTGCAACTACCTGATCGCAGGCTAAGGAGAAGATGGAGCCCGACTCTTCTTGGAAACACACAACAATAGAACAAGGGCCAACAGCCGCAAGTTGGAACATGAGAAATTCCAGTCAGATACAAAGAAAAGATTTTTACCAAAGAACGGTCAAACACTGGGACAGGTGCCCAGGGAGACTGTGGATTCCCCATCCTTGGAGGTGTTCAAGATTCAGTTGGATATGTGCCTGAGCAACCTGACCTAATAAGACCTGGTTTGAGCAAGAGGTTGGGCCAGATGCTTCCAGAGGTCCCTTACAGCCTGAATTATTCTGTGATTCTTTGCTACCTTCATAACAAGAACTAAAACAAGAGCAATATTGCAGACTTGGACCACTGAAAGATTATAGTGAAAAGGAACAACCTGTTAAAAATCAGAATGGAATTAATAATACTGTGCATCTGATCAATTCACCTTCTGGCATCAAGTCAGGGCTTTATGCAATGAACAGTTACCTCAGCATTTCTTCTGTATGGTTCTGCCTGAAGTGAAATCACAGCTTCACTGAAGTCAGATAACAAAATTCTCATTGACTTCATGATGCTCTGAATTCTGTCAGCTTAAATTGACATCATAGGAGGGTTCTGTAAAGTCAGATAATGGTTTTGATATGGGGAGAACTTCAGAGAATAGTTTTCATTTTTTTCTGAAAGTATATTTCACAACCACCAGACTCCTTTATTATATACAGATAAAGTTATCCTAGTATTTGAAGCAAAAAACCCAGTGTTTCTCTTTCAGCTTTGTACTTGTGTTCCTGTAATCACAAATATTGAATTGAGTTGTTCATAAAAGGAGGGAAAATTGCAGGGAACAAAAGCGTCCTTCCTATGATCCCCAAATTAGACAGTATTTATTTCAAAGCTTTGGAAACTGTTGGCCAGCTCTGACATTTAGAAAAAACATCTTAGAAAAAAAGGACTATGTAAAAAGTCCAAACCTTATCATTTGAGCTTAATTATCCCCTGAAAATGCTTGCCTTTTACAATGGTGATAAAACATAGAAAATGCAGTATAAACAGACAGTGCAGTATTAAGGCTTATGTTCCTTACCTGCATTTCTGAAAAGGGGGAAGGGTTTTTTAACATTGCTTAGGCTGGCTTTATGAAATAGCACTTGTCAGCAGAGTTTATATAGCCTTGTTACTATTATGTTTATATAACAAAAAAAATATCCAGGGTCTGTTTCTTCCTCTTATCTAACCAGCTTATTTTATGTTACATATACTATTGATTACATTTTTTTTTTATTCTATAGATTACGTTGTCTATAAGGTCCCTTCCAACCCTAACCATTCGATGATTCTGTGTGTGAGTACAGATAATGATAAACTCACACTGGAGTGTACTTGGCTTGTAAAATTCTTATGCAACTCTGTGGAGTTACTGTTACTAAAAAACCATTCTGGAAACCAAAGGGCCTGTTTCAGCAGCCCAGTCTTGATCCTTTATTGCGGCCAGTGTCTTGGATGAGTGCAGGTGTACATGTGATTATGAACTTAGAATGGTCCAGGAATATTTAAGATCAAAAATACCTCCAATGTAGAGGTTAATTTCTCATGAATAATGGCTACGAAATAATTTGGTATTTTTCCACCCTAACCTTCATAATATACCCTTCTGTAAGAGCAGGCTGGATAATAAGAAGTGTCAGTCAGCATCTTGTTGTAAACTCCACTGTTTGGCATTTGTTGTGATTTTATAATAATATTAATAATTTTTTTTTTTGCTTCTTTTCATCATATATTTTAGCCTTCAGAACTTATTTTCTTTACAGCATTTTCCCTGTAGTTGTGAGGGATTTCCGTGTATTTGTAGAGAATCTAACATAATGCATTAGTTCTGTAGCTGGAGTATTAAAAAGCAAGAAGCATAAGACTTGTGATTCTGAGAACTGGTAATACTGCTTTTAGGATTTAAGAAGATTTTTTTATTTTTTTTTAATGGAACATTTATACGCTTGTATGTGAATTCGTTACATGACATACACCATGGTTAGCAACAGCTTTTGTGTATCATGGCTCAGGTTCCCATACACTCCTGACAGTATGTATATTCATGAGATTCATGACATTTTCCTGCATCTGCTCTTATAACAGATTTCGTTTCAAAGCAGCACTTCATTGATGTAGTACACTGACACATTTTAGGTATAATTGCTTTTCATCTGGTTGTGTGATTATTTTGTGACACCTAGTGGATAAATTGATAGTAGTGCTGATTTTAATTTCCTTGGGTTTGTTAGATTCTCTTGACAGACATTCTGGCCTGGAAACTCAATTCACATTACAAACACGTAGACTCTCTTCCTTTTTTACTTTCTCCCACCAGCTAACTTTGCTCATGGAATAACTTGCTTATAGCCAGGTGAACAAATACCCAACACCAGTCTTGAGGAGTCCCTAAATAATACAAGGTAGTAAACATTTGAAAATGTCGTTATATCATTTAGTCAGGATCCCTCCATCTGCAGAGTGTGATCTTCACACTCAACTTTTCCTACTGTATCAGCTTTTTTGTGATGTGCTTCAAACATGCAATTCCCTTAGGTATATGCTATATAAAGTTATAAAAGGTTACAAAGGAGTACTTATTAACCTATGAGGAGTCTTAGAAATAGCCATTCCTTTACTGTCCTTAGAAAATGAAATCTGATAAAAAAATTAAAATATTATTCTATACGCACAAGAATGTTTTCAGAATATTTACGTCCAGAAACAGTCTGGAAATGCCTTAAATGCATGACCTACTTTCACAACTATGATATATCTTGTGAAGTATATATTAATTTACACGTCATGGACTCTGTGCCTGAAGCTTAAAGTCATTTCTCCTGCAGGAGAATGTTGAAATACTGTCCAGTGTGTTTGGTATAAATATGTGTTTGCTATGTATACATGTTTGCTATAAATGCTGTGAGATAGAAAAGTAAGTATTTTTATATGCCTCTATTTTTTATGTTGATAAGGGAAGGGGAATTAATTATTTCAGTTGCACCGAATCTGCTTGCTGTATGGCTGGGTTGGTACTATTAGTGTGCATGTTACTATCATCAGAGAAGGTATAATATGCTACTTGCCAGACAATTTGTAAAGGCTGAAATCTTCCAGCATCCCACGGCAGGCATGGAACAATAGCTTACATGATAGCTAAGATAAGATTTTAGTAGTTTTTAAAAAGGAGCTAAAAGGAAAAGGAACTATAAGGCATATAAATTTGGAGATAAGAGGTTATGTATTTTTCATAGGTGGGGAATTGGAATGGAATTGTGCAGAGGACATGAAAAAATTGATTTTAAAGACCATTTTCAAGATTTTAGGTTTCAACTTGTCACTCTTCAGAGAAAATGTGTTGCATATTTCCACTCCCAAGAGGCTTTCAAAATCAGAAAATGTAATACTAAACTGTGCCTTTAATACTTAATACCGACTGACGAGGCGCTCTTTTCCTGTGCTCTTCCTAGCTGCTCGTCCTAACAGTTCTCTTGTGACTTTCATTTATGTAAAATTAGGGCCTGTAGCAACAGCATCATGAATAATGGACACAAAGTATCTAACACACTGTGGAGCTCTGGCAAAGATCGGCTCACTTTCTACCACCTGAAGCCTGCTTTAAGACCGTTAATGAATGTTTAACCAGTGAAAGCTTTAGTCTCAGGTAAAAAGACTTACACCACTGTAATTCTATGGAGAGCCCTGGTCACCTGAGAAAACATCAGGTTGTCTAGGGAGCCAAAACAGGCAGTGCTGTGTGTCTGGCCACCCGAGCTCCTCCCCTGTAATTCATGAGGAGCGCTTCCTGTGCCAGCACCGTACTGGGGTCACTGGCCCAGTACCCTGGGCACTCCAGAAAGTCTTCAACCCCCTTGGGGGTCAAATTGTACCATTGCAGTGAAAATGGCAATTTTTAGTGTATGTCATCATCCTCCCCCCCCCCCCCTTGCTTTTTTAAGGCTTGTGTTTAAGCTTGGTCTGAATCTTAGACTAGGCTCTGCGTTGGCTAATAAGGCTGTTAATCTCACAAGCTCATGCAGCAGGTGTGTGTGTAAGCCTTCTTTTAGGTGCCTTTGTTGCCACCTGCGGCATGGAGTACTCTGAATGGAAAATAACTGATCGGAGCAGAGGCAAAGCAATTGTGGCAAAAGCACATGTGTATATTTTTTTAATCATAACACAACTTCAGACAATATCAAAGGGTGGTAACAAAGCTGTTACTGTGCACAGAGATCATCTGCTGGTAACCAAAGAAAAAGAGTAACTAAAAGGAAAAGGGGATCTCGGTAATTAGCAGTGTTGTTAGCAGCAAATTCTTGGAGGTCCCTGGAAGTTAGAAGCATGCAAGAGGCAGGGCCCGGCTCAGACTCCAGAGGGACAGCAGAGGAAGAGGACACAGGGCAGGATGTGAATCAGAGAGCCACTGCACCTTCAAGAGGCAGGCACTGCAGGCTGTCCCTTGGCTGGAAGAAGCTTCTCACTGTCACCTGGTGTGCCATAGCCAGGGGCATGAAAATGTCTAACGGGGTCAATGAAAATACTTGCTCTTACAAATGGGCTTCTTTGATCAGCTCTATAGCCTCCCCTTCCCTGAAAAAAGTAACCAGAAATAAACAGCCTGCTTCAGGTTTTGGTTTGCTAAGCCTCTAGCAAACTTGTTAATGTATGTGAACTTCCAGGCTTCTGCTTCTTCACTGTCAGGTTTAACCAAGCCCAGTGGCTTGAGCCAAAATGCAGTCCAGACCTCAGAACATTGTTCTGAAATGGAAATGAATTTTAAGCTTTTAACAGTATTTTAAAACAAACATACCACATAGATTGGTGATTTCATGCCAGCTTTTCATATAATGCTATCCAGGATTTCAAATGCTATGGGTATAAAGTGATCATGACAAATGGAACAGTTTGTAAAGGATGGATTTTGCTTGCCTGCTGTAATACAAAGCTTATTGTTCATTAGCACTCAAGTAACTTTATCCTGGTTTTGGTGCTGGCAAATGTGAGTATGCATTGATGTAAATGCAAAATTTTAGACTAAAACCTTGTAATGCTGGGTTATTCACAACTTTGGTCTAATCCTGGTTCCCAGACTACTAATTTCCTCACTCCTACTTGTCAGCTGCTTGATCTCACTAAAGTCTAAAATTTAAAATGAAAGCTTTATGGGGCAAAGGGCAGAAGATGTTTTTTACCAACTAGAATTATTGGCAAAGCTACATTTCTGCAAAATGGATTTCAGTTTCTGGTTGAGGCTTAGAACATATCCTGACAGGCATTCCCTCTTGGTGGTTAATTAAGTTAGGACTTGCACATACTGGTTTATTGCATGTCTTTTAAAAAGAAAAAGAGTTTCCAGGGATTTAGATCCATTTCAGATTGAAAACTCAGTTTTCCCAAAAGGGAATTTGTGGTTTGAGATTGGGAATAGTAAGGAGGATGTCAGATGAATATTGTTTTCACAATCATCTTGTGAGTCTGTTTAATGTTATTTTCCTAGCTTACATAAGGAACTGAAATAAATAACACTTCCTGTCAGTGGTATCATATAGGTTAGATGTGATATGGTATGAATTGCATGTATTAAAAAAGAAAATCTGCTTGACTTAAAAGTCACATGGCTTACTTAAGATTCTTTATGTAGTAAATGTTTTTTCCATCCCAAAATGCTTATAAACATTTCTCAATTGCTTGTGGGATGGCTGAGTTGGAGAGACCAGCAGACTGTGATTCTGACTGTTCTCTACATCTGTGATTGTGCCCAGTTTTTACTTTCAAGGAGCTCAAGGAGAGGTGGGAAATGTGAAATTTTTAAGGAATGGACATCACATGAAATCAAAGATATGGGTGTTTGACTTAGATGTCCTATTTTGTGTTCAGAGATGTTAAGCAAATCCAGGTGATGTCAGCTGGGTTATGTGACTTCAGCTCTTCCAAAAATAGGGTCCAATATTCAACATCCTAAAATTTGTGAATATTTGTGAGGGAGGGAGGATGAAGGGAGGATGTGGTGTCATTAATATTTCATTTTTGTGTCATCTGCATGAATACAATCTGCGTTAGAGCATGGAGATAAATTATGAATGTTTAGGGAGTGCTTACTATAAGAAAGGTGTTCTATGCCCCTTTCATTCTTGCTATCTCTGACAAGAGAAGATAAAACTGACATTTTCTTAGCTGTTTCCTTAACAAGAAACAATCCCTAATTTGCCATAGCTTCATCTGCTCTTACTGCAGACACCTATCTCCCAGATAATCCATCCCTTGCGTTTTTACTTTTATGTATGGCAAGATAGCAAGGGTACTTCCCATGACGGGGGGGGGTAGAACTAGATGATCTTAAGGTCCTTTTCAACCCTAACCATTCTGTGATTCTATGATTTGTGTTTCATAAGACATACCTCACCCTCAGTGGATTTGCTATTTCCACACAGGTTTCATCTCCCCTGGACACTGGCCTCACCTGATTTCTGAGCATTAGGATCCAGTAATCATTTCTGCCCTGGAGAGCTCAGGAACACAGCCCTGCAGGGGTCCCTTGTGCCACCACCGCTGCTGCTCTTGCAGCCACCCATGTCACACCTCGCAGCCACCTTAGACCTGGACAGAAAGCCCAGTGGGGTGAACAAAACTCGACTGGGAAGTAAGTAGATGGAAAGATTATGCCTGGCTATACTAGCGCCTAGTTAAAAGATACTAAAAAGTCAGTGTACACAGGCTAATGTTCTTCTGCAGCCAACTGAGAAGGACAGACACTTGTACAGAGAGCTGTCTGAGCAGGACTCTGAATTGAATTCTAGAAAAACCTGTGCACCTCCATCAAATGTAGGAGGAGGCTGTGGAAGCTCAGTCCTGTGAGCATTTCCCATTGTGCCTGCCTAAAGTTCTGACAGAATCTGCCCTGTATTATTAAGTTACAGTAAATTTTCACAACTGGTGAAGGAGCTGTCCCTTGCCATTTTAGAAGCAGCTGTATTTAAGTAATGGGCAAGATCATGATATACATCATACTTTACAGGAGTCACAAAATCTGTATTTGTAGAATACTTTTTACTTCTTGAAGGATGAAGGCAGAGTATCATTTTTGTTATATTTAGTTAAAAATATATTTTAAAATATTGTATGTGAAGTTTGTCATACATAGATCCCAGGAAACTGAATCCTTCCCTCCACCAAATATTTTCTATCTGAAATCTCTAGGAAAGTTGCCTGCCATGGCGCTGCTCTGTCACAACTCTGCCTTGAAAGAATGATGTGGCAGTTCAGTTTCCTGCCCCATCCAGATCCTGTTGAATTCAGTCAGAAAGCTTCCCATAGCTGCAACATCCACCATAGCAGATCCTCAGCCATTTATCCCACAACCAGTCTTGCCAGCAAAGGTTTGTGACGTTTTTAATAATGAAGAGACTGTAAGAGCAGAACAGTGACTTTACATCACTTTGGAAGCCACAAGATAATTGTTTTATGGAGAGGTGTTAGAAACTGCTGGTTTGACCTGTATCCAGACCCTCAGCCTTCCTAGGGAACATCCCTAACTTGCTGCGGGCCTCCAAGCCATCTTTTTCCCTGGTGTACTCAGGGTGCACTACCTAGGACATACACCAGGTGCACTTATCGTCCTCCAGGGAGCCCAGTGAGGTTTTGTGTTTTCAGTCATCCTGAGGCTTTGGATGGAAGGTGCTCTGAAATTGCAAAATGCTTAATAAGTAAGGTTTTTAATTATATAACAATCCTACTTTAAAACTGTCTTCTTTCTATTGCATCATAGAAATAGCAGACTTGGACCTCTGCCTTTTTAAAAGTGACTGCTGAGGTATTTATTAACATTTTTCGGTGAGCAATGGAAGTTGGAATATGGAAATGTCATATTTTTCCTAATATTAAACAGTAATTAAACTAGAAACATGAGTCTTGCCAGATAGTTATTTTGTATGCATGTCTTCTTCATAGAAAGAAAATGAACATGCATTTTTCTTCCATTAAGTATTTTAAAGTTCATCCTTGTTTGGTGATCTAGTAAATTAAAATAAGTTTATAACAGCTTGTGAGAGCAGAAGACTAATTAATTTTGGGTGTTGGATATTCTCTTCCAATTTTGTCTGCTAAGGAGTACTACTAATGCCCATAATTCAGATCTTACAGAAAATAGTATTACACAAAGGTTATGGTACTTTACAAATAATTATTTTGATATCTTTCTGAATTAACAAATGACTCCTATTTTTGTGGGAAAATGCACACCAAGGCAACATTATGTCAGAACTGCACATAAAGAAAAAAATCTTGAGCATCATTATCATTGTAGAAAATAAGAGAATCCTTTCGAAATGGTTAATAAGAGCTCAAAAGTTTTTCAGCAATGTTGAACACTTTCCAATATCCCACCTAGCAGAGTACTTAAAAGTGAAAGTGAAGTCAAGCTATATTAAAGATAGGCAAGAAGTGTAAATCCCTAGAACTTATTCAGGCTTTCCAAAATGTTACCATTGTTTGGATCTGCATTTTTGCTTCTGTCTCTTAGGGTCACTGAAATCAACTGTAAGTGTAGGATTGTAATCCAAAATTTCCAGTTACTTGAGGTGTTTGAGTCTGTGGGGTTGTTTGGGCTTTTTACTACTGTGAATGCATCCTTTTAATGCCAGATTGGTCCTTCAAACTGTTTTCCACTGGACTGTTCAGCATAAAGAGTTGCTACACTGAAATATTTCATTGTTTTTATTCTTCCACTATAAAGCAAATGCTTGTACAAAACTCTCACTTTGAAGTAAATCACACAATGCACAGATTTCCTTCAGTTATGTTATGTAACACTGATATATTTATATAAGCATAGGGTTTATTTTATGCTGAAAGAACTTTCTGTGAGGGGACTGCACAATACACAGGTACCCGCCCTGCGTTGCTAAGATACCCTGATGGCATAGAATTTTAGCTGAAGCTCCAATACAAATTCTTGACTCTTAGGGAAAACACTGAGATCTCTGACCAAATGCATAAAGAATCGTAGAGTCACAAAATGGTTTGGTTTGGGAGGGACCTTAAAGCTCATCCAGTTCCAACCCCCTGCCACAGGCAGGGACACCTTCCACTAGACCAGGCTGCTCAAAGCCCAGTTCAACCTGGCCCTGAACGCTGCCAGGGATGGGGCAGCCACAGTTTCTCTGGGAAACCTGGGCCAGTGCCTCACCACCCTCATAGTGAAGAATTTCTTCCTAATGTCTAATCTAAATCTCCCCTCTGCCAGTTTAAATCCTTTACCCCTTGTCCTGTCACCACATGCCATTGTAAAAAGTCCAGATTTCTTGTAGGTCCCCTTTAGGTACTGGAAGCTGCTGTAAAGTGTCCCCGGCACCTTCTCTTCTCCAGGCTCAATAAGCCCAACTCTCAGCCTGTCTCTGTAACAGATGTGCTCCAGCCCTCTGATCATCTCCGTGGCTTCCTCTGGACTCGCTCCAACAGGTCCACATCCCTCTTCTGTTGTTGCCCCCCGAGCTGAATGCAGGACTGCAGATGGAGTCTCACAAGAGCTGAGCAGAGGGGCAGGATCCCCTCCCTCAACCTGCTGGTCACGCTCATTTTGATGCAGCTCAGTATACAGTTGGCTTTCTGGGTTGCGAGTGCACACTGAAGTCAACTCGTTCTCATCAACCAACACTCCCAAGTCCTTCTCCTCAGGGCTGCTCTCAGTCCATCCTCTGCCCAGCCTGTAGTTCTGTTTGGGATTGCCCCAGCACAGGTGCAGGACCTTGCAGAAGATGTTGGGGTTTAAATGTTTTACCTTAAAAAAAAGGGTTACAGGGTAGGATGTTTTTCAGAGGATTATTCAGAGATAATTGACCTTGCAAAAAACCTGACACTAAGAAAATTTAGGTATTTAAAACTCTTCAGTACACAGAGAAGATTAGCATGCTTTCTGCTACAGAGCTTTCCAAATTACTTTCTTTGGTAATGGTCACAAAGTGGCTTCTACTACCAGTTTTTACCAATTTACACTAATGAGACGTTGAAATCGCTCATGCTAGTCCTTCTGTGTAGTGCAAAAAGAATATTTTAATGTATATTCTTTTTGGCCTACAAAGGCATTGATGTCACAGGATGTGAAATCCAGGGTTGTGTGCTATCTCTTCCATTACAGTAGTCTCAGAATGGATGGAGTTGCACTGTTCTTGTTTAGTGCAACAAATAAGCACCGTGTACAGCTCGCAGCAGCCAGTAACGACTTTCTACATGTGGTCTTAGTTCACAGCTGAAGTGATCTTTGAAGCTTATGGTATAATATTGCCTTTTGTAGATTAACACAGATATCTAATTGGGTCAGACATCTGCATTCTCGTTCCTTATCTGTTTCTTTTAAAAGGGTGTTTGTTCCTTGAAGGTGAAGTAGCCAATACATCTGTCTGCCTGTCTCTGCAATGCTCTTAGCATTTAAGTAAATCTAAAAAAACACCTTTTCTATTTCTTCACTATGCTTTTTCTCTTGCCTATCTCTTTTGAACTGGGGGTCCCCATGAGCCATGGTGTAATTGTGGTAGTAACAACTGAATGGAAAAGCTGGTCCTAGGCATGGTTCTCCCAGAGAAAATGCACAGAGACGCTGCTCTGTTTTTGCATATGTTCTCACTCACCTTATAACTGTTTCAGTATGCAGTGAAATGAAACTGATATGTATGTGGTTTCTCTTACTCCTCTCTTTTTAGGTCCCCATATCAGTTATGCTGAAAGCAGTGGCAGATTACTTCAGTTACCCTGAAATGTGACCTACAACCTTTGGGGTGAGATCTGCTTTATAGTGAAACATCACTTTAATTTATCTGTGGATGATGTATGTATCATTTAGCAATTTCTTTAGCTAACTGCTAACAAAAAGTAAGTTAGCTTAATAAGTCAGGGTATTTGCTTTCAAAGTTCACTTATTTATTAAAGCAATATTTATATGACAGTGTGGACTGGTATGTCAGTTATTTTCACTTCTTTAGATCTGCCTCAAATGAGAAGTGCTGTGGACCATCAAACCAGCTGATGGGGAATAACAGCCCCCTCAAATTCTAGCATATGTGTGATGTTATACTATAGTGGCAATTTTACTAGTCATATTAACCAAAGTCTTTGTAGTACCATAGGGTACTACAGAGCTCAGTTACTGTTCATTGAGGAGTGGCATATTGTTTATTAGGCCATAACATTTCCACACAATCTTAACAAATTTTTTGTTGTCTTACGGGTTTGACCATGCAGAACTCGGGAAATTCAGTTAGAGAAGCACAGCCCTTCCATGTTAAGATAATAGAGAAATATCTGGAAGCATGTTAAACCATCCCTCTAAGTCAGCATCTGCGCTCTTAACTAATAGCAATGCCTTTCATGAAGTGACAAAACTGGCTTGATAAGATGCAGTCAAGTCAGAGCTGGAAGTACAAAAGTACATTTATTAAAAATGAATGCTGTATCCTCTTTTGCCTTGTGTGTCTTGTCACTGACATGACTTCACAAGTTGCAAATCTATTAAACATTTCAAACATGAAACTAGAGCTCATTAAGCAAAATGTTGACTGGTATATAACTGTTTCAGACTCAAGACTGTTAATATTTGTCTCCAGAGTTTTTTGTCTTCTAGGTTGTCACCAAGCAATCCAGCTGTCTGGGAGTACAGCTTTTGTTTCATCTGATCAGAGTCTGACTGTCCTTTGGGGTGAGGTAGTAGGTTGTATAGTTTTAGGGTTATGCCCTGCCTGTCAGATAACTATACAATCTACTGTCTTTCCTGAAGTGGCTGTGATATCATCGCTGGATATAAATTCAAAAGACAAAGCAAATATTTTTCAACTGTAACTTTCTCTGGCTTTGTCTACATGTTACATTTGGTTCTCATAGCAGGGTTATGAAAGTACACAAATTCCCTTATAGTGTTTAGATTCCTGTATTTCCCATTCAGGTTCAAAAACAATTTACTTTCTGTCATTTTCTCAGAGAAGGTGGGGTGTGACAGGGCACAGAGCTAAACCCAACCTGCGATGTACTCACTATGCTCAGCTTTCATGGACTGCCATGAGAGTGGTCATTTAGAAATAGCTGATGTATTTTCCTTACTTTGTGACATATGTGTTCATTTTCAACAGAAAATGCCACTCTTCATTCAGCAGCTATTTAAATCCACTTTGCATAGGATGTTTGAGGAAATATGAAGTGATGAGTTGGACAAAAAACAATGATGATGTCTTCCAGTTGCTTGCATCCTGCCATGGAACTGGTAAATACTTGAGCCCTAAGTGAAGAGTTTTCCTTTAATCAGTCTTTTGTACACTGATTTAACTTGCTTTTTTATTACACAATGCTAATTTGGAGGGACAGTGCTTGCCACTGCGGTTGTTATGTCTTTGTGGTCACCCTACCAATTCTGACTGACTTCCAGGTAGAACTGTGAGGAAGTTCCAACAGGGTATAATTATGATCTTTTTAAGGCTAAAATATGTGTGGGCTAAAAAGTGTATTACTTGCAAATGGTGAAATGTTACTTCCCTTCAGAAGACACACTTGATGCTCTAACAGGATGAGGTAGTAGGTTGTGTGGTTTCAGGGTAGTGATTTTGCCCCAATCAGGAGATAACTATACAACCTACTGCCTTCCCTGATAAGCAGCATAACAACATCACTGTCTTAAGTCACAGAAAAACAAGAGCTAAAATACACTTCTGAGGCCAGCAAAGTAAGTCTACGTATAATTGTTATTATCCTGTCCTTACTAGTTCTACATTTAGTGTCTCGTATTATTTTTAATAACTTCCAGCAAAATAATTATCTTTTTAAATTCTTTATTGTGCAAAATTGAATTAAAGACTTTTTGCTTATTTCAAAGTTTGTCTGCTCTTGATCTGTTCTGTTTCTGGTTCATATGAGTGGAATGAAGTTATCATGGGAAATGATTCCAAAACCACTGTGAACTTGCATTCAAGATGTTCATATTTCCTCGACATCTAAATTTGAATTAAACAACTTTTACTAGCAATGCACTGTTCTTGTTCAACCTTACCTCCCCCTCAGGAATCTTCCAGTGTTTTACAAATAATACCAGATTAAGTCACACTACATTCTTCAGCAGGTCAGCCTTATATTACAAATAGAAAGTAACAATGAAAATCAAGGACCAGATTTAAAAAAACAAAACCAGACATGGCTTTGGTCCCTCAGTTTCCCATAAGCAGGCTCATTTCATTTAAATGCCCGCAGAAGAGAATTCTCTGCTATCTAAGGTACAAATTGCATCTGGAGAACCATGGATAGAAAATATTAGGTCCATTATAGACATATGTTACATAAAATAAAGCCTTGCTCATGTAAAAAGCATTACCCTCCTATCTGTAGCTAGGCAAGCTGTGACATCCACTGTGAGAGCAAATGAAAAGAAAAAGATGTTATATTTGACAGGAAAACTGGGTATTTATTGCTCCTCTGGTCCAAGAATACCACATGTATCTGGACTCAAATGATATTTGGGGTCATTCAACACCTCGAAACAGGGCCTTTTGTTAATCCCTTTAATGAAAGGTTAGGAATGTTATTTGACTCGTGCTCATAGAGAGGGATAAAGGCCGTTGGTACGAGAGGGAAAATTGCTGCATGTCTGAAAAACAGGAGAATAGGCGATACTGCGGCTGGTTTTAATCTTCTCTATTCTTCTTGCTGTTTAAAGAGGATCTCTTAATTTAAAACTGCTGTAAGGATACTTACCACGCTGGCCTTGCTCAGGGGCTGCGGAACACACATTGCAGATTCTGAACTCTTTCTTCTGCTGAAAGTGCAGACTCACAGCTGCAGTGGAAACATCTTAGATGAGTATGAGTAGTGATCGTGTTGTGGGTAGCTTAAAACATCCTGCACCTCTCCAGGGTACAAAATTGTCTAGAAATTTCTAGCTTAGTCTTATATCCAGTAAATAGATAGCAAATGTTCTGTATGGGAGAAAGGGGTGAAAGGGGGGAAAACTCCTTCCGTGTTCTACAACAGCCTGTTAGATCTTGCCTCTGAAGTCATTTTGAAATCTTCCGGCTCTGCCTGGGTCAGCATTTTGTTATTGGTAATGAGCTGTGAGTTTTCAGATTCTAGTCATTCTGGCAATCCCATTAAAACAAAGGGCCAAAAAAATCCATAGTGTTCTCTTCTCTAGGGTCTACAATAAATGCCAAAACATGTGCCTATATTTAGCAGTGTGCAAGCCTGCAGTTAATCATGTCTGTCCTTAGCAGTAGGTGTCATTATAGCTAATGGGAACTCCAAAAGAAACTTTAAAGCACAACTCCATGGAACAAAGTATTTTCCAGAACTATATCCTGAAAATGTTTGTATCAAAACATAACTAGTAGCTTGGGCTGCTGGAATCATGACGAAAAACAAGCTGGTTTTTAAAATTCAAGTCAACATCACTTCTTGAAGTCACGCGCCACTGTGTTGCCCACACATAATTATGAGTACATATAACCTGATAAATATAACATACACTTCTATAATCTGTGCCATCTTAATCTTTTTATCTTTTTTTATCAGTGTAACAGCAGCAGTAATTGATGAACAGAAGTTTAATGCATCTTGCTGGAACGAAGCCTTTACATGTTGTTTATAACAGGCCAGGTGAAAAGTAGTGAGCACAAAGTCTTCTGTGAGGCCAGGATTACAGTTGTTAAGTTTCCCTTCTGTGCCTTGGAGAAAGTATGTGGTGTTTTGAGACAAGGTACAAAAAAGACATCAAGCAGATCCCTGTCATTAAAGCCTCTGTTGTGGAATTTTACATCTCTGCTGTGTGGATGCATGAAGCATTATACCTCTTCTTCTGTGATCCTGTTCAAGCTGTTAGGATTTTGCTGATTCTATTTTTAATGTGAGTAAACCTCCATATTCTCTAAACCCAGATGCCCAGCATGAAAATTTTGACTTTCTTTTGCAAAACACTAATGCAAAGGTAAATGTTTTTAGGCAGTTTTAGCAACAGGCTGTGCTGCCAGCCCCACTTGTGAAAATCCAGCATTGCAACTGTGCATAGGTACCGTGAAATGCCAGCTGCTGGGGCTGTTCCTCCATGGTTGCTTTTGAGAGCGCAAAGACCTTGAACACAGAAGTAGTTCCCAGGCACTCCACTGAAAGCACGAATTACAAAGCGGGATTTGTACTGGGAGAGAATCCAAAAATGCACTGAGACCGTAGCTGGCATGCCAGTTTGTGCTGGTACAGATTCAATATGATACACCACGTACTGCTAAACAGGGGTGGCACTTGTGGTTGCAGAGAGAGAGCTGGTGCTCCTCTGGAAGTAAAAAATGCCTGCTTTCCCTTGTGCTAAGAAAGGTTCCACACATCAGACCACGTCCCATACTGGAACACAAATACTAAATGAGAACAAAACAAAATGTGAGCAAAAGTCATCTGTGGTGAAACAACATGCGCCATTCAGAGAATCGGAGGTCTCAGCATATTGGTAATTACCATGAATGCGGTTGTGCACAACAGTTACCTAGAGATGGTGTAGCTAAAATGTCGTTGGGTTTGGAGGGGATTGTGTAACTAACACTGAGCAGTTCTCACAATATGAATGCATACCAATTCTGGGAATAATGGTTGATTACTGATGAAATACAGTCATTTCTGTCGTGAAATGCAACAGCAAATTGGAGGTGGGAAGGTAGGCTGGAGGATTTGATTAAAACTGGAAAAAGGACTGGTAAAAGCAAGGTGGTGCTCATACAAGCAGGAATTTGACCAGGACTCCATGGTGAAACTATAAATGCTTGGGGAAAAAAAACAAAACAAAACCCAGGAATACCATTAAGCAGGAAGGTGCTGCCTCTTGCACTGAATTGACTTTTCCACCAGGCAGGCAGATGGAAAGAAGCAGCTCCATGCACATGCTCCATCACTGCAGGCAAAGTCGAGTGACATCAAAATGCTACAAGAGTTACAGACACCAAGAAGTGGTGTAAATCTTCACATCTCTGTATGAGAGGTGTTGGCTCTTCTGGGCTGCTTCCCTGTAGCTGTCTGCATTGGTCTGAATTACTACACTAATTAATACATGTAATGGAAGTGCAAGAGCTGAAGTCCACCTACAGGGGCCAGTCAGTAGCAGGATGCACCAAATTGTGCCCCACTTGCTGGTTTTTGAAGCAAAAAGAATGGCCCTTACAAAAATTTACTACCCAGGATATGCTCCAGGGCCTTCAAGCGCAGCCTGTAGCTCTGATTAAATACAACCTCAGCTATCTTCCATAGTGCTTGAACTCAAAGTTGTATTCAGGTTTGGGCTGTAGCGCAGCCTCCTTTATTCTAGGTTGCAGATATACTTGCCTGTGGCAACGCTGAAGCACATAGCCATGTCTGCCTGGTTTATTCTCCTTGTGCATTGCAGGAGTTTCACCAAGACAACATCAAGGAAGCAAATCTGGGCTTCTGCTAAAAAGCCTCCAGGACCGTGGGCTTTGCAGAACAGGCAGAGCTGTGAGCAGCTGAGCTGCAGACATCTTTGTTGCTGCAATGCAGATGCAAGAAGTGGAATTGGTGGGAAGAAGTAGAACTTGGCCCAGTCCTAAGAGCAGCACACTGAACTTGAATGAGAGGAGTATTTACAAAACATTTTTCACGCTATATTTGCATTTGTGCACCATCCGTGAAGGTACCCAGGTACTAACTTCCATTACAAAAACTATGGGAGATGGGAGCCTGTGAAGATGTCTGCAAGGATCTGGGATTCAGTGACTTAGATGTCCAGATCTCACAAAAAAAATCAACGCCAGCGATGCTTAACAGAGCAAGACAAAGACATCAAAAAAAAAAACCAAGGCCTAAATACACACTGATTTTCAAATAGGTCTATGTTCCTAAGTCACTTTGGCACTTCTAATTATTTTACAATTAACAGTAATGATTACCAGTCATGCTAAGCATTTGGTGGTATAAAGGCTTTTGTCTGGCTGTGGAATACAGTTCATGTCTAGTCTCCAACACAAATCAAAACCACATGAGTAACCAGGTTAAGAGACAACCAAACTGTAACTAAGTTCCCTGATGTGGCATATGTTTGTATTCCAGCCAGGGCCTGAGGCTCTTACTTGAGATTTTCCCTGTCCAGCTTGCATATGCAAACGTAAACAATAATACTTCCATCCTCAAGGAGCCCAAGTGAGATTTTACAATGCAGACAAACGCATTAGTGTGTTAAAAAGGTCTCTCAATCAGCTGAAAGTGTGCAGTGGTTTACATATTAGTGTACGGTTTTAATTAACACTTGGAAGAGTGCAAGAAACCCTTGATGCCCTTAGAACTTACACAAATAAAAGTACCTTTCTTACGTGTTTCTCAATGTCAACATCTAAACTGCAAATAAAGGAATTCCTGATAAGGTAAATTGGCATATACCTGTCGTGAAAAATGGCAGCTTCATCCTTCCTTCTCACAGCAAGCCAGGTCTCAAACATCTCACTTGTGGTGATGAAAACATCTCGTTGTTTGTGAAACTGTTAAGAGTAAAACACAGTTTGCAGCACTTGAGGGCCTGGGAGGTTTCAACCTAATCTCAGTCTTTACAGGCCTTCCTGAGCAGGTTGCTCCCCTGTTGACACACACACGCTCTTCTCTCTGGATTTAACCTGAATCTGGTACCATCTGTCTTATGTCTGTTAAAAGCTACCCTGCAAGCTTCACAAATGGTGCTGGAGCAGTGACTGTTTGGAAATCAGGTGGGAAATCACACAGGTTCTATTTTATTTAAGGTTGGCTTGCTGGCTTGTTCTAGTGACTTCCACTGAGGTGTAGCATGTGATACGTACCCATGGTTACAGCATAAACCCTTTTTTCCCTCTGAAGTTTCAACATGTCCAAACCTCTGTTTTATATTTTCTTTTTTTCACCCCTTTTTTGCTATTTACTGTGGATGAAATAAAATTATTGATGGCCCGTGATTTCATGGTTTACCTTCTATTTCCCCATCTTATCAAAACAGAGAGGGAGTTTGGAAGTTTGATTGGACAAATTAGTTTCTGTTTTATGCCCCTCTGTGCTTCAGCAGCTTCTCCAAAGCTTAAGTTTTAACTGTAGCAAAAGGAATTCCCATAAACACATGGCATTTCAGACATTCATCATATTGTACTAGCTGACAGAAAATAAGAAATTTTCATTCCCAAATTTTATTAAAATTTGTGCAAAATGAGAAGTAGGAAAATCTCCCTCAGAAAGTTTCCATGCTTGGAAGATTTTTCACACTAGAGGCAAGGAAAAGAGATTGGATTATCGAGGTAGTGTATCCATAGCTCAAGCTGTTCCCAAATTTCTAACAGAGGAGCTACATCTACATGAGTTTGGTTAAGAATGTGAACACACAATAGGAAGTGGTCATTGCTCATGTAAAGCTTAAGGAGCTACAAAAGGAAACTGCTCTCAGCTGACGGTGATGTAATCCTGCCTCCTGCTACTTGAACCATACTCAGCATCTGCAGCTGGAAGACAAGAAGAGGTTTGACTATATAGAAACATGTGGTGACTTTGTTTTTCAGATGATGCCAAGTGGAGGCAAACACCTCGATACACGACATAGAATCATAGAATAGCTAGGGTTGGAAAGGATCTTAAGATCATCAAGTTCCAACCCCCCTGCCATGGGCAGTGCCAGGGCTTTGCTCCAACTTGCCAATACACAAACCTGCAGCTGTGCATCACATTCAGCAGGGTATTCCCCCAAAGGCAGCAATGTGAGCTTTTGCCCAAAACCAGCATTCTTATCACTGTCCAAGCCTGGAGAACCCTAGGAACATCTTTTGTGTGCTCTGGGCTAATTGCAGACCAAGCTTTTAATCATCAGGAGCACAGAGGATACATTACTCATTAGATGCTTACAATTTCTACCTTCATTTAGCTAGCCTGATGGCTGAGGGAGAGAGAGCACCAGGAGCCCAGGAGGAGCTGGAGCAGTCTGTGGGGATACATGCTGGCAGAGGGTGCAGGGTGCTGGGCACAGCTCTCTGCTAACAGGGAAGAGGGAAGGGGTGAGCCCCTCTTCTGCAGCATGGGAGGGAAAGGCTGTATCCCCCCAGCCCCAGTAAGGAAGCAAGCCCTAGTAAGGCAAGTGGGCTCACCTCAGCCTGAGCAAGGCTGGGGTCTGCTGGCTACCATGCTCAGGCAGAGGCCAGGCTGCTGCCGCCTTCCCAGCCTCGGCCCCTGCTTCTCCTGGCTAAAGCTTCACTGCGCTGATTTACGACTCTCTCCAAGCGCCTGGGATGGAGTTATAGCCCCTTGTATTACACGGTGCCTTCTCTGTTATTCTTAATGCACGCCACAGATTTATGACGACTTTTAAGCAAGGCAGCACATAAAGAAATATGATCTTAACTAAATAGAGAAGGGACCAAAGGAGGTCAAAGTGTGGGAGCTGAACACTACATGGTGATCCAGGATTTCCTTTTATTTACTGCTCACACCTTTTCAATCTCAAGTGGATTTTGGCTGTCTCGGGCAGCCCTATCCAATGGCCAGGGAGCAGCCTGTAATCCACTGAGCTGAGATGTTTCGCCATCAGCGGATGTCTTTTATTATGATTTAGCACGTGCAGGAAATCCCAAAATACCACAGGTGAATTAAATGAATTTTAGACACAAAGCCCCAGAAACACAGATTTCATCAGGGCAGGTAGGAATCCCACATTATCTGAACAGGCTTTCTATCTTGTGCCATCTCTTACTGTGGCACTGATCTGTGCTTTCCTAGGTTAACAATGTCCTGCAGAGCAACTCTGCTTTTGGTGCTGAAGGGGAATGATTTGTGATGGTCTTTCATAGAAAAGTGGAGCAAAAGCTAAGCCTGATCCCATTGATAGGATAGTGTGAGGAGGAAAGTAATGCTGTAAATAATTGCACTCCATAGCATTATTTACATATGTTCATCAATTATTCCAGACCTGTAGCACACAGCAAAAACACAGGCACTGCCCTTACTCTACAGATGGATAATGTGGGACCTTGCAGCACAAACAGGATGACACAAGCACAAGGGCAAATCTGCATAGAGTCACCTGCAGGACCATGGCCTTCATTAAATGCTCTGCATCAAGATGCAAAGCAAAGCAGCTGGCAAGAGGGAGGAAAGCTGTAATTACAGTCAACAAGTGATTCCTGTGCCAGCACCTACTGCTGAGGCTCTGGTCTTGAAACTGAAGCCAGGAAGAGGAGCTTTTACCCTCCTAGGTGAGTGCCATAATCTTCTCCAGCTACAGTATCATTCCCTTCATTAATAAGACAGGCTCTGGCATGCTCCCTTTTGCTCAGATTTATTGTCATTATTTTTCTATCTGAGGAAAGAAATTTGCTTTCCTTCTGGTTACAGCCCAGCGCTATAGCAAGGCTCCCACGGCATGTGGTTTTGGGTGGGTTTTCTGTTTGTTTGTTTGTTTTATTGAAAGGCACCCAGCAGTCCAAATAACAGCCTACCTGCTCTTCAGAGCTGCCAGAGCCACATACTCTCCAGCTGCTCGATGCTGGTCACACTGTAAGCCCTTTCCAAAGTAAAGAAGGTTAAAAAAGGCTGGACCATAGATGCTCTGAAGCACCATTTCTGAAAGTCTGAAGCACCTTTTCTTTGGAAGTCTGGACTCTCACAAGATGTAAAATAGACATCAGAACTGATGGTCAGCAGAAAACTGCCTCGCCGGGGTCTTCTGCAGGCAGGTCGGTTTACCCAAGTCCAGAGGTGTTTATAAAGTTAGCAGCACCTGTTTAGTTTTCAGCACAGAAGATCTTTCAAGGAAAATAATTGTTGGAAATAGTCTGCAGAAGGCTTGTCACACAGCTCCGCTGCTGCCATTCCTTCCCCAGGTGTTGGTCCTCAAAGCCTGGGGCTTTGCCCTAGGAGATCACAGCTGTGGGTCTTCTCCTGAGATATGTGGTCTACTCCAAAATGGCATCCAAATAAGAGTGGGTGATGTAACTTTGCTGTAAGGGGAGATGTGTGTTTTCCCGTTAGCCCTGGGATCCCTGTGCTCCCCAGCTCATTCTCTGGTTTTCAGCTGATTACTGAGTATGTGCTGTTTATCTTGATATCAAAACTGGTATCTTTTGGAAACATTAACATTATAGCACGTTTTAAGTCTAATATCTAAATTGGTCAGTTCTTGTGTGTTTTGAATATGTTATACATGCCATATGGCAAGACCTCGCGCAATATGAACATGCTACCTCCTTTTTTTTTTACCAGTGCTGTTTTGCTGTTTTAACTCATCAGAAGATCCTATGTATTTACTATGTGGTTATCCTCAGCTTAGTCTTTGATTATTGATATGGATAAAGGTGAGCAGGTGAGCAACAACTGCATCCTGTCATGCAGTAAGAGACCTAGCAATGGCAGATTCAAAATGATCAAACAGAGAGGCTTTATCTGTTATGATTAAAAAGTGGAAATATTTTCTGCTGAGTGTACCACAGTGCCCTTGGTAGCTCAAAGAGCAGTAAGAGTGAGAGGCGTATGCAGACGACCATAGCAGATGTGGCACTTCTGTCTCAGATAAGGATGGATCCTTGGGAGGACATAGTCTAATTTTATGAAGGGACTTTTTCACTTCGAAGTTGTAAAAGGCTTTTCTTATGGTAAGGAGCACTGGCTCAAGAAAATTACAGCAAGAAGCTGCCATAGTACTAAACTTGCTTTCATGTAGATGGCTTTGTCTTTGATATGCTTGCTATGCAGTAAGTGACGTAGCTTAAAGTGAACGTTGTGGAGAGAAACATGGTTAAGGCAAATCTCAAAGCTGCTGTGTTTTTGCGGGTCCCCCACTTTGGCTAAAGGTAGACTTCCAGCTGAAAGCAGTCTTGCTAGGGGTAATTAATTTACTTGCTAGTTAGTAATTTTTGCATTAGGTTTCACTACCTTTATAATATAATGCATTTGGCTTATGCGAGAATCCTAAGGATGTTCCTCGGGTTCTGTTCTTCCTGCCAGGATCCTCTTGCCTATGCACTTGATTTGTGTGCTCAATTATAACCATTCCAGTGGGATACATAACTCAGATTTTACTATAAAATGAAAAGATAAAGTCATAGCTTAAACTGTTTGGCACTTCTTGCTGGGCTGTGTTGTGCATATTTAAATAAAGGTCAAAATACTGCACCACTGCAGAAAATGGCACATGACTGTAGAACAGGGGTAATACTGTATGCTTATGTACCAAGCCTTACTACAAGTTGAAGGGCACAAAATCTGACGGTTTTATGACTTCCTGTAAGTTTACTGGCATAAACATAAAGTTTTATTTAGCATGACTGGGATATTTTGTCACAACTGTCAGATACTGCTTAACTCTCAAATGGTAGCCAAGGGGGCTGAACCTTTTACTCTTGCTGTTGCTTTAGATTTAACAGTTTCGGGTGAACACAGCCTCTTGATTCCTACACAGTCAAAGACTCAAATACAGACCACACTGCTCATAAGAGAGGCTGCTCATCAGCTCAAATGAACATCAGAAGAATGTTCATTCTTCTTTTGGTGGCAAATCTAGATCCACCTTATGTGGAAAACCGCAAAAACTCCTAAATATAGCTTTAGTTTTCTACTTCTTAGCTACAAGCAGAAAATACCCATGAATCAGTAACGAAGGCCTGTAAACATTCTTCTGGCTCTATAGAGTACTTAATCTCAACCAGGGGCTGTAGTAAGCCACAATTACCTAGCTGCAATAAATGCTGCCGACTCCAGAGCCAAGCAAAAAGTTTAATTAAAAGCAAACTGATATTTATAAATCTGCTGATGCAGTCTCTCACTCTTGCATCTGAAATATATATACGCCTCTTCCTAGAGACACTCCATGATTTAGACTTCAATTTCACTTAAGAAGCCTTTCAACTAATACTATCCAGCAAGTGTCTGTGCACACTCCACATAAAAAGTTTCTGTTAACTAAATGCACTGATCTCCCATTGCTTTACATGCCTAGTATATCAGCTTTTGAGTTATTTGCCTAATTGAAGAGACATTTCCCTGTGCTCTAAATAGCCAGGCATCACTGAACTTTTAGCAGGAACTACATTTGACAGTTAATGGATATGACAGCACTAATGCAATAGATTATATTTTGGCTTTAAGTAGCTTGGCAGCATCGAGGAAATGTCTCACTGATGCTTTAGAACCAGATGAGCTCTGCTCATGTTAGCAATGTTTGACACGCCGGTCTATAAACATTTAATGAAATGCAGTTTCCTGTTGATTTCTGTCCTGAGTCTATCCTAGCACTCCAGCCTGAGCTGGCCTCTTCCCCCTCTGCACCCCTGTGCACTGTAGCTGTTTGCTGGATGTGATGTTGTAAGCCCCCTGTCTAATTCACAGGAAAGTCTGGGTTAGAGGGTACCTCTGGAGATCATGTGGTCCAAACTGCTGTAGAAAACAGCTTCTGAAATGAAATAAACAGTTCTAGCTAGCTCTCGAAAGTTGGAGGTCGTGTATATTGGGGACCAAATCACCACACCTTATATCTTTGATCAAAAATTAATCTATTAATCTCATTTATTTACAGTGGTCTTTGATTTACATCCGTATGGTGCTTTGTCTCTCACGCACTCTACTGATGCATTGCTAAATGATGGTGTCTTCATAGCCAAAACTTTTCTTACATTCTTGTGTATGTTGCTGATGTATACCCAGCTAGATCAATAGAGAGAACTCTTGCATCCATAGCTGTATTAGGAGACCTCCAGAAGATTACTGAATTAGGAATATCCTAATCAGCTACTGTTAAACCAGAACAGACACCTGCATTTTGTACTGAGGGGAGGCTTTTAAAACAAACAAAAAAACAAACAAAAAGCCCCATCACAAAACAAAACCACCAGTATACCTGTTCATTAACTGAAGCTCTATTTACTGTAATAGTGATCACACAAATCAAAGTAAATGAAGAGACAGCCTACAGATAAAAGACATCTTTACTGCTACTTCAAGTTTGTTTTCATATGGGATAGTAAAATTCAAAATGTGTGAATTAAAAAAATAAAAGACTTCATCTTAAAACATCTGAAACTCAGCTTGGAAATACAGAATGAATTTTTTTTCTGTACCAGAACAAGTTCAGAACCATAGACTGACTCATCCCTCTTTCAAAATACTAGTCCAAAGATGAGACCTCAAAACAACCGAATCAAACCAAACCAAATGACAACAACAAAACTGATTGTTTCACCAAAATGTAGGCATTAAAACAAATTCTGTCTTTTTCATCTTACTTATTTTGCCCATTTCATCTTTTTCGTGGCGGTTGTCCTTCCATGAGCAGTGTGGCATGAAGACTAAAGCATGGTGAAATGACTCAAAACCATATAATATAAGAAATCCACAGCAATATGCTGTAACATACAAAATCTAATGGATTTTTTTAAAAAATAGAAATTAAAAAATAGAAAAATCTACCTGTCTCTTCCTGCATTCCTGCTGTGATTGAACAGCACAGTTAAAGTATTGAAGCCCTTTAGTTAGTTATTTTTAAGTTCATATTATCTAACATAACCTAACTAAATAACGAGCTCCTGAAGAGCAGAATAAGGTCTGGATATGCACCAATGGATTAATAATCCATTAATCCAATAATTAATGCTCTGAAATGTCAAGCTTGATCCTAAATCAAATGTTAAGTGGGCTAAAAGTACTGCAAGCCAAGATAAGCTTGAAAGCCAATATCATGATACTTGTCCTAGAGGAGGAGGGAATATAGAAAACGGAAAATTAGAAGCGTGAGGAAGGGAGGATGCAGGGAGTTACTCAAGCAGTGACGAAAATGCAACTGAGATTGCGTATGTGCAACATGATCAGGATGGAAAAATGGTTGGTTGAGCTGGGAAGATGCCAAAAGGAACCTGTAGTGGAAGAAGTTGGCTTCGTCAGGAGACAGAAATCTGATGCTACAGACAGTCTGAAGTTGAGCCTGATCAATCCAATTTGAGTTCTTCAAAATGCAGGCTCCTCCTGCTCAACAGAGCACCATCAGTGAAGGGGTATATGGTAACTTAAAACGTCTCCACTTGAGTTGGTCTTCAAACTGAGAGTTTGTCTCAAACAATATCTGAACTCTTGAGGGTGTGAGATTCTGCAAGCCAAGCAAGAGCCAGATGGATCTCCTGCAATTCAATCTTCAGCAGCTGTTGAAGCTTTTAAGTTCCTAATGTGCAAAGGGAGTCATGGAAAAAAGAGTCAGGGGAAAAGAGATTTTAGAAGCACTGTTACTCGCTTGCAGGTGTAAAAGTCCACTGAAGATTGAATCATGGGGGAACCAGTAGAGAGGACTTGGAGACACACAGGGGAGCTGCTGAGAAAGGTGATGTTTCAACACTGTCAAAATTGGCAGTATGAGTTTTGAAGGTGGCAAGGATGAAAAATGAAATACTGGATTAATATAGCACATCAAGTTGAAATAAACCAGATCTGAAGAGAGGCTGGAGAAAGATCAGACTGGGGCATCAGTGATCAGCAGGGATGTGGAAGCATTATACTGACGGATCAGAAATACAAAATAAGGTCTCTTCAACTTCCAGACACTGGGAGTCTGGGTTGGAGTTTCAGCTGCTAGGCTCATCTGGGATTCTGAGAAATGTACGTGGAGCTCCCTGGCAAAAGACAGAAACTGAACCACCTAAATCTTATTTAAGAAAATAGTTTAAAAGTTGTGAAATACTGGGATGAAAAGCATTGAAACTTCAGTTATGGCTCACAGCCCCCGGATACAAATCTGTCTTAACATCTTCTTTCTTCCCTTGGTATTTATTTAACATGTTTTCCATGTACAATATTGCCTTTATACAAAGTTTCAACCCTTTTGCAGCAAGTGTTACAGGCTTAATATAAAGCTGCTTTTTGAAGGAAGAGTTACTTTCCCTTTTGGCACTTCTAAATATTTCTGTTTCAACTTTGTGCTCCTCTCCCACCAAAATCTGAGTTGCAGAGCTGCTTTCTTCGCTCCCCGGTGGAGGCCTGTTTGTATTGGCTTTGATGTGAGCAGGAAGCTGCTTGGTTTAATTTTAACTTTTCAGGCGAAGAGTTTATTCACAAATGAATTACACAGCATGAAACCTTGAAAGCTGCAGTTAGATGCTCATGGAAAAATGAATAACGAGTTTGGCCAGGAAAAAAGTCACAGAACTGATGTTCTCATCTAAAAAGACAACGCACTTTCATGAAGAGAGGGAGGGCAAAATGGAAAAGACAGGCTTCGACAATGAGAAGGAAGGGGCTGCAGAGAGACACGTGGTGTGCTTGTTAGGTGGGTGACAGAAATGCTGCGCAGGGAGAACAAAAGTTCCTGATTTCCAAATAGCACATCCAGCATGCAGTCTGCTGAGCTGGGCACCTTGCTTCTGGGATGATGAGCAATGCGCAGTAAACTTCACAGTTAATTTTTGTCCTGTCTTTTAACTCTCTGGTTGTTTGCACACCAACAGCATGCATCGTATTTTAGAGCAGTAATGAATTGTTGTGCTTGAGGCTGGGCCGTTTCTACAAGTAGTGTGTCTTTGATCCTTAGGAAGCCCCCAGCCTCACTGAAACTTGTAGACACCACAGCTACTTTCATCCATTTTGCTTATGGAAAGCTGAAGTAGTAGATGCCACCATGTCCACTGCAAATCAGCGCGGCAGTACTGGGGTGGGTTGTGAGCTGAAGCCTCATTAATAGACCTCCTGCCTCAGAGAGCAGCTGTGGGAGCCAGGTCCTTATTTTGGTGAGGTTGAGTGTGTCCAAGGTAAAAGCCACAAGCAGAGAGGTGTTTTGGGGGAAACAGCACTTTGTGTATGTTCTTTGAAAATAAGCAGGTTTCTATTAAATAAATAAATAAGTGCAGGTTGTTTCTTTATCAGTCTTCCCAGTAGAAATAACATGAAAGGTTTGAAAGCTGATAAAGTGCTGGGGCTAAAGAGAACAAACTCTGACAGCTTCAGAAAACAAAACAATGCCAAAATAATCTTAAATGAGAGCTGGATGTTTCCTAAAAATACTTAAAGCCACAGCAGGTAGTTTCCCAAGATGAGCTTACAGGTGGCATAGGAGTGAGGAGATAAAACCTTTCAGGCAGCTACACAGTGTCTGGGCAAATCAGGAAGCCCAGCTGCAGTGCTGCCAGTTCAGAAAGACAAGATGGATGGGTAAAGCCACCAGACAGATTCCTGTCAGTGATCAGAAAATGTCCTAAGAATTATAGAAGAACAAAAAACTTCGACGGCTTTGGCTCATACTGGCAGAGAGAATCTGCAGCAGCAAGGAACTTGCAAAAGGAAATGAAAAGATTGGCAAGCAATTAAAAGCTGTCAAGATTCCATGACATAGAGGCATGGGTCCTTCCAGTATTCCAAATTATCTTTTACTTTGGAAATAGATGCTAGCATTTATAGACAAAAAAAAGAGTGCCATAAGAGAGAGTGAAGGTTATTACTGTAAAAGTCTAAATTTCCTACGGACACAGCATCAGTCAAAACTCTGTAGAATGATTCTGCTACTCCTGGTTTTGGGAACAATAAACTAGAATAGACTTAAAAGATAAGGAGTTGGAGAGGGGTTAGCAAGGATGGCAGCAATTGGTTTACCTTAAAATAACTAGAAAAGGGAAATATTAGCTGTAGAGGAAAGTGCCTTATTTCAGCACATAAGTAAAAACCTTCCCTGAAGCTATAATCCCTGTCTCACTATCTGCCAGATCTCCATAAAGGCAAACTCAGCAGCTGTTTGAGTATCACAGGTGTATGAAAAATGTCACCAATTTTATACTGGGTGATTATTTAAAAATCATTCCATAAAGTGACTGTAATTAAACTCATCAATGCTCTAAATGCCTGGGATGAGTAGGAGTACCGATGTCAGACAAAATCCAAGAAGGATGGCGACATTGCCTTTCTGTGCCTGCAAAGCCCAGCTGCAACTCACCAGGTGGTGGCAGGAGAAGCTTCTGTGGCTGGTCACTACATCGGATTTTACTCTCTCTTACGGTGTTTAGAGCAACAAGCAATGACGAATTAGTTTTAATTAGAAGCATTTATGAAGAAGAATTGCATTAGATCTGAATCTTACAATGAAAAAATCTCCATTGGTCACAAGAAAACATGGAAGAAAGTGCAACCTATGGAAGCAGCAATAATGCGTCAGCTTTTTCTGGAAGGGCTGCAAAGACTTGTATAATACAGTAATGCAAACAAGAAGGACAGTATAATTAATTTGCTTCCTAGACACCACAAAGCAACCCAAGATAAGCAAATAAGAGAGCTCAATGTGATGCAAGGACAGAGATTTGGCAGCCTGTGTAGTAAGACGAGTCTCTCAGATTGTGGTGGGTTTTTTGTGAGTTGCTGTGCTTGGAGGAGCTTCTCAGAAGTGCTTACATCAAAACATTAGACAATAAGTATGATTTAAAAATGAACTTGATTTGTGATCATAGAGCAGGGTTAATAATCTACTGCAGTTAGCTACAGCAGGGGAGGCAATGTATGTGCCCAGGCATTGGCCTTCAGACAAGCACATGAACTGTGGGGAGGGGTGGGCTTCTGCTAGAGGAGCTGTAGCCATGGTCTTAGCAAAGCACAAGGGGCTGGCTGTTTTGTCAGACTGCACAAGAGAAACCTGTGGTGTGGGCACCTAGCAAAAGGACTGCTTACCTCTTGGTCCCATCTGAGATTCTGAAGACTTCACTGAGACATAGGTACAATTCCAGCCACAGGCTGCCCAAGCACACATGTATGTGTTTTACCCACCACACAGATGTTTGGGTCTGCCAGTGATACAAGAGCTTAAAACTTTCTGGACTCATGGCCCTCATCTGATGCTGTCACCTCCACATGCTGTATCGCCTCTCTTTCTACATCCCTGAAAAAAACAGAACCAAATACATCTAAAGCTGCAAGGATTTCTCAATGTCACCCTGCCAATCACACACAAGGAGCATCCTCATCTGCCACAAACCGTGCTTGACCTAACCTAAATATTTGTCAATCTAGGGCCCTTTTAAGGCTGTGTTACAGCTTTACCTGTCGTTTTCATTGGTCAACGCTGCAGATTTTATCTGCAGTCACATCTAAACCAGTTGTTTTTCTGGAACATCTGTGTTCAGTTGGAGGAGGAGGGAGGGAGGGAGGTAAACAGTCTTACTGAGACAGCCATGCGGCTAAAGAATATTTCTGCCTCTGAAAGTTAGAGAAATTACAGTCCTCTGCCAGCCCATGACCTCTGGATTGGTGGGTATGGACTTCATCCTGTGGAACAGTTAGCTACAAATGAATAGGGAAGACATTAATTTTTGTCCTGTGAACTACAATAGGTGCAGAATTACACCATTATTTCTTTCTTCAGCTACTTTTCTGGTTCAATTCCAGTTCAGCTCTGCTGTGACATCATCCCAGACAGGCTGAATACAAATTGCACCTGAACCAAATCTCTACTGGTTCAATGCCTCTTTTTTTGTTGTGATACACATATTGTCTAGGAACCAGAACACAATTAAGATTGATGAGTATGAAGTTTATTTTCTGACTTCTTGTGACTCTCATAATTGCCTCTGTTCCAAATTCTGCACGGCTATTGGAAGCAAGAATGAGGGATGATTAGAATATGTATTCTACATCAGTATGATGCAACATCAGAAAAACACTAAACAACCCCTGCAGGCACTGCTTACAAACATGGAAGACGTATATTACCAACATCAGAAGCCTATACAGAGGCAAGAGCAGACACTGTCATCTTTGAGAGTTTAGAAGCCAAAACTGGACTGAAATTCTGTGTCTTGATCCTCCCCCTACCGAAGTCAGAACTCATTTTGAAATTCCAAGATAAGATGAACCCCAATTTCACCTTACAGAAACCAAATTTAATCTTTCAACCACCTTCTTGACATGTCAACAACACTGGGAACAAATAATCAAGCATGTAATGAAGTGTCTTTTCAACTGAAAGAGGCCAACTTGTGTTTGCTCAAGGACCATTATACAACTTTGCAGCACTAGGCTATATATAATATGAGCACTGTGTTTCTAAATGAAATCATTTTGAAGCACTTGTTTTTCATATGCATGTTTTGTGCAAGATAAAATGAACTGTAATGTTGATTTCCTCTTAGCTGTCTGTCAGTATCCCATATCTATATATATATATATATATATATACACACACATATGTAATGTTGATTTCCTCTTAACTGTCTGTCAGTATTCCATATCTATATATATATATATACACACATACACATATGTACACAGAGACATAGTGGGGCATAAATTCTTGGTATATTAATGAAATGCTTAAGTTGTAACAGGTTATAGATGTAAATTTGACTACCAAGTCTACAGCAGAAAGTCTCTTCCCATAACATTTCTTGGCATTTAACAGTACTTGCAAAGTTTTATCACAAAAATACTGTAGTGAAAAGGTAGGTGTTATTACTAATGTTGTTAACATGTTATACAGTGCAACAAGGCAGAAACAATTCAGTTCAACTGGCCTGTATTATAGGTGTCACAATGTAGAGAGAGATGACCCAAAATTCTTTCTCTCTCCCCCATTCTTTTGACCTTGGAGCCTTTCTGCATACAGTAATATTTAGCAAAGACTATGATTCTGTACTATCATCTGCTTCCTGGGTCTCCTATACTATCAACACGGGAAGCATCTAGCTGGACTGAGAAAAAAAACAGCCAGCAGTGCCAGGATATTTTTGGCGTAAATTGTTAGGAGGAGCATCGCCGTTGCTTTGGGTGGACTGCAGAGTATTTTGGACTTAGGTAAATTACAACCGTGAACCTTTCGTGTGCCAACTAAAACAGCACAAAAATGTATTCCCTCTGCGCCTCACAGTTGCAAGGCTTTCAGAGGGGAAAACGCAGCCATCTAACTATAAATAGAAACTTAACTAAAATTAGATAGAACTGGCAGGCTCTCGTCTATGAATGGGAGCACTGTTAATATGCTCATCAGGTACTGGAAGGGCTCCAAATCTGACAAGGCGTGCTATGGCGCAAACGGTCTGTGCCTGGAAAAATGAGCAGAAATGGCTGAATGAACAGGGCCGTGGATGTTTTCATAACTGGATAATAATGTCAGAGACTGCCTGATGATGCTGATTCAATTTAAAGGGAGTACTGCAAGTAGGGATAGTTCTCCATGTTCCTTATTGCATCGCTTTGTTTATGCTAACCGAAAATGCTGTTCGATGTAATAAATAATGAAATGTGGGAAAGCATTTAGGGGAAAATTAATACCAAGATACTCATTGGAGTTAAACCAAGCCAGGTTGAGAGTGTAAATTTAAAGTATGTAACTGGTTTTGGATGTTTTTGTTCAGAAACGGTTAAGGCTTCTCTACACTCATACGTGGTGGAGTAACTGAACAGTGAATAAAAATATGAATTGACAATACACAAGTTACCTGGCATGAATCTGCTGCCTGTTCCCCTCCCATAGAAACACCAAAAATGCTGTTTGGCTTGCTCCAGTTCAAAATGGACCCTGCAGCACAGCGAGTGCCATTATGGTCACAAAATAGTAGAAAAGCTTCAAGTGCTCAAATGATGCACGCTGACCTTCTTTCCACAAGTAGCACCATTGAAATATAATCATTCTGCACCCGCTATCAATCAGCCCACACTTCCATACATAGGACTTTATTCCCCTAAAAAAATTAAGTTACCTCATAGAATGGCACCTGGAGGGCACGCTGTATTTCCATAAGGGAAGTCAGAGCAAAGTAGCTGATGAATTGTGAATTTACACCGAGCTTATTGAACAGTGTCTCTTCCATGTTGATAAGCCATTAATTCTGTTCAGTTTAATTCACTTTGAGAATGAATTAAGTTAAGGTAATTATGGCCAGCTGACTCCTAAATGAGTGTCCATAGAGAAATTATATATGCTTGAGTTATATTCACTTTAAATTCACATCTTTTTTGGTGTTAATTCACTTTGACATCTAGTGTAGGACAAGACATTGGGTATCCTGTGTGTGTGCCAAAGCACCTTGAAGCTTGGGAAAGAGATTTGGAATTAGCCTCTACAGACAGAAGAAAAATCTGAAGAGAAGAGAATCTCAGAGGGTTCTGATGAAAAATATTAGAGAAATTTTTCTATTAAATAGAAAACATATGAGTGGCTCAAACACTGAGCAACCTGGTCTAGTAGAGGGTGACCCTGGCCATGGCAGGGAGGTTGGAACTATATAAGCTTTAAGGTCCCTTCCAACCCAAACCGTTCTGTGATTCTATGATTCTATATTCTATGATAACAGGATGTCTAAATTTAACCATGATAATTTGACTTTTTAATGAGAAACATTAGAATTAAACAATATAGTACTTGGTTATGCCCTTCTCAAATCACTGCTTGTCAGCCATAAGGAAAACACAAATTTATACCTATTATGTCCCAGTTATTCTGGTCACATAAACGGGCTAAAATATTTGCTATCACAGCTGTTTTTACAGAAACCCTATCTTCACATGGCTCTGTCGACTTGTTTTAATGTACAAAATTATTTAAGTTGTACCTAATTTCATTTTTATTCTGGTTTCAGGAAATAAGTGTATGTTATTGTAACTCCAGCTCAACTTTGAAGGTGCTATTGCTCCAGTCCTCCTGCAGATTTGCCACCATCATGTTAAAAAGACTAACAGTGGACTGAAGGCTTCAGAAGGCTGTAGCGAAAAGTGAGTTTAACCTCAGCTTGCAGATAATGTGTTTGGCTTAGGAGAAAGTTCGTGTAAATCAGCACTTTGAAATTTAATCCGGGGGGGGATAAAAACAAGACTGTTGTTTCTCATGGAGGGGATTTAATATTTGGATTAACCACTTGATTAGAAAGGTTATGACCTGTGTTTATGGAATAGATTCTGTATTTTTAGCCCAATAGGAATGAAAGCTTTGATGTACAGAGTGCTGATAGTGAAGTATATATTTTCATTGGAGAAATGTTATGTGTCAGTTGAGGAGAAGGAATGAAGTCTGAGGGACTAAATGTGCTTATTGAATACTATGTGGGCATGGCAGGGAGAACAACAAAAGCAACTTACCAAAACCTTCCTAAACGAAGATATAAAACCTGTTAGAATATTGCTGTATTGCTTTTTGGAAAACCTCCTTTTGGAAGGCCATTTACACACTTCTTATACATAGTAGTAAACTCTGACGATTCAAGAATGAAAGTTTCAGAAACAAAAAAAATATCCTGGCTTCTGAACCGGGACCTTGATACAAAAGATAATTAAAACCTAAAAAGGAACTAATGAAAGTTAAGGCTCCAATTCACAATTCCATCTTCTTCTATAACCACTTTTTTCCCCCTTTCCAAGCCCCTCGCTTCTTCCACGTCAGGTATGCTCTCCAGTCATTTGTGAGATAGCTGCCGCTAGAGGTCAGATGTTTATCATTCTCTTTAGGGTCATTAATAACCATTAAGTGCTGTACAGTTTGAAAATAACGTCGCTGCAAAGCGCCTTATGTATCTACAAGTAAACATAAATACAAATTAGAATTGAGAGCAAAGATGAATTGTGACTTTACACCAAGCTTATGTGCTCTTTAGGAATCAGAAGACTTAAAATGAGAATTTTGTGTAGGAAATTTGTAGATTTTAGTGTGCTATGTACAAAGACGAACTGTCCCAACATGCAATGAAATGCTCATTGATTTGAGTTATTGTATCAAAAATAATAGAGAAGCTATACTTTGCACATTAGTGATGGTGAAAACAATAGTTAGATGCAGTGCTTGCAATTTTTGAACCTTATACAGTCTTTTTTTACAACAATTTGTGCCAGCCCTAACTAGAAGAATATGCTTCTCATTTGGTGACGGATGTTCCTGTTTCTTGCATTTAGACTGGGTTCTGGCAGGTGAACAGTGACATGATGTAGCCTTAGCAACGTAGACCCCAATGTCTGACTTGACTTAAACCAAAGTTGCCAGAGGGATATTAGATTCAAACAAATCAAGTCATCACAAATTATGTAAAAATTGGCAACTGAATAGTCAAAACCAGCAGAGATCAGTGTTTGCCTAGTGATATGGTCTCTTACCATTGCAAAACGGAGTAGTCAGCTGGGCAGGCAGCATGAGCATAGGAACAGATCAGCTATTTTACCCAAAAATGATGGATGCTGGAAAAGTACTGTTCAGTATATGCCTGAAAACAAGGATATGGAGCTAAAGAAACTAGGGGAGAGGAGATGGCCAGCTGATGTTCCCATCACACAAAATGCATGGGAAATCAGTCTTTGTCTTCTGGCATGCACACAACGTGTATATGTATAGAAACAGTCCTACTAAAGTAAGTCCTTAATTTTCCCAGCTTGTTCCCAAGCTTTTCGTTAGCTACACAATCAGTAAACACTAGCTTGTATAAAAATACGAAGAATGTAGAAGTTTATTGGGTTTGGTCTTTCCCAGTGAATGCAGTGAATATTCATACAGACTAACACAAGTAAAACAACCATTCCAGGTCCAAATATGTCATCTTTTCACAGACCATGACCACTTATTTTTATACAGGATATATATTATACAATGATTTGCTGGGCAAGGCTCAAAACTGCCTAAGAAAAATCAAGAGCTTAACTTGTTAAAATAAGCTGTATTTAAATCAATTAACTAAACCAGCATGAGCCAGTGACACCACTGCAATACTATCTAGCTCTGCAGAACCCCACCTATGCTGTTGCACTCACAACACTTTGTCTCCATAGGAATACTCATTAAATGATCCTATGGTGATGCCTTCTATAGGCCAATGGCATGCGATAGCCTATGCAACAGGTATTTAGTAAGCAGCCTGACAAGTCACTTGAAAACACCACGAGATGATATCCAAATGATTAATAGTGGTTCTTAAAGGACCAAAACAGCTCAGGAGAAGGAAAGAAACTCCCCACTTAGCCTTCTCTTTCATGAGACTGTTCTCATGACATGCCTCTGTTCCATAGATCTAAGCAAGGATCTGTCATCCTTCCTTTGGTGAATGAAACAGCTGGGTTCAATATTTTGTCAGAAACCATTCAGTAGCAAAAAGAGAGCTCTCTGGATGCAGCCTTTGGATGCGTGCTAACCAGCCCCAAGCATTGCTGCCATTCCAGAAGTTTAAACTTCTGGTTTTGCTAGCTTTGCACTGGAGACACTTCTCCCCAGAAAAAAATCTGGAGAGAATCCAGCTTCTCTTTAAAATGTATTCCATCAAATATGCGGAATATGTTGTGTTAAATGCACAGAGACTCTCTACAAAGCTTACTCTTTCCTTCACTACCTCTTTCAGGAGGCAGTAAATTCTCTTACAAAGATTTCTGTGATGGAAACAGCAATCATGACACATGTCCCTGAGCACTCTTTTCTTCACTGTCATCACTGTGTTTTAAATATAGGAACTATTTTTTACGAAAAACTTTGAATTTGTGATTTAATCTGTAACTCAATGCAAAATTGCAGGGGACCTTCGGTGCAATGTTTTAGAACCCTGACAGGCTGAGGGCTGGCATAAATTTCATCATTGAAAAACTCCGTGGCAGCTCCAAGTTCCAGAGAGATTCAATTTATTATCAAACAGATAAACACAATAATTGATTGAACAGCCAGCTTTTAAAGGGCCTTACTCTCTTCTTGGGGCAGTTGCCCTCTTCTCTTCCCCAAACTTCCCTAGAATCTGTGCTCATTTTAATTAATAGAGAATCAAACTCCAGAACAGTAGAAGACATTGAAACTACTATGGAAAGCCATAGGCCACACATTAAACCAAACCTTTAGCATTTTCAAGACTGTAATTCCAAAAATTGCACTTTTCTTCTCAGAAATGCAGGCCACTGCCAAATCGGTCTGTAAACCCACTTTATATATATATGTGTGTGTGTGTGTGTGTATATATATGTATATATATATATTTATAAACTTCATCACCTCAGGGCTGGGTGATAAAGGGCAGCACCAGGAAGCTCTGCAATACCCTGTTTTGGTTACCAGTAGTTGAAAGTTAAACCTGTAATCATGCTGTTAGCTGCCATGACACAAAGGAACATACAGAAGCAGAATTCCATTTCTTTTGATGGCTCGAGTATCTTCTAAGTTAACCTGATTATATTTCAAAACTTGCCTTTCACTCAGTAAAAGGATTTCTGTAACTTCGCTAGTGTTTTAGAGAGAAGACAAAAGCATTCTAAGAGCAAAAAGACAAGGTCCACCACAAATATTTGGCTCACTACTGCATCTATAAGCAAGTCTGGCTTTTCTTTTTGAACTTTACATGGAGCTGCGCTCTTAGAAGAAGCAATACACTAAATACTCAGAGCACCTTGATATTCACCAGATCTCTGCAATCAGTGAGCTTTAGAGACAGCTGTAAAATCAACTGTATTCACAGGCAAATTGTGAATTTTGTTAGAGATTTTAAGCCTTTTTTGTTGGAAAAAAAAAAAGGCCACCTGGAGATGGTGATGTCCTGGAGTTACACTTCCAAAAAGGAATGTGAGAGTGGCTTTTAAATTGCAGAAATTGAATCAAGACATCAAACTCACATGGCTCCAACTTCAGGGTCTAAACATGGGGTGACTATACCCTACATTTCTTTGTGTTGGAGCGTGTTAGCCTCCCTTCTCATCCACAGACAGATATGCTCTATTTTTCTTCTAAGGGTTATGATTAAGGAAAGTGCATTGTAAGTTCAGGACATCTGCCAGGATCTGGTCTAATATGGAAAACTCCGTAATCCATCAGAGATATATTCTTGCTTTTTTTTTTATTTCTATAAAAAAAGATGATTTCAGAAGAACGAATAAAAATCACAAAGCTTGAAGAATGAGTCAGATGGATCAGGAATAGGAAAGAATGTGTTTATTTGGGATGGGGGGGTGGATTTTGGTTTTGTTTTTTTTTTTGTAGTAGAAATGTCTTTTTGTCTTTGTTCAAAGGACAAATGGGTATTCTTATTAGCAGTGGGGATGGGGAAAAGGCTGCAAGTCGGTTTATGTCTGGGGTGTTTCTAGTCTCTCCACCTTGTTTTCAACATGGCTTGATGCAATGTAATCACTGGTACAAAAGTCCACACTTACTCAATGTCCGTTTACTTCATGCAAATATTTTTGTTATGATAGAATCTTTATTTTAGAGGATGGCACAATTGTCCTGTTACTATTTTAAACCAGCTACTGGTAATACAGAACTATTCACAGAGCACTGTAGAACACTACTTTATAGTTTTTCTAAAACTGGATTTAGGGTTTACTTTAGTGACTTTGATGACTAAGTTGCTCAGATTCTGTTCCCTGTGCCATAAAGCTTTGTGTGCTTTTGAGAAAGTTCCCAGAAGAGGGTCCTGCAACATTTTGTTCCAACCAGGGAGTAAGTTCAGCAGAAAATATTTCATTTTTAGGTTAAAATTGTTTCCAGAAGGGTATTTTTTGTTACTGGTAGAGACAAAATCTTACATACTGCTTATTACTATTATGTTATGGGAAGTCACCTATTTGTGTTCTTGTAATGTTGTAAGACAAATGCAAGGAGAAATGTTTGTAAATGAGCGAAAACTGGTTCTATTAAATCTGAAAGTCAGGTGTGCTTTCCAGCAAATCTGAATATAATTTTGGTAGGTGGACACTCATCTTCATTTCATGTAGATGGTGCTTGCAGAAAAGTCATGCAAATATGTTGAATGTTAGAAAGTCATTCTAAAATATGATCTGTTATATCAAACTCCTGCCTTGTCATCATGCCTGAAGTCTCTACAATACTTACTGTGCATTAGTTTTAATGTTTGGGGGTTTTTTAATAGTAATTTTTTGTAGCTTCAGAAGCACCTTGGTGTGTCCTGAACTGCTAAAGCAAGACAACAACATCATGGACAACTTTTCCATTTGTTTCTTTTTAGTACCAACATCTTCTCTATCCCCTACAGATCTGTTTGGGCTTCAGTGTGCACCATCTCATGTGGGGTCAGAGGATGTGTTTTGCCTTGAGGTAAACGCAAAACATGTTTTATTTCCATACATACAGTCCTTGTAAACCCTGCAATAGCTAAGCTCACTTTGGCTAATACTTAGAGGAATGGCTTGAACAGCTCATGAGTACATCCTGTCAGCATTCTCGATGAGCTCTGCTGTCTTCTGCAGGACTGAATTCTTACAAGCAATTTTAAGATGATGACTAGACACTGACTATACATTTCTGAGTGTGAGCAGTGCAAGGTTTCTGTGCTTGCTGGCAAGTAGCTAACTTTGTTAATACTGAATGATTGCACTTCGTAAAGCTAAGGTAATAATTAGTTATTATTCCTTTGTTTCTGAAAAACAATACTTTTTAAATCCATTGAATGCTAGAAAGATTAGTATAAGGCAATGTGTTCTCTGCTTCTGCCTTTACCTCTCTATAAGTTCTGGCACAGCTTTTTAGAGGCATGTCAGTAAAAGGTGAATATATACAAGAAATACATGCATCCATGTATGTTACCTCTGAGACAGTGATTATAACTTTGTCTTTGTTATGCATGAGAACTGACCTCCCATCAACTGTCCCATAGGCTGTAGTTTTGCTGTGTTGACCACTAATGCTTTTTGGTAATGACATAAGAGGAAGACAAGAATGTAATTTTGATGTTTGTTGGGGATTTTTAAAAATAACTTTCTGTGGTTTTTCACTCTTCTTCACTAGTGAATGAGGAAAGGCAAAAATAATCCCAACAGTTTTATCTTAAAGAGCACCCCCACAAAAGAGATAAAACCTGCTCACAGGTTATGGATGGGCCAGTTGCTTAGTACTAATAGAGACAAAATGGCAGAAGTGTCGATAGCTGTCCTGCCTGCAATCTCCCTCAAAGTTCTTCACTGTCAACAAAGTACAAATGGAAGGTCTCAATTTCTTCCCTCCACGATGTCTCTGCATCTGGTACATCTTGGCAGTCCATTATTTTTCTTTTTAATGTACCAGATTCCAGTTCTTGAGCCTTCCAATTCTTAAGCCACAAAAATCGATGAAGCATGCCAAGTCCAAAGTGGTGTTAACAGAACATATGCGCCACATCAAGCTTTCATCATGACCTTTATAGTGACCTTTTTGTTCCCCAACTCTTCCTGGGTGTTATTTCCTACTGTATCACAAGCTTCTCTGTGAGGATCTGTCCCTTTATTTGCTGTAAAGCACCCTGCTCTCCCGTGACGAATAAAAAATAACAACAGTGGGTTACAGTATGCACGGCATGAAGGACGTGACTGCCAAGAGACAAGGCTTGATCCTCATGTTCCACAAAAAGAACAGCTCAGTGTATTTAGCACATTGCTCCAAGTGATTAATTCAGTGAACAAAGTTTGTTTTTTTTTTTATTTTTTTGCTAAATACTTTTTTAAAGAAAGTTTTAATTCTGCTGGAGCGACAAAGCCTTAGAATTAAATTACCTAATTCTCAGTAGTCCTAGGATGACTTGAGATCAGAAATGGAAAAACTATATAAGTTAGTAGACTGTTGTATCAAACGTATTTGCTCAATAATCTTTTTGGTACCCAGGAGCTTATCAGAAACCTTCTGTCAGGTACTAGTGCTCTAGGTACAGCCTGGAATGGTATCCAGTTCAGCTATCCAAATTCAGAAACCTGAAAGAGATGTGTACTGCAAGAAACATTCAGTATAGATTTTCATATGTTCATATTACCAAACATCTTTTTTAGCGTAGGCTTTGTCCCTTCACTAAGGAGTAACTCTACCTGGAAGCTGTTTAGTGATCAGCCTTGCTGGACTAGGGCCCGTTGGTCACTATTTAACTTATTTACGGAAGGCAAAAGCAGGGCCATGAGATTAGCAGCCAAAGCTAAAACTGATTTCAAAGTACATTCTCCTGTAGTACAATACACATCTTTCAAATTTATGGACATGAGTGGACATCTGAGAAAAGCGTGAAATCAGCCGTAATTTATCAAAAGGCAGCCTGACTTTCATGAACCACCAGGACAAATAAAATGTGAATACATTCCACAAGAAAACCCGTTAGCTAGGTCTCAAAGGTAGCTGAAATCTGACTAGATTAATTTAACATCTACAGATACATCTCTAAATCAGACATCATTAGTGTAAGATATATACCAGCTGTAAAGTTGCTGTTTATGGAGTGAAAAATAACCCACCAATGTAAGAGCTAGCTAGAAACAGAAAAAATAATGAAAACGGGTTAGTTGTTCCAGTGGGGCTCTTCTAGGAATTACAGATATTTTTAAAATGAGCATTGTTTTAGTATTCTATTTTTAATCAGAGATTAATTGAGTTTGGATTAAATACACTTTGACTCCAGCACTTCACTCTGATTTTTTACTATATAGTTCACCTTTATTTACTTAATAATACATACTTTCCTCTATATAGTTTATGGGATTGATAGTGGGATACTGATTCGAGTCTTTGTCTTCTCTCTAAAAGCACATGAAAATTGTTAAATTGTCTTCTCTCTAAAAGCATATGAAAGTTGTTAAACTGTTCAGCAAGGCTACGATCACTCTACAAAATTAAATGAATGCTAAGATTTTGCCCCAAATACTCAGGTAAACAGGAGCAAGAATTCCAGTATAATTATGTTGATGGCTGTCAACAGAGAGTTGACTAATTAAAAAATGTTTGCAAAATAAATAGGTTAACAGGCTTTAAGGACTTGTATAAAGATGATGGGAAAGGATAATGGGTGGATGTTAAGAGGGACACTGCCCCAGTCAAGGGGGTTGTAGATAGGGAGGAAGAAAAGTGGAATAATACTAATATTGATGCTGTGGGAAACCAAATATCCTGGTAGTCATTTCAACAGCTCCTTGGTCTACTTCTGAATATCCAAAGCAAGTGGCCTTTACCACCTCCTTCCAAAGTGTAGTTTAACAAACAACTGAACTGATGTAATACCTTGCAGCTGCAAGGGGGAAGCTCTTGCTTCCTCCTGCCCTCTTCTGAGGTCGTCTCCTCACCCTTGTGCGTGTTCTGGTGTTCAGTCGCTCCCATTTGAGTCAACTCAACTCACTAACCTACAGAAGTCTTCTTGGCAGGTTAGTGAGCCAGATTTTGACTCACTAAAGGGTTTGACAGATACCAAAGCCCAAAGAAGGTAAATTGTGGAGCCTGTGCCTCAAGGAAGGGGTAGGAAAAGAGAATGGGATTTTGTGTTTTCAGCAATGCTGAGCAGCTACATCAACATTACCCCAAAGGACTGCTCTGCTGCCATAATACCACAAAAAAACAGTTCTGTAGCCTGTGACACTTCCGTTTGAGGATTCCTTCCTGACTCAGTTTCCAGTCCTAAAACTACCCTATGACATTATCCTTAGCAAGAAAAAAGACACATTTTCACTTTGTGTTGTAATTAGACCTTTGCCCAGTCAGAAAAAAGGGCTTGTGTTTGTTTTTACTGACACCAAAACGCCTGTCTTAGAGCACAGCAATATGTAATAGTTAATCTAACTGTAAAATCTGAAGTGGAGAGACAGCACTTGTAATTCTACCACCAAGTAATTAGGTGATGTCAGCACACTCACACCCTTGGTTAATCCAGCCTCATTTACCCTATAATAACATAACAGTGCCTTGCCTTCACCCATTTTTCAGTGGCACAGGTAGCTTGTGCTATGTATGTTGCGTTAAAGGCCTTTTGAGTGTCTGTGTGTGTAATGACAAGCCTGCTGACATGCAGGAGAGTGACAGGGCACTTTATCTTTTACATAGGTTCAACAAGTAAACTCCAAGAATGTAAACATTTCAAGATGAGACATAGAGGGTAGGTATACAGACAAGCTTTTTTTTGTCTCCAGGTTTAATAGAAATAAATTGAGGGTATACTGAGCTATTGGGTGCATTTGAAAATCCCAGCCTGGAGATTAAACAAACGTTTGGAATGCTAAAACCTAGGATAAACAACAAATATTTTGTGTTCTTTAGCAAATATTTGCAGAGTTACACATGGATGAATTAGGTAACCAAAGCAACTGGAATCGGGTAACATGACTCAAAATGGATGCAAAACTTTGATACACCTCTAATTAAACACTCTTGTACAATGCTGTCGGAGAAGGTCCAGAGAAGGTCCACAAAAATGACCAAAGGGCTCGAGCACCTCTCCTATGACAAAAGGCTGAGAGAGTTGAGCTTCCTCAGCGTGGGGAAGAGAAGACTCTGGGGAAACTTTATTGTGGCCTTCCAGGTCTTAAAAGGGGCCTACGAGAAATATGGGGAGAAACTTTTTAGCAGAAGCTGTTGCAATAGGATGCGGGGTGATGGTTTTAAACTAAAAGGGGAGGTTTGGCTGGATTTGAGGAAGAAATTCTTTACAGTGAAGGCGGTAAAATACTGCTGCAGGTTGCCCAGAGAGAGGGTGGATGAGCCGCCCCGGAGACATTTAAGCCCAAGCTGGATGTGATTCTGGGTAGCCTGCTGTAATTGCAGATATCGCTACCCATTGCAGGGGGGCTGGACTAGATGAGCTTTGAAGGTCCCTTCCAACCCAAACTATTCTATGGTTCTTGTAATTAGCCTCTTCTTGAACAGCGTTGGTGACCCACCTGGTGCATTTGCTTGTGCTGTCATTGGCATTTCCCAGAGGCTTGGGAACATTTGAGGTCTCCAGCTTTGGCTGTCAAAACAGGGAACTCAGACAAGTGTATGTGAACCCTGAGTGGCTGGCAGCTGGCAGGAGACCAACTTTTGAGTATTTGCTGCTTTACGTTCAAACTTTATGAATTTTCCCTTTCAGTTTTCATAGCCAAGACCTACTGCTTAGAGAAGTCCTCACTGTTGCCTTTTTTAAACCATGTGTATCCAGATTTTTATTCTGACTCTTGTTGCATTTGGAGCAAGTGAAATGATCTGAGAAAAGAAGGTTTCTATGTGTACTTTTTTTTTTACCTAGCAAGACATAAGTTCAGGATTATTATGAGGAAAAAAAAGTTTGGAAAATACACCAAATATTGCGAATATTATAGGAAAGCTTTGGAAAACATGCCGGATTTGCATCCAGCTCTGTCTGAATAAAGTGTTTTTATATCTTGCAGGTTCAGTATCAAATTATTTCCATGAGGTTTCCAGAATTGAATGGAGCATTTCAGGCACAGTTTCACTGAAGATGGACAGGTCTAGCTACACAGGGATCTGTTCATGTGCAATTTTGTTTACTGCTGCCTGTTTGCTAACCTCCAACTTCAGTGAGTCACAGCATTTTTGCTACCATGCTATCCATTCCGTAGGCTTAAACATACTCCTCCACTTAATTATTAACGAAGTCCAAAGGTATCCACCCCTCTCCCACACAGATCTTCCAGCTAAACACAGCTCTGAAACCTCTTCTTATTTAAAATTGTTCTTTACGGTTTGGATAAGTATAGTGTTAGTGGCTGGTGTTTTCATGTTGCTGAAATGATATCCTTCCCCAGTTCTCCAAGCTCAGAAGCCCTAAGAAAGCCCATTCTATGGCTTCTGCTGCTGCTTGCATTCCTCATGTCCAAACAACTGGGACTTGTACACTTTCCAGTCCTACAGGCATATTCTGGCTTTGCTCCTCACAATACAGTTGAAAAATCACCACTTTTTCCAGGATTCCTTGTAGTTGCCTTGTAACGAAAATAAGCCCTTTACTCTCTTTTCTTATCCGATCACCCACTACAGTCATCTTCTCTGTTTCTTTGGTCAGGCTTGACTGTGGTTTGATGCCAGGCTGATTTCAGAGGCAGTGCAGATGGAAGGAATTCAGCCAGCATTCCTTCATCACAGCATGCCACCTCTCCAGGATGTGGAGACTGTGCCATGAAATAGATCAGGAAATCATTTTTATTTCCTGCTGTTCCTTTTTATTATTTTCAGTGGAACCTGATCTAGCTCACAACACAGCTCTGCAAAGAGCTGGGTTTGGGATAATTGAGGAGTGGTGCAGTACTGCATGAAGACAAAAAGTGTGGAACTGGGTGCTGGGGTGTTTCTGAGGCCAAAGGATCAGAAAACAGTGGCCTTTCTGCTAATGGCCTGAGATGAGCCTTGAGTCAATTTCTAGCAAGTAGTGAGCTTGTTAATATGTTAGTATGTCTTGCAGCACAGTAAATCTGCACGTTTTCAAACCTCATCTCACCTCACCTCTGTCTTATATGTTATTTAATGTCTTGTTTGAAAATTATTTTGTCAAAAACTTCAAACAAGTTTAGAAGTACAGTCTTGTTTTAAACAAATCTATATAGGACTTAGCTGTGAGCAGTTCCTATTCACACAGTAAAGCTGGCCAGTGTAAATAGTGAGAAATTCTTGAATGAGAACATGGATAGACAAAGTGTGAGGGAAAAACTGGTACCTCAAAATCGTCACTGCAACTATATGTGTATTACTTTTGCTAAAACATCTGACTTGTAACTATGCAATGATTGAGCAGAGTCCAGAAATGAAATCTATGATTGATCTCAATGAAAGGCAGTTCTAGCTTAGTGTATCAGTTGTGAATGCTGGAAAAGACTGGGTGTAGCGCAGTGTTAGTCATGGCCTGGAAACCCGGTAGGAAAACAATTTAAGGTGAATAGTTACTCAGCTAATTGCTTTAAGTCTCAGATTTACACACCCTAGAACACAAACTCAAATTTTTTACTTGACAGTAGGGGACATATACTTGTCCTTTTTCCAGGGCGGGGGGTTGGGGGGAATCTTGGGGCTTTCTAAACCTGCATTTGCAGTAGAACAAGCAGCAGGAAAAGAAACTGCTTGCATTAAGGATCTTGGAGGGCAGCAAAACTGTGATTAGATGAGCTGTAGAAAATGCACTGGAGCGGATACAAAGTACCAGTGCCACCTGGTGCGTATGCTACCTGCTTGCCACGTGCTACCACTCTTAAAGCATCATGCAACCTCTACTTTCCCTTTAATTGCCTTGGTTAAAAAGAAAACAAACTAAAAAAGAAAAAAAAAACAACAACCTAAACAGCTTAGCCTTAAACTCACCTTCAAAAGCCACAGGACTTTGCACCTGAACAAATATACGTGCACGTGATTCACACTGACTCCCCTTAGATGCTCTGGCAAAAATACAGCTCTTAAAAATCACTGCATCTGCTTGCTAAATAAACATGCTTATGCATTTGGTGCATAAAGAACTTGGTCTGAAGTGTACATGCACAGTATGGAGGCAAACATAAGTTCCATCTTCAGCTTTAATTTCTGCACTTGGACTGAATTATTTACAAAGAGATGAGAACATGGCAAGCTGACATTTACATGGCAATTCCTCCTGGAAATCTGCATAAAACACAAGCCAGAAACTACTGAAGCTTAGATTAAGGCTACAACTAAAGCCAGACAGGAATAAATAAGTATCTACTGAAGTATGCTGGGAGAATTTATCAGTTACACTGTAAGCTAGTCCAGGCATGCAAGAGAATACGCATGTACTGCAGAGGTTTATAGGAGGACACACTTAAAAGAAAACCAAGCAGAAGGTGCTAATAATTGTATTAAGAAACACGATCCACCACACATTCTTTCTTGCTTCTGTGTTCTGATATGTAGTGCTAACATGCAGGCTCTTCGGGGAAAGTGTAGATTTTCTGCATGACTGTTAAAGAATAGTAGAGAAAGCACAGGTTGTTACAGGAAGCAAGGGTTGGGAATTGGAAGCAGAGGTCAGAAAGGGGTACAGGGTTGTAAAGAGACTTGAGAGGGACAGTAAAAGATAGCTTTAGCTGGAGAGGAGGACGAATGAAGGCCAAAAGAGATGTTGCAATAGTCAGCTAATAAGATCTGAATCACAGTTACGGTGGTGATGGCAGGGAGAGATTTTAAAGATGTCATCCAAGAACAGAATCTCAGTGAGTCAGATCAAACACTGAATGTGAAACTGAGACTGGAGAAAAAAAAAGGGCAACAAAGGCTTCATTGAGTCAACAGAGCAAAAAGCAGAAGTGAGAACCTGGATAAGAAAAAACTCTTTATTTGAAATGGGAAACATTCAAATAGTATTCAGTTCAAAGGAGTGGAAAAACAGGGATCAATAAATTAAAATTCATTAAGCAATTAAATTAAGAATTAATTAAACTAAGATTACACCTATTTCCAAGAATAATAGGAAAAAATCTGTCATATAGGAGGTTACTGTTATCCCTTCAGCCACACATCATGTGCATCAAAGGAAGGCAGGAGCGAAAAACCCAGTAACAGAATAACAACTCCCTCTAGTTCAAGATATGGAGCAGTGATTTGTTTTCTAAAATGGTGTAATTTTATACTAAGTCTGACCTATTCTGACTTAGTCTTATAATTTTATTATACTAAGTCGGGGGGTTTAGCAGTTCTCAGAGACAAAAAAATCAGAGACAAAAAAAAAAAAGACACCAAACCCAAACCATAAATAAATCTGCTAAATCTTGCTGAATCTGGTAATTCACTGTCCCATACAAAAAGAAATGTATGGCAAAGGAATCTTACACTGGAGGAAGAAATGATTCAGGTGAGAAGGAAGGGAGATTTGGGAAAGAAAAGCACAGTTGGGTTTTAAGAGTAATTAGTTATTCCCACAAACTGTTTTCAAGTTGGTATCCTCCTCTATGGCTCCTCCACATCCTGCAGAAGGCTCAAGTATGGGCTGTCCTTTAGAAAAAAGCTTTGGGCTTTACTGTTTTCCTCCTCTCTTCCTGTTCATATTGTGTATGCTGCACGATTGGAAAACATAATGCTCACTGCTAACAGTTCCTCTTTAAAAAACTTTATTATTAAAATGGAGATATGAAACAGACTGACCATAATAATGACAGAGGAAGAAAGAACTGTCATGTTAAAAAAAAAATGTTAATTCAATAATTCTCAACATTGCTGCCAATCATATAGCTGCCCATAGCAATGATGACAGCACCACCATAAAAAGCACTGGTTATTAGAGAAAGTCTAAATGTTTTGGGTTAAGAAGGGTTAATTGATAAGTTTAAAGCACCATTATTTTCATGCAACTTGCTTAGCCTTTTTGACGTAGGAGACATACCTCTAGAATGTTTGTTCTTGACATTCTGACAAATGATGAATGAGTTCACTAGTAAGTAAAGAGTAATGAGCAAAGTAACTTTCAGATATGGATAGAAATTATCTAAATGGCAATCCATACCTTACATTGATGGGATAGCATGGTAAATGTGTCTGATGAAAATTAATATAAGTAACAACTTTAATTGCTTGTTTTGTTGGGAAATAAAAAGTCATATTTAAATGTATAGATATATATACAATGTCTAAATTGTTTTGTGGAACATAAAACTTGTGTAAACCTGTAATGTTCCATCCAGAACCTGTCACACTAAAATGAGACAGATGAGCATCATATGATTTATCTTAAAACATTTTCATTTATCACCTTCAGTCTTAGAGCTTTGTTCTAATTGAGGAGAGATGTGTATTTAAAAACAAGCAACCCTCAAAACCAACCTGCCCTAATACCAACAACAAAGCAAAGCAGCGCAGACATTTCCATAACAAGACTGATGTGCTGGGACAGAGCTTCATAATGAAAGGTCAGAATGGATAAACCTCACAGGTCTCCTCTGTTTCACCAGTTTTCTTGGTTGTTGTTTTTATTTTAAGGGGGTTCATTTGGTGAGCTCTTTTAACAATAATTTGCATACTGTATATGCATGTAACCCACATATTAACTTATATAATGAGATGTAATAATCTCCTTTTCATTATCACACGGGACTTTTGGCTTCAACTTACTTTGACCACAAATGAGCAGGATTCAGCATGCATAAAATTGCATTCAAAGAAGTCTTCAATTACTCTCCAATAGTTTTCTACCTCTGTTTATAAAACTTGTCGTCTTGTGATGATCCAGCCACTTCTGTTCTTTCAAGAAACGTAGCTCAATAATCTTAGAATAATTGTGTCATTTACTGCATGTTAGTTCAGTAAAACTTCAGTAGTCACACAAAGAGAAACAGAACCATACTTACGCTGTTTCAGCTTACAAAATGCTGGCTACAATGCTTAGTCTCTTCAGTTCCCAAATGGGAAAGCTCTATTTTGCTTATTATATTGACTTTGTCAAGAAAGTCTTTCATGATGACCCAGCAAAAAGGAGGCATGTTGTCTGCTAAGATCTCTATCATCAGATCAGCAAGAGAAACCACAGTAAATATTTGAGCATGGGGGTCAGCCCACTTCCTGCATTTTACCTGTGGTTGAAGAGGTGGCAAAGGCACTGCCAACTTTTGCTGGTATAATTCATTTCCCAGAGTTCTGAATGAGCCTGTGCTGACTTGGATCTGCTCTGCTTCCACAGAATTGTTACGAGAGACTCCGTATCTGGCCTTTATATAAACGGAAAGGAGTTCTTACTTTGCAAATGAAAACATTTTGCTATGGAAATGCTGTGCATGACCATGGAGACCTCTGACAAAGCCAGCTGGCTACTGGAAAGATGGAAAATCAACGACTGCACAAGTCTGGCTCCTTGTTTAACTGTTGAGCTGTAATATGGTTATTGCATATGGAAGGAATATAACACCAGTTACAGCTTGTTACAGCTTATTCCAGCTAAAAGCCTAGTAAACAATCTAATTTCTGATTTCTAAAAGCTTGCACATTTAAATAGCTAATGGAGCTTAGAATATTTAGTATGTTATTAAGATTTGAACTGTGATACAAATTTACACAATTCAGCCAGTAATCTACATTTAAAAAGCACTTTCGGTACAAAAGGAATCAGTATGGTCTCCTGGGTGAATTTTGTAAATGCGGAATACATTCTCCTCCTTCACTGCAGATGCATTCTGTGACACCAGCCATTTTTATGGGAAAAAATGTATGCAACTTCTTTAGAAGAAAACACTTCCAAAACAGGGATTAAACCAGAGGTCTTCTCCATGTCTGGATAACATGGTCCTCTGCTGACCATACTGTAGGCGGAGGTTGCTATGAGTTTGGTTATCAGGGAGTGTGGGATGGGAGCCCACAGCTCATAAACAGGAAACAGCATACAACTCATTTTAAATTCCAATAAATATTTTGCTATTTCACTGCCTTTGGGACAGCATCAGCGTCTGAGCTAGGACAAGATGTATGAAGCATTTGCCCTCAGAAAAGCTAGCTGCACTCAACAGCTAGAATAAAGTCTAGACAGCCTGGCATGCCTCTCACTAGCAACAGCAAAGTCCTGATGTGGTGAATCTTTCAAAATATGCATATTCCAAGGTAAAAAATCTCATAACCATACCATGATCTTAGAGAACTGTACTGCAGCGCTTGTACAATGTCACCTCAGGGACCAGCAACATGAGTATGCACGAAACAGACCTCCTAAATCCAGTCTGAAAGTTCAATATGGAAACTCAAACAGAACCTCACTCTCCGTAACTTCCTTGCCAAAAGGGGAGGGGAAACAGTTTTAAGATATGATTATACACCCAAAGAAAACCAATACATATTCATATATATATTTGGGGGGGTTGGTGGGAGGAAAGTGAGGAAGGAGGGAGGGAGGGAGGAAAGTGAGGAAGGGAGGGAGGAGAGTGAGGAAGGAAGGAGGGAGGGAGGAAGGAGGGAAGGGAGGAAGAGAGGAGGGAAGGAAGGAGGGAAGGAGGGAAGGAAGGAGGGAAGGAAGGAGGGAAGGAAGGAGGGAAGGAAGGAGGGAAGGAAGGAGGGAAGGGAGGAGGGAGGGAAGGAGGGAAGGGAGGAAGGGAGGGATGGAGGAAGGAGGGAAGGAAGGAGGGAGGGAAGGGAGGGAGGGAAGGGAGGGAGGGAAGGGAGGAAGGGAAGGGAGGAAGGAAGGGAGGGAAGGGAGGAAGGAAGGGAGGGAAGGGAGGAAGGAAGGAGGGAAGGAAGGAGGGAGGGAGGGGAGGGAGGGAAGGAGGGAAGGGAGAGAGGGAAGGAAGGGAGGGAGGAAGGAAAGAAGGAAGGAAGCTCAGATAACATCCTTTATGCATATAGTCCCTGATCCTTATCAGCTGAGCTCTGTTACGCTCTGTAGGGAAATACATAGGTGTTAAAATTGAGACTTAACTTACTAGATCAACTGATACTTGCAGCATTGGGTGTTGGCCCAGCTTGGGACAGACCTTGGAGCATCAGTAGTGGTTGAGAAGTTGGGGTGTAACCAGAACCATATTGAAATAGTCTGAAAATAGTCTTTAAATAAATGTGAGGGCTTTTGTAGCTTCCGTTTCACATGGTGAACACTGCCTTTTATTGTTTGTTATTGAGGCTTGTTTTCTGGTGTTTTTTCAGCCTGTTGCTGTTGTTCCACTAGTGAGTGCTCTGGTGTCCGGGTCCATGTGCTTAAACCAGATTTATGAGAAAGTTATGGAATAAAATATGGTGCTCACTGCAGCAGGGGCTAAGCCTCCAGGACAGTGCTCTCCTTCCTTCCCTTCTGGGCATGCATTTCTATTTTTTGAACTGCCACAAACTATATTTCTATCAAGTAAAAAAAAGAAGTAGAAGCTGCATGTGTCCTTGGTACCTCTGAAACAACTTCCCATTAGAAACAGGTGAACTGAGTCATGTTTTCTCCTCCTGGCACCCATCATATTGACTGCTCAGGTCAGTAATAAAGTGCTGAAGTGCCACCTTTTTTTTTTTTTTTTTTTTCCTTTAAATGGAGTGAGAACATGAAAGTGAAAATGCAATTATTGGATAGCTGCTCAGCTGAAAAGGACCAGGGGGTGCTGACTGACGGCTACTGAACATAAGCCAGCTTGTGCCCAGGCAGCCAAGAAGGCCAATGGCATCCTGGTTTGTATCAGCAGCAGCGTGGCCAGCAGGGCCAGGGCAGTGAGCATCCCCCTGTACTGCGCGCTGGTGAGGCCACACCTTGAATCCTGTGTTCAGTTCTGGGCTCCTCACTACAAGAGAGACATTGAGGTGCTGGAATGGGTCCAGAGAAGGGCAACAAAGCTGGTGAAGGGTCTGGAGCACAGGTGTGATGAGGAACAGCTGAGGGAACTGAGGGGGTCTATTCTGGAGAAGGTTCAGAGGGGACCTTATCACTCTCCACAACTGCCTGAAAGGAGGTTGCAGTGAGGTGGGGGCTGGTCTCTCATGTAACAAGTGATAGGAAAGACGAAATGGCCTCAAGCTGCATAAGGGGAGGTTTAGATTTGGTATTAGGAAAACACTTCTTCACAGAAAGGGTGCTCAGGCATTGGAACAGGCTGCCCAGGGCAGTGGTGGAGTCACTGTCCCTGGAAGTGTTCAAAAAACTGTGTAGATGAGGCCCTCAGGTGACATTGTTTGGTGGTGGGCTTGGCAGTGCTGGGTTGATGGCTGGACTCCATGATTTTTAAGGTCTTTTCCAGCCCAACTGATTCTATGATTCTACTAAATGGAATAGGAAAATGAAAGTGAAAATGCAATTATGTGATTAAAAACAGCTAGTGGTATTTTTTGTGATGACACAATCATGAGGGTCATCATGAGGTGTAATATAGATGAAACAGCCAAAAAGCAGGAGCTGGGGGAAGCTGACCCTCTTGTAAAACCGCTGTATTCATGCTTCTGGTTGTCCTCCCAACACTTAAGAACTTCAGGAAGGCGCAGTCCATTACAAAGCCTTGCTCAGGAGATTGCTGAATTTCATCCAGGATTTCAGGTTTGATTTCGGCGCGTCCCGCGGCCAATTTACAGACACGATAAAGCTGTTGCCAGCCAGCGGCACTCGAGGAGCCATCGGCACCTCCACACCCCGTTCCCTCAGGCCCTGGGCACCCCCCTCAGCCCGTTCGGAGGCCGGCGGCCGGGTCAGGGGAGGCGAGGGCAGGCTTTGCCCGCTCCTCCTCCTCCTCCCAGCGAGGCTTTATTCGCCCTTGACAACCAGTCTGCCCGCCTCATCCTCACCCTCCCATCGCTCCCTTCCCCTCCTCTCCCTCCGCCGGGCCCCGCTCCCCTCGCAGGCCCCGGTGACAGGAGCGGAGGGGCCGGGATCAGCAGGGGGCCGTTAGACTGAGGCGGATAGCGGCGGGAGGGGGGCGGATGAGGGCGAAGAGAGCGCGTGCCCCCGCTGCCTCCCCGCCCAGCCAATCGCGCGCGGCCATGGCGGGAGGTGTGTGCCACGACCTCACTTCCGGTACCTGTCACCCCGCCGCCGCCAGTCAGTCAGTCAGTCAGCCAGCCGCCAGCCAGCCGCCGGACCCGGGTACTTCTGCAACCCGCCCTCACCTCTTCCCCCGTTACCGACCCCCGCCCGCCGCGCTGACAGCGCCAGGGCCTGAGGCTGGCGGCGAGGAGGTGCTGGCGCGGTTGGACAGGCGTTGGGCGCGCGTGTGCTGTAACGCACGGTACTGCCTTAGCGGTATCCCCTTGTCAGCCGCCCCCTGCGGTGCAGGGGCTGCCCGTGCCCCGGCTGGGGCTCCGGCGGCCTAGTGGGGCTCGGGGAGGCGGTGGGAGAGCGGCTGGGTGACCTCCCGCTTCGGTAACACGGTGGCGGGTTTGGTGATGACCTCTCCTTTATTCTCCTCCCCCTCCCTTCTTTTGGTTTTATTTTATCGTGTATTTAGGTAGCTCGCCGCCGCGTTTTGAAAGCTCTGCGGAAGCCCGCCGGTGGCAAAGGCCAGGAGCAGGAGTTAGCTTGGGCTGGGGAGATGCTTTAGCTGCTGCCGCGCTCGGGCTCCGCGCCAGCTGCCTGCCGTGCGGGGACCGCGGTGGGCGGTAGCCCGTGCTCACCGCGGCCAAAGGCCGGGTGGGAGCCGGCCCTGGTGCAGGCTGGCGTTTGTAGGTAAAGAGCGATCTCGGGAACTTGGTGGGGAGACTTCAGTGTACCGAGGGGTGGAGAAAACAACGTCCTGTCATATAAGGTGCTGTTTTGGAACTGTCGTGTCTCTTAAGTGCAGGACGTTTGAATTGTCCTTAGCTGGTTTGAGAAAGGAACTTGGGCACGAGGCAAGAATACGTGCTTGCAGGTTGTATCTATTGGCTTGGCTTGATCAGGCAAGTTGTGCTTTCGCCAGTTGGTTGGTCAGAGGGGAGTCCTGTATCCTTGGAGGGAGGAGTGGGTCTTTGGGAGTTCCCCCTGTATTTGCTTTTGTAGTTCAATGAGAAAAACCTGTTCTTGATTATCCCTACGGGGCTGTCCACTTGCTTTCTGAAAAGCAAGTGACAAAAGGTAGCATTCAAAAAGTAATGGAAAAGAGTGCTAAAAGGAATTGCCTTATATTTAAGATTAGCACAGCCTCATTGACACGAGTAGCTGTTCCTAAGTTCTCTGATGGAAAAAGCATGAGTGTAGGATTCGTCAGACAGGATTATCCAGAATAATGATGTTTGGCAGTTTGGCATTGGATGTTATTACTACTGCACAAATAAAAACATTGCATAAGTTTTGTTGGGAATGAAAGTTTCAATCAAACTGTACTTGTATTATGGAACACACAGAGATTTTCTTAATCGTCATCTAACAGTGGTTACTGGGTTGCATGGTCTTTGCAGGTAGCAAAACTGATAGGCTATAAAAAGTGTTTATGAATTCTAAATCACTGACTTAAGACTGAGGCTACCTGGTCTCGTGCTGAAACTGACAGCAGTTGTGGTTCATGTGATGTGGTCACAAGTCTACCCAAAGCTAAACCAGTATCATAACCTTTGTTATTTGGCATGAACTATCAAGCAGCCATTGGCTCTTAGTTAGTTTTAGTGGCAACTTTCTTGATTTTAAGTAGTGTGATGTAGTGCTTCAGGATGAGAGTATGCGCAGTCCTTATCAGAGGTTTGTAGAACTGCACAGCCAGCACGCTCCCTTTCCTTTCCCATGTTTGGAAGGAACACTTGGCATAGTCAAAAAAAAAAAAGAGTTCTTATCAATCTGCTGATGCCTTATATTGACTGTCATCCTACAATCAGGTGACATGGGAGTTTTGTCTGCCTATTACAAACCTGTACATCCTGAAAACCTTGTGGTTATCTCATCTGCTTTTCAGTAGTTCTTTAATATCTTCATTTTCTATTCATGCCCCTCAATACTATAGTCTTCTTAAAGTGCATTATGATTTTTAAACCCTTAGAAAGGGTTGCATTTCAGTTGTGATTTTTGTATCCTTATACTTTTAATATTTTATGTGTGTTATAAAAATATTAAAGAAGATAATGGAGAGTAGGATACATGGCCTAGGATGTTCATCTTGTTCTAGAAAATAGATTATGATGCTCACTGTTGATCCAAAGTGGTCAAAGAGGGCGATGTAAATTTTCCTAGTGTTTTTTTAGAAGCAGCTCTTACTTCAGTTAGCACTTGTTTTCTCTACCTTGCTTTAGCTTGCCTACTGAGATTGGAGTTCTGAGTTCTGTTTCTCTTGCATATGGCATATTTTTTTGCAAGGGGAAAGAAGAGAACATTATACTTGGCTTGGAAAATAGTTGAATTTATATTTATTATAATTACAAACATTTTCTTACAGGATTTTGGAATTTTAACAATTAAATCTGACTGCTTCATCAATCTCTAAATCTTATTTGTTTTTAGTGGAGTAGACAGGGGAGTCAGTTTAAACAAATCATTATTTTTATAGCAATGTATGCTTTTTTTATTTAACAAATCTTATAAGGTATATGAAAATAAAATCTCTACTTTGCGGTGTAAATGGTACTTAAAAGGCCAATTGCAAAAGAAATCTTGTGGGACATGTATGTGTGCACTTTGAAAACTGTAACTACTCTAACAGTTTATCTATGAAAAGACTTTGACTCTTGTGAGAATAGTCCTTATAATGTGGTGGTTTTAGTTGAGTGGTTTTGAATTTTTCTAGTATGAAAAAAATAGATCAGAATGATACTGGGATATACCAGTCATATACCATAGTTAGCTAGATGTCAGTGTAGTCCTGCTGTAAAACTAATGTATTGAAAGCGTCAGTCATTTAAAAATAATTTTAGCTCAGGTGAAATGACAGTGACTTTTTTCTGAAAAAGCATAAATATAAAAAAAAGCATATTACATGTTATCAATATAAAATTAGAATAGTAAGCTTTGGGAAATTTTGTTAATTCTTTTTTTTTTTTTTTTTAAAGAATGTCAGCAGCTTCTTCTTAACGAAGAGCCACTAGTCATCACCAATGTGCACATGAAATGGAAAAGGAACAGATTCTGGAAAATAACTTCGATTTCAACCATGCAAGATGTTGCATGACTTGGTGAGTACATACACGGACTGGGAGCTATCTTGGAATTGTTTTTTAACAACTGAAGAAGGAAAAACATTGGAGGTAGAATCTGTAAAGAATGATTAATATATAGTCAACTGATAAGGAAAGAAGTACTGAGCAAGAACCGCCAACAGATAGTTGATAAATGGAAAGTAGTAGCACAATTGGAAGAACAGAGTAAATAAAATTTCCTTATGTTCTGATATCTATTGCTGTGTTAGACTGCTATGTGAAAGTTGTATAAATGTGTTATTCATCAGAATCCTGAATATTTCAGGAGTGCTCAGCATTTCAGAGGGACAGGTCTGTAAAATTAAATGTTGAAGGACTTTTTATGAAGTAGAATGCTGAGTATTCACTGAATGAAAAAGTACTTAACCAGTAAAGTTAGGCTCAAAGTCACTGATATCCTCAAAATTAAACTAAAATCTCTCAATTTTAAAAAGTGTGATATTTGGCATGTTTTAAAAACATTAAATTGGTACGAGGAGATTGTTATGTGACCAGATTGCATGTGGAATTGAAGTGTTGCCAAATCTGATTCCACTTCCTCATACCAGTTCTCATAGTTTCTGCTTATGAAACAATATTTATTTATAAGTGCATTGCATGTGCCTTTTAGTATCTAGGATGTCTTTTTAAGTACCTAGGAAATACAATTTCTGTGTCCAGTGGAGGGCTTCTTGTGCACAGGTTAATACAAATTACAGTTCATTGGTGTGCTAGTCCTGACTGGGGCCTGAATTGTTAACATGACTGGTTTGTGTGATTGTTTGCTGTGTTTTAAAATGCTGTAAGCATAAGCAGTAGATTTTCGTTTTACTTTGGAGATTGATAGATGAGAATTAACTAAACAGTGCCATAGAACAAAAATTGTCTATATTAATCTAAATTTATTGGTTTATGTTTGAGTTTTCTCATGCCTGTGGAAACACTAACAGTATAAGATAGAATTGCAGGCATTTGGTGAATTACCTCTCCCTTTCTAGAAATGCTGACATACTGTCATGGTTTTTTAAAAAAAATGTCAACTTATTAATGTTTCCAAATAGTAAAATGAACTTGTTAAAAAATGTCTCTTCCTTGAGGAACTCAGAGTAGCCACTGAAGTTGTAAGGTTCTTTGGCATTTGTTTCCAGGCAGCTGAAATACATGTGAAAGCAACTTAGTCCAGTGCTTTCATATCTTGTACTTTTTATCTTTTCAGTTTGTTGCTAAGTATATAAAAGGAAACCAGAACTGCTGTTCAATGTGCAAATTAACTGCTGGTTGAGTAACTTCTTACTCAGTTAAGTGTATAATATCCTAGAGCTGAGAACAATTGTTGTGAACAGTTTGTGAAGAGTTTGATTTATTTTGCATGGAAAAATGATACCACAATCTATCCTACTTTTATTTAGATTTAACAAAAATGGGGTCATTTGAAACTGTTCTACAGCCTATGATTAAGTATTGGGGGCAGGGCTTACTGCCTTGTTTTATGAACCTATGCATCCAGCAGACTTACTCTGAGTAAGTTCTCTTATCTGCATATAGGCCTGTATTGCCACTATATTTTTTTGTTACAGAAATAAAAGGGCAAGATGCCTGTTTTGTTTTGGCTTAAATAATTATTTACTGGAAATGCTTGGTGTAACAATTCACAGAAGAAAACACTGAATTTAAACCAGAATGTGAATATTCAGATGCAAAGAACAACTATTTTCTATTTTCAAAATCTGTTTGAAAGTGAAGACGTGAATTCCTGATGGTATTTCCTGGCCTCCCGTTAGTGTTACTGCTTCATCAGGAATGTCATGAAGTACATGGCATTGGAGTCATGGTGCTGGCTCATATTAAACAAAACAAATCCTTCCTGCATCTTTATTAAATATGGATGGTAAATGTTTCCTGGAGCAGTAAAGCTGAGAAATACAATATGGAACCATTTGGGTTTGAGGAGGAGGAAGAGGGAGAAGGTGGGTGTTGTGTCAGAAGACTACTTTGGTGACTCCTTGATTCATTAGCAGGCAGTGCTTAGCAGTACTCTACAATAGGGCTGATGAATGCTCCGTTACAATGGTTGAGGAATTCACCCGCTCTTATATTAAAATAAAATTAATTGCAGCCTTCAGGTTGTAATGAATATTGGTGGCTTGTTGGCAATTTTCAGGGGAAGATTACAAGAACTATTCGTAAAAATTATGTTTCTAATGGAGGATTCTTGATGGTTAGGAATTCTAATTCTAAAAACTAGCCAATGCAGGTATGCACAGAATATTGGTCACTGAAGTTTACTCAGCAGGGTTGGGAATGCTTAAGTGTGGTTTTCAAAACCTTTTTCTTACTCTAGGTTAATATTCAGTTTGCAGTAAGTATGCTGCATTGTGAGGGGGGGTTGAGTGGGGTTTTTATCAGTGGAAGATGCTGGATGGATACAGTTTTGTTGTAAGAGAGAGCTGTAAGGAGGAGAATGTTCTGGCTGTGGTTGTTTCTGACCAGCTGGTTGTTGGAAATTTTATTCTGTGAGCATAAGGAAGACTTATGTTGTTATACTGTATATATGGTATAATGTGTTTATTCATCTTGCACATAGTTGCCGACAGAGAAGAGCACATAAGAAATTAGAACTGCTTTTTTTACCTCTGAAATGAACTTGTATATATATATTTACAAACATACATAACTGTAATTTCTTTCTTCTTACCCACCTCAGGACACAAGACTGCTATGTGCACTTAAGCAGGCCACTCTGATTAGAAGCAAGTCAGGTAAAAGCTTAACTATACATGTAACTAAGAGACAATCAGCATGGGATAGTGGTTTTGAAAAATGGAGCAGCTGTACATTTTTGTGTACTGTGCTTCTCTTTGTGTACTGTACATCTCTTCTACAGAGATGTAACTATACATAAATAGGCCAGTGTTTTCAAACAGCTGTCAAATGTTCAACTTGCATATATGTTTTGGACACCTGATTTTTCTGCCTACTTAGCTGCCATAATTCTAACCAAATTTACATGGAGTTGCATTTTCTAAGGATTATAAATCCTGTGGAAATGTAATAGTGATTATCCTTTAAGAATGTAGAATTGTTCAGCTTGCAGCTATCATTCTTTTTCTCTTCTATATGACACACAGGTGTATTTGAATGAACACATAAATAGAAAAAAAAAATCCCAACGATTATTCCCCTCTCTGTGTTGTTCCTGACAGACCTGCATATCTGAGGCTTACAGCCAGAGGTGTGGTTATACAGCGTGGCCTGATCTGATCTAGCAACTGTTGTTAAAGATCAGCCAGGCTCCTTTATGTTTCTTTCCTTTGCTACCATTCATGTTTCTGTCCTTCCTCTTTGCTGCCCCTTAGTGAGTCTGTTCAGCTATTTCTAACTATTAATGTTATTTATCTCTGTTACACTTCTACCAGCTAAATGAGCTGAATTGTTTCACTAAGGCTGTTTCTACACTAGGGAATAAAATATGCCAGGGACTGTTCTCTGGACCTAGAACAAAGTAGCAAAATTGGATGCACCTAACAGTCTTCATTCTGAAAAGGAGTATGGTTGCATCCAGATACCAGTGGAGAGCAGTTTGCTGCTCTTCATTTGCTGTCCCCTTAACTGTGCCTGGGCATTTGTCTGGGAGAGTGCCAAGCTGCTATGGGCCAAAATGGTGTCAGAGAGGATGCCAACAGCATGGCTTGAGCCTGTGCTCTGGCCCTGTTTTATTTACTGTTACAGATGTGATCAGAGAGGTCAGGCAATGGAGAGAGCCAGCACAGGCAGGATGGAGCTGTGTGGCTGGAAATAAAGAAGGGAGAGGGAAGATGCAGGGCTGACAATGTCAGGGAGTTATAGAAGGGATATCCTTTTGATGTCAGGGAACTATTCCATTACTTAAGCTGGTTTGTCTAACTGTAGCTTAACATTATTTTGCAACCAGCTTTAGCTCAGCAGAAGGCTTCAGGTGCTGTGTGCCTATAACTACTTTATCTCAGTCAGCTGAAATGCATTACAAAGTGAATTAATACTGGTGTATGAAAGTGCATACATGACTTTTTAAACAGCTTATCTTATTCTGTCTGTTTTATTGGACTGCTGTTTTTCTTCCACTTTTCTGCAATTCAGGTGCTTCCTTAGTAAAAGCAAGTGGGAAGGAGAAGTGAAGTGGTAGGCAGACAGCAGTGGTGATGCTTTTAATATGGGGCTGTTAAAACCAGTAAGTAGACGCCCTTCATGTCATTTGAAGGGTGAGTAGAGAGGTTAGATGTCAGGAAAGTAATTGGTTATATTTTGACATTTTTTAATTGTGCAGGAGTGTGAGGCTTGTGATCTCTATACTGTAGTGAGTGACCTGATTTAGAAATGTGAAGTCATGTGTCCCAAGTATATCCTCTATCTGACATGTCAGTAGCTTGGAAGTACAAGTACTTGATGTCCATTTGCCAAATAATTGCATTCATACCTGTTGCCAAGACTCCTGTCAGCAGTGCTAATTCAGTGTGAATGTTGCTTTTGTGTGATAAATTTATCACAAAGAAAAACTTTTTAAGGTGGGAATTTCTAAATTACCAGAACAAAACTGAAGGTCTTTTTCGTAACAAAAAAAAAAGCCCCACCCCAAACCACCAGCAACAAAAAGGAAGAGAATTTTGTTTCACGTTCCAATCTGGGTGCTCTGAGTTGTGGCATGCCATTAAATCAAAGTTAGTTTATTTTTAGAAAGCTTTATTTATTTATTTATTTAAATGTACTAGCTGAGCAACAAGAGCCTGTAAAAATACTTTGAACGAATGAGTAAAATTGTACTACACCAAAAAATGAGTAAACTACACAACTCCAGGTGCTGTTTATAGGAGACATTAGACTTTGTCTACTAGTAGAAGACTGTGAAAGCTAGCCCACTGGGATTACTCAATTTTCAAAAAGACAGTTGCAAGTGGAAGGGGCCTAAGCCTGTAATATCTTACCTGAGGGTCATTCTCTTCACTAGGATATATATCCTCTGTTAAGCTGAATTTAGTTTATTTGAATACGACTTGTTATTATGTGCGGGCAAGGAAATAAAGTTCATCAGTGAAATAAAACCACTGCAAATACACAGTGGTGGTGTTCTCTACTAAGAAGGCTAATTCAGGGTTCTTGAATATCTTCCAGAAACAGATGTAAATTCCACTGTAGCTTTTCAGATAGTGAATAATCACGGTCTGTTGTGTTTGGTGATGAATCATGCAAGGGGGTGCAGATGGTGAGAAGAGTGCAGCTGTGCAGATACTAGAGGGCAGAGATAGAAGACTAGAAGACCCGAGGGGATGAAGGAGGTGATTTGAGGATGGGTTGACATGACTTATGAAAGAGAAGGGTAAGACAGCTGAAAGAGTATCGACGCTAAGTGTGCCAGGGTAAAGGCAAAACTGAACCGAGATTTGGGGATCTGGAGACTGAAAAGGAGGTATACTTGAGGCAGAAAAATATTTGTTGTTGTTGATCTTTGAAGCAGAAGTTGCAACGTCAGATGCCAAAGTAACTGGACTTTTGCCCCAAGCCAGGCAGCGATTAGATGTGGAAGTTTAAGCTGTAAATGAAAAGGGAAAACTATGAGACTTCATGTTCCTTTTAAAGGAATGCTTTTCCTAAGTAGGAAAGCTATTGTAGTAACAGATACAGATGCAGTGTTGTGGGGGGGTTATTTTGATTATTCTGAGCAGGACCTGTGCAGGACCTGTGCAGGGTGGCAAAATCTGGGCTTGGTCAGGTGGAAAGTTGTGCCTATGTGTTTTTAAAAAGGGGGCTTAGGTTATGATTGAAGGGCAGGTAAGATTCTAGTGAAACTTTTCTTAAATCAGCCTGCTAAAAAGTCCAGGTCATCTTTCAACTTTTTACATTAAGTAATTTTAACGTAAGATACCTTTTTTTCTCCCCCTCCCCCCCTTTTCAGATTAAAAGTATTGTTCCAAAACAATAGCTCTTCATTCAGAAAGAATGTTGCCATCAAGATGTCTGTAAGAACTTGCCCACAGGTCAGAAATCCTCAGCCAAAGTGAATATTTAACCAGTATTTCAAGGACAGCCAGTTACCTTTTTCTAAATAAAATATGTGATTAGGAGAAAAAGTGAGTGACCCTGGAAAACTGTAGAATACCCTGAGTACTGACATAATTTCAGGCACCCATTGTACTGTTTGTGTGTTCTACAAACCTTAGTAAATATAAAACAAATACTTAAAGTGAACTGAAAAAAGAAAAAGAAGGCGGGGGGAGGGGGAAGGAACTGGGGAAGGAAATGTCCAAATCTGTCTTGGAGGAAATTTATGCTCCAAAACTGCTATTCTGAAAACTGTTCTCAAGATTTTCTCATCTCTCTTAGTCTAGTTTCCTAAGAACGTCAGGTATATGCAGTATATCTGCTGTCCTCTCCTCCCACCAATAACTTTGAACCTGCAGGTCTTGTTGAATTTGACAGAAGAGTAGTGGTGGCAAAGGCATTAAAGCTCTTTAATTTTTATGGAAGTTGGTAACTGGGAAGAAGAAAGGAAAACACATTATTGACTCTCCTGAGGAAATGATGCAATATGAATTCAACAATTATATGTTCTGTTTGGCCTGTCAATTGCCAATCAGCATAGGAGCAGTAGGGAGCCAGTTGCAACATGCGGCTCTGAACCAGCTACAGCATGTTTGCTGTTTGCATAGTAAGTAGTTCAGGGACATTGTGTGGGGAGGGGGAACTGTATAGTGAGAAGGGGAAGGAACAGGGGGACGTGACACAACAATGTGGGGTGACAGTGCTATGAAAATTTTATGTTCATGGGAGCAAATGAATAGAAATTAAAGGTTTTTTTTTAATTTCTTCTCACCAAAGTTGCTCTTTTCCTGGTATTTTAATATCAGTAATAGTAAATACTGAATGAATTCTGCCTTTCAAATGTGTGTACTGTCACAATTTAATGCTCTCAAGCTTTTATCATGTTGTTTAAGATCACAAAATTATGTACAACTTAAAATAATGCTAGTTGGTTTCTGCATAATGTTAAATTATGTGGCTGAAAAATAATATTAATATTATATATAATATAATTTGAATTAGGTTGTATTCAGTTGAAGTACTGATGTCATAGGACTATTCCTCTTCAAGCAAGGTTGAAATCATACAGGAAGGATAAATATGCTCTCAGAACAAAAAATTAATTAGTTATATCTTATCCTTCATTTTACTATAAATTTAAACTCAAGACAGGTACTTTTATTTATAACACAGCAAGGATTCTAAATTGTAAAGAGTGTGTTACTACCAGTCCTGCCAATAATTATGCCAAGGGATTATTGGTAATATATAGCAATTGCTATATCACACATAAAATCTGTGGATATAAAACAAAAGGGATTTTTATATCGTAGTTTATAAGAACACATTTTAAATTATCTGTACATGTACATGAACCCTAAAGATTGTTGAAATATCAGTTTTAGAAAGTGCATCAGTCCTTAATTGACTGTTGGTGGCAATTGTTTTTTATTTCTTTTCATAAATGTAGTATGACTAAAATTTCACTTTTGTTAGTATGAGTTACTAAACAGCTTTGCTTATAGAAGGTATGATGTCTTTCTGGATAGAACAGTTGTTAGTCTTGATGGGTTTTTGTTTTGTTTCATTTTTATCAAGCATGTGAGCAAGTAAAGCTTTTGGCTTATAGAAGTTTATGTAACAGCACAGCCAGGATGTTTAATGGAAAATGGCCAATTTTGCCTGGCACTGCCTCTGTATGTATTAGATTATAATTTTAATTGACAATTTTAGTTGCACAGATGTCTTTAATTTGATACCCTCTGAAGTTTATTTTTACCATATGTAACAAAAATGGACTCTGCAGGAGACTTAGCAAGAGGCTGATGTTTTATTTACTTCAAAAATTGATTATATTGGAGATAATCGCTTAGTCACCACACTCAAATGCAATTTCTGCTTGCATTTTACCCTCAGGTATCTTTATCCTTCAACAAATGAAGTCTCTGTAGAGTATCAGGGTATAGTTAGAAAATTGCTGAGAAGCTGCTTTGCATAATCTGAGATGCCGTAATCACGTGTGTAAGGAAACAATTGCAGCATTCCAATTTAGTTTTAAGGATCTGGTTTCCAGTCAGTGGCATGTCAGGACAGATGCGTAGGCTGTTTGTAAATGCCGTACATGTCAGAATCAACTTGGAATTCACCACCCGAAGTTACTTTTACGTATTGTTTTTAGGAAAAATTTGGTAATGGTTTCAAACATGTACTAGTGCTTGGAGTTCACAAGACATAGTTTTTGTGGTGGTTTTGGTTTGTTCCTTTTAAAAAAAGAAAAAAAAAAGTCTTAATTTCAGGGATGCCAAGCAACTAGATTTAGCCTCAGCCTGAGCACTGGTTCCTGAAGTTGCAGTATCCCTAACTGTATCGCTAAATGTTAATCAGTTCAAAATCTTGGCATATATAATAAGCCTGTTAGACATTTCTACAGTATTGCAAACCTTAGGAAAACCAAATTACTTCCATATAAATAGGTAAGGAGTTTTGGGACACACAGGGAAACTGGGAGAGCTTTGAGTTCATTAGCTGGGTAATGAAAATACAGCAAATCTCAGTTGATACATCTGTGTGAACGTGATCTTGGATAAAATAGCAAATACATAAGTGCCATGTTTGTCCGAACATGACTTTGCATTGGTTCAAATATCAGTCATAAATCAAATCATAGCTTTTAATGTGCATATAAAAACCCTGGCCTCTTAAATGATGCATCAAATCTTCATTTCACAGTAGCTGTGGTCTTCACTATTCAGCAAACACACAGAGCATCAGTGTCTAAATGGTGTATTCTTTTAGCATCATTGCCTAGCTTTATCATGACAAGATATTGTCATGAAGGGTTTAGAATCTGTGAAAGATTGAAGCACAAATTGCTATGGCTGCTATGCTTAGCATGTAAACATTTGAATCTTGCTCAAGTATGAAATAATTTGAGTAAACAGAACAGTGACTTGAAGAGATATTGACATCAAAATGCATTGGATAAAACACAAAACCTGGAGATTCTTTGGAGAGAGAGGAAAAGGGAGAGTGTGTTGCAAGCATAAAGGTATACAAAACAGTGAAGTGGAGGTTTTATTAGAAACTGGTGAGCTGTAAGTAGTACTTGTGGAACTGTATTTCAACTTGAAAGAGAGCACATGTCAGAGAACAGAGTACTCTGTAACATAGTGGTTACTAAGATGTTGCCATGGCTTAGTTTCTTGCAGAAGGAAAAAATTACTGTTGTTCTTTTGAATCTCTTGCTGCAATGATCATGTCTCAAAAATACAGAATATAATTAACTTCAATCTGAATATTGTGCTTTATGTGCATTAATAACTAATGTAATAAATAGAAAAAACTCCCCTCATACTGTTATCCAGGCTGATTTTTCTTTTTTAATGTCATATTAATAATAGAATCTCTATTCTATAGATTAAGCTTGTAATCAATTCTCAACCATGTGTCAGAGCACATTATTTACTATAAAAGTGGAAACAGAGACAAGATAAATAGAAAAAAGTTACAAATAGCCAGTTTTTCACGATTTTTAGGCATCTCAACAATAAAAGTTGAAGCGACAATAAAGAATTTAACATGAAGTTTTCCACTTAAGTGTTTTTTGACAGTGCTTGCTTGGTTTAGAGTCAGGAATCATCTAAACATCAAACTGGAATATAATTTAGTTTAAAAGATATTATTTGATACGAAATATATTAATTGATACAGATTTGAGTAATATCACTTTTAATGCTTCTGATTCCATTCCATTCCTGTGGCAGAAAGCAAGCATAACTTCAGATAGATGTAACTCTGAGGTGATAGACTTGTAAGTCTTGTCTCTAGAGCCTGAAGGCAGAGGTCACAAAACCTTTATGTCGGTTGCTGATGAAGTCAAACCTCCTGTGTTAAAGGGGTTAGCAGGCTTAAAGGGAGACTCCTGATCTCATTGTACTGATAACCTAGAGCTGCGGTATTTCTTTACATCTTAAGTTGAGCTCTGTCTGCTAGAGGTTGACCAGTCTAATGTTTTGGATTATGTATGATAAAATATATTTTCTGGTCTAATATAAAGTCAGTGTAAAAGTAGTGTATTTAAATGTAAAGTGTTCTCAACTGGGTTCCTAGTTACCAAGTTCTTTAGGGGCTTGTTGAGTTTAAAATTTCCCATTAGAAACCCATTTGATGCCAAGATGTTGTTTTATTCTTTACAAGCAGCTGAAATCTGTCTTTAAGCTAGATTCTACTCTCAGCTTCAGCTTCCAGCATTGGAATTATTTATTTATTGGAGTATGTTGTTTCAACTCAGAGTAAATGTCTGCATCTTCCATTTACTGGATTTCTGTGGGAGTTCTACTGCTGGAAGGAAGGATGATGAATTAAGTGTAGGATGTGCATTATCTCTCCACCTATATGACAGTTCCATGGCCCTGTCAAAAGACGTTGCTGCTTGATGTAATAGAGATGCTGTCTGATCTGTAGAGCAGTTTTCAGCCCTCATCAGAGACTTAAGAGGCATGATTGCATTACTTCAGGCAATGCAAGTGGCTGGTTTACAGGGCCAGCCTGTTTATACAATTATTGGAATCTTCAGAGGGGATTAAGGCTGCACATACACATTTATTTGTTGGCCATGCAGCACATGTATCCCTCTCCCCAGCTGCTTATTTCTGCTCCCTCCATTGAGCCAGCACAAATATTTGTAAAGCTTTGAAGTGAACTGGATCAGGAAAGCAATCTTATCGGAAAGTACCACTTCTTAGTTTGTAATCGTGGCCTCAGAGATCAGTTGTGGCTCTGGAAAGCCCATTGAGTTCTACTCAACCCAAACGTGAGGTGCTTGACATGAGATGAATTACTGCTTTTATTTCTGTTTGCTGAAAACTAATTTCTGCTTTGTAATATTTTTTCTCCATTGTTAATTGTATCTGTTATCTGAAAGTGAGAGGGTATGATATTTGAGATAGATAGTGTAATCACTTCCTGAATAATTTTGTTCTGTCTTGCTATTAGCTATTTCTTAGACAGTAATCTTGGCAAACTGAACAATTTTTAGAACTCTTTGGAGTATAATGAACGTGTTACATGATTGAAAGAAAACGCTGGAGGAAATAGTGATTTTATAATCAGAGTGGTTTGTCTTGGGAGGGACCTTAAAGCTCATCCATTTCCAACGCCCCTGCCACAGGCAGGGACACCTTCCACTAGATGAGGTTGCTCAAAGCCAAGTCCAACCTGGCCTTGAACACTTCCAGGCATGGGGCAGCCACAGCTTCTCTGGGCAACCAATTCCATAATCATAATCATAGAATCATAGAACAGTTAGGGTTGGAAAGGAACTTAAGATCATCTAGTTCCAACCCCCCTGCCATGGGCAGGGCCACCTCACGCTAAATCATGTTACCCAAGGCCTCATCCAACCTGGTCTTGAACACTGCCAGGGGTGATCACAAAGGTATAGAAAGAAGCTGAACAGTTGTAAAGCAGAATTGTTGCATTTAAGAATGGAATGAGTGGTCCTGCTCAGAGACTTTTATCTTTAATATATTCTAGGCAATGAGTCTCCCACTTCCTGGAGTTGGAACCCATGATGTAGCTTTTACCCTGTGCCACTAAATCTTGGAAAGAAGCTACAGGGAGATGCCAACGGGGATTGAAGCTGGCTCAGGAGCTGCAAAGTAGTTGCGTAGTGATGTTAGTGATTATGGCATCATTCCCTAGTTTTTCAGTCCACCTTTCCACACCATCCTTGGCTGATTAGTTGCTTTCTTCCGGTCTTTTTCTGTCTGTTTCTGTGTAGGGTCTGCCCAAAGTTTTGAATTGTGCAGTGTTATGAAATCATTTCAGTAAGTATTTTGGGCTTTTTGGTCACAACCTAAAAAGGTTGTGATATTGGTGAAAGTGCTATTTTGTTGTTTTTTTTTCCTAACTGTATGTTTGTATGTACAGCAATCATAAGCAATTCAAAATTCTATTTCATGAGGAAATACAGTAGCATTTTGTCTAGTGATCCAAGATGACTTTGTATACCTTGCCTTTAACTGAGTTTTTTTTGTAGTAATATAGACTGAGGTTTTAGATTGTTACTTGGAAGGGACATAAATGTTAGACAGATGTTCCTAGACCCTTAAACTTTCATTAATGCAGATCCTGCATCATGGCTACTTTGCATGTAATATGTAAGGAGTCTTTCATGTTTAGTATGGCAACCCCATCTTTCACAACCCTTGTTTGTTTTCTCTACAGAATTTGTATCCTGATCTTACATTTTACTGTCCATAATACTCTTCTTGCCACATGACAGGTGTTGCTTATGTTAGTATTTCCTTACATATGTTTTTACTTTTTAAGAGAGGTTTGCACCAGGAAACTTGTGGATTTGTAGCACTGAGCAGTAAATTATATTTTGTAATTTTATTAAGTATTTTCCTTCGATTTTTTTCAAAGTAAAAATAACTGCCTAACAAAACAGTGACATTCTAAGAATTGAGATTTTTGTTAAATTTCATAGTTTTAAGAGTTTGCAATTTGAATATCATTTTTCAAAATCGGGGTATAGGAATTTTTATTTGTTTTAAGTGCAAGGATGCTTATAAGTTGCATAGGATATCTTGGAGTACAACTCTGTACTGGGGAGGGGTGCATCTGGCAGTCCTGAAGAGGTGGCTCATGAAGGTTTTTAATTCCATGTGTAGTAAATTCTCTTTGCCTTAACTTCTTAATACTTGGTGATATATAAAATGTTACTAGTCTGTAAGGTTACAAAGCATGAAAACTGAATCAGTTTAGGATAGAGGAGAAAACATGCATCCTTTCCCAGGTAGGAGACTGTACTTCGTATTTTAGGTGCCAGATTTTATTTTCAGTTGTTTTTTATGTATTGAATCAGGATACTGGAAATATCCTGTAGCTTACAAATTCACCTCTTCCTATTTACCTAAGTTTTCTAAGCCTGTCTACTGCAGCCACTAGTTTTAAATGTGCTGTGTTCAGCTACAGAATTCTCAAAGTGACCGAGAGGTAATGATTATTTCAACTTTAACCTTGATGTTTGCATGCAAGCCCTTTAAACGATCAATTTGTTTATGCAGTAAATCCAGACTTTGTTGCTGCTTCTCAGAGACCTTTGCATCTGGGCAACCCAAGGGATTATCCCTAGCGTGGCAAGTACTGAATGTGGAAGGGCCAGTGGTTCAGTCTCCCACTATCCCTTTCCAAAAATGAAGCAATTAACCGAATGCTGCATGATTAGGTATTTTTCTTTGATAGGCTGACCATGATTTCTTTAAGATCTGTTTCAAGATTATAGGTAAGTTACTCATTGGGTATCTGCAGTGTAGTGGTGGGAAAAGAAGACTTCTGAAAATAGACTTACTTCAGAGATAAAAGGCTGTGAGAGAGGGCTGTTTATTCTTAAAATCATAATTACATGAAATTGTGTTCTTATTTCTCAATGTCATGCTCTCTTGTTTTCAGTTTACTTTGTGCGTGTTTGTATGTGGGTATAGGAAAGGGGGTATGAAGACTAAAATATCACATGGGGAATGGAGAAAATCCTCTGTGAATGTCTGGCACAGGATTTTTCTAGAGTCTTAAGAGTTAGAAGTTACATAGATGCTTCAGTGGAATTATCGTGCTGCAGCTACCACATCTACTGTTGTAACATGTACAGCTTTTTTTGCAAAGCAGAATACGCTCTGGGAATATTACCTACATGAATTTCATACTCATTACCCTTTTTACTTTAGAAGTTTTACTTTCATAGAAGCAAGGATCAATGCATATTAAGTGAAACCTGCCAATAAAAGCATATGCATGTATAAACATGTACAGAATACAGAGAAGACAGAAGGCAAATGGTTTACTACATGAACTCATGACATTTCACCTAAAGGTTTTCTGTGCTTATGGAAAAAAATAAGTATAACCTTTTCAGTAAAGAAAAGATAAGTATAATTTGACAGTCTCCAGAAATGGTGAGTCTCAGAAATGGCTATGCTTCCTAAGGTAGCTAGTTAATCTTTGACAAGAACCATAATGATTAAGCAGCTGTAATTCACTAGTAGTGTTTGAAAGTACAAAAGGGTATGTAATTTAATAGTTAAAACAATAAGAACTCCATTTATGTTTCACTAGCTGTTAGGTTGTTCTTACATCAATTCAGCTAAGATGACTGCTGAATTTTAAATATTTACTGTAAACGTGGAAAAGTGTAATGCAAATTGGGGAATACCAGGCGTGCTGCTGGAAGAGCTGTTGCCATGTTATGTTCAGCTAGCTTTGCTTTCATGTCAAATAATGTCCATGTTGTTTCAAGGTAGACTTCAGCATTCACTTAATCTTTTAAAAATGCTCTTGCTAGATGAAGAAGTGATACTTGGAGAGATGTATGTCATTCAGTAGGGTACTTGAAGTAATTTGAGTACAAGGAGAGTAGTGTGTCCTGGAACCTCCCCAGCTATCCTGAGGCATACTACTCATGGAATCATAGAATGGTTTGGGTTGGAAAGGACCTTAAGAGCATTAAGTTCTAATCCCCTTGCATGGGCCGGGATGCCTCACACTAGACCTACATCACAGAGATAGCAATTTAACTTCATTTTCACAAATAAAATATAGAAGTGATTTCTCATTTCTCAGCTCAAGTATATTCCAATTATATCAGGGATATCAGGTGAATAATGTAATGTTTTGGACTCAGATCTAACAAACAGCAAACAGCACGTTAATTCCAGCTGTTACTGGGCTGGTTCATGCTGCCTCAACAGAGAAATTGTGCAAAGATATTCAATACTGAAAGTACTGGCAGAGAATAATAAATGGTGTCAACCAGAAATGTTTGCAGTTGATTCTTTTTCTCGTAAAAGTAATGTTTTGTAAAGGCACTCTTCATCTGCTAAGTTACTCAGTATGTTAGGGTTTCTTTTTCCAGAATAAATGACTGATTTTCCTAGGATGAATCCATCACAGATTATCAGAGAAAAGGATTGATTTCTTAATCTAAAATGTTCAGTGTCATATGAATCAAACTAGTTGGTATTTAAAACTTTAATAGCAAGGAAGTTTTGTTTGTTTTTTTAATCAGAACATCGCACTTTTATTTTAAAATCAGCATTTATATGTGTCCATATAGCCACTTATTGGTAGTTTCAAGCTTCACAATAAACTGCAGTGAACATGTGTTCTTTGGAAAGGCCAGCATTGAGTGGTAACCACAGTAACAGTCAGAGCTTCTCTAAATGCTCGTGCATATTCATTGCATGGACAAGACTTGCAGCACTATGTGTATGCACAAGTGTTAGTTACTCAGTGTGACAGTTTCTTTTAGCAGAAGTATATCTATGCAGCAGTAGTTAACATTCTGCAGTACATTTATTAATTCCTTATCTGAGAAGTCAACAAAAGAATAATTACAATTTGTGATGTTTTCTAAGGGATTTGTGCTGTTACTCAAAGTTGATGACAGTGGTGGCTAGCTTTGCAGGCAACTTTGAAAGCTTACTTCACTGTAGGAAATAGAACTAACTCTAGGAATTACTGATGTATTAGATTGCTGAAGATGTTATCTGACCAAAGTAGGTAAAAAAAGGTATTAGTTTTGGCCACTTCTACAAAGATTTTAGTGTAAGACAGTATTTTGTTCCCTACAGTGTCATAAGACCTGTTGAACAAATTTGAGAGATGAGAACAAAGGATAAAATCAACATATCTAAACCTGTTGGATGAAGTGAGAAAAGACTTGCCAAATGTATGTGTATTGATGTTTGTAATTTTTTTATATCAGTTTTCATGGGAGGTGTATAATGCACAATATGTAATTTTTATCAGCAAAGGAGAGAAAACAATGATCCACAGATTAATCTTGTCGTAACTCTCAGAATGAAATATTTTGGGCATGTTTTGGGTTTTTTTTCCCCTGTCCTGTTGACAATTCATGGTGCATAAAGCTTCTGGAGGAACAGAATGCTGTACAGTATTTCACTATTGGATTAAAAGTCATGTATTGTGTGCTGTGATTCAAATATGTATGAAAAAAATAAAATATTATGGTATTGTAAGTACAGGGTTTTTTATTCTTTCACCAGCATAAAGAAGTTTAAGTGACCGCTCTATTTGATCAACATGGTGGACACTGAAAACCAGCTCTATCCCCTTACTCCTTTGGAGGAGGATGATATAGGCAGCCCTTTATCTGGAGAGTTCCTACAAGATATGGAGAACATTCAAGACCTCTCTCAGTCTTTAGGTGATGATAGCTCTGGAGCTTTAAGTTTAACAGAGTTCCAGTCACTGGGAAATGGTCCAGGATCTGATGGATCAGTCATAACAGGTAAGAGAGTTTTGGTTTACCATAAAACTTTGTTTTATAAATACATGTAGTATTGCACAGTGACAGAAATTGAAAAACCTCTTAAATATAATAACCGTTGTTTATGACTAGGTGACACTGGAAATATATAAGCTGATTTTAGCGCAGTCATAAAATATTTAAGGCTGAAGTTAACTTAGACAAATGCCGTTGAAAAATGACTGTAAAGTCACTGTTTTAAATTATCGTTAGTATCAATGCCTTTTTCAACACAACTTGTAAAAATCACTGTGAAAGAAGTTACTATATATTGTAGTCATATAGGAATCCACAACATTGAACTGAAGGAATTCCTAATTTTTTTAAGTTTCTTCAAATCACATATATTCAAAAGGTGTTGTGAAATGTTTGCCAAAAACCTGACCCCTAAAAGCTCCCCTAGAATTCCCATGTATTTTGGTGTAGTGGTGTTCTGAACATGCTGTTTTCTCCCACTTCCAAAGAGGAATATTATTTAGTCAATGACTTCCTGGTTCAAGTAATACTCTGACTGCTAATACATTACATAGTCTTTAGTCAAAAGATCCTAGTGAGAGGCTTTGAGAGATCAAAATAGAATTCATTGAAGTGGTATGGGGCACTGCAATAATGTCAGTAAGGTATTCCTTTTGAAACTATGGGTTTACAAATCTTTTAGCAGTAGAGCCAGTTTATGATTAGCTTTCTGGTTGGTTTACATTATGTTTTGGTTTTTTTGGGGTTTCTTACTTTAAATCAATTTACTGGCTGCAATTGCTATTTTACCTTACAAAAACAGATCTGAGGTGTGCCTCTGTGCTGAAGTGGTTGAAAGGAATAGCGTGAGTTTTAAAGGCAGCAGGGAGAGCTGCCTCTTGGCACTACTGCCCAAAGAAATGTTTGTAGAACAACCATTTGTGTCCCTTTTGGTTGTAGACCTTTACATTAGAGAGATGCCTTCTGGAAAAAAAGTTTATATGGGTTTATAGCATCGTCCTGAAACATGAGGCTTTTAAATTAATTGTGTGTATGGGTGTACAAGTTTCTGGTGTCACCTTCTAATTTGACTATTCAGTGTTCATTGCAAAACGTTCTAGTTTTGCTGTTAGAGAAGATGGAAAGTGTAAACTTTCAAGGCTCAAATTCCATAAGGCAAGTAAAAAGAAATTAAAATCACACCTTAAAAAACCTCTTGGGTTTTAGGCTGTTCTTGATGACTCTAATGCCTGTGGGCTTGGCAGTGCTGGCAGTGCAGACTGAGTTCTATGCCAAGGTTTTTTTCCAACATAATACTTGCTGACCTACATTCATGAGTGTTTCTTAATCTTTCTTTTAAAATAACACACCCATTAATTTGCTTAAGTCATGTGGTGCAAGATGGAAGATAAAAGAAATTCTGGCCTCAGAAAATATTTTCCTTGAAGAAGGTGGAAAAATTAATTGAAATAATTAAAGTTGGAATGCGTTAGGTCTTTAGCATATTCATCTAGTAGTAAAATGTGTGGAGAGGTTTTTTTCATTGTACAACAATTCAGAAATGCTTTTCCCATTATAATCAAAACATAAAATACCTGAGCAAGACTTCTATTGCTAAATTATCTTGGAAGCAGACGTTTGCGTTACCTTCCATTTAATACGTGTTCAGCCTTTCTACTGATGTGCAGGATCAGGCTTTCAATTTGAGAAAATCTCTTTAGAAAAAGAAGTTGTGTAACTGTTTTTTAGACTTCAGTTTCGATTAGCATATAAAACTATGGGTACCTCTTCAAAAGTCAGGGGGACCTTAAGTGTATCTTAAGGATAACTTGCCATGAGCTAGGAATGTGTTTCTTGTCATAGCATAGCAATAGATCTTATGCTCCACACTAAGGCACAAGAGATGGAATATGTAATGGCAAGTTGAGATAATGGCAAGTTATAATGTTAATAACCTTTCTGGAAAGCGTGAATGACAGGTTAAATGGACATTATAATACAAACTTGAAGTCATGGGGGGTTTTAGTTCCTTGTGGGGTTTTTTGATAGGCTGGTTGGTTTTGGTTTTGCTTTGGGTTGGGGTGTTTCTTGTTTTGGGTTTGGTGGGTTTTTTAAATATATTTTGTATCTACTGCTCAAGACAAACAGTACATGGAATCACAGAATGGTTTGGATTGAAAGGGACCTTAAAGCTCATCTAGTTCCAACCGCTATGCCATGGGTAGGGATACCTTTCACTAGACCAGGTTGCTCCAAGCCCTGTCCAGCCTGGCCTGAACACTGCCCCAGGGATGGGGCAGCCACAAATTCTCTGGACATGTTGAATGCTGCTTTTTGGTTTCAAATTCATGTTATTTGTGAAAATGGTACATGTACATTCTTATGGTTAAGAAAATTTCCTTGATTTAAATGAAATAATAATTCGGGGCAGGGGGGCGGGGGAGTGTTACTTATTTTACATTGTGGGATAAAAAAAATCATGTTCACATCAAATTGAGAAACATTTGAAATATTCCAAATAAAAAATGGAATGTAGAAAAATCCAGAATAGCTTGGTTTTCTCATATTTTGTGTGCTGTGTGTTGAATCCTCAAGGACCATTATCAGCCTTCTAGCTCTTGTCAGAGTTACTTCAGCAAGGCTTTTTGTTTGTTGACATTGTATGTCTCATCAAAATTAGCAAGGCACACCCTGTGTTTTGTGTTTGTTTGCACTGTTAATATAAATATGAATTATTTTCAAACACGGCCAAATTATAGTATCACTTAATGACTATAAACTCATCATTTTTTAGCATAAGCTTTTTTTTCCTGTGGTTTTAGTATAGCAATGGTATCAGGTTTGATAGTATAGTGTTTATGAAGTGTTCCTTTTTCTTTTAGACACCCTTTCACCAGCATCCAGTCCTTCATCCATTAATTTTGCCACAGCTCCAGGTAGCATAGATGAATCACCCAGTGGAGCATTAAACATTGAATGTAGAATTTGTGGGGATAAAGCCTCAGGCTACCATTACGGAGTACATGCTTGTGAAGGTTGTAAGGTACAGTCATAATTTTCTTTTTAAGAACCTAAATCATGTTGCTTTATTTACAGGGTTATATGAAGATAAACATTTGTTACATAATTTTTTAATTAATATAATTCTAGCCATTAAAAATATTTAAATAGTAAACATATTGGTGATCTTTTCTCTGAAATAAATTGTTCAGATACATACCTGGATACCACAACTCAATATCAGACCTTCATCAAGCAGGGGCAATTCACAATGATATTTTTAATGCTGATTTTTCTGCATATAGATAGTTAATCACTAAAACAACTTAAAACACTAAACTGTGACCAAAAATCAAAGCCTACTTGCTCCACTAGTGTTTTATTTGTGTTGGGAGTATGGCTATGAGAAGCATGCCAGTTTGCTAGGTTTCCATTATAACAGTAACAAATGCTGAATTTCTCATCTTCACCACATTCTGCCTGAATCACTTAATATTGTACCTCTTTTAGTTCTGGGGCCAGTGCATGTCTCTGCAGCAAACTAATGTTATCAGTGTTATCGTCAGCTATTTTATCACAGATTGTTGGCCAATGAATTAGAAGATTCTTTTTCCTTCCAGTGTTTTAGTTTTCCATTTTTTTCTAAATTGTAATGTAAACTTAGATAAGTAATTATATACATGTACATTTTTCTTTCATGCACAATGTCAGAATATGATAATTCCAATATAAATCTTCCAGAATAATGCTACAATACCTATGAGAGGTGTGGGGCCAGTTCATAGTCAGTTGTGTCCCACAGTCTAAATGACTTCTTGTTATGCCATGTAATACAAAATGGTGCAGTGTCTCTAAATTTGCTAACCTTATGATTTTGTAGTATGAGACTAACCTTACATTGCAGTACCAAGACATCATGGTAAGAAGTTGACTTATAGGCTCTTCTGTAATGCTTTTTTTTGTGTCCTTGGCTTTTTCCATACACTGTGCTGTGCTGTCATACCCCTCACATTTGCTGGATGAAGAAAAGATGTGCTAAATCTGTGTGTTTGTGTGTCTTATACATATGAAAGATGAAGGTTATTTCTGACAGAGGATGCTTAGAGAATGTGTACAAACGCAGTATGTCACTGTTTTGCTTAATCCTTAAAGACAAATCTAGCCAGGTACTCTGGGCTCTCGGTCCTCTCCCAAGAAAGAGGGCTGGGAGTTACTCCTTCCTTTTGTGTTTTCTATTCTGTACATGCCTTCATACTTACCACTTCACTGCATAGATTCTTACCTTTGGAGAGGTTATACCTTGTGTATTTTTTTGCTAGTGACATCAATAAACAATGAAAGAAAAAAATCACCTGTATGACTGAAGCTTAGTAGTCAACTTTCTTTAACATTGCATGTTGTTTTCTCAAACTTTTTATAGGGTTTTTTTAGAAGAACAATTCGTTTAAAACTCATCTATGATAAATGTGATCGCAACTGCAAAATTCAGAAAAAAAATCGTAATAAGTGCCAATACTGTCGTTTTCAAAAGTGCCTTTCAGTTGGAATGTCACATAATGGTAGGTAAGAGTGCCCTTAATAATTTGTTTGGTCCTACCCAGAGTCTGCTTCTGGAAGCAGGCACTTGGATAGTGTTTTTACTTGTATATATGAGTTGAACCTCAGATTTTTACAGTCATGGGGGGGACACCATTTTCCCTAATGAGTAGTTAATGTAATTGATACATAGCTGCCAAATGTACTGTTATGAGCTTTACACTCAATTGTGCTGGATGTCTATTTGTCCATATGAGTGTTCATTTAGTTGCTTTCTTCACCCAGAACTTTGCACCATTACTCCCATTGAAACAAGTTTCAATACTGGAAGAATTCTGATCAAGAGCATTTTAGATGAGTAGGAGAACAACTAGCTCATTGTGAGAGGGAATGACGTAGGATAGAAATCTGTAGGAAACCAGACTTATGATTTTTCAGGTTACAGTGCAACAGCTCTTGGGCAGATGGTTCAGGGAGTGGTGAGGGAGGGCAAAGATCTGTGCTGACTGTAGAACAAAAATCTGGTAGGTTGATTGTTAAATGGAATGGTAAAAAATCAGAGTGATTAGATATTCAGTTTAAAAATTATGTTATTGTGTTAATGATTTAAGATAAGGCTGGTAAGCCTGTGGTTTACAGGCCAATTTCAACCCACAAGGCAGTTTTATGCACAGTAGGTAGCTTGCTAAGCAACTCTGGTAAACAGGGAGAGGCCCAGCCATGAGAAAGCACATTTTGTTCAGGCAGATGACAGTAGTTTGCTTTTCCTACCTAGGTCCAATAGTGTCAAGGCTGACCCTGAGAGCAGGTGCAATTTGGGAATGGGTGAAAAGTAGGTGAAAATGCTGAGCTGTGGGTTAGGAGACTTCCTAAGGAAAATATGCAGTCAAGATAGCTGGGTGGGAATGTGGTTGGGGAAGCTGCCTATGACATGGTAGTCTAGAGTCCTAGAATGACATTGGGAGAGTTGACTTTCTGGTTCTGGGGAAGTCTTGACTTCCTTGTGGTGAGCCTTGACTAAGTTCCACTGGGAGAGAGCTAATAGTCTTTACAAGACTGGTGGTAAGCTTCCTGAAGCAGCAGGCTTAGGGAGAATGCACCAGCCAACAAAGTAACAGCCCAGGGGCAGGAGTTGAACAGGGAGCTGTGCTGGTTGGCAGGAATTAACATTCAGTTGAAGCTTTAAGTTTCAGTTTAGAGCAGATATTCTTCCACTTTTCCAATAGATCCATGGCCAGATTCCAAACAGGCCTTCCATGTTGGGCTTCCATTGAAATCCAAAACCGTATTTCAGATCATGCCTAGAGATACCTCCTCAAGTCAGGAGAAGGTTGCTTGGGTATGTTGAAGGGCTAATTCTGCCTATGCTCTGAATTGCTCAGTCTAAGCAGTGAGGTTCTGTCCTCTCACTGGTGAGATGCTGAAACGTGGTAGAGTAACCATCTCTATTAGCCATTCTAAAACCTTGCACACCATCAGAGGGTAAGGCCCCTTTTAAAATAGAGCTGGGTTAGTTTTTGACTGAAACTAAAGAAGGATATTGATATGCCTGTTTTATTGTTAAATGGCAAGACCACTTGCCCAAGAACTAGGAGACCTCCATCCCAGTGGAGTTGCAAACTTACGTCTCCTTCTCAAAAGTATATCCTGATGACTAGATTGGATACTCAAACTCTGTTCTCATCCTCTCCAGTCATGAAGGACTAATTTATTGAAGAAAAAGAAGCATCAAATGCTGAGGCTAGGAAGAGGTTTTGTTGACAATAGCCTTTAAGCATAAATCAGTCTCTGGTCTGTTTTGTTCTCACTAGACAATACAGATATGTTGAACTGAAAATAGAGTGCATAAAGAACTTAATGCCCCAGCAGGTTCAAGATCAGCAGTGGGATTTGGGCCCAACCCTGCTGCAGTGTTCCCTGTGGAGTAACCTTCCAGGCAGGTCTCCAGCTGGCATGTGCACCCTCTGCCAAACTCCTGACAGGAGTTTACTCAGTTTTTAGAATTCCCAAGGCATACTTTGAATTTCTTACTGGGAGCTGTAGAACACAATAAGGAGAGAAAAAAAAAATAAATACAACTACTTAGGTAATGTAGAAGGAAAAAAAGCATGCGTTCTAGCTCATTGTAGATACCAGGTTGTGTGTTGAAACATCTGATTACCTTCAGATTTTGCATAAATACTTAATCACTGTGTTAGAAAGGATGAGATTTTTTCACTTGTGAATTTCTCATAATAAAGATGCTGCCTCTATCTCAGTTTTTCTAGTCACAAAGTCTTACTGCTCTAACCAGCAATGTTAAAAGGTACAGGTTTCTGTGTAACTAACATTTGTTTTATAACTGTGTCTTCCCATCAGCAATACGTTTTGGACGAATGCCAAGGTCTGAGAAGGCCAAGTTGAAGGCAGAAATTCTAACAGGTGAAAATTATGTAGAAGATTCAGAAATGGCAGATCTTAAATCACTTGCCAAAAGAATTCATGATGCTTACCTGAAAAACTTCAATATGAACAAGGTTAAAGCCAGAATCATCCTTGCAGGGAAAACTAGTAACAATCCTGTAAGTACTTTTGCAGTAGCTTTAAAATAAAGCTGTCAGGTATATAAGATAATTTGTTGAACTCCTAATCAGATCTACTAGAAAATAAGTATCATGTTAATATAGACAATAAATATGTAAAAAGAATGCCTGTAGTAAATACAGTTGCTTTTAGCCACCATCAGAAAAATAGGAAACTTAAGGAAAATCAGGTGATTAACTTGTAAATGGAAGCTTAAAATCTCAAATTATAGTAGACACACAAGGGAAAGATAATTAGTTCTTAATTAAAAGCAAAAAAAAAGACATCTAAATGTGAATACCTCTTGGTATGGGTGGGGGAAATGGTTCCAAAATAATTTCCTATTTGACAGCAGAAAAATAAATATTTTTTTTTCTGCCACAAATGCCAGGATAAATACTGTTATCTTTTAAGGCGTACAGGAGCTCTGCATGACTTCTGTTTTAATCACAACAATATTAATGGCAGGAGGGAAAAGAAAACTTGAGTTTGTAATTCTTTATTTACAGTTCTGGTCACTTCCTCACCTGGCCTTCCTGGTCTTTACTGTATGGTTACCTTGAAAGGGAGAAGCAAGCAAGGTTGTAAAGACACGTACGCTGTAGAGATTATTTTTCTCTCAGGATAATTTAGTCAAGGTCTACCTAATGCTATCACTTGCTTTTTGTTGTGTAGCACATGAGATTGTATAACCCTTGTAAGGACTGACTTCTTTCATTTATGCATATGTTTTTAAATTCTGTTGGGATTTATGTTAATTATATGGAGAAGATCAGTCTCTTATTTTACCAACAATTTTTAATTTCAGGAAAAATTTGCAGGGAAGAGGCTTTACATATGCCACAATAAAAAATCCCATGTAACTGTGGGGATGAGTGTTATAAAAATTGCAAGCAAGCTGTCTTCTAAATTATGGAACTTGGCATATTATAGTCTAGTCTAGCCAAGAATACAGGATTCTACATTAAAAGAGACATACGAGTAAACCCAGTCTTTTTCATTGGATTAAAGAGATGTCTAAAATTAAGCCCAGGCTTAAACTTTTTGGGGTGCAAGCTGACATAAGCCTACAGTAAATACTGTGCTTTAACACCTTACCAAGTAGGTATCTGCATAAAGTTCTTTTCACGCTTGTTGCCACATGTCAGAATCACCAGTTAAAATATGTATCATACATGTAGGGATCCCAGATCACTTCATCCTAATTGTTGAGTTTCTATTTATGCAATCAAGGCTCTTGGATTATAGTCATCTGATTGACTAGCTAATAGTGGCTGGCGTGTGTCTTGGTAAATTTACAAGTAAAAATTAATGAGGAATAAGGCCTAGTATGTTATCAACAGACTGGTTTCTCATTCTTCAATATGCAGGGAAGAGAAGAGGGTTTTTAAGCTATTTCATCATCTCTGGGGAAAACAAACATTTTAATTCTCTTGTGACTTTTTAACATAAAATTAAAGAAAAAAAGGGGGGATTTGTTGTTAGTAATCCACCTGCTTCTGAACAGTGCATTAACAGCTGATTTACTGAATCCTAATTCCTGTCACCACTATAATTCATTTGAGAATTAACTACTGTTTTTAACAATGGCAAGGTATCATTTTTAAATTTAGCTTCTAAGTCATTGGCCATACATATTTTCTGCATAGTGAAATGATGATAAATCCCCAAAAAGATATATGAGATAGTCTGCATCTTCAAAGGGTTTAGAAATGTGTTTACTGCTTTGCCACTTTCCATTCATATCCAGATGCACACAGAAATTTCCGTTCTGTGTGACACTAAGTATAGAAGTGAGCTGGAAAGTGCAGCTGCCATAAGCATTTGAAAGTGGACAGTTGTGGGAAACTATCATGCTTGGCAGCTTTCTAAGTGAAATAAGTGAATTCTGTAGGTTTTTAACAGAACACCAGGTGTTCCTCATGATATTTAATCTGAGATAACCAAAACAGCACAGGGAAGGTGCTTTGCTTAGCATGTATGGAACTAGATATATTTTCAATCGCCATGACTTTGGTAGGCCAGCGAGCACTGGGTTTCATTGTTTTCCTTTAGTGGATTGCCCTCTTCAGACATGTATCAAAATATTTTTGAATTCTAATTGTTCTTAAGAAAGTCTGAATACTTTTTCTTATATGATGTTTTAAGAGACTGGCTCATCAGTTTGTAATGCACATACCTCTTTAAGCTAAGGGGATTATTGAAAAGGCCATGATCAAGACTGGAATTTTGTGTTGTCTGATATTCTAGTGGGATTTTGGGTTTAGAGATGACTTAGCACTAATTGTAGCTAGAAAGATGAATTGAATTTCTGTGGAAGATCAGCTGGGACATGGTCTATGAAAATCTGATAATAAAACACAGGAGTAGTAGAAGATTCATGTTTGTGTACAAATATGCTGTCCTGTATTTAAATGACTGTCTGTATTCCCCCTAGGATACTTCAGGAAAGCATCATGATGTGCATCAAGTGTAGTTAGTTTAGGAATCGATAGGAGTGTAGGCAGAATAACCTGGACTTCTGGAGAAGGTAATACAAGTCTTTTGTGAACCTTCTGGGACTTGCTCTAAGATGGATATATGCATACTAAGCACAGTACTTCTGGATCTTCACTAAAACTGCTACACAGAAGTAGATTAAAGATATGTCATACATATTTATATTTTACTATTTGCATTGTTATTTGCAGAGCAGACTTAGATATTGCAGTTTGTAGTTCTATAATACTTGGTTTCTCTATGCAGAAATATGAAAGAACTCATGGTTTACTGATAGTTGAAGACTGATCAGCATGAAAGTTAGATTATCAAAATTCCTATTCCTTAGGAAAGCAGTGATTAATAACCATTATTTTGAAACTGAATTAGTTTTGGTTTTTCCTCTGTAGCCATTTGTAATACATGATATGGATACCTTGTGTATGGCAGAGAAGACCTTGGTGGCAAAATTGGTGGCCAATGGAATTCAGAACAAGGAAGCAGAGGTTCGAATCTTCCACTGCTGCCAGTGTACATCTGTAGAGACAGTCACTGAACTTACTGAATTTGCCAAATCTATACCTGGCTTCTCCAATCTCGACTTGAATGATCAAGTGACACTGTTAAAATACGGAGTTTATGAAGCCATATTTGCCATGTTAGCATCTGTGATGAACAAGGATGGGATGCTAGTCGCCTATGGAAATGGTTTTATAACCCGGGAGTTCCTGAAAAGCCTGAGAAAGCCATTCTGTGATATAATGGAGCCAAAATTTGATTTTGCAATGAAATTCAATGCACTGGAATTGGATGATAGTGATATATCCCTTTTTGTTGCTGCCATCATTTGCTGTGGAGGTAAGCATTGCATCTTTGGTCTTTAAGGTGGTAAATTTTAATATTCCTGTGAATCAATAATTTTAATGGAAAAGCTTATATATTTCTTGAAGATTCAGTTCTACCTCTAACAATGTCATTTTGCCTTTTAGCATGTTTCATGGAAGATACTGTGTAACCATTAGCAGTCTTGATGCTGTATTTGACTGTAGGCAGATAGGTACACTACAGCTTTTAAGCAGATAGGTACACTTACAGTTTTTTGGTGTGCCTAACATGAAAATGAAATTTCCAATTTTATATAAATGAAATTGTAGATGTGTTTGGAGTTACTGTTAAGCCTCATTAGAGAGGGGTCTAGTTACTCTCTGTTGTTAAAAGTGGGATGTGAAGAGTGTTGGTGGGTTTTTGTTTGGGGTTTGAAAGATTATTTTTCAATCATAGAATGTTTGCGTTGGGAGAGACCTCACAGCTCATCCCACTCCAATCCGCTGCCATTGGCAGGGACACCTTACACTAGACCAGGTTCCTCAAAGCCCTGTCCAAGCTGGCCTTGAACACTGCCAGGGATGGGGCAGCCACGAGTCCTCTGGGCAACCTGTGCCAGTGCCTCACTACCCTCTCTGCCAAAAAAACCCTCTTTCTAATGTCTAATCTAAATCTCCCTTCTGTCACTTTAAAGCCATTCCTCCTTGTCACTACATGCCCTTGTAAGAAGTCCCTCTCCAGATTTCTTGTAAGCCCCATTTAGGCACTGAGGGGCTGCTCTAAGATCTCCCCTAAGCCTTCTCTTCTCCAGGCTGAAAAAGCCCGGCTTTCTCAGACTGTCTCCATAGCAGAGGTGCTCCAGTCCCCTTTATCATCCTCATGGCCTCCTCTGGACTCGTTCCAACAGGTCCACGTCCCTCTTATGTTCAGGTCCCCAGAGCTGAACGCAGTACTCCAGGTGAGGTCTCACGAGAGCAGAGCAGAGGGGCAGGATCACCTCCTTCAACCTGCTGGTCACGCTCCTTTTGATGCAGCCCAGGTTACGGTTGACCTTCTGGGCTGCGAGCACACACTGAACCCCTCTCATGTTCAGTTTCTCATCAACCAAAACCCCCAACTCCTTCTCCACAGGGCTGCTCTCAATGCAGTTTCTGCCCAGCCTGTATTTGTGTTTAGAATTACCCTGACCCAGGTGTAGGACCTTGTACTTTGCTTTGTTGAACTTCATGAGGTTGGCACTGGCCACCTCTCAAGTGTGTCAAGGTCCATCTGCATGGCATCCCTTCCCTCCAGCTTGTTGACTGAACCACACAGTTTGGTGTCATCAGCAAACTTACTGAGGGTGCACTGAATCCCACTGTCATTGTTGCCAACAAAGATATTAAACAGAGAAAAAGAAAATAAGAAAGTTCTAACAACTGTTCCTGCCTGCCTTTTTTGCATTCTGCCAGACTCACAGGGTGTTTCACTGCTCTGGTTGCATCCTTAGCAATTACAAGGAGACATACAACCTGTGGACTTTCAGAAGCTTTATATGCTAGTTTAGATAGCAAATCAAGATTAAATCTTGAATTATTTTTGCATAATAAATTGGTATTTTCACATTTTCAGAAATGAAGAGAGTGAAGGCAAAATGTTTTGTTTTGCTTTACCCCTCTATCCTCCTCCTAGGAACTAGCTTAAGTTTTCAAGAAGCATATGTAGTCTGTTGTCCCAGACTTCTTACAGAGAAGTTTAATCTGGAGAGTGAAGGTATTACAGGACTAAGTGGCTGAAAAGAGATCATGTAATAGAAAGAGTGAAACACCCTTAATAGGGGTTCTCTACATCCTGTCAATAACTTGTGCTATGACAGTATACATACAGGAACCAAGAGTGAAAGCCTGCTACTTACGTCTTGCTACATTGCTACCAAACTTCAAGAACTCTCTAGAAATAGCCACATGCTTTTTCCATCTTTACTGTTTGAATTCTGTTATCATGCAGAATATAAAACTGGATACTTCTGGTTTTGGGGGTGAGAGAATGGGTGGGGTTTTGTACTTTTGTGACATGAGTTGTATTTAGTGGTATGAAATCTCTCCTCAAATAACTGTTGGCATTGATGAAAGTTAGGCAAAAGGGATGACTACTTTTTTTCTTGTCTTTCTTTTTCAGATTCATTTTAAGCCTCATTGCCCTCAGTGTATAATGTAACTGTAGCCTACAACATAAAACCTATAAAGTAGCTTACTTTAAGGAATAATTATAAAATTATGACATGCATTCTTTTGCTTGTGTTGAGAACAGATCGCCCTGGTCTTGTGAATGTAGGACACATTGAAAAAATGCAGGAGAGCATCGTGCATGTACTGAAACTTCACTTGCAAACCAACCATCCTGATGACGCCTTCCTCTTCCCGAAACTCCTCCAAAAAATGGCTGACCTCCGACAACTAGTCACAGAGCATGCTCAGCTTGTTCAGATAATTAAGAAGACTGAATCTGATGCACATTTACACCCTTTACTACAGGAAATCTACAGGGATATGTACTAAGGATTTTTAGTAATTTTTTCCACAATATTTGAAGACGAGCAATACTAATAACGGATGGGAGCAAAACTACTTGCACAGTTATCTGCTGTTCACTCAGCCCAGAAAAATCTAATGCTGGGTAGCTGGAGTGTTACACTTCTTTTGGTTTGGGATCTTCTGTCTTTTTTTGAAAGATTTCTGCAGAAAAGTACTGATCATAGTGCTCGTGAAGTGTCTTACAATGGTTCTTTTACTTGGAAATTTTAAGATTGGTAAGGAATACATATTTGTATAATAAATCAGAATGTTAAGTAACAGAAATGAACAAAATTGTATTTCCTCTTGGCTTAGTCATTTTAGAATTACTATAACAAATCCCACAAATTCTCTGCAGGTATATGCATAATCATAAAGGTTATGCACTTCTGGCTAATGGTAATTACTGAGAACCAGCTAACACTTTTCCTTACAGCAGTCAGTCTAGGTATATGAAATGCTTGGATATTACTGTACATACACATCTAAAAAATTTGAAAGACCTTTGATCCACTGCTGCTTTAATTCCATGAAATGCAGTACAGCTTCATATAGTATTACATTGGTATAATTTAGGATTAGCCTAGGTGTATCCTGGTAAGGTTAGACCTTAGGACTAGCATGTTTAAAAGATGGTTCTTTTATGAAATGGATTAAAGTCCAAACAGTTATCTAAAATACAGTAGAGATGTTCCATTCAGGTGTTTCTTGGAGAGTAAATGTGATAAAGCGATGGAACCCTTTTTTCAAGTGTTTTAAGGAAATATGAAAGTGTCCCTGAGTAAAAATGGTGTCATACCATGTGTATTTTTGAGAACTTGTAATAGCTCAAGCAATTTTGGCTTAAAAATGCTATCTTGTCTTAGCAAGAGTTTTGGAGAGACTGAAAACTCTGATCCTAGCCCAGAGAAAAGAATTTCAACTGCACAGCATTCTAGTGCCGTGATAGCTGACTCTGAAGATTTGATTGTATAGGAAAGGCACCTTCTTTCTTGACAAGTATCTTGGCAGTACAGAATTGTTTGGATCTGTTTACTTTTGTGATGAATATGGTGTTTCATTCTTTCCAATTGTCCACTCACCTGTATTTCTTTCTGTTCTGTCTTAGGCCTTGTCAATAGAAGTATTAGCTAGATTACTTCACCAAATTTTGTCCTTGTCCATACAGCCGCAGTGGATAAGGGGACAATATTATCAAGAACAGCATTTGTAGGTATTGTTTGTGCAATATTGTGAAAGAGAGCACAGTTGAGAGTAAGTTTATCACTGAGAGCAAACTCTGATTTTACAATAGTACATACTGCTAGTGCAAAATAAGCCGTAAGGAATGTGCTTGACTTTGCCATTTTACAGGATCTTTTATCAGAGAGTACTGCACAAAAGTGCTAACTGCATGCAAGACACTGTGCTATTTCTTTTTCTATTTTAATATGGTGACTTCACATTTTTTCCTTATTTTAGTGTTTGTTTCATAACACAAAGATCTCAGGAGCCAATCTTAGCATTTTCACAATAGTTAAGCTTTCAGTGGCAGTGGCACAGGAGAACACTTTGTACTTGTTTTATTGTAGCACATTTGAAGAGTTCAGAATCATACACCTTTACTAGACGAATTAAGTAAGATCATTGAAGTGCAGACATCACACTATGATTCTCATTTTAGTCACTTGTTTCTTTACAGGCCTGCTGGCATGGCTAGACACTGGATAAATTACAGGTTTAAAAGCAACTTGTCATTTATCCAGGCAGTGGTCATTAGCAGAGGTTTTGGTGTCAGATATATTTAGTATAAAATACTGAAGCATAGGAATCAAATTTGGTGACCATTGAGGTCAGGATAGAAGCAATGAAACACATGCACGAAAGTTTCTCCCCTTTCCTGCTGCCAGTGGGCAACAGGAAGAAATAGGCCTTACATTACAGCTACTTCTAACACTTCATTAAGAGAAGATTGTTGGTCTTACTAGGAAACAGCAGATGAGAAATGGGTTGTCTTTTGTGGTTTACAGCAGTACAAGGTACGCCCTCCGAAATAACATGAGTATTTTAGCAGTGATGCTGCTTTGTTCTTCCAGTCAGCTGTGTTTCACTAGAGGACTGCGGGGTTTAAGTGCAAGACATTCAACATTGCAATAATTGATCTGCAACATTGCTTACTCAATGCCATTCTGTGATGGCTCTAATACCCAAATGTTTTATCTTCTAAAAAAAAAAGTATAAGCTGAATTTTCTTCCCCCAGAGCTTAGATATTTGCAAAGAGGAGATCCCAAAGTCACGTTCCATAGTTTGGGAGTACAGAAGTTTCTCAAGAAACCCAGACACAGTCAGTGTGGACAAAACCTGGTTTTCCTGCTCTTGTTCTCAAAAGTGTCTAAACCAGTTTTCTGAAATTTTAAAAAAACCTGGAAAATTTAATAACAAATATATAAATTCTCAGCTAAACTATAAAGAATTGAAAACAGCAAAATGCAGTGGAAGGCATAATGTTTAGCTGTATTAGCAGCTGCTTGTAACAGGTTCCTATTACTGGCATTAGTAAAGGGTGTAATTTGCACTTCTCCTGTTCCAGATCCATTTTGTTTTGTTAGTTGAAAACCAGCAAGCATTTTTTGACTAGTTCCTTGGACACTGAAGTTTTATTTCTGTTTTAAAGTAAATTGCAGACCTTTAATGAAAAAAAAAAAGAAAAAATTACAGAATTACTGAATTACAGAAATATGAACAAGATGTTATTATAGCCTAAAATTCTGGATGGATTCCACTGCCCACACTGCTGCACTGTGCGCTTACCCACAGCCTCTTTAAAGAGTGGCACAGGGCAGATGATTCACTTCCCCAGCGTTAATGGCCAAAACAAGTTCTGAATTTCTACTTTCCACTTTTAATGAAGTACATTCACTACTTCAGTAGGTGACTGCAACAGGCTTTTGCCATTTCAAACTGACCCCATTTGTGTTCCTTTCTTGGAAGTTTGGAATCTGAACTAGTTTGAAATCTATTACAGGAGCCTTCAGCATCTCCATCTTATACAGGTCATCTAATACTTTGAAATGCCCCTTCTGTGGACGGAAATAAAGGGTTCAGATTTTAGAATTAAAAAAATATCAAAGATTTACTGACTTGTTAGGGATAGTTTTAGTCTGATTCTTACCAGTGTAACTGCTATCATAGCACCGAAGTGCTCTGTTTAGCAACCAGGTACCCACAACAGCTTGAGACAAGAGACAGGAGATGGATAGAGAAAAATCCTAGGAAACAATGGTACAACTTCAGTTCTCAACAAACGTACAGCTTGTTCATTTTTGACGGTTGTTTTGGGGGGGCTTATTTATTTATTGGGATGGCCTAGGTACTATGACAAGGGGAAAAAAAACAAAGTTTTCATGTCCAGTGTTAGGGAAATCTGATGTTCATTTGTATCTCCCTCTTAGATATTTTCTTTAAAGGTGTACTGTCTTCAGTGTAACAGCACACAACTGCTGCTTAAAAGCAAAAGTCAGTTGCTTTGTACCTTTTTAAATTTCAGAATCCCTCTTCTGTTTTAAACACTAACTGACAGACAATAGGTAAAAACGTCGAGAAATTGAATCTTTCTCTGCATTTATGGAAACTTTTTTATTTAATTGTCATTTCTATGTGCCTTTGTGCTTTGGTTCTAGCCAGCTGCTAGGAAGCTGAACTGTTGCCAAAGAGTGTATTTTTGCCTCATTTCTGGCCCGCACAGATTTAGGAAATACCAGCAGTTGCACTAAGTCTGTTCTCATGAGAGAGCTAGCACAAGTTTGCATATCAAAGAGCTTATAATAAGCATCTAAACATTTGTTTGTTTATTCAAACTGCTAAAACTTGGGGAGATTTATGCATCACGGGAGCTGGGTCACATACTATTGAATTGAATTTCCGCCTTAATTTCTAATGGAAAGCCTGGAAGACTTATGCACCATCTCAGACAAAGCAGTTGGAGATTACCCTGTAGCTGCCTGTACTGTGTTTGAAGAGGAACAATTTCAGCCCTGTCTCTCCTTAACAGCATCCCTCTTACTTGGTTGAAAACCTGCAACTACACTGAACAAATACATTTGCAGCTACTCTGATACTGCTTAGGCATGAGGTCTTTCTTACAAATAATGGTCCATCCCTGGAAGCCCTAATCCTTTAGTAAGTGTTGAAATGTAAGGTGTAGCACGGCATCTGGTGCTTGCTTGTATCTCAAGTGCTTTCTTGATAGTCCATTGCATATGTTGTTTTTTTTTTTAAATCTAGGTTTAATCAGCTTTATTATCCTCCTTTTACTAGAGATTTAAATTATATGTGGGTTTGATCTAAGGTTATTGATATTGTTATGTGTTGTGGGATTTATTGTTTAAATTAATGTAATACCATTTCTTCATGTTTCAATTTGTAAAATACAAGAAGATAATTGCAGGGTATAAACTTTCACTAAATTATATTACAGAGGTGCTTTAAGAAAAATATATAAATTATTTAATTTAAATATATGTTTCATACTTTATCTTGTGAACCCTTTTGTACAGTGAGGAAAGATGTACTTTATGAGGCAAAGATAATGGGCCTGAAGTCAAGGACACTGCTATTTATCCCTGTCTTTATTAATGTACCGTTTGTGAAGAAGTATGACAAATTCTGCAACCTATCAGTGTTTGGTATAATTGTAACAACATTTTAGAATATATTTTCACAGTTTTAATAAAAGTAAGCCTAGGTGAGGAAGAGCTGCAATCCCAAAATCAAGTTGGTATTCTTAATGATTTAAATCAAGTTGACTGATGGGAAAGAGAGTTTCTAGCACAAGTTGCTGAAATGCCATTACTGGCTTTTCTATACAGGAGCATTCCCTTGATGATTTTTAGTAGAGATGAAGTCAGAATCTGTTTGTAGGGATTCTGTGTCCTGTGATTCAAGTGTGACAGTCTGTGCCTACAGCTTTCCTGCTAACAAATCTTGGTACTGAAACACTTTTTAAGTTACCTTTTAAAGGTATGCCTCTTATTTTGCTGTCCTCGAAACATAGCATCTAGTACAAGCACAGTTTATTATGAATGTTCCAGCTGCGATTTATACTTAGTGCATTTTATTTGTAATAGATAGTATTTTATTTCCCCAAATCACTGCAACTTGCAATTTTCACTTGCTCGGTGTCACCATACAGGCATATTGCCTACTAAGATGTTTGTGTCATATTTGTGAAAGCTCTGCTGGACTTTCTTGTGGTAACCTACAGATACTTCTTTTCTGAATTTCATAGGCAGCAATGATAAAAACCCCTGTAAAAGGTACTAACAGATGTCACATTACACTGTAAATACCTGATACAAATTCATTGTTAACTAAACCCATCCTAGGGCAAGGGTGTTGCCTCTTTTGTTTTCTGTAATGTGCTTACAGGGGTTTTTAATCTTTTTCCTGCTTCTGAAGCCGTTCTGTTTTGTTTTTCTTAAACACCTTTATTGTCCTTGTCGATCTCGTCAGATTCCATTGCCAGGGTGTTTCAAAAGAGAATTTCTATTGCAAGGACCTCAATTTCAGATGAGTTGCCTCTGCCCAGGGGATAGGCTGCATACACAAAAGAGATTAATCTGATTACTGGTTGCGCCTTAAATAAGGACTGCAAGATCAAGCATGAGGTACTTAAAATTGGTTTTGAGTATTTTGGTATGTTTTCTTAGGCTGGATATGCAGGTACAATAATCCCCATTGTGGAAGAGACACCAGCCAGCCTTATGATTAATGCAAGACTTTTCCTGGCATTCTTTACACTTGAAAGGAAAAAAACCTGGTGGCATGGGAAAACACAAACCATCCGCACGGTTGGCAACGTGCGAATACTGCACCCTACACCTACTGCGTAGGAATGCAGTGTAATCATTCAAAACGTGTTTGTGCCGTGCAGCATCAGAAGGTTACCAAACCTTCTGGTGGCTGATTCATATGCAAATAACCATGCAGAGCGCTGTTCAAATCCACGCTTCGTTACCTCTGGCACATTGGGATACTCAAGGTGCAATTTGCCACGCGGTAGCGTAGGGTTGCCTTTGTGGAGGCAAGGTGCCTTTGCCATCCTGTTAGTAAGAGCTGTTTGTGGTGCCGTGCGTGTATTCAGGTATCTGCAGGTACTTGCCAGCAGCGCTGCTCGGCACAGGGTCACTGAGGAGCCTGCTGAGGCAGTTCTGCTGCTGGCGCTTCCGCAGACAGCGGCAGGGAGCTGCTTCTGATCAAATCACTCCCCTGGGAAATGAATCCTGGGGGTTAGGTGGGTATGTGAAACCATGGCTCCGGCTCAGTAGCCACAAGTACTTTCCTCTGGTTTCAGAAGTGGAGGAACACTTACGGCTTTAGTTGTTGCTTTAGTCTCAACAAATCTAATCAACGTTTTGATATTAGGGATTTGAACAAGAACACCCCTCGTGACTGTTCGACAAAGTGTGGTTTATCAGCTCCGAAGGTGAGCTGTTTCATGTTGCTATTTCACAGCTTTTGCAAACAATAGCTCTGAATTTTCTTTAGGAATGTAACACAGCAGTTTAATTACATCATGATGTTAACACCCTTTATCAGGTCTTAAATGGTCTGATATCTGATGTGACACAAAAAAGCACATTTTTGTTAAGGTTGCCAAACCCTAATTACTGCAGCTAACAAGTGTTTAATTAAAGCAAGAGATCAATATTAAAGACTAAAAAAAAACACAAAAAAAATAGATCACTGTTTCCAGTCACCTCTAGTTTTAGGCTTTGGGTACGTTTTATGACAATAAATATGGAACCTACAAAGAGCAGCCATTTCTTGCAGGGAGTAGTCAAACCTAATTCTCATGGAATGCTTGTTTCCCAGTAAAATACCACTAATTCAAGCCAAGTTAACAAGTTTCTTTCTGTCGGAACAATGCAAATGACATTTTCAAGAAAGAGTGGAAGCCCTGGTCTTGCAGGGATTTGTGGGAAAGACTTGCACTTGTGAATGTAAAAATGACACATGGTTAAATATGATGATGTGTTCTCAAATGTTACCAGCCTTCTGATCTAGGATGACACAAACTTGAACTAAACGTTCTTCTTCTTTTTTTACATTGATTTTTTTTCTGTCTCCTTTAAAAACAAGAGGTTGAATTCATAGTGTTGGCATAGAGACTGGTAGGAACCTATGTGCTTTAAAAAAGAGTAACCCTTTAAGACTGCAAACACAGTTAATTTGAAATACGGATTTGCCTTAATGGTTCAAGAAAAAAATAAAGTATTTTTAAAAGTGAATTTAATGACTTGTGCTGATCTTTTATTTCTAGGAAGGTAATTCACTGTAATGTCATGGGTTTGAGACAAACACGCTCGTTACCCTCTGATGGATACCTCTTGCACGTTATCCAGAGCAGCTGCCAAGTCTTAACTGAGTCCTTCATTCAGTGACCATGCCTGCATGAGTAACTTTTATGTACACAAATCTTTACCCTCGTATAACCACTTGTGATCTCGCCTGATAGCTTGTGTAAATGTTTGCAGTTGAGACCTGAGGACGGTGACACCCGTCACTCCTTCCACAACAGTACCAGTGGCAGGAATGTGTCTTTTGTGCTGCTCTGCTGCAGTTACAAACTTGAATGGTTTTGCCTTAACTTCATTTGCCTTCATTTGGTACACAAAGCCCTGCTTCAGAAAACTCTCAGCTGCTTAACTTTATACCAAGGAGTAATCAATCGTGCTCATTTTTGTACTTAACAAGAGTAGATAAGCAACCTTTGTTGGGATTGGTGCCAGCATTGTTTTGGGTTAGCATCAAGTATCTGTTAACAAATTGTATTAATTCTGTTTGCTACATAATGTGTGTATTGCAAGGACATTTTGAAGGCATCTTTAAAGTGCTGATGCTTACAGATTTACTGTTAGACACACCTTTTAAATTAGGAATGTGTGTGCAACATACATATATACATTGCATCCATAATATATTTATTATAATATATATATATTTCATCAGTTTTTCTGCTGACCCACAGTCCTGCTGTGTGCTTCCATTCTCGTTGACTGTATGACCGGTTTAAGGCATCTGGTCGAGTTTTTGCCCAGAGAAGCTGTGGCTGCCCCATCCCTGGCAGTGTTAAAGGCCAGGTTGAATGGAGCTTTGAGCAACCTGGTCTAATGGAAAGTGTCCCTGCCCATGGCAGGGGGTTGGAACTGGGTGAACTTTAAGGTCCTTTCCAACCCAAACCATTCTATGGTTCTGTAACTTCACAAACACTGAATCCACTTTTACATGTAGTGTAGCATGCTGACTAATTTGATGAGCATGGCTTCAATGTGTCGCAGATTATTGTTTTCCATCAAGAATCTGGGGATTTATTAAGGTGATAAAACAGTGATGAAGCAAAAACTGCAGCAAAGGATAAAGAATCACATTTCTTCCTCAGCTGTGCTCAGCACTGAAGTCCTTATTTTTGAGCAGTAGAAAGTACGCGGAGAACCTGATGAAACCAAACTGCAAAGGTCGGTCTCATCTTGAAGAGTAGGCCTTGTGGTAAGTTGGGCATGATGGCATTTGGCCCATGAAATCCCATATATACCAGAATTATGATACCGAGACCATAATGCTCATGTTCAGTGGGAATATGAGAACACGGAATACCTAAGTTTTAAAAGCTGGGCACAGATGATAGCCCTTTGTCATTCCAGGAAACAGTAAGTTGCATATGGGTCAGCCTTCTTTCCTGAAAACATGGACCAGAGGTAACAGAACGTATCTGATGGCCCTGGGCTACAAACTACTTTGTGGTACTTGCTGGAAGTGTGCTTTTCTTCACCTAAAAGGTATGCAGAACCACGCACTGTGAAGCAGAGGTATCCTTAACTTGGCTTTTTGTACTGTACTTGAGATAGATAATGAGTTGTACTGGGCCAAAGTAAAAATCCTGTAGTTACAGATTCTGTTACCTTTCAATACATGAGTCTACTCCCTCTCCACCATTAAGCTGTGGTTCAACTTAACAAGTACTTAAAGGCAGGGTCATTTCTGAGGGCTTAAAGTGACTCTTATATCTTAGCATGATGGTAAATATAATGATTAAGTTAACTGCATTTTTCTTAAAGGGCACAGATGAGGTTGAAGGAGAATAGCTCAGATACATGAAATACTTCCCAGCACATTAGTGGGTGCATTTCCCAGTGCCAAAACAGATTGGGCGTCATACAACCAAAAGGCACGTTCTCATTTAGATGGGAACTGTGCAAGCCAGGCTTTTAAAGCCTATTTTCAAGCTAAGAGTTAAGATGCAACCTGCTGCAAACATTGTGAAATACAGGAAATAAAATGTTTTAGAAAAACATTTGCTGGTATAAACATGTGATCTCATGTAACTGTTGCTTTCTGTCAGCTTGATTATAACACTAGAATTTTAAGATGGAAAAGTGCTGTGATTCTTTTTTGAGCATCTCTCATTCTCTTTACAGTTGATGTTTTAGCATGGGATGTCCTTCTGTTACTCATACAGGGCTGATAGGTACACTACAGCTTTTAAGCAGATGATAGGTACACTTACAGTTTTTTGGTGTGCCTAACATGAAAATGAAATTTCCAATTTCATATAAACTTAATATCACTTTCTTTAAAAGAATAGGCTCTTGTTGCTGCAAAAAAAAAACCCTGAAATACTGATTTTTTACATGTATCTTTTTCCCCACAATTAAAGATATATATATATTTTTTAGGTCTTAAGGCATCTACGAGCTTGAAAAGGGTATGAATAAGTCCATTATTGCTTCTCTAGTAACTGCAAGAAAATCCAGTCCTCGACAGAGGACACCAATATACTAGGTTCAGAAATTAAGACAATTTTAGGATGCCAAAATAGCTTAAAGATCTAAAAAAATCTCACTGAAATAATGTTGATTTCTTTTAACAGACACACAGTTCATTCTACTAAAATGATCAAGTTTAGATGCTGACATAACGATAGATGATGGGGATGGAAGAGTTGAGCAAAGAGATGTTAACCAAAACATTAACGGGTTCTGAACCACTGGCCAACAAAAGCTTGAGTAAACACATGATTTCATGGTTAGGGAGCATTCTAGACATATCCTTAAGGTGTGGGACTAAGTGGTTTTTACATAAATGCCACTTAATCTTCCCTGTAATTAAGACAAAGTCAGCATACATAATTGTGAACCTTATTTTTGAGCTAAACAAACTACTGCTTTCCCAACAGACTGAAACCCCTATTCTCACTGCAGTTTAATTGCCCAGTTCAGGAAAGAATTAAACTTATTAGCTGAACTTTTCTATTTCCAGATTAACTGATGTGACAGTGAAAAGGAAGTCATCTTCACTTGTAAAGTATAAACCAGGTATATTACGGATCCTCTCCTGTTGCTGTATTTATGTGGGCTTAGAAGATTGAGGGGAAAATTACTGCAGCTGCAAGCAACTTGTATCTTTCTTTTCTTTTATTATTATACTGGTATTCTATTACAAGAGCACCTACTTTCAGAAATCTAATGCTGTGATAGTATTGATGTTCTAATCTTGAAGAGTCTACATATTGCTATTGGTATCTGTGACATTTTCTTGTAACTATTTTATTTTAGACTTAAAAATAAAGCTTTGAATTCCATGCTTATTGTAATCTTATCAGGACAGCTCTGTCATGTTAACAATTGGTGTACACTGACATTCTTGGATGTGTACTGAATTAAGCCAGATAAATCTGTCCCAGATTTTCATAACACTGTAAGAGTGTCAAGAACAATACAAAACATTAAACTAACAAATACGAAAACTGGGACATGGTTCCTATCCTATGCACTGTTCAGTTTTTTACTACATGCGCTTTGCATGATGACAACAGGCTTGTCTGCCTTTCTTTCTGGCTCTTCAACACCTCCAGGCCATACTGCTGGCACTGCAATCGCTGCATGACAATGTTTGAAGCCAAGCCAATTGTAAGGAAATGTGTAACTGTGTTCTGTAGTAGTGAGATGATGAAGGTCACTTCTTTAAAAGGAGTAACATGATAGTCTCCAAAGGGAGAAAGGAGAACTGGCCAAAGAACTGTCTCTCTTGGTCGTTCAGTATTTACGTTCTTGTATCCGTTTTTTTGCAGGAGGATTTTTCCTGGGGCTTCCTTTTATCCATATCTTCTTGTATTTCCAAAGGAAATGCTTTTAGATTTTCATTCACACAAGGGAGGCAGAACCTCTTCGAGTAGAACAGACTACATTCCTGCAAAGAAAGTAACATTATTAGCAGGATAAACAAAATGGAACTGCTTCCGTTCCAGTCTCATTAAACCACATTTATATTTAGAATTATTCTAAATTAAATTCTTCTTCTAGGTTGAAATATCCCAGCAATTTTGCTTCTTCCTATTCAATGACTAACATCTGGTTAGAGGTAACTGATTGAAAAACAAAAATGTTGGGTCTGTAACACTGCTAACCAAACCAGTTGTGAATGAAACCTGTCAGATCACAGCGTTATTCCACTTCAAGAGCAGGGAAAATACCTTCTTTGTGTACAACGGCTTTTATACTTTGCCATCAAAAGTTCAGAGAAGAGACATCAGCTCAAGCTTTAGCACCATGTATGTTTTTAGTTTCTAATCAGTGAGTACCTTTACTTATTCAAGGTAAAGGTGGGTAATGGATGAAATCTCAGTTTAATTTTCTCAGCCAATTTACAGCACAGAGTTTGGGCAACTGGAAGAGAAGCTTATTAATGTATTATTCCTTTGCCCTGCAGCAAGACTGAATGAAGTCCATGGTTCTCCCGGCATGCTGATCACTAAATTCCAAATAGGATTTAATGGGTAAGCTGGTTCTGGTATTGCTGATGGATTATTCTTGGGGATTTAAGCATGAATAACGATATCAATTTAGATGGCTGAGGACATCTTTTGGGGAGTAATGGATTCCACTGCATTTTTCCTAAATAGCAAAGTTTTCTCTTGCCATGGTCATTTGTGGCTGGCCTTTCTCTGGGGGCTCGGCTTGGGTATTTCTTCTTTCCTTCCTTTTGTATCCCTTGTCACTAGTGAGACTTTAGCAGTAGATGATTTTATCACAATCTCTATCAGCCTGCTTCTGTGCAGCTTCCAAGCCCAAGGAACAACTCTTCTTCATCCATTGTCCGTTTCTGCGCTGACTGCCAGGCACCTTCGTATTGAGAGCTAGCATGAGGACTTGGGTCTCTGAAAAGCCCTGAAACTGGATTTCAGTTGCACAACCTCCAGAGCCTATTGTTTTTTGTCTCTTGGTGTCCCTAATACTTTAAGCTGCCAATTAAAAGTGAAGATTAGAGTTTAAGTTGGCTGTGCTATTTTTGTTTGTGTTGCAAAATGACACACAGCTCCCCCTGCCTCCAGGTTAAGTTCACGGCTCCACAGTGATGGCCGCTGTGCCACCACGCAATAGCAAAGCAGGGGAGAGGCTTTTCTTCTGTTCTGCAGATGTGGAACTCCGATGTCAAGGCACAGCTCCTCACAGATATACAGGTGCTCAACTTACATTCTTTTAGCTGAAATAAGCTGCCAACTTTGGCCAGTGGGACTTAGACAAATGATGAATATGAACCACTGCGTATCTGAGCGCTGGGCCCATCACTGTAGAGCCATGAACTCAACCTGGGGGCAGGCTGTGGAATCAGCGTGGTGAGGCACTGGAACAGGTTGCCCAAGGAAGTTGTGAATGCTCCATCCCTGGCAGTGTTCAAGGTCAGGTTGGACAGAGCCTTGGGCAACATGGTCTAGAGTGAGGTGTCCCTGCCCATGGCAGGTGGACTGAACTAGATGAGCTTTAAGGTCCTTTCCAATCCAAACCATTCTGTGATTCTATGATTATTCAGCCTAGCTGTTGTTTTAAAGCCTTACAAATTACCCTTACTATGTATAGACAAGACCTTCTTTGACCATTATCCTGATAGGCTTCAGTGCTTAACTGGAAAATTCTTTAATAGGTTTCACCTCTTCCATGACCAAGGCAGGATGAGGCCATTTCAATTTCAAATCTAACAATCTGGTTCAGGCAAAACTGTGCTGACAAAGCATACTGCCAGAGTTTATTTCTGTTGTGACATGGATCATGTCTGGAAGTAACATATACAGGGATAGTATCTTTATCACACTTGTCAAGGAAGTTGTATGTAAAGGAAAGGTTCTGCCTAACCGTGTCCAGGATTGACCCTGCATGACTGGAAGTCGAGTGGAAAGTAGCTGTAGTGTTACATTTATCACTTAATACCTACAGTCATGTCCAAGGTCAGTATCTAGTCACTGTCTGCTGAGGTGAGCAATAAGAGATGAAACTTGCTCCCTGTCCTCCTTTCTTCTCCAAAAGACACCTCTTTCTTTTCCTATGTTTAATGAGTGTTGCAATAAAAAAGAAGTAACTGTTTTAAATTACTAATATGGTGAGATGGTATCACTTCCTCTTCCATTTTCTGAAAGGGAAACAGGAAGAAGGGCACTCAAGCTTCCTAAGGACTTTTAAAAGCATTTTTGTTGTCTTCCTTTCTGTGGGGTTTTGACACGTTTTAAGACATTACAGATAATAATTAGAATTATTTCCAGTTGGACCACAAATAACAACACTTACCAATACACTGTGATAATGATTGGTTCTGTAGGGTGATGGACACTGCAAGCTGACTGGAGTAAATTAACTGAGTGGGGCTTAAGAGAACATTTGCAGAAGTGAGTTTATGAGCATTAAACAGAGCAGTTGTTAAGTCCTGACTTTCACTGGCAGAGCAGCTGTAAGGGAAGCCACTTCAGCTAACACAGGTTGTCTCATGAAAAGCCTAAAATCTGATCTGTATCTAAGCCTCCTTAGATACAAAAGCTACAGGTTAGTCCAGTACAATTTTGAGTCAACACAAAAATGAAAGCAACCTGCCACTGAAAACTTTCCATCACTTTGGTCCAGCTTCTTTGCCAAAGAGACCCAGGAAAGCACCATCTTCTTTAGTTTCAATTGTTATGTTACAACATGACGGACAGATTCGGAACAGGACTGAGTTGATCTACTTGGGTCAAGCACAAGCAGGAACCAAAACCAATCCACAGAGATATTATCCTAATTTCATCTCTCTCTACTGCCTTGGATGAGTCTTTGCTTCTCTGGACTTTTAATTTTCCTTACATGAAAGAGGAATAGTATGTGTTTACCTACTTTGTGGTGTGGGTGTTTAAAGCACTAATCTTCATTTCTGCAGGTCTCTTTCAATGTTACCTAAGCAGTATTGCTAAATACATTTTGAAACCATAGTCATAGATGTGATTCACTATCTGGTCTGGCCAGTTTGGTAAGAAATTTATTCTCAATTATTTGCAATCAAGGTTTTGCTTTGAGTGATACCATCAGGGGAATCTTGAAGACTCAGATAACAAGAAGTAAATGATTGATATATTTCCACAATGGGTGAAATAGGCAGGAATGTCAAAAAGATTAGAAGGGGCTTCTATTAGCTCATTGCTAACATCCTCTTTACATTACTATGCTCTAGAAGATTAACAGAAATAATTAATAAATCTTTTTAAAAGAAAAAGCCCCACCTTCATTCAGAAATGCACAGTGAGGAAAGATACTGAGAGGCTAAAAGGCTGTATTTCTGACAGATTCAACTGCCATACTTGGAAATACCAGTTGAATCCTTCCTAAATTCAAGAAATTCATTTGGGAATGAAGACAGCTAAATGTGCTCAAGTTTGCCCAAAATGTGCCAGAACTGCCAATCTTCTGCTGTAAAAAAAGAGGGCTAAACCTGACATGTCAGGGCAGGAATCAAGCTCAAAAGCCCAAACTATCTGACTAGTTGCATCTGCCTCTACAACTGGCTCTGTGGGGGAGTGAGTCAACTTCCAGCCAAGACAGTGACATTGTCACTAGGAGGATCTTGCTCACATGTGTGCTCTGCCTCCACGCAACTGCCTTAAGCTACTTGGCACTGGAAATTTGAGCCCAGCTATCAAAGACGTAACCAGAGAGCAGTGGTACTTCATCTGACTCCCACACAGTCCTCAGGTAGCTCCAGAATGGAAAAAAAATCATCTCAGTTGCAATCCCTAGTCTGACGTTCTGGTGATTCTCATTCATTTAAATGACAGAAGAGACTTCAGAAATAGGAAACAAATTTAATCAGGAGCAAGGTGCTATTCCACACTCCTCTTAGGACAGGGGGTCAAATCCATCCTTGGTGCTAACTCCCTGCAAATCAGAATAGCAGCTAAACTTGTCCAAGTGTGCCAATTTACTTTTGGCTGTGTTTGTCCAACCCTCTAAATTTTGCCCTGTAATCCGACCCTTTGTTTTGCTCAAGAGAATTTCCTCAAGTCCCCACACAGAAACTGTCTGGCATTGGCCTATGAGCTGTCTCAGTTGCCCAGATTACCTCACCTCGTGCTTTGAGGAGGCCAGCAGTGTTACTTTGTGAAGATGTAGATTTATTTACGTATTTATTTTTCATGTTTGGTGCCCAGTTATAGCTCTGGTGGGACAAAGTTTTTAGCAGGTCTGCTTGTTTTAAAACTCCCACTACTAGTTACCTGCAGTAAGGATCATACCGCTGGACCTGGCACCTAACCACTGCAATTACAGAGCAGGCTGAAAAGGTTGAATCTGAAAACTGCAAAAGCTGACACTGGAGACCCAGGTGTGCTCTTGCTAACAGCTCCTGCTACTAGCTGCACTCAGATTTAAGCATGTTACTCTAGGATAGCAAACAACCACTTTGAAAGAGGAAGCCGGGATCTGGCTGGCATTAGGGCAATGGTGTTTGGCATAACAGATACATGCCATTGTCCATGTAAACAAGGCAATGATGTCTCCTTGTGGGTTGAATCATACATGAATCCTGACTACTGCAGTCCCGACTCTCTTTCAACCACAGAACTGGCTTGTTGAGGGAAAGGAGTGGAGCCTAAGTTTTCTCAATTCATTTTACTGCCTCCAAGACGCACAGTACAGCCTCCAGACACTGATAACTGTGTAATAACTTGTCTTCATTTTTGCTTTGAACTCTCAGCAAACAAAGGGGCAAGTTCTGCACTGAGGAGAAGGAATTAAGACAACTGTAATTTTACACCACCCTTCTGGATCGCACTCAGATTTCATAGTTTTAAGGTTGCCTACCAGCTGCTACTCAAATGCATTCTTCTTCAGAGAGCTATCATGCCACTTCACAGCTCTCCTCCCTGCTCACTTTCTACATTAACTTTTGCAAATAGGATGGTAGCCCTGTGATCTGGACAAACCTAATAATCCATGGATAGAATCATAGACTGGTTTGGTTTGGAAAGGACGTTAAAGCCCATCTGGTTCCAAACCCCTTGCCATGCGCAGGGACACCTCACACTAGACCATGTTGCCCAAGGCTCTGTCCGACCTGACCTTGAACACTGCCAGGGATGGCGCATTTACCACTTCTTTGTACAACCTGTTCCAGTGCCTCACAGTAAAGAACTTCTTCCTTATATCCAACCTGAACTTCCTGTTTAAGTTTAAACCCATTGCCCCTTGTCCTGTCGCTACAGTCATTAGAGGCAAAAAAGAAAAATCTATTGTTGGGTGTAGTATGATCTACTGAAACTTTAAGGTCTTAAAGTGACATACAATCTGCCTTGCATTTCCTTGTGCTAGGAAAAGAAGTGGAAAAGAATACTCATTGTGAGGTTGGACTGTGCTCATCTGTATATAGGACACTCGAATTGCTGATCATTTTCCTTTAGTACAAAAAGCTTTATCTGTGGGAATCCACAAGAGCATACAATTAGCTTGCCTTACAAATAGGCTGTTTGTTTTTTATCTGTTTGGTCTTTCTCCAACAAGTCACCAGGACTGAAACAAAAAGAAGCGCAGCAGCTTGTTTTACTTGTTACTTACTGTACCAACACACACTGATCTGCCACACAAACTGCAATGAGACCCAAGGATGAGGAATTTGTCCTTGTCAGGGGTGAAAGGATCCTTCATGACGTAGCTTTCTTCCAAAAGCCTATAAAAAAAAAAGAAAAGAGTAATTTCAGGCTTTTAAGGGTACATTTCACAGTAGGGGAGAGTTGAAAGGCTGGGGCAATTGTGGAGGCTGAAAAGGTATCAGCCCTTTCTACCTGACTTCCTTGGCCTGGTGTTGCACATGAGGCAATGTAGCTCATATGCAGCTCCTTTCCTCTTCAAATACCAACATTGTGGCTGCCTTAAGTCCTATACTGCACTTCCTATGTGTCTTCTAAAACTAGGGGAATTGGTGATCATTTTAACATTGTCTTACCATGTTTTTCTCAGTGCTCTACCTTGAAGTATTTTCTTATCTTCCATATTTCTGACAGGCACACCTTAGCATGGCCAACTTCAGTACCTCGTCAAGTTAGCATTTCGATTTCACAGCTTTTTATTAGAAGTTCTATTCCAAAGCTGTGTGCATGACAGTATAGAAAGTTTTTACTGTTCTTAGTTATGTCACTGCTGTAAAGCTACAGTTCCCACCTCTTGAAAGCTGGAGCTACTGGCACAGAGCTTTGCAATGGCCTGGAATATGCTTACTTTATGTCACAGACTCCACTGTTTGCTTCAGGGTATTAAGGGAGTGTATTTATTAATAATTTGGCAATCTGCTTGAGAAAGACTAAGGCCTTATTCTTCCTGTGAGCTCCAGGCAAAGTATTACAGAAGTCACTTGGGTGCCTGTCTGCACACGGCATCCTGCAAGGCTGGCTTATTGTTGGACTTAAATCAAACTCGGATTCTGTAGTAACATGGAGTACAATATATATTTTAAAAGGTATTCTTTTAATTCATATTGCCTTCTCCTTGTCTACATACATACACACTTATGTGTGCATCTGTGAGTGCAGTCCTTTTTCTTTTTCATCTCCACCCAAACAAAAAATGGTATAGCTCAAGCCTTCCATAGGAAAGATCAGGCATTTTATCATTGGAAATCACCTTGTCAACAAGTCTCTCAATATACAAAGACTGGATTGCCGTTGCAAAGTTTCCCTTGCAAGATTCACAGTTAATGTTAGTCATCATCTGTGCAGAGACCTGGCCATTATACAAGCTTTTATGTCTGGCATATGTTTCCCACATCAATTGCATTTAGGACATATGAGTAGGCCAGAAAGAAAGCCAATCAAGGTAGTGTGTAAAGCTATTTCTTATATGCATGTATAGAATTATTATGCTTCAGCATTATTATTTTGCTTTTTGAATCTCAGTCACCTAAATAAAGCTGAGATGATAACAGAGAGCTTGGATAACCTAAAGTTAAGATTATGTTCAGCTTTGATTTAGACTCTTCAGGAATGGACCTGATCAAAGGTAGGCCATTGCTCTGCTGAGTAGAAGAGAGAAAACCAGTAGCAGTGTAGGGTTTGGAATGATAAAAATACAGCTGCCCAATAAGAACGGCCCAAGCATGTAGTGATCAACAGCTGTGTCCATTTTGTAAGAAATTAGCAGTCTTACTAGGGTGAAACACTGAGTACATGCCTGACTTCCAGTTCCAGTGAGTTCCTGGCCATGCTTGCCTGACGGGTTCGTTGACCAGGATGGACACAACAGAGCAATTCATACATTTAAAGCTAACTGCTTTGTGCAGTTTAATGCCTGCAGACAATATTGTAATGGCATAGTTTCTGGTCAAACTATCCTTACTTTGCAGAGATGGAAAAGGCTTTGGTCTCCTAAAATATAAATTTGCACTACATTTCCACACACTTAAATACCACACAATGGGCCAAAGAATTGTCTAATTCATGCAAAAAAAGCATGGCTGTTCAGAACTCCAAGTCACACAGCTCTTAAAAAGTGTTTTTACCATATGTATTTAATTGATTCTGTGTTTACATGTTCCCCCGCTGACACAGCTGAAAGGAGAGGGCTATTCCCAAAACTGATAGGCTGACAATCAACAGCATTCTAGTTAGAAAATAATGATATAGTTGTATTCTAGGGTGGTCAGTGGGGTTAGGAAGTAAGTTAAATGAAAATCTTAGCACGGTGTTGACGCAGATTTGGAAAGTTGATTTTTGTCTTTGCTATGAATGCTAACAATTTTTAATATTTCTTCCCGTTGGAAATAGGTCACTTTAAGTACCAAGCCCCATACTAAGGGGCAGTATGATATGTTACTGCATTCATGCACTCTATGTCATTCCATGGTACAAGGCTTCTAATGTTCATAACATAAATAACATCTGTAATATCAAAGACTACTTACACAATAAAGCGTGTGTGTGGTGGCTTCTGCCCATAGTATGTGTATGGAGCTGTTAAGTTACATAGCTGACATGTGAACTCTCCTGTAGGCTGAACTTCTTTGGGAGCATCCATCTTTAAGGTACCTACAAGCAACACAAACACCTTTTAGTGCCAAAATGCAATACTGGGAACATTCCTGCCTGCAAGAAGATTAAACTGATGTGGCACATCTGGCTATGCAGATTAAAATCCAATGGAAAATTGACTACTGCAAACCTTGATGAGTAAATCTCTTCTCCTAAATCAAGTTGGTTTCTCTGTCCCAGTTACACTTACAAATCCCTTAGATAGGTTTAGGCTTGACTATAAAGTTCACCTGTTAATTTGGAACTTCATCCATAAAAGAATTTAGGTAACAAAGCACATGGCTGTGATCTGGAAAACCCTTTGCTCAACCAAGGCCTACACTCACTCCCAGTTCTGCAGTGCCTGTCTCCTCCTCCCTGCAAATGGAGCCATGAAAGAGTTTGGGACCCTGCTCAGGAGGCAGGCACCAGAAAGGTGGCACTGTAATGATTTACTACATGTTTTTCTTTGCTTCTGGTTCACCTTTGAATGGTTTTGGAAGCTTAAACCTGGCTCCTTCTTCTTATCTGGCTTCCTATGGAAATGAGGCTGATGTAATCACCCTGTGCCTAGGGTGATTACTGTGATTACTGAGTGCTGGCCCATACAAGTCACAGAGGACAGAGGAGGAGGTGGTACCTTTACAAAAGTTTAGGTTCTATAACTTTCATGAAAATAGGCAGAAGAGTGATACTCTGCTTTCCCCTCATGGAGGATACCTATGTATTTCTATGAATCAGAGAATCTACACATAGGAAAGCTACTGTATCTATCTGAAATACTTCAGACACTAATTACAAAGTATAGCTATCTGTCAATGAGATATAAAACCTAGAAAGCCATGTTTCATCAGCTTTGATGCTTACAAGATGACTTATTTAACATCTTGGCCATTGGTTTACAGCTGGGAGCTCACCCTTCACTAGTACCACTTTAGTTGGGTGTCATACACCAAGCTTTTCAGAACGTGGTGTGGCAAGTATGCTTTTGGGGCTGATTTTGGTGTGCATGTATGATCAGATCAAACACAGCTAACCATGTTATTTGTCCCCAGATTTGCACTGTTCACACTTTTCATGGCATGCAGTTTGCTACTGCAAATCTGCCAGCTTTTTTAAGTGAAGCAGAGGTCGCATCAAGCTGTTAGGAAGGTGAGCAGTAGGAACTCGGATTTGAGCAGTATCTCAGCAGTGAGGTTGTGTGTGCTCGCAGCTGAGCAGACACACAGCCTGCCAGAGGACTGCAGCTGATTCCCACTCACCTAGCTTTGCAGTCATACCCTTCCCTTACAGAGCTGATTCAGTTCACTATGTGAACATCATGAAGCAGTCTTAAAGCACACAAACTGGACAGCTTCAGATGAAACTAAACTGAAAAATGTGCTCCAGAAGCACACCTAATACACTTCAACCTGAAGACCTAACTAATGGCCATACAGTCTACAGGCTAGCACTAGAGGTAATCTGAAACATCCTAAAATATAGAGTGAGCAGCTGGTATCCACCATCAAGCACCTTGGTTTACGGTTTCATTCTTACTGCATCTCACCAGTTATTATTGTAGTAACGAGTAAAAGAACTACCTCTTTTTTTTTTTTTTTCCTCCAATGTCTTTTTCACTCTTATTTTAGGGAACTAAACTGGCTTGCAGAGGAATCCAACAACTGTTAACAGCAGTTCAAGGTAGGTGGCAAAACTACACAGCCAGGAGAAAGGGAGGTCTGAGACGAGAGACCTGTATTTCCCTCTTTCAATGACAGTAAGCTGCTATTTCTGCTCACCCTATGTGGTGAAACTGAATCCTTAGGGACATATGCTGCTAAGGTGAATTAGGGGCAAGGTGAAGCAGAGTTGTGACTACTTGTCACCTAATGTTCCAGAAGAACAGGGAGCCCCAAGCTATTCAGAGGTTACAGAGGCTTCATAACAGACATCCAGTTCAGAAAGCCCTAGCCTTTTAAATTTTGGGAATAATCTCCCTAACCCCATAATTCTTTCACCATCGTCCTTTCTACTTCCATTCCTGTCATTTCAGTGGTACAGGAAATTCTTCAAATGTAACACAAATGGAGGTGGATACTGGTTTAATAAATAAATATGACATGAATACTTTTGGCAACTACATTTTTTCAAAAGTAATGTAACCCGCGGATATTGTGTATTTTCTCTACCTCATAGGGCTGCTTGAGAGAATTTAGTTAACTAAAGTGCTTTCAGACTTTTCAGTTAGATATAAGTCATGGACATCCTACCCATTTCTCCCTGTATATTAAAACTGGGATTCTTCAAACTATTCACAAACTTGACTAAGAATACGCTTTTTGAACCCTGCCTCTGCATTTTAGGATTACTAGGCAAGTCCCCTGAAATATATCTAAATTTACCTTTTCTGTAGGTAGTCAGTAGCATTATCAAAGACACCAACCTGTCTGAATGAGATTCAGTCCAGTACATTCTTTATAATTTTTTGTAATCAATCTTTTTTTTTAAATGGGAAATAATTAACCCCACAGAGATAGAGTATGGAAAGTCACTTGAATCAAACAGAAAAGAATATCATGGTGATATTTTCTTTAAAATAATGCAAAGACTCAGAACAACAACAACAAAAAGAAGTATTTATGGCAGTGAGGGTCATAGACCTTGGAATGAATGTGTGCTGATTCCAAGTCAAAATAACAGCCATGGGTTCAGAGCTGAAGTACGTTAGATATAGAAACACCTGCTCTCTTATAGTCCATTGGCATGTAGAACAGAATCTGTTCAGTGACTACCACTGGGAAGGAATGATATCT